>NC_086289.1:54709094-55360858 GCF_963924245.1 Chroicocephalus ridibundus
AAACTATTCACGTCACTTCGCCATAACTGCACTATTGGACCAATGGTGCTTTTGAATTTTCTCTAACCATAACCAATGCCTAATGCTTCAGAAGTAAAACAGTAATGCCCTAGAGTAAGACATTGGTTGCTTTTATACTGATCTGCAAAATCATAAATGTTAAATTATGACAGTTAATTAAACAGTTATCCAGTATCTTATAAGACGCCCCCCTTTCCCCCAACACAGTAATAGACCAGTGAAATCCTATGGATGATTATGGACTATAGGAAGGCTTACTGATTTCACTTAACTTATTACAAATTTACTTGTCTTGAGCTTCACCTTGGGTTGCTTCTGGTCACTGGGTAGAGAAAGATTAAGAAGTAATTAGTGAACCCTTCATCATTTTGATTCCATCAGTCAAATCTCCTGAAAGCTTCCTTCTATCTAATAATTTTAGCTGTTACATTATTTTATATTATATACAGGCTGACACATATCATGTTAGAATATATGCTAAACAAATTATAATATTCAATTTGGCATTTTAAGATATTTCAGTTACAGAATGTGCTATTGCTTTATCATTCTTATTAGCAAGTGTTTGTTGTCAGGTAACTACAGCACATACTATCATTTCAAACATCTCTTGGCAAGCTTACCTTAATTCTTGCTGTCTCCCCAGCCGGACATACTGATTCTCTGGTTTTAGCCTCTTAATGTGTTCACATCAAATCATAACAGACTCTCTTCCCTTAATTTGCAGTTAATAATTTTCCCTCAAAGGGACTAAGGAACGCTATAGACCACAAAGTACCCCTTATTTTGCAAGATGACAAAGGGTACTGCAAACATTTTTATCCAGCAACGCAGCTGTCTTGAGAGGTGTTTTGTTAAACTGGATCACAGTTTTGCCCAAGCTATGACAGAAACCACTATAATGATGACTCTCCAAAGTCCTTAGGCAAGTGCAGGGTTTCAAAAGCCCAACTGAAAGGGCTACACTATCATAGCAATAACTCACGCTTGCAAGTTCAAGATACACACAACCTGATACTTCTGTTAAATTCTATTTTGGGGCTACCTGCAGATACCCTGTATGTTCAGTTGGACAAATGACCTTTTACTGCTCCTGTCAAACCAACAGAAGAGAGCTGCTGCTGTCTGTTAAATAAGTGCTGTTTGTCACCCACCTGTGGTTGCTGATGAGCAAGGTAATTCCTTCACACATGTGAAAGGATTTAAACTCTTGCAGCTGCAAGCTATTGGCTCAGCTGCAGCAGTGGGGCTACTGCAAGTACCCTGTTATCTTAGAGGTCTGGATCATATGTAGAGGGAAAAAAACACCCCACCACTAAAAAGACCTAACCCAGGATTTTTAGGAGTCTACGTTCTCTGACTTGTAATATACTTGTGATGTCTAGATTTCATTTCCCTGACAACTGCTGATTTGACTACACAGCTATCCAAGTGTTAAACGGCTTCATTCTTGATTGGATGCTTGTCTGTGATTGTGTCTTATCTGTTACTGGTGGAGGCCCTCAACAGGAAAAGTAAATTTAGCAATTTTCTGAAGAAAACAGTAACTTATAAGATGTGGACTCAATTCACAGACCGCTTAAAGTGGTGGGAATCTCTCCAATCATTTTTCTAGTTGTTTAAAGTGGTCCTGTTGTACTTAAGAAAAATTTCTAGTCTTTCACACCTTCCTTTGTTGAGAATGCCTTTGAGAAGTACCATTGATTCCTAGTGATTCATTGTAATTCATGTTTATTTAACAAGATGTGCTCTTTACCTATTTATATGGCTTTACAGCCCTGATATGTTGCCTATTTTGTTGTGACAGATGCATAGGCAACAAAGATACTGCACATGAAGATCTTAATTACATAGTCTGTTTTTCCTTGATTTTTCTTCAGGACATCTAATATTAATTTACAATGAAGAAAACTGTTTTTTTCCTGTTTGCACATAACTCTGTTAAATTGTCACTGCATTTAGCAAAATGTTATCTAGGGAAAACGCGAGAAGGGAAAATAGTTTGAATTGAAGACTTTGGGAGACAATGCAGGTTCTGCATTAGCTGGAAAATTACTGACATTTCATTGCATGAGGAATGCTGTTTTCTAAGTGGATACTTCACCTTTTAAAGGGCTTATTACAGCATTGGCTATACACTGTACTATTACGCACAGATTTTGTCTTTCAACAAAAATGGCAAGCAACAACACCGTTCTAAAGCTCTAGAGACATGTCTAGAGACATTTCAGTTGCTGATGGCTTCTAAGTAGTGAAAATAAACCAGCAGTTTCTCATTCCCAAGTTATTTTATGGTCCTCATAGTTGGCTCTCTTGGTTCTCTGTATGCAGACTAAGTTGTCAAATGCCCCACTCAGGACTAAAATATGTGGGAAAAGAAGATCGCTATCAAAACATTCATATCTTTAATGAAAAACAGACCAAGGCCTACTTATATGTAGTTTCCCATCTCTTTATTAATATGCATATATTGTCCATTGAATGTTAGCCCACCATAGTCTGCTACTCTATTTTGCAACAATAACTAACAATGACAGTCATGCGAGATTTTATGGCTCTCCTGAAGGAAAAAATCTTGACACAGCAGTAATGAAAAGAAAAATAAAAACCCTTAGGTCTGCTTTTCACAGAGCTTCATATAAAATATTCTTCTCTGCATGGGTTTATTTCGCCAGTGATCTCTGCAGGAAGAACAGAGCTACAGATAAAGTTAGGCACTGCCGTCAGATTCTGAATTGCCTGTGTACGGACAAGCCAATTAGTGACTAGCAATAAGTCATCAGGTGCAATTGAAAGGAATATGCAATCTGGCTTTCCCTTTCTCAAGAGGCACTTATCTTCTCATCTATTGCAGCTATAACTTGAAACTCCTCTGCACTTGCCATCTGGCATGCAAGTGTGGATCTGCGCCTAAATGAGAAACAATAAAGATGGATGAAAGCCTTGATGCTTTGTGCTGCACAATACTGCTTTGTAAAAGATCCTTTATATTAAATTATACTGAAATCAAGATTTTGAGCATTATATTTATGCCTCATCATATAATTTTAAAGTTTATATAAAACAGATTAAATAATCTTCTAGCCAAGTCATTAAAAATTAGACCAGTGAAGGCTGAGAGAGAGAGAAATCCCCCAGCTGACAGAGATAACAAAAACCAAGAACGAGACCTATGTTATAAAAATGGGTAAAGTGTAATATTTACATTGCATTTTATTTTTACACTTTAAAGTACAACATTGCATGTTTTGAAAAAGTGCACAAATATGAACAATTATTTCTTTTTTAATTAAAACCATGTTGTGTATCAGTAGTCCTTGAGGAGGATGGCAATACAAGGTCCACAGGAAAGGCAGGCATCTGACTGACATTGAGGGGCTGCAGCTGCCCATGGCTTGAGTAACGCTTCGCACTGCCTGCTGAAATTGTACGGCTTTCGAAGAGCACGAGCACCATCACCACGCATACACAGAGGGAATTATCTCATGGGAAGAGTGACACTGCAATTTCTCCTCAAAACACAAAAACCACACTTTGTCCACAAAACTCCCAGTGTAATAACTGTAAGATCAGTTATGGGCAGGCAAAAACTCCCTCAGTTTCCTCCTCAGATCAGTAGCAGAGAAGAAGAAAAGGAGGTCACGTGGGGAAAACCCCCTGTAACTACAGTTTGCTCTCAGAAAATAGCAATGAACTTGAGCATTCCAGCAAACCTGCATGGCTACGGCAACAGGAATCAAAGCCTGGATTACCTCCATTACTTAGAGTGGGAAAATGATGAGCCTTCACAGCAATTCCTCAAATAAGCAATAATGAAATGCACATATTATACTAATTTTTCTAGGTTACACAACTCCTTGTTATGGAGAAGCTATTGTAAAAATTACAGAACTCCCTAAAAGATGACAGCTCTGTTTCACAACAAACCTTAAGGTTTTGAAATGAGTCTTTGTTCTGCATTAAAAGAATACAAAATCCTCTTGGTATGTTTGTAGAATGGAACTGTGTCAGATATCCAATTTTATGAAAACCCATATACTTTCCAATATTAGACTTTTTTCTTTTCTCTCTGTCCTATCTGTGCAAGAGATCAGCAAGTACTATACAGTCAAAACTTTATCAGAACAAATATGCCACCATGACACATTTCAATTTTGACTAGTGCTATAATTTAACTAAAAGTAATTTAATTAAAATTATTCCAATCATTACAGGACTGTTCCCTGCACTATAAAGAGGAGACCTCGTAGCAGCCTTCCAGTACCTAAAGGGGCTACAGGGAGGATGGCGAGGGACTCTATCAGGGAGCGTAGTGATAGGACAAGGGGTATCAGTTTTAAACTGAAAGAGGGGAGATTTAGATTGGATATCAGGAATAAATTCTTTACTGTGAGGATGGTGAGGCACTGGAACAGGTTGCCCAGAGAAGCTGTGGCTGCCCCATCCCTGGAGGTGTTCCAGGCCAGGCTGGATGGGGCTTTGAGCAGCCTGGTCTAGTGGGAGGTGTCCCTGCCCAGGGCAGGGGGGTTGGAACTAGAGGATCTTTAAGGGCCCTTCCAACTCTAACCGTTCCATGATTCTATGATTCTATATTAAAGTACCAGTATTTTTTGTATTGGTCCTTTCTGAATTTGAACAGAGCCATACCAGGAAAACAGGAATGGTTTCCTTTCGATAACAGTATTACTCCCACTTTCACCTCAGCAGAACTATTAAATCTCAAACTGCGAATTTATATAGAGACTTTAGGTATAGGAAAGATATTTGACAGAAATGATGCCGTGGTTTCTGGTACAATTATTAAAAATACCTGCAGGTAAAATTCTGTAGCTTACAGAGAAAGAATAGAGTAGCAGGATAACATTCATCAACAGATAGCTAACATCGATCAACAGATATCCCAAAGAATTTAAAAATGAAAAGCAAGGTGACAAATACTTTTATAAAATCCACTTGGAAGAATCACTGACAAGTTTATTATATTAAAAAAGTGATTTTTAAATGATCTTATGAAAATTGTCTCGGACTACATATATGTTGTTGCTGTTACTTCCAGATGCAACCCTGCACAATTTTTTTAAGAGTCACTAAATTACCAAACATAACCCTAATGTTGAGATTTTATCAACCAGTAATACCACTATACTGGAAAGATAATATGGAATGCTCCTGAAACATTATGCAAACAAAATGAGCTATTTTAATGTCACTAAAATACAAAATACAAGCAAGTAAAATCAATGACCAAAAGGAAAAGACAAAATGAACAGAAGACAATGCCTACCAAGACACAATTGATATATATTGATAGAATTTCACAAACAGTGGAGGATTAAGGAGAGAGAGAGAAAAACCCCAAACAATTAAAAATGCACCCATGACAGACTCTCTAATAAAACAGAGAAAGAAAGAAATGAAGCAAACATTCCATTCTGTCCACCTGTGACAAAAAACTGCTTTGACTATCATGATGCCTAAAACAAGCAAGAAACTTTTATTTATCTGCCTTTCAGTGTTTGTATTTTATCTTCTAGCTAAGTCCTCCTTAACAGACAAGTTAAAAGGTTTTATGATTGTTATTTGAGCCCTTTTAAGTTGGTGGGGTTTTTTTCCTTAGCTTTTAGATAAAGCTTTGTATTCTGCCCTGTCTCTACCTCTGCTCATTTATCTTCTGCAGCTTCAGAGGAATATAGCACACCGGAGCCTGCTTTGCTGTGTTTCTGTACTGCATTTTAGCCTTTTGATTTTTACTGCTCGCTTCAGTAATAATGAGATTGCTAACGTTTGCCTTTAATTCTAATAGCAATCAAGCAACTCAATGCTTTTAATTTACAAGAAGTTAACATTTTCTGGTCCACCCGCATTTGTAATATTTGATTTAATGTTCAAACTAACAGTAACTGCAGCATTAAGTAATTTAAAAATAAAGGCTTGTGTATTTACTTCATAGATTAAGCTGAGTGAATGGTCTCCTTGTTGTCCAAGACTTCAAGCTAATGCCTTCCAATTCTGTTATGGAGGGTAAAGGTTAATGAACACTTCTCTCCTGTTTCTCTTCTCCATCTCCTCCCAATAGAATTTTGTTCAGATCTGAACTACGCATCAGTAAAGGCCAGATGCCAAGAACTAAAAGATTATGCCGACTTGCTGTGCTGCTGTTTTGGCAGATTTTACAATTACAAGGCCTAATTCTACAGCCTCGATGTGCATAGCTTGTGTAAGACCCTGGGAGCTTTGTGTCTCAAGAACTGCAGTGAATGCCAAATTTTCATACAGCTACCAATACATAGCATCTGGAACAACTTTGGCTTGGAATTTTGTACTCACAGTTTTACACCTTGACATGCGTATTCTAACATGTTTTACTTAATAGTAATAGAAGAGTAAGAGAATATCATTGCTGCTTCAAACTCCCACTGGAACAAGTCCGGAATTAAACCCCATGAAAATAAGACTACTGTGATAAAGAGTAAAAGCTGGTCCAGTGATTGCCATTATCTCTAGGTAATTGTCAGAATGTTACGTGATTTTGTAGTGGTAACTTTTGCCTTAATTTAATTGCTGGAAGACAGGTTTTAATTAGTTCATCTTTCATAATCAACTTGCAACTTCTTGTGGTCGTTTGTTCTTCCCTTGCAGTGTGGCATCTCAGTGCTTCAGCTCTTGCACATTTTCTTGTCTGATAGTCATCTCTGCCCATATCACGTCTTTTACATCACTGCACTTTCAGGCACGATTTGCAATTTCATCTGCTTCAAGAGGACTCAATGGAGAACACAATTTAGGATCAGATCTACTACTGCCTTTGTTTACCATTAGCAAATTATTCTAGATACAACTCAGTTCAAAAAGCACCTAACTTATTAAACAGTTTCCGAAAAACTCTAACGTGAAATGGAAAGCTTATGTTTAAAGGCAAGAAGCAAGAAATGCTTATTACTACAACTGATTCAGTTTACAACAAAAATGGCGAAGGACAGAACCTCAGCTAGCATAGAACAGCTCTCATTGAGATCAGTGGAACCACATTAATTTGTGTCAATTCAGATGCTCACCCTTAGTGTTCAAGCTTGATGCAGAAGATTTAACGTTTGGATTGGTTTTCTTTTTTGTAAATGAAGCACAATTTTCCTTTTATAGGGAATCTTACTTATTCCCGAAACACATAACAGCAATTCAAAATCTACAAAGCGGAGGTTTTAATTTTAGCTGCTCCTTTTCAGAATAAGCTTTATGTGTTTAGAATGCCTTGTCAGCAAAAATAAATGATCCATTATGCACTAGGATGTCAGCTTCATAAAGTTTTTTAAAATGGACTTTTCTCTCTCAAAAGGGAGTTGGGGGAATTATTGTTTCTATAATGTTGTAGAACCCTTTATAAGAAAGATTATCTATACATCCACATTACAGAATTTAAAACTGCCTATCTGGCTTTTCATCATTATACAATCCCATGGGATTTTAAAGCCTGAGCACCTATAGTCCAGGCTGCTTATATGGAAGAAATTGTTTATACAGTCTTTTTGTCCAACATTTTTCCCGTACTAACCAACGAAAAAAATAACTCCATCACTAACAATAGGATTCCCTGAACATCTTAAATTATAAGTTGTATTCTAAAATAAAACTTCATGAGAACAGGGTAAGACCAGTGAAGAGCAAGAAAATGTCACAGAGAAGTACAGAGCCACACACAGGCAAACAATTTCAGCACTGCCCACACTGCCGGTTTTATCATCCTAAAGTATCAGCTCCAGGGATCATCTGCTTGTGTGAGAAATTCAGCATTAGGAAGACCCAAAACCACACCTATATATGCTTAAAAGCAGAAAACATGATACTTTATATACTTACCTGGATTTTTTTTTTTTTAAGCTTGGGCTTTGTCTGCGAATTCTAAGTTGATTTCAGACTTTCTAAAGTTATGCCTAAAAAGTATATACCCTGCTCCCAGTCACAAGCCAAAGACCTGAAAAATGATGCTGAAACCATTCCTTGGCCTTCGGCAAAGCCAACCAAAGGTCTGAAGTACAGTTTATGGCCTCCATGCAGCAGTAAAATGTTATCATTTGCATGTACATTTCACACAGTAAAGCTTAAAAAAACAATCCACAATCTTATTTATTTTTTACCACAATGTCAGACAAGAGGAATAGTTGTGCTTCCCATTATAAGGGGATATCCTGTTATAAAAAACAGGAGGGTTTGGGTAGATTCTATAACTGGTGGCATTCTGACACTCATGAAACTGGATTTTACATGCCTAAGAATTAAAGAGAATGAGCAAGTAATTTAACCCTCTCTGGACTTCACTTTTTGCTAGGATCTATGACATTTGTGTATTTTGCAAAATATTCAATAGCTGATGGAGAAGGTGGTGTCTCTATGAGGCTAGTCATCAAACAGAGAAAGCTGAGCTTCGTTATTCCTGAGAATTATTCCTATAGCCTCTGAGAAAGCCACAAGAACTCACAAACTCTTTTCGGCTGCAAATCGATCTCGCCACCCTGAAAGCACAATCCTTGGAGCCGCAAGGCCAGCCCTTAAAAACAGAAATAACAGCAGGAAGCCAAAAGTTTGGAACGTCCCCTACAGGTGAACAAAGGAGTTTAACATCAACTTCCCTGCCCTCTAACAAGAGGAGGACGCCTAACAGCGCTTGGTGAAGGAGAGGTCGCCATGTCCCAGGCGCAGCGCTGGCGGGGCAGGTGGCAGTGCGGAGCCAGCCCCGAGGGCGAGCGGGGCACTAGAGGGGGCAAGAGGGAGGCAGCCGCTGCAACCGCAGCGCTACCCCGGCTTGTCCCGCACGGGCCCGGCAGCGGCTGACCCGGCCCCACCGCCGCCGGTAAGGCGGGAGGGAGGGAGGGAGGTGAGGAGGCGCTGGCGGCGGCGGGAAGGAGCCGGCGGGGCGGCGGCTTCCCCGAACGGTGTCCGGGCGCGGAGCTCGGGCGGCGCGGGGCCAGGCCGGGTGAGGCCCTCCGGCAGCCGCCGTGTCGCCGGAGCTCGGGCTTCGTCCCCGGGCCGGCAGCTGGGGCTGGCGGGGAGGCCGGAGGGCGGCGGGGGGGGCGGCGCCACTGGGCCGGCGACTTCGCGCTGCCTCCCCGCCAGGCCCTGAGCCTGGCGGCGGCCTGCGGGACGAAGGCCGGGCCGGTGCTCCGCGTCTGTGCCCGCCTGCGTACCCGGAGGGGAGGGACGGTGGGGCAGCCCGAGTGCTGAGCTGGGCCCCTGGCGAGGGGCGGGTGTTGGCCGGGTGCGCAGTGTCACCCCGCGGGGTGACAGCCGGCCGGGGCGCTGCTGCCGGCGACGGCAGCGGGGCCGGTCTGTCCCTAGACACCGCCAAAAACATGTGGGCCTTCAGATTCAGGGGCTGGAGTCTGTCGTGCTCTCCACGTCAAATACATCTATCCAGGACCATATATATACACATACATATTTAAAATAGCAAATTAAAGCTTCCCCCCGCCCCCGAACACCTACTCTAGCACCCGTGAGAGTTAAAGAAAAGGATATATGGCTACTTTTTTTTTTTTTTAATCTACCTGGCTTCCACGGTGTAATTTATTCATCTTTCTCCTGCACTTTTAAGAGGTTGTTTCCCTCCTTGTGCAACAGCTGTTGTTTGGTTTTATAAATGATCCCTGATGTTTGTTTTGTTTAAGCTTTGTAGCAATACAGGATGTGCCAGTCGTTCATTTTTCAGGCATTATTTGCTACTTAAGTCTAGTTACATTGTTTGATTCTAGCAATAAATTAGCTTCATGCCTTTAACTTTGGAAATGCAAATTGTAGAATTTCGCTTAGGTATGATAAGGTAATTAGCATTCAGATGCTCTAAAAGACCCTTGAGAAGCCCAGAGATGTCTGAGGGGGGGCGTTCAGGACGCAACAGGTGACAATCCTGTCAAAGGGGAATTTGAGCTATTTGAGGTTCTGCCTTTTAAAATAAACTAATGAGACAAATTGGATTTTATTGCAGTCATGATTTCTAAGGTCTTAATTCATAAAAAAAATTTCATCTGGCGCAGCAGATGAAATGGGCTGGGTGAAACTGTTACTCCCCAGGCATCTGCCCTGTCCCTAGCAGGGCGATGTTGCCCTGCAGGAGAGCTGCCAGAAGGGCAAGGGCCACCTTCACAACTGTATTTTTTCCCCCATATTGTTGGTTTTGTGCAGTGCACCACTTGAAAAATGCGGTAGAAGCCTCTCAGCCCACAAAGCATTGTGTATTTTTCTTACCAATAACAAGAAGAAACTGAGAAATTAGCCATATAGTCTTACAAAGTGTGACGGAAATCTTGAAAACCCTAAGAAATGCCATACTGTGTCAGACTAGTGGCCTGTCCAGCCCAGCCATCTCTCAGGCAATGGAGAAAGGAGATGAAATTTAGGGAAACTATCCTGGCCACTTGCTTCCCCCAGTATTCCCTGCCACCAGCCACAGCTGCTCCATTAGGGACAGAGCCTTCTTAATCAAGTTTTTAATTTTATTTTAATTCTTTATTTGCTAGAAGACCTCTTCCATATAACTGTAGAGCCAGTGAGATGTTCTTTCCTAACGACCCAAATAGCATCAGGAGTTAGTTGCTGCTACCACAGTAGATAGCAAATAGTTATCCCTTTTTTGAAACAGAAAAGTAAGCAGTGGGATTATGGATGCTGATGTTTTAACTTTGGCCTTGCTGGCAGTTCTGGAAATCCTGCATTACCCTGTGGTTGCTATAAATGATTATTTTGCATCTGAGTGTTCTGCAGTAGTACTTTTAGGGTTTTCATTGGTTTGCTGTCTTTTAAAGCCAGCTTTATAAGAACAGATTTTAGTGATTGAAGATGCTATCTTTACCACTTAAATATCTACCATTTGTGTGCAAACTGTAGTTCTGTTACTAGATTCGCCTTAAGTTCTGCTAAACGTATTTTGCTAATTGTAAGAAAATTGCAGAAGATGTTGAAAGAAGAAAAACCCCTCTGAATAACTTCTCAAAAGGAATTATTGAAGTTTTAGTAAGAGGTTTTTTTTGACAGACAAGTTGGTACTTTAACTAAATCAGCAGTTTATTTGTTTAAAAATAGCCACTCTAGGTTGCAGTTCTGCGTGTATCCTCTTTTTTCTAGAAATCAATATCCTGTTCTTTGTGGATGACTGACTCATACATGCAAATAGAAGGATGAGTATTGGTTACTTAAAAGAGTTTAAACAACTGTAGAAGAAGAAAAAGCTTATTCATTAGTGTGATAATGGGACAAGGAACAGGCAAGGATTTGAGTGTTAGATGTTGAGAGGTCCCCAGGGATTATTGCATAAGTGATTATAAAGATCATACTGCAGTGAATACAAGAAGGTGCCAGGAGCAGACTGTATTCTCTTGACCTTGTTGAAATGCTACAAAAAGGTGTAGGGTCTGCAGTTGTGTAATGCATGCTGAGGTTCTGCATTACCCAGAGATCACTGAATGCGTGTGGTTTGTCAAGCTAGTCTTTTTTTACTTATTTTCTGCGTAGTTCTGGCTTAGTGTAGTATCATTGGCTTTGTAACTAGATGAAACTGCTAGAGCTCTGTGTCTAAGCATTGCTGAATGTTTTATGGGCAGGCAGAATGAAATACCTTTTTTACAAAATGGGCATTACTCATCTGATCTTCTATCTTAAACAAAAGACCCTTATGCATTACTAAAGACAATATTTGTTATGCTTTGGGCCATTTTCAAAGATACATGTAAAAAAGCCCGGATGATTTTCGTAAGGTTGTATAAGTTGCTGCTCTAGTGAAGACTGCAGTGAGCTTGAAGGTGATTAGGTTTGGGGGTTCCTTTGAATCTGATTTAGAAACTGTGATGGGACTTGCATTTTCTGACTAAAAGCCTGGTGTGGGGATTGGAAGGGGCAACTTCATACTTCTGATATGCTGAATCTGATAGAAGACTGTGTATCCTATCATATACTTTGTTAATGGCTTTCCAATGAAAGTCAAAGAAATGAAATGCACCTGAGTCACTGGAATTTAACAGTAATATGATCCATCATGTGGCCCTGAAAAAGCTATTTTAGAGGATTAGAGTGTCATATTAGGCTATGTTTAATATTTATGTGCACCTTGTAAAATTCTTCTTGGCTGGGGTGAGTAACTTTCTGATGAACAAATAAAATATCACCCGAGATTATACATTTTTCATTTCTTCTCTCACCCAGGTATTTATGTTATGTTCATTATGAAAGTGGAAGGTGGGGATATACAGGTAAATATTTGTCACTGTTGTGGAGGACTGATTTCAGTGACAGCACATGCTGGGAACTTACTGATTGGAGTAACTTTTGTTATGGCAGTGACTCCGATTAGGAACAGTATGAGAAAATCTGATATCTGGTCATATTTTCAAGGGATATTTGTGTGCTGTGGTTTGCTATGATTTGGGTCAGCTACTAAAATGTACTTTTTATTTTCTGACTTTGAAAAGGTGTCTGGCAATCATAACATCCTTAACATTAACTGGTGTAACTCAACTGGGCTCAGTGCAGCAGCATGAATTTATGGAAGCTAATGATATGGCCAAGAAGAAGAATGGATGTGGGCAGCTTTGACCTTGTTCAAATCTAAATTTCATCTAAATTAATCTAAATGCACCCTCACAGGAGGAGATAACACTTTTATCCTGTGTTAAGATTCAGTTTATTTCTGCTCTTTGCAGAAATTTTACCTCAAGGGTGAGTCTGCCTCATAGTGTGCACATACCAGTGTCTTGTCCTCCAGTTTACTAATTTAACAGCTCATGAATCAGACTGCACTGCTCAGCACTCCATTGTGCTTCTGATAATTAATCAGATATGGCTCTAATTACTGACTTTCAGCAGAACTTAACTGTGGTCATCTGTAACGTCATCTATTATTGACATATTGTAGGAATATTGGCAATAGAAAAAGAACTTGCAGGAATGTTCTAATGAAATTACAATGATTTTTCCATCATAAAACTTTTTTTGTATAGCTTAAGCGTGGCCTCCTCATTTGAAGCTATCTGCCCTTGTATGTATAGCCATATGGTTGGTTGGACTCGATGATCTCAAAGGTCCTTTCCAACCATGAAGATTCTATGATTCTATGATATGATGTACCATACTGTTGAAAGCTTCTAAACTATGGACACTTCTGTGTAAGGTAACTGGCATTTCTAAGACACCTGCTTGGCCAAGGCTGTTGGTACATGTGCTCAGGTTAGAGCCCACAGACTCAGAAGCGCTCACCAGGAGGAGCCATACACAGTTATTGCATGAAATGGGAACATACAGTAACTTGTCTCCTTCAAACCTTATTCTTTAAGTCTTAATCTCTTTCATCATTAAAAACAATACCTACAGTGTTACAGAGCAGCAAACCCTCACAGCCTGTGGTCAGAGCTGTGCTTTCTCTTACTTCCATTATTTATGAATTTGGAAAACGGACAACAAAGATGACAAAAGATGTCTTATCTTTTACTGATTAGAAGTACAACAGAAGGCAGTGTCTGTCATGTCAGGAGGAAAGCTGAACTAACAGGAGAGGTACTTGCAGAGTTTAATGACTTCTTCATGCAAAAATCAAAGGCGGTTGTTTCTTTTTAAAACCAGAATTACATTTTTAAAATTAAGTCAATTATTATACTCTTAAAATAAACATACAAATCTTACTAGTACTGCTTGATTGTAGTGATGTTACCTGACTTATTCCCAAGGTTTCCGTCAAATGCTTTTAAACTAGTTGTAAGAAGGTGCAGTCTTTCTATCATAGGCAATTATTAAAAATATTAATTGCATCAAATCAAAAGATGCTTTCATAGCTCAATTGGCATCTGTGTCTCTTGCTTTAACAAACTTTCTTCACTAACACACTATAAGCATTTTCTTTAGAATTCTGAAATACAGTTTTTACTGTACACAGGGACTGTACACACTAAAATGCAGGGATCTTAGGTCCTTTGATCGTTTGAGGTGCACACATAGACATGGTACTGATGCAGCAAACACTTGAATAGCAGAGCAGACTCCGCTAAAATCTTACAGTTTTAAGCAAGGCAGCAGCAAATCAATCACTTCAATCATACAAAGAGTTCAGAGGTACTGTAGTTGTACTGGAGTGGGAAAGCTTCAGTACAAATGTAACTTTTCAGTGATTTTCTGCCCCTTCTCTCATGAAACTGAGGATTTGAAACTGGTTTGCCAGGTAGTGAATACCTAATCAATACAAAATGTTACCATACAACTTAATAGTTCTGCTTCTTGAATTAAGAGTTTGGCAGTTGCAGTAAATGAAGAATTGTGGGAGTTTGTCTCTTTTAGCACCAATATCTAAAAATTACTGATTAGTACTAACAAGAGAGAGAGAGACTGTAAAAGAAAATGGCTGGGCTTTTTCCCCCCAAAAATTGATTTGTTAACAATACCCTTTTATAAACTCAATAAGAGAGTGCTGAGAAAATGATGTGAAACAAAGCACCTCTTCTTGGAAGTTTTGGTTGCCTTCCTTCTCTGGAGCCTGTGCTTAATCAATGCCTAAATATACTGAGAAGGTACACAGTGTTGTTGGGGAGGACAGAAAAGGTCCTAAAGTTGCATGTGCATAACAATGCTTTGTTCCTTGTAATGCATGTATTATGTTTATTAAAATAGGGGTGATGCCAGTATTGGAATTTTTTCAAAATAAATACTGCCAATTTATATCTAGATTTTTCTCTTCTTTTCAATTCCTTGCTAGGTATAACATTTTGATGCAAGAATGATTTTAAGTACAGAAGTGATTCCTTTATAGAATTCATTGCCCTGAAAGGGTTCTTGAGATGATCATTTAATGATTATGGAGCACTTGCATGTATGTAGCTTATACATAAAAGCAGTATTTTGTCACAAATATAATAGGGAGAATTAGGGAGAAGAAGACATGAAGAAGGTATCTACAGGTCCAGTCACTTCAGTTCAGGTGTGTGTGAAGCCAGGTCCAGCCTCTGAAATAGCTGAACATTAGCTCTAATTTCAAAGTTATGGAAGTGGAAGCACAGAGGTGAGGACCTGAATTCTAGAAGGACTGAGTAATTGAAGGGCTGCTGATTGATAACATCATTACATTTCAGCACTCCTAGAAGTTGGGTACCAAGGAAATCCCAGAGACAAAATTTGCTTTCTTGGTTGCAGCTCTCTTTAAGATGTCACCTTCTGCCCTTTCTTCCCCTCCCAATCTATGTGCATTTTTAATTCACCTTTCCTGATGGAGATCAAGATACATGTTTGACTTAATTGGAATTTCTTTTTACAACCTTGCAACAAGACTGGATTAACATTGAATTATCCATGCACAACTTCTTCAGAAGTACTTCGTATTTTAGCTAGACTTGGGAGCGTCAATAGGCGAAAACACTTACATGTCTTCTGGCACAACATTAATGAAATATGCATTGTGTAGGGGCAATTGCTAGGGACAAATTGATGACAGATTATTTATTTAACAACGTATTTTATTGATGTTACGCTTGAGTAACTTTTTGCAAACATATAGCAACTAATAGGTGCAAACTGGTATTACCATATTTAAATTCAAGCAGAAACTACTGCTTTTTTGGTCTGTAGGCCATTTGGCAAGAGAGAAAACTTATTGAAGTATTCTGGACTGGCTTAATTGCTTAGTTTTTATGGAACACATGAAATAGAAATTTATTCCCCTGGCACAACGTGCACACTCAGTTAATGCCTCATAAGAGCACAGTCATCTACTTGTATGTAGTTTGTATTCAGTTGGTGAAACTAGTTAAGGACAGTCTGCTTCATGTGTGTAGGTAAAATGCATATGGCTTTGAACTGAATGTTTGTAGAAGCCTGTCATTGTAGGGACACTGGGACGCTGTAGCACTTAGAGGAAGTGTGACTGCCACTGTGTCACAGAAAGTGAAGAGGCTTTCTCCTCTGTGTGAAATTCTGTGTTTAAAGTTTTCTCCTCTGTTTGATTTCTCAAGAGACCTTAGCTGAAAAATCAGTTAACTCTTTTTTTTTTTCCCTGTTATTCTGGGTGGTCTAATGATTTTAAATCTTTGTTAATTAATAACAGCTAAGGTAGCAGCTGAGTCAGAAAGTTTTGTTTGAAATCTTAAAAGTTGTACCATACCCGTTGAATAAATTTAGGATACACTATATAGGGGATAGTAGGAATAAAAATGCTGATGTTTTGATTTTTATTTACATATATAGATATTTTATATATATGGTATGTGTGTCAGAGGTATATATGTATAAAAACATCATTTGAAATGCCTCTTTGCTATATGTTTACTGTTAGTACTGTTCTTGGTTTGAATTTTTCCTATTTCTTTTTGTCTTTTTTTGTTTTGTTGTTGTTTTGTTTTGGGTTGAGAGTTTCCATAAGCAGTACCGTCTGTTTATCATTAAGATTACAGGTTGAAGGCTTTCCCTAGAGTCTCCGAGGTATAAATGAGTAAGAGCTGCAATCAAACCATCCAACACATCTGTTTCAGGTGAGAAACAGAGAAGTCTATAGAATTAAAAGCTTCTTTTAAAAAACAAAAGAAATCATTCAGTTTATGACCTTTAAGATGGCAAATAAAAGAAAAGAAAAAAAACAGGAAAGGAAATGTAAACTACACTTCATCAGAACAGGAGAGAGGATATCAGAGCCATCAACTAGCAGATGTAAGAGCTAGAGCTGCTGCTGATACATGTAGTGGGGAAGAATGGGTATGTGTTTTTCCCCCTGAACACATATTTGTTTGAGTGATATGGCTTGGCAATTGGGTAAAGTTACATGACCGTGTCATTGATTTTACTTTGTCACATAAGATTGTAATAAGTCTGTTTGCAGTGCTGGATGCTGAGCAACATCATGGTAGTTATTACTGTAAAAAATTTCTGCTTCTAGGAAATTCTTAGTCTGGAATTAATTAGTTTATCATTGAGAGTTCAGCATTGACTAATCTGTGGCGATAGAATATATCTAGCAAAAAGTTGGGACTATAGGAGACCACTGACATGTTCTAGCAATGATTTATTTTTCAGTTAATCGTAGATACTAATGTTTTGCTACCTGTTTCAAGGCAAAAAGACCTTTCCCTATACAATGAAAATACATTTACAGAATTGCTGATATTGAACAGAAGAACACCTTGATTTTGATTTTTCAGAATAAAGAACCTGTGAAGTTTGGATACAATTTTCACGTATGAGTTTGTTAGTGTCTCTACAGGGATAGTAAATCAGAGTGAAGAGTAAATGAACTGATAGAGTTGGCAGCTATAGAACATCAACTGGATATTGATTTGACCACTATTGTTAAATTTTTCTAAGGAAAGGGAAAAAATATAAGGGAATATAAGGACTTGGAACAGTGAGAGGTATGCTCTGAGCTGCAGTGCTTTGGTACACTGCAGATGGAGAATAGGATTTGACTAAACGGAGCACAGAAGCCATACCAGATTCGGTCTATTAACTCAAGACTGGCTTCTAAAGTTTGGGATGCGGGTGTCTTCTGCAGGAAGACCTTTACAGTGATGGAGAGAGTTGGAGGCCAGGGGAAGGGAAGGGAAGAGAACGTTTTATGTCTGTTGTATGGGTGTGAGCATTGTGGAGATTTCAAATCCTAGGAAAAAAAGAGGCCCATCTAAATATTGGATTCACAGATACATATGTGGGACACAACTGTGTTTTATCATGCTGCACATATCCTGGATCAGTTGTAAAAAGAGCTATGCAAATAAGTAGCTCCAAACACAGTGGCTAAGTTACACTGATTTCTGCTGCATTTTTATTGAGATGACTGACATTTTAATTAAATTACATAAGGCTTGTTTGTAAATGCACCTGCAAGGCTTCTAACAGCATTGCTCCCCACCCATTCACCCTATTCATAGCTTTTTAACGTCCCCGGTGTTTTCCTGTAACAGCTATAGTTTCTCCTCCCTGCTGTTCCCTGTCCTTGATCCACCATCACTTGCTCTGCCATCCAACAAAGAAACTATACAGGCAATTGCTGATAATCTGGCTAGAAGAATGCGCTGGCTGCTGGCTGGCCCCCAGCTGCTGCCTGCCCACCTCTAAGGAAGTCAGACCTGTAGGTTTGCGTGCTGCATATGGGGTTTTGTCATATGTTCCAAAGGTCCATGGTAAGAACTTATTTTTTAAAAAAATAATCTGCTTTGTTGCAGGCCTACAGTTTCCGAAGTTATTTATATGGGGTTGACAGAAAGACAGAATAAAACGTTGTTTTCTGACAAAAGCATGTTAAAAATAAATATAAAAAAACCATGTAAAAAAAACCCATGTAAAAAATATGTCAGTTTTTAATAATATCAATATGAATTCCTAGAAATACTTTCTAGCTGCCTCTGTATGTGGGGAAACAGAATTTGTTGGTGCTCTCCTAATAATATCAAAGAACACATGTGTTTGTGAGCTAGTACTTCCTGTATGCTGGGATGATACAGAGTGATCTTCTGATTCTTTACTAGTGTTCCAGGAATACACAGTCTGAAAACAGAGCCCCTTTTAGTTTGAGGAACAAGGAGTAGACTTCTCTTTGTCAGCTTTGTCTTTTATTTTACCTTTTTTTGTTTCCTTTAGGGTGGAGTTTTAATGTTTTGATGTCAGAATGAAGAGCAGGATACCTCTCATTCTTCTAGCTTGTGGCTCCTTTAACCCCATCACCAACATGCATATGCGTATATTTGAGCTGGCTAGAGACCACCTGCACCAAACAGGTCAGTAAGGTGTTGTTAGCATCATGCACACAGTGGTTTACTGTGAAAAGTAAGAAAGATTTTTAAAAATTGCTATATATAAACTGTCGCTTTAGAACTGGCTTAATTTTAATTTTCTTTATTGACCGTTCAATATGAGGTTTTCATGGCATATTCAATGTAGAAAGTCCAGCATTACCTCTTCCTTTGGCTCAGTACATAAGCAGGTATCATGAGTGCTCATGCAAATAAAATTAAGGTTTTATCAACAGTTTTAGGATCGTACTCATGGAATGGACTGAGCCTTGTGAAAGTGCATGCTTAAGAATTTTGAAACTGTGAAGAAACACTTATGTTCAAATTTCATGTTTTTATGATACGTTGTGTTTTAATACGAGGAAGTATTACAGTTAGTAGTTTTGACAGCTGGGTGAAACTGGAGAAAAGATGAAACCTTAATTATTCATTAGCCATCTTCACTAAGAGGTACAGGTTATCTCCCCTAGCAAAATAATTTCCTCATCAAGGAGATGAGAAAAGCTAGATGTCAGCAGGCTAGAAATTTTTGGCAACAAAGGAGAAGGGCGGGTAACATCAGGAACTTCAGCAAGAATCAGAAAAGCTACTGAGAAGCATTGAACTCTGAGCTTTATCAACTACTTAGTTGCTGAGACTTTTTTTTTTTTTCCATCTGGCAGCTAAAATACACACATAATATTTCTGGGAGAGGTTGGAAGGGAATCATAGTTTATTGGAACCTGACAGAGAAGTTCCTACAGAGTTGTCTTAGTAGGAACCTGAACAGAAAATAATAGTAAAAGGAATTTGTCTGTCAAATTGTGGGGAGGGGGGAGAGAATGTGGAACCTACTGATAGCGTTTTGCAGTAAAAGCAGCAACTGCATGCTCGCCATATACTTTGACTTTTATGAGGAAGAATTGCACAACTGGCTCTGAGGGCTGCCTCTACGAGTCTCTATAGTCCTGCAACTCTCAAATGATTTCACTGTTTCTGCAGAACTAGAAATAAAGGGTTAAAAAGGGATCTGAATTGGCTATTCTCACTGTAATTTTATAACTGCTTCTGCTGCCCAGGTGTGCAAGGAGTAGAAAGGTAATGTGAGACCAATTGGTAGTTCTGTTTAAGACATATGTTATAGTCCAGTAACTTATTTCTTTATCTTGAAAGAAGGATTGAACTGAGAAATGAATTATGACTCTGTCTGAATCAGAATTCATTGCCTGGTCTGCTCCAGGGTGTGTGTAACAAGACTCCACCCCTTACTCAGAGCAGTTCGCTTAAACAAGTCTAGTGAAAATCATATTAAAAATGAAATTTTGAAAGGCTGAAATGGAAGTTGTGCATTACATTGCACCTCTGTAACATCAGTGCTTAGTTCTGAATAGGTTATGACTTGCCTTTCAGCTTCTCAGTTTAATGTGTGGAGTCTTACTAGCATAAGTAATTCATGCATTAAAGAAGGGGACTTCATTTGTGTCTGGGTTGCCTACAGTGTCGTCATTGCACTTTCTGAATGCTTAGCCCAGGATGTCTGCAAAGCAAGAATCCTGTTAGCTTGTGGAAGCTTTACCCATCCCAAGTAGAGGTAACTTTGAAGTAACTGTAAATAAAGGTGTATGTGTTTATATGTATGGATGCACAAATCTGTTATACGGTCTTTCTTGCTACAGTGAAAACAGTTTCTCAAGCAGAAGGGGTTGGCAACATGCTATAACAATGATCGATTCTGGATGCCTGCCTGTTTTATGGCAGAACATTCCCACCCAGGAAATTAGTTGGTCATTCTCTCATGTTTTCAATCTCACGTTTCCACTTCTGCAGTTACCCAGGGATGGAGAGGAGAAATCGGAGCTTATTTGCTGAGAAGAAGCACTAGTTGCAGACTGGGAGCTGATAGTGAGGCTGGAGGACAGTGGGTTATACATGACTAAAGCTTGTTTGAAGTGAGGTAGTGGTCTGCTATCTTCACATTGTTCTCAGTTAAGAACAATGCACTTCCGAGCTAACGTACACACTGAATGCCTGAAAAGGTAACTAGCATGAGCGAAGAATTAACTAGCATGAGTAGTGATGTTTCTGAGTCTGTGAGAATGACTTTCTTCTGGTGCTACTTCAATATTTCTGCTCGATCACAATTCAGACAGAATCAATGAGTTGTGCAATAGCTTGGCTGGAGTTGACTTCACAGTCGGGTTTTACTGTTAGGAATGACATGACTATCCCTGATATGCATCCTGACTGACATCTCCAGTAATTGTGTCTGCCAGCTTTTTGCACATCACTTCAGTTTCAAATGCTGTCTAATCTTATTTTTTAATACATCCCTTTTTTAAGTCAGGAATTTTATTGAGTTTCTGATACTTTAAGCAATATCTGCAGTTTCATTGCCACATGTCAAGTAATTCATCCTTTTTCTGTTAAGATCAGTCGACAAACCTTGTCCTGCTGCCTTTTAAATACACCAGACATAACTACGTATGACTGAGTAACTCTAATGATTCTCTTTATCTGCGTTTTTTTTCTAGTTATGTGAATTTGACTTTTTACACATCCTCACACATAGCTATCATTTTGTCAGATTCAATCCTTGTTTTAAAATTCTTTCTTGAAACTTGCACTGACTGTGACAAATACCTTTCTAGTCTATCAATACCTAATGCCAGATGCTTTTATTTCTCTTTGAGTGCATTTCTCATTTGACCATAAAGTCCAAAGAAATATAACTAGAATCAATCTAAGATGTTTAAAACCTTGTTTCCCAAGTGTTGCTGGTGGAGGATACTTACATCACCAAGTTCCCAGATAAGACCAAAAGGGATAGAGGACAAAGGATGGGCGTATGAAAGCGAAGACATTTCTATCTGTGACAAGACAGATGCAAGGGGGAGGTTACAATGATACAGTGAGTTACTACATTATGAAAACTTGGGAAAAATGTGGCACAATGAATGGGTTGTGTCAGATGCAGTGCTGGGCAGCAGAGATGAGAAGTCCAAGCAGTAATTAGTCACTAACCTGCCTTGGGAATTCAGAAGTTTATGTTGTTCAAGGGCTGCATCTGCTTAAAATGGACTGATATTTTAAGAAAGGGATAGGAACAGATTGTAACAGTAGCAAGTCATCATAAATGCAGACTTCAGTTTGTTTTCCTGCAACAATTCTGATAACTGGTATTTGAAAACAACACAAACAACCTCGGTTTGATCCTACTGTTTTGATAGTGTGTATAGCAATACAGATACATGATTGGAATAGGATCAGATCAGCAGTAGTTCCTCACTACATATACAATAAATATTGACAGACATTAGTTAAAATTAACTGAACTTAAAAAATGAAAAGAACACAAATCTTTGACTTTTTTCATTACAAGATTTACAGCAGTGTTTGCTTAAATAGTAGCAGTACTTGGTTAATTTTATTAGGCTTTACCCTTGAAAGATGCATTCAGAAAGAATTAGAGCTATAGATGGCACTTTGCAGAAGTGCAAATCAAAGTAGCGAAAGCATAAATCTTAAGACATCTCAAGACGTACCACATCCCTAAAGAAAACACTTCTGTCACATAAAACTCAGTTTTCTGAATACTGTTATCAGTGCATGCTGTTTAGGCCCTAACTTTTTTCTGAATTTAAGGAATGCTTTTTCTAAGTGGAAGAAGTGTAGGCGTCTTTCTGTTCCACAAGTTTTGTTCTCTTACTCTAAAACCCAGCAGAATAAGGGGTGGGCATCCCCTGCTTGCAGTGGCATGTGGGTTATGCCCTGTATTTGACATTGGAATCCTGGCTGTCTGTTTCATACCATCTCTGAAGAGAAGCATTGCTTCCCAGCCACGTTACATGGCAAAAGTCAGCTTGGATGAGAGAATTTCAGAATAAGGTGTCCTGTGAGTAGAGCTACAATATTTTATTATTCGCATTGTTACTCTCAAGATAAAACCACCATTTTATCCTTCCGTTCTGGAGGAAATACTTATTTTTGTAGCTGTCAAGATACTGCCTTTCCTTCTTTTTGTACAAATCCAGTGAACTCTAGAGAAGTGAAGTTGTATTTAGAGGTCTTGATCGAAATGTTTATTTTAGATGTAACGTGGGGAGATCGCTCAGCCTTTATTTGAGGACTGATCATGTGCATGTTCAGTTACTCAGCTGTTGGAGGAGTTCCTGAAGTCGCAATGTATTTGAGTGGCTGTCTGACTACAAAGGTAAATCTGCATCTTCAGGCCCCGTACTTCACTCAATGAGGTGGATATGATTTATGTTTGTCTAGGTACTCATATGGCATCTGTCAATACAATTTTTGTGCATCATCTCATCTAATTCAGTGAATGCATCTTTCAAGCACTCTGAAGTGGTGAAGGTGGTGTCATCCATCCTATGGAGAGCTATCCTAAAAGATTGTCCATTACTGCTCTGATGTATTAGTTGTTTATGTTGACTTTCAGTGCACTGATTGCTGAGTTGTTTACCCCTTTGATTTTCCTTCTGTTGAATTTCCTTCACAGAAGGTGACTGAACATGCGGTAAAAAAAGTCTTGCCTATTTTCCTTTTTCATGCTTGGCAATCTCTACATACGTGTCATGGGAGGTAAGCATAGAATGGTATCCTTTTTATATTTAATGTGAACAAAGATGTTAGATATCCCTCCCTCCACCGCGGTAAAATTAACATTTTTGTTTAAACGGAACAATGAAAAATCCTTGTATTTGTTTTCCTAGCATTAGTAGGCTGAGAGTTCTGGGAGGGTAACTGTTGATTTCTTGTGGGTTCAAGGGAAACCATTACTATTACTTCAATACAGAATTTCATCATGCGATTTTTATGTATGTGTAGTCACACATAGAAGGCTGATACCAAAAAAAAAAAAAATCCAGTTAACTAAGCATATTCATAAAAGCAAGTGTCCCGGTGGTTGTTTCAGTGAAGAAATGAAAACTTACATTAATGTAAGCTCTTGTTGCTTCTTAGATGGTCAGAACATGAGATTGTGTTGTTACTCTTTTCCAACGTTATTCACTTGTGATAGCAAGTTTTACATCATTTTATGTTTTGAAATAGCTGCCACTTTCCTCACAAAGGGGGACTGACTCCTTGGCATTCAAAGTGATTTTTTATTTTATTTATGTATTTGATGTTGTGTGTGTACTATGCAGGAAAATTTAAACTGTTCATCAGACTCATTTTGTTAAATCTTAGATGCGTATGTAACATTACGCCCTTAGAACAGGCTTAGTGAAGCAGAGAAATGCTTATTCCTGAACAAACCTTCCAAAACCCAAACCAAAAATTTCCAATCCTGTGTCTTGCGGTGTTCACATTAATGCACTACTATGTAGAAGTTAGTCTCTTGTCCACTGCTGAGAAGGAAATGGGGGCAGTCTCCAGGAAAAAAACATAAAGGCTGGGGAATTTTCTTGGGCTCACACTTACAGACTTTGGATACATAGGACAGAACCTTAGATAGGTGATGAGTTAAAAACTGTCATCTTCATTAAGGTCTGTGGGGTTTGCGGGGAGGTTTTTTTGGGTTTGGATTTTTGGGTTTAGGGTTTTTTTTTTTTATGTTTGGGCTTTGGGGTGGCTTTGGTTGGGTGTGGGGTTTTGTGTGTTTGTGGTTTTTTGATTTGGTGGTTTTGGTTTGGGTTTTTTTTGGTGTTTGGGTTTGGTTGTGGTTTTGGGAAGGGGTGTTGGTTTTTTGCATGTGGATGAGACCTAAATGGTCTTTAAACTAATGTCCATATCTGCAGGAAGGGAAATTTTGCGTATTTGAGTTGGTATCACATTTAATTGATGTCATAGGAGCTACCAGTAAGTCTGACTTGTGGGGTTTTTTTTCTATTATAGAGTATAAGTTGGGTCAACTGAATGCTGAATGACAGGGAGTTTCATTGTAACCTAGAGATGAGATTGGCATTTGTCTGTAATATTTCTGTGTAAGCCTACATCAGTGAAACTTTTAAAGCTTTGGAGTTTTAAGAGGAAGGTACCAAACTACATTAAAATAAGTGTGTTGGCTCATCTACTGTTTTCAGTCATACAAAACGATAAAATCTTATGCATAGTAAATTTAGCATGAAACGTGCATCTTTTGATACTGTCATTACTTATGACTAATGTACATTGGTACTGCCTACTGCCTTTTTATAGTGATGTGCTGTAAACCTAAACTCTTATCTAGAAGATACTACTTGGGATAGTTACTTTGGTATAAAGAATCAGGCTGGATAAATGCATGTGCACGTGTAAGCACTGTTCAGCAGGGAGTAAAGTTTCTGGAAACTTTGTTTATGCTAAGCCAGTACTATTTATGCAGTTCTAGGCCAGACTAGAGACTGAAATCTTTACAACTCACAAGGATATGGCAGAGTTGCAGTCATTCTTGGCTAGCATGATCTCACACAATTATAATTTTTACATTTAATATACACATTTAAAATATAAGGGAACAACTTATATCTGTAGAAACTGAAAAGAAAGGAACTGAAATGTGAAAAATAAAATTATTGTCTAAGAAAAACCTTTTAATAAGGTGTCCTGGTTTCATCTACGAAAGAGTTAATTTTCTTTCTAGTGATTGCTGTGAAAGGAATGTCAATAATATATATTTTTTTAGTTGTTGCTAAGCAATGTTTATTCTTTCCAAGGACTCTTTTCAGCTTCCCACAGAAGCTGAGAAGGAGCATAGACAGAACAACGGAATGGCCAGTGGAATATTCCGTACTGTAGACATCATGTTCAGTATATACATGGGGTTAGCCAGGGGCGAGGATCCACAATCCCTGCTCTGGACGGTGCCAGTTCACCGGGCACTGAGAGTGACTTGTGTTATTACTATAATTGCTATTTTCCTTTTCTGTTATTGTTTCTATTAAATTGTCTTTATCTCAACCCACGAGTTTTTTTCCTTTCCCTTTCCCCTCCTTTTCTCCCTCTTCTCCCTGCCCTTCTAGGGGAAGGGGGAGAACTGCTTGAGCAGCTGCATGGTCCTGGCTGCCGGATGGGGCTAAAACACAACATAAGGGTAACATATTAATGAATTCAAACTGTCATTTCTTTCTTTTTAAATGAGAATTTGTTATAGCATTATAATAGTATCAAAGTACCAGAGAATAATTTTTTGTTCATAAGTCAAGTGAAATTATTTCCAATTTCAGATCAAGAGATGGACTTAAATATATACATATCTTTGCATGTTTCTGGAAAATTTTATCTTGCTCTATTGACCATTTTGCCTATAATGAGAATGTTTTAAAATAGAGGATAATTCGGGCTGACATTTTAGCAGGAGACAGGCCTGTAAATCTCACTGAATCTTAATGCTATTTTTTAAAGTCCAACTTGCTTAAGTTCTTTTGAAAATTTTAGCCTATTACATCAAAATAAATGTGACATTACTAAATTTTCAGTTTAGAATATTAAATTGTCATGTGCCAGTACGAGAAATCATGAGCCCATGGGTATCATTTTTACTACAAAGCAGTAGAGGGAACTTGCTGCATTTAAGTTTCTTTGTTGAAACAATTGAATTAGAAAAAAGGAAGAGGATTTTTTCCCCCTTCAGTATCATATTTGTCATAGTTGTTTAAAATGCATGTATTACATTAGAAATCATTTTGTTTCATTTCTGTTTCTTTGAAACGCCCTTTCTCTCTCCGTTTCTTGAGGGATGGAGCTCATATCAGTCCTTTATTTTCCTGTTGATTTATTAAAATGAGAGCTACATACATGTTCTTTTCCTTTTTTGAGGCCAGAACTGCAAATTCTAACAAAAAGAGCTTGTTGTGTTAATGATTACATCATGTTACAGGAGTAGAAAAATATGGGCATATTTTCAAATTGAATTAACATGATTGGCCAGACAGAAAGGGTCCTTAGTGGCTGCAAAACTGATGTTTGGACTGTAGTGCTGTATGTCATTTTAGACTCCATTAACCCCATCTTTGTTCTTGAATCTTCTGATTTGTCTGAATGCATTAATCACAGCTGCAGTAATATGCTATAATTCTTCCTTTAAAACAATGAAAAGGCACGATGATTTCGATAAAAAACAAGCATCAGATGCTTAAGTAAAAAGCAGTGGTCAGTTAAGTCATCCATTGCCCTGCCTATATAAAAGCTGCACTTATTGGAATATAAAACTTAATTATAGCAATTTTGATAGTTTGCACCATAAATTACAAATATCTCTACTTGCCTGAAAATTGTATAATTCATCTAGCTTTCCTTTTTGAATCATCTAATAGGGTAAACATATTGATAGTAATTGTGAGCAGTTCACAGAGGAACAAGAAGGCTGCTTTCTAATTTTTTAATTGCTGTTTCTGTATTAAAAATAATACCTAGATCAGGTTGTTCATAGCCTCTTATAACTTTGAAGTTAACCATGCTTTGAAGAGGTTGGACTAGGTGAGCTACCCAGGTCCCATCCACCCTAAATTTTCAAAATTCTGTGAAGATTACTTATCTTTCTTTTTTTCTTTTCTTTTTTTCAAAAGGAAGGTATCGGGTGATTGAAGGCATAATGTCTCCTGTTAATGACGACTATGGAAAGAAAGGCTTGGTTTCAGCAAAGCACCGGATAGCAATGGCTAAACTAGCACTGGAGACATCTGACTGGATTCGAGTTGATCCATGGGAGAGTGAGCAGGAGACATGGACAGAGACAGTAAAAGTATTAAGGTAATTACATTTTTTTTTCCTTTCTTTATGAAGTTACTGATTGCCAAAATTCTGTCAGGCTACCAGACCAATGTACAGAACTCGCTCCTGTAAAACACCCAAGCAAAGCAGAACATGTCTGTTTATGGCATCATCTGTTATGAGATAAAATATTAGATCTGTGAGCAATGAAAATTCATATCAGTTTCTTTCAGAAAGACTGCATAGTCAGTATTCTCCATCTGGAGTCTTTCCTTTCCTAGTGCAAAGCACATAGGCTTTCCCCAGACCTTTGCAATACTCCACAGTACTGCATTTATGCCATGTAAGTAGTTAGATGCATGCGGAAAGCCTTTGCCAAAAAAGGGTCTTGCAAAATTGTAGTCACTGAAAGAGTTCTGCAGCAAAGTTCTTGACTCATGTTATTCTCTTGTTTTTAAGTCTCTAAGCAGGTAATATAGAGATCTTAATCATAAATAAGAGGGTTTACAAACAAACCTATTCTTCAAGAGCATCCCTATTCTAGATTAGCTGTGTTGGCATTGTTATGCCTGCAGGTTTATCTATTTGCATGTCCTTGAAAAATTTTCGTATTAATGGCAAATGGCAAGTTAAACACAAGCCCGTAACTGCTGATGTTTTCTTCAGAATCACTGATTTTGTTGTGGTTTTGTGCTGGAAGGAAAAATAAAACAATTTGTCCAAAACCTGTTACCTTGATGTAAGGACCTTGAAATGTGCCTTTTTCCCATATGGTTGGTCATGGTAATAAATGCATTATGGGTCGAGGTATGAAAACATGAACTTCTTGTGCTAGCCACTTTTTGGAAATATAGATCTTACAGAAGTCAACAGATATTGTTAGAGTGAAAGACTTGACGGATGTCTTTCAAGAAAGAAAATGTGCTGTTAGAACTATCACTGATTCTTCATTTCTATCACCGTTTTCTACGTTGCTTTCGGACTCGAAGCAGTTGTTTGTATAGCTTAAGGCTCCAAAACATGCATTCCAACAACTGTCCAGAAAGCTCTTATGGCTCTATGTGAAAGCAATTAAAAACCAGACCTGCTACTTTACAAAAGCATACATAAGAATACCCCATATACTTACAAAACAACTAGTCAAGCCTTTTAGTTCTGCTTCTATTCGCTTCGCTGAGTGAACACAGACATCCAGTTGCTTCTTTTGCCCCTTCCCTCCAGCCAGCAGAATCAAGTCAAGGTAGGAGGAAGACTAGGCAACACTACCCTGTCTCTGCAGAAAGCTTCTCTGTTCTTTTCCCTAATCACAATTGTGAGAAGTCAGCAAAAGGTCTGTCTTGCAGTATTGGTTGGGTATGGGATTTTTCTCCTAAACTTCAGTTTTGTAAAACTATTTTCCTCCAGAGAAGCAGCCATAAATCTTATGGATCAGGTGATGTTACTTACAAAGGCTTTGATCTTACACAGCTCCAACTGAAGTCAGTACTACTTGCAAGAATGGGTTTGTAAATTGTAAATCCACTTCAGAGTCCTTTAGGATATGAAGTACAGTAAATAAAACCTGTATGTGTAATTTTCTGCTCAGGTGAAGTAGTATCAATGTGATATGAACAGCCAGACTTCCTGTCTGCCTAGAAAGCGAACCTCTAGTTTTATAAATAAATTCACAAAATGTTAAAATGGATGACTGTTAAAGAGAGAAATCAGCTTAAATATTTTTTTTTCCAAATGATGACCTATATTAATGAGCTGAACCAGTGCCATAATCTAATGTTCAACCCTGGCCCTTGAATGGGGAAGCAGCATCCTGATGAAGTAGCACATGTCGATATTTTGGCTTTATATTGTATTTTAACTATCACAGTGAATATTAAAAAAGAGGTAGCTTCAGGGCTAGATGCTTACCACGTATAAACAGGCAATGGTTTGTTGTGGAGTTGTGCTTCTTCACAAGTGTTGAAGGTTAATCTATAGATTCTTGGTCAAAGAGCCAAGAACCAGCTGCTGCCTTCATAGAATCATAGAATTGTTAGGGTTGGAAGCGACCTTAAAGATCATCTAGTTCCAACCCCCCTGCCAGGGGCAGGGACACCTCCCACTAGATCAGGTTGCTCAGAGCCCCGTCCAGCCTGGCCTTAAAAACTTCCAGGGATGGGGCTTCCACCACCTCTCTGGAAGACCTGTTCAGGTAGGAAACTTTAGGACCAATAGAAAGAGATTTTGCTATTGCAAGGCAAAGCCAAAAAACATTTTTGTACCTAAGTGTCTCTTCTTATCAATATTTTGAATTGTACACTTGACTACAGTAGAACACTGTGTCCTGAGACGCATGAATGGCCTTTTTCTACAGTGCTTGTTTTACCTGAGTGTGACAAAAACGTCATATTTCATCAAAATCTGAGGATTTTGCAGAAGCTCCCAAATAGTTATGACATAAAAGAATCTTAAGTGGCAAAGCTTATATCCCCCTTGTGGTGGTGCTATTAGTTGCCTGTTACATTGAGTATGGAAATTTTGGAGACTATCCCAAGGCCCTTTTTAGAGAGGAGAAGGGAACATGATAGAGCTATTTCCCACTTAGCTGCTGCTCCTGAATATTCTTCCTAGACAAGAAAACAGTATTGTCAGTAACCAAAGAACTATATTCATTCCTCTTGTAATGTAGATTTGATTGTGGTGCAGATATACTATGAATTGATTTAGAGTTGGCAATGATCTATCTTACCCAACTTTCGTTGAATTGTGCTTGTGATTTAATTATATGGTTATTCAAAGCTTCATATACAGTTCAGAAAATGCTTGATAAAGTGACAGACTGGTTTGTTCTTTTTGGTGTATCTTTAAAATAACTTAACCCTCCCTGCTGCAGTACTTGAAACACCTACTGAACAGACCTTTTGGAAGTGAAGATTTTACAGTACTTGTAACATTAGTCCTCCAGTCAACTTTTTGCCAAGAGTGCTTATTTTTGAACTATGGCCCAAGAATGTCAGCCCAGGATACAAAGTTAGTGTACTTGACTATACTCAGCCTGTTTACAGCAATGTAGAATTACAATTAGAAATGTAGGAAGGCACTGGCCAAGCTACTGCTACCTACCCTCTTCTACCATATGTCCCTCACCTCTTGTTTATCCATTTTATTTAGCTGAGCATCTGAAATTACTGGAGATAGTTATGCAGCCTGTCTAGGTGTAGGTTCTTGACACTTGCGCAAATTATTCCCGTGGCTGGAAGTATTTGCTTGATCTGAAGAGTTACATTTAAATCACTTAACTATATATTCTTTCCTTAAGCAAGACATTCAAAGGGTTGTCTGTGGCTTTGTACATGTACTGAATTTGTACTGTACCTTGTAACTCATAATCTTTGCTTTGATACAGCATATAAGACCTGATGGTCACTTTGGCCATATATGTACTAGACGGAGATGGAACACTGACTTGAGCCTGTGTCTACGTGTCCTGTTTAACCTGAAATGATTTTGGCTCGTGTCAATATGAGCAATGCCGAAGCATGGCCCAGGATGGTGCAAGTCAGGGGCTATTCTAAACAGGCAAGGCCATGCTCATTTGGAAGTGAGGGAGTTTAGGTGTTTGAATGTAAGATTGGCACTTGCCCTCATGATCAAAGAAGGGGCTGCTAGGATGAAGTAATAGTACCCCTATTGCAGTGGGGCACTAGTGATCAGGAGCAGCAAAAGAATAACATAATACAAACCTGGAAAAACTGACAAAAGGATCCTTGCCTACCTTCATGGATCTGAACTCAGTAAAAGCAGAAGCATAGCAGATATCAAAAAGCTTATGGGAATTGTATATTTTGAGTTTCTCAGGATTGTGTTTCTTTTCATTAAAATGAAAGAGAAAACTACAAGGTGAAAACTCAGGGAACATGTTTTAGTGGAGAAGAGGATGAGAGAGAATAAGAAAGTCTACTCCTGAAAACTGAGTACTTATTATAGAAACATCATTGTTAGGGGTTGTTTTTAATAAAGAGATTAAATCTAGTGATTGAAGCGTGACTTAATTCTGTTTCAAGCAAAAACCTCCACAATGGTTTAAATATAATATTGCTACCAAAATTGCCATAACTGTAGAATTTAAAAAAGGAATTGAAAACCAGAATGCCATTACGGAAATTGCTTTTGAATCCTGCAAAATGTTAACTACATTGATACTAGTCTCACGGTAGAATGAATATGCTATATTCTTAACAAATTGTATTCAAATCTGAAGTGCATAAAAGCAGACTGTGTTCTAGAATCTGAAAGTGCCAGGTAATCGCTTTGTGCGTCTCTGAGAGGATTACCTCACACAGAAGCCTTTATTTTAAATGCAGGCACCATTACAATGAATCACTCAGATTGCTCCAGTCCAGGAAGGAATTAATGAAAAACAAATGGCCCATAGAAAGATCTACAGAGGATTCCCTTTCTTACCACAACTCAGGTTGGTTCATAATTGTAAACACAACTCTTTGTTTATCATTAAAAACAATACAGCTTTACCAGACCAGACTAATTGATGAAGAAATTGAACATAGTAACTGGTAAGTTTTGAGGGTCAGAGCTGCCTGCCAAAACACAAGCTGTGCCAAATGCCAGCATGACTGCTGGTGCAGATATTTTGTAGTAACTCCCACGTAGACAGGAGACTTTTTTTGGAGTTATATTCTTTCTTGATTTTATAAGCATCTCTTTAGCTGTGTCAGAGATGTATGTTGTGGCCCTGCTGGTTTTGCAAAGCATAGAATATAGAATAAAAACTATCAAAAAGTATAGGGATTACTTAGAATTGTATTTCTAGTGTTAGACAATGGACATGGATCCCACACCGCAATGCTTATGCATTGGTGTTTACTGCGTTTCTGGACAGAAAAGTTTCTGTTGACATTAGAAGTACAGCAGGTTTTAGAAACAGTGTCAGTTTTGGGTTTCCTATTTTATCATATTCCCTAGCCCTACGACTTGCTAGTGTGACGCTAGGTTTTTGATATATTATATTTTTCCTGTAGTATTGCAGCACTTGTTGAACATGAATAGATATGTTTAAGTTTTCCATGGTTATACAAAAGTTTCCAAAAGATGAGTTGTTGTAGATGGTAGAGGAAAAAAAAAATCTCAAGGCATTTAGACTGCCATGGAATCTTATGTTTGTAGGGTTAATGATTGTTGGCAAGTGACAAGTCAGATTATTCCACATTGCAACACTAGGGAAAATTAGTGTGAAAGTAGTAAAGACTATTTTAATTTTCCATTACAAATAATTCTTCTGGCTATTATTTTCTGTAGTTACTTCAAGCTCTATAGCATTTTATGTAAAAATGGCCAAGAAAACAAATGTTAAAACTAGTCTTTCTTTCCCAGTAAAGATTCTCAGTTTAGAATTCATCAGCTGTCATCACAGGATTCCTCTACAGTCAAAAACAAGAGGCATAGCAAAAACTGGGTGAGAAGGAGGATGGACAAGAAATAGGCTTCTCTCTCTAGCACATAGTGTCTGGATATATATTTAATTTTTTTGGGTATTCTATCTGGCAGCTATCTGCAAAGAGCAGTCTGTTACTTGGAACAGAGTAAGGCTAGCATCCTGTTGTTGCTTAATATTTCTGCCTTCAGTGCCTTGCCTGACTGGGCAGTGATACAGATTTGGTTGTATTGAACATGTGGCCCACCAAGAAAGAACGGAATGGTTTCTTCCCACTTCCTTTGGTCACAAGCATAATATCCCATGGGGTATGGGGAATGATCAAGAGCTACTGAGAACTCCAGAGCAGAATAGAATTCCTCCCCTTTCTCATAAATAAATGTTGGATAGCAGTAACTTCTAATGGCAGGCAACTGTTACCCAATTCCTCTTCCTTTCCTCTCAGTGCAAAAAAAAAAATAAATTCTTCCCAACCATGAAATCTGTTGAATTGGGGATTTCTCTGAAGTTTGTAGAAAGGCTTAGTCACCTAATGGAAGCTTTCACAAAGATCAGCTCGACGGCTGAATTTGGCAGTGGCAAAATTCCATAACATACTATTTCTCTACTAAATGTATGCCTACTAAACTGTAGGACTTCTTTCATGGTGCTGAACCTCATGATTTTCTTCCACATTAAATAATCAGGTCACTTTTATACATATTGCAAATAAAAAGGTTCACTGAGGACAGGTATAGACAAATGATTGCAGTTTTAATAAATTTAGAATAGCTTATTGGTGTTAGTCATTCAGGACGAAGATGAAAACGACAAGACTACGGAGTTCTTTCTCTCTGTTTTTCACTGTCCAGGGACTCCTTGATTCACCAACTGTAGCTTCACATGCAATATTTCTTCTCCTACTTAGAAGAGATGGTTTTAATCAAATCCCCTGCACTTCAAGTCTCTTAATTGCCTTATATGAACAACTTTGTTGCCACCTCTTGAATGCTTTTCCCTGGCATATTCCAACAGCAGTCTCCCTTAATTATTCCTTAAATCCAGCTACTTCCTTTGTGTTAATAGTTATTTCTCTTTTAGCTTACCCTTTCCTCTTTCCCTGAATAACACTTCAAAGAATTGCACTTCATTTCTGTCCACCGTCATTGACTGAGCTGCGCCAATAATAAACAAGCAAAATTTCTCTGATCCAGACATACCATGGCCTGAAGTAAAGGCCATTGTACTAATCAAAAAATGGAGCATTGCAGTAGCCATTTGGGTTTTATACCATTATCTATAGTGGAAGCTGCAGATGATCAGTTAGCAAAGTGCCCTTGAAAGGCCAAAGACACATTTTTCTCATTGGTACAGATGATGTGGGGATATGCAGAGATGTATTTGTAAAATTGACAGCCTTTTTGTAAAGCCTACAATCTGTTAATTTAGCTTCTATTAACCTAGAACTGCAATGCGTGTACATTCAGAGAAAACCCATCAACACTATAAAAGCTCTGGTGTAATATTACCACTAATAGAGCATGGGACAGAGTACTCTTTTATTGTGGAGGTTGCTGTTAAGTAAAAAGCAAGCTGTGACATGAAACCCAGGTAAGACTCAGGAAAGCAGGGGGCTAGAAACAGCCTAAACACGGAACTGAGGATAGGGAACTGGAAAGGAAGAGTAGAATCTGTGAATGTAAAGACAAGAAAAGACGGCCTTGTCCCATACAGTCCTCCTTCTGTAGTAATGCTGCATTCAGCACACAGGAGGGTGCAGTGCAGTACCCCTGCCACCTTCGTTGTAGGGGTCAGAAGGTATGTAATGAGGGGTGTAAGAAGAGAAGGAATGCTTGGTGTAGTTAACCGATGGGATGTACTAAACCTCTGCAAAACTGAGCGTATCTTAAGGCACTTAAGGTATGCTTTTCATGCATCATCACTGGTATGTATCTTATTTTTCGAATCGCTGACTTAAGGTGTTTGTATAAGACTTACAGATGTGATAACCACCTATAACTACAAATAAATGTAAAATGTGGACAATACGTCCATCCTTCCCCTTCATTTCACATGAATGCGGGGCTGTGAAAATACCTAGTCAATGTTTGTGAAATACTAAGATGGTGTAATGATGAGTGCTGTAGAACAGGCTCTGACGAAAGAGAGAGTTCTGTACTGGGGCTTAGGCAGTGGGCAGCAAATAAGAAATTGAGAGAAAACAAAATTATACTAGTAAAGTGTCATTCTTGGTCATTATTCAAGGTACAGCAAATTTGGCTTTAGATCTCTTTGTACTAGAACGAAAATGCCATGGCCCCATGACACAAAATATTATCTGTATAATATTCAGCTGGTTAAAACGTCTCTAAAAATAAAATAAAACTTCACGGATCAACTAACTAGCCTATTGTACCAGTAAGGGTAGTCAGATTAGATCCAGTCCATCATGTTTTAGATGATATAGGTGCACAAACCCAAGCTAAACTCTAGGTTGTTGTCTGGCTAATGTGACAACATGCAAGCATTGTATCTGTGTGCCAGAGTGCAGTAGGGCAGCCTCTCCCTAAGGGACAGGGACCCATATGCGGTAACCCAGTGGCAGGCAAGGGCCTCGCTGCCTGGGGTTGGTCCCACAGTACCTGAGCAAAGCAAGCGGGGCAGGCTGGGGTATAGAAGCCAGGTTCAACCAAGTCTAGTCTTTGTGCTAAAATAATTCTCTTCTTTATTTGCTTTTTCACCTTTTTGTCTTGCTTGAGTGGAAGAATAATTCTCCTTTAACATTGTACGGATAATATTTGATAAGTTGTGAGTGATGAGGAAGTAGGTGATAAAGTAATTGTGGCCAGACACATAAAATCTAAGCTGAGTTTTTCTTGCAGCCTTTTGAAAGAAAACTGGACTGAAGGTTAAAAAAAAAAAAAAGTGGTGAGTTGAAACCAACTTTAAGGATAAACTTCCTAGAAAACCAAGGAAGTATAGAAACCTCTCGTTTCCTTTTTTCTTTCCAGTTCTACCAGAATTAAAGCTGCTCTGTGGGGCTGATTTTCTACAGACATTTAAGACACCCAATCTCTGGAAGGAAGAACACATCAAAGAAATAGTGGAAAAGTTTGGTTTGGTCTGTATTAGCCGTGCTGGCTCTGATCCTGCTCAGTATATCAATGAATCAGCCCTTTTAACTAAATTCCAGCACAATATCTTTCTGGTGAAAGAATGGATTCAGAATGAAATCAGTGCAACACAGATACGCTGTGCCTTGTGCAGAGGATTAAGTGTAAAATACCTCGTACCAGATTCTGTTATATCCTACATTGCACAACATAATATCTACACAGAAGAGAGTGAGCGGAAGAACGAAGGTGACTTGCTTCAGCCTCTTAAATTGCAGAACACAACACTAAACCCACTAAATGACTGATGTCTGTGGTGTGTGAAGTGGACAGACCTGGTGTTCTTTTCATGTAAAGTTCTTGAGAAAGTTGTTTCTTGTTAATGAGGAGTACATCAGTTCAAAATTTCTTGAATTCATGTGGTGTTTTAAATTCATGGTTTTGTGTGTGGTAGTGCTTAAGCAAATCGGGATGCTCAGCTGCATAGTTTAAAATATATAAAGAACAGCTTCCTTATGAAAATAAAAGAAATACGATCTTAACAATAAATATTAATATCCAGTAGTACTTAAGGGTCAAACATCGTATTTTCCTGAATTGTAATTCTGTAATCCTACAGACAGTTTTAGCATGAAGGCACCTTACCATCTGAAGCAGCAAAATAAAATGAACTATTACTTTTCTTTTTATATATATATGTATGTGTTTAAATACGTATTACTGCTAAACTTTGACTTTTAAGACCCAAAATAACTTTTTGTATTTTGGCAGTTTGGACAAGAGATAGAAATAAATCTTTCTTTCATGCAAGCACTTAAAAATGCATGCACCATTCACGTCACTTTTAAGCCTCCAGATTCTCAAATGACAGACAGTCCTCATCCCCAGATTTAAAGTGGGTCTTTGCTTCTTTGATCCAGAGTCTTCTATAAGAGTAAGTAATTGCCAAAGCCCTGGAGTAAATAACATATCCAAGAGGAACTTCAGCTGTACCATTTGAAGATGCACAATGGAAAATAAATGAAAATAAGAGGCTATCTCAGTATTTGAGCCCTAATGTTAGCCAGAAAAATCCATTCTCTTATATGTTGGTTGCCTATTCTGATGATTCAGTCTGTCTCATTTTTGACAGAACTAGAAACTGCTACTTCTGTGTTTCATGTTGTTTAAATTAACTGAAAGCATGCATTTATCAACATACAGAATTAACCGTGGCTTCTTAATAGAAGGTTCCACCTAGCTGGCCCATTTTGAGCCCTCAGTTGGCCAAGCAGCTTCCACTGGTAGTTCTCTTGAATTAAGGAGCTTGTAGAACAAGTTAAAGTAATGCCAGACACAAATTGCTTTCACTGAAAGAGTCTGATTATTTTTGTGAAAAGAAAAATAGTACCTTCTATGAATATGTACCATAGTAGCTGGTACATATTCAAGGAAGAAGGATTTGCCTCAAAAAACACACAAGATAAGCACTTGTATAACTTTGGCTAATACCCTAACCTAAAGCTATTTAAAAGGGTTTTTTTCTGAGTGGCATGAAAAATGAAGAGTTATATGGTTAAAATGGATCTCCAGATAATCAGTACCCTTACAGAAGTTATATGGAAGGTAATGTTTCATTCTGTTTAAATCAAGTCATCCTGCTGTCATTAGAAATCTCAGAGATTCAGCCTTGTGGAAGGATTTAAAGGCAATACTTCAACAATAATCGGATTAGAAGGACTTGCATAGCTACACGGTCTAAAAAAGAGATAAAAGAAACCAGAGTTCAAACTCGCCACAAAGAAAGGCAGTGAGCTGTGTGGTGCAGAATCAACACACTGTTCTGAGACTTTGATTTTGAGAATTATCTAAAGTAGGGATGCCTGCAGATTTCAATGGTTACTGGAAAATGGTCAGCAATGACAATTTTGAGGAGTATCTGAAAGCACTGGGTAAGGTTCCCTTCGTGTTTCTTTAACAAATAATCAATAAATGCAACCTGTCTTATTCTTTCATGAATCTATTTTTTCTTGTACAGCCATAAATCATTTTTGTGAGAAATATTTTTTTCAGCAATGCATTTTAAGAATTGCCTTATGCAAAATTGTTTTGTCTTAAGCAGCCTCTACTTTTTACCATCTTGAAGCTTACATTAACAGAGATTAAACTACATAGCTTGAAGAGGTAAGTGGCAGATTTCAAACTTAAAAAAACAACTGTAATTTGAAAAAGAGTAAAATTTTTACGTGTGATAAAGAGACAATAATATATTCAATACAATTTTGTGTTTGCATTTGATGTAATTTGATGTATTGTGCTAGTATTTCAATATAAATATTGAAGGCCTTATTAACTGTCAAAGTGCTATTTTTTGTGATCCTACATAATCATAAAATCAAAACATTAACTTTTTTAAGTTAAAACAATTAGCTTATGGACTTGGTCCTGATGAGAAAGCTGGCCTAAAAGATCTGGGTATTTATTTATCTTTCTTCGTTTTAGTTCTCCCAAGAGCTACAAGCTTCTTTTTGTGGTAGGCTTTTCTGGATTAAAGTAATTCTTTTTCTTTTTCAGATGTAAATGTTGCTGTAAGAAAAATAGCAAACTTGCTAAAACCTGACAAAGAAATCCTTCAGAATGGGGATCATATGATCATTAAAACGCTAAGCACTTTTAGAAACTACATCATGGAATTTGATGTAGGAAAGGAGTTTGAGGAGGATTTAGCTGGGGTGGATGATCGCAAATGCATGGTAAGAATTAGAACTGTAACAGCAGACAAGAAAAATAGAATATTAATAATCTGAGCCCTTTCACAGACCACATCTGTTAATCATTTTGTGTGGCTATTTGTAAAATTATTTCTATACTTTTCAGTTTGCCAAGATGTGCACACAGTTTTTAGCGTGCCTTTACATTAAAGGAATGCTAGTTTTAATCAGGACCACAAAACAATTTTATCAATGAATGAATAGTAACTTCAATGAAATGTTACTCAATTATACTGGGATATTTGTTAGTCAAAAAGACATTTAGGTTAAGAATTTCAGAAACTCTTCTCCAAGTAATGTTTTACAGTAAAGGAAATCCACTGGTGGCAGGGTCAGGCACTGTTCCCCATGTGTAAGAATGGCCAAGTGCTTAGAAATTGCAGCTTTTCTTTTTCTTGTTCCCAGGCTCCTTCCTTCCCAGGTGGATTTATTAGAGCAGATGTGTTAATTAGCCTACTGGAACAAACCTTATTCCAATCAGTAAGCAAACACTGAGGACTCTGCCTTATGAGCTCTTTTTGCTTGCCAGAGAGACAGTATTTTCTAACTTATGACTGATAAATACCTATTAACAGGGGAAGAACTTGAGAATACCAAGTTCTTTCCTGTTAGTTTGAAAGCATGACACCTGCAATATTCTACAGTGAAGAAGTTGACAAGCAAAAGAAAATTACCTTGAGGGACATAAAAGAGAATTAATAGGTTTCCATTCTTAGATAGTGCCATTTAAAATCGATACTATTCTCTAACACTAGGATATGCAAATTTCCTTTTCCTCTGGTGATGGCAGGAAAGGGAAAGATCGTGAAGATCAGAAAAAAAGACTAGCTAGCTAGTGAGTGCCTCAGCTAATCCTTCTGGATTCCTTGTTACAGAGGGTAGAAGCATGAGAGAGTGCAGAATACAAAATTCACAGAAGGAAAAAGCAGTGTGTATTTGTGTATAGGAAAGTGCCTCAATGTCATTTTTGACTGCTGGAAGGCTCTTAATCAGGATAATGATTAAGATCCATTAAGATAATGATCCACTGAACAGTTATGAGCCCAAAGAAAGACTTAGACTTAGGTGGCTAAGTTACTATCAAAGACAGTAATGTTCAAAATTTCTGCTCAAGTGCTAAAAATGTCTCAAGTCCTCAAATGCCATTAAACTCCATCTAAAGGAGGAATACAACATCCTCTACATGGCAAAAGAAGTAATTGTGCTCTACCCTATTTTGCCAAACTGAGTGGTGGGGAAGAATTTAAAATGTTGAACCAGAAAGAAGAAACTAGAGAAAGATTATTCTGGTCATTACAACAGAAATTTGATTTGGAGTAGAACCTAATTTACCCTACTTCCAAGGGTAGCGTAAACATTTTATCTATCGACTATTCAGTGTAAAATGCTTACTCAGCCTTGGAAGCAGAAGGTACAAGCATCTTCTTGCCTTTTCCAAAAAAATCCAAGAGGTAGTCGCTAACTCTAACTATTCGTTTTGCTGAGAATGACTTAGGCATGTAGCTCCACAGAAGCTTTCAGAAATCCTCCATGTTGCTTCATGGCCTCCAAGAACAGATACCAACTGCAGCTGTACAGTTAAGGTCACTGATCAGTGGTTTTCTATTTGCCTTGTAGCAATGTATCATACTTTATAGTTCAATGTTCTTATTAAAGATTTATTTTCTACATGAGACCTCAGTTTTCTCAAAGGCAAAACAGTACAAGAAGCTGTCTTTCTGAAGCCACTTCAGTCCAAATCTGATAACCGTAGTGTCAGGCAAAATTTGCAGTTGTTAAGCAACAAAATAACTCCAACGGGCCAGAAAAAGTATTGTGAGAGAAGGGTCATGGAAGTGGTATAAGAGATACTGGACCACTCCCTGACTGGTGTTATGAAAAAACCCACCATAAAAGCAAAGGTTGAATATAATTTTTGGTGTTTCCTTTTCTCATCTGTAGCTTGTGAAACTGCATACCATAAATGGCTTAATCATTAATAGTCAACCTAGGTAATGGGAGGGATTGTGAATCAATTATCGTTATTTGTATTGTGGACTGAGCAGACAACTGTGCAAATTTTATCCAAGTGGCTCAATGTATGAGAAGTACAAAGTAACACAGATAAGACAAATTACACATTAAACATTAATCTATATAGCAGAGCAATCATCAGGAGACTAGAATAAATAACCTTAGAAGTAATTCATCCAATAGGTATACATCATTTTTTCTTTTAATGAAGAATATATCATCTAGCTAGAGTTAACATATCAGTAAAAATAATATTATCATGGTGAACAGGTTAGATCTTGTGTATAATTCACTGAAATTGTGTTCACCTTTCAGCTGTAAAACACGTCTTTAAGTCAGTCAGGGTAGAGTGTAACTACAGTAATTCCAAATCAGTACTGGCTGTGATGAGTAAAGGCTAAAAAGTTTTGTTGATGCTTATGTCAGAAGTTGAAGGTTTGATAGGAGGAATTGATACTCCTGTGATAGTATAGGCCCTCTCCTTCATTTCAGTTAGGATTTTTTAATTTCTACTGTTGGAATAGATAGAAGCATGTCTGAACTTTCTGGAACAGTGAGTTAATTGAGCTGGATAAACCTTAGCAGTTTCAGTTTGTCGTTTTTTTGACCTTTAACTATCGCTTCCTTGTATGCAACATGTTTTTAGGTGATTCTGTTTTCTTAAGAAATATAGATAGCAGCAATTGGTGACATCAGTTCCTTTAAGATTTTGTTTCTTTTGGGAAGTGAAAATTTGCTACTTTGGAACCTCAAGAAGCTCAAAAGCCCTTCTAGTTTAGTTAAAGGTGTTTCTTTGTTCTGTAAAACTAAAGATTAGGATAGTTGACCACAGAGATGTGTGGACACAGGAGAGATCACTAATCACAGTGCAAGGTACTTCCAAGAAGACAGGTAATACTCAATGCGTTCTAAGCATTACTGAAACCGTGTATGGAGGAAGCTGCAGCACAACCTTGACTCTTAAGAAATGGAGACAAGACATCTGCATTCACTTAGCTCCATAATGCTATTGTGATTCTCCTGGAGCTTTTCCCCAGAGATTTTATCTCCTAGATAAAAGTTAAGTAAGAGTTTCTCTGCTTGGCAATTTCATGAAAACTGTGTTTCTGCAAGTTTAATCATGCTTAATATTTAGGGTTGTTGAAAACTTGGCACTTGGAACTACAAAGGTGAAATGAAAGTTTACATATTCAGGAGCGTATTTTATTCTTTGCAAATGTTACAAGGTGGACATTAGACGGTGTAAAAAGAATTTTAGAACATTAATATTGTCTTACATTATTTCTTATATGATGTGAAATTTGAATTGGACCATGTGATAAATTTTCTACTAGTTTGAAAGGTTTGTTCATGGTTTTAATTGGTGACATATATCAGATGTATAGTGTACAAAACCAGAAATTTAAGTTAAATGGATAACTATGCCTTTGGTATTCCCCAAACAGTATTTGATCCTGCTATCTTCATTCTCAGTGAAGATCCAGTCTCATCATGAAATTTTCTCAATTTTAAAGATAAATTTTATAATCTCTATTTGTGATTTAGTGAGTGTCTCAGGTATTGCACTAAGTATAAAACCTTATTTCATGCACATAAACTTTACTGTGTAAAAAAATTATTGTGCACAAGAGGCAAGGCCTTATTGAAACAACTGAAAACCATCTCCAAAAGTATGCCTCATTCATCACCAGATAATTTTGCCTCCCTTTTTCACCATCAGTAATAAACGGTGAAGCTGAGGAAACATCTGCAATGGGAAATATGTACCAGTAAAAATAAGAACGGGTCAGGATCTGACACTAAGCAGAAAAGTTACCCTTATGTACATTCACAGTGTATTTGCTTAGTACATCAGTCAAAAGTTTATAAAAAAGTTAACTGAAAAACTTAAAGGCTGAAGTTTCATATTCCAAGTCTTTGCAACCAATGAATTAAACCAGATTGAGAATGGGATAGCTCAGATGCAAAAATTACTGCCCTAACATTTTTACTTCTCTAATAATTTTGCTGCTAAAGTCAGAGAAAGTTTTTGCATTATAATTTTTCTCTGCTGTTCAAGCATTTGAATGAGACTGAAGTGCTTTAGCTCACACTATCCAGAATGGATCTGTCTTTTGACAGACACTAAGGGCAAGTGATCTGTTTAAAAAATCAGGGAAGATTCTATGTTCCAAATCTAGAACCGCAGATTTTCTTGGGTAACTGAAAACAGCATTAGTTGCCTTAGAATTGTATATTTGGGTAAGCGAGTGAAGGATGGTGCAGTAATTCAGAGCCCTGTGCTCTTTGGCATAGTAATTTTCTTCTTACACTGAAGCAGGAAAGGGAATGACAATGACTGGGGACTAGTAAACAGAGAAATCAGCAAGAATGTGAAGGTGGGAAATCGTACATATTAACCATTTAGTTAACGAAAACAGAATACAAGCAGAACATAACCATGGATAAGTTATCAAATGGGTGTTTAGGGTTCCATTATTTTGAATTAATACAACTTTTAGTCATAGTTAAGACTTGCTGGGGTGGAGTAGGATGAGGGGGATTTTGGAGTTGTAGAATTCACTTATCATATCTATCATACATCTTACCATATGAAGTATCTTCCTGATACTTCATGTGATACTTCCTGATAGTTATGAAGTATTTTCCTTTAGCGTTTAAGAGAGCCACATAAGGATTGTTCATAGGCGCCTGACCAATCCTTCTGTCACACAAACTAGTGCTAGTTACGTGTGCCATATCCTAGTGAAAGGAGGTAAGTTGTCTGAAACTAATCATGGCTCTGTTTTAAATAACAAACATGTCTAATGTGAAACTGATTCCTCTCTAGTTTGTATTCAGGAAAAATGCAATGAAGTTTAGTTGTTGTGGACATAGTTTGATTTATACTGCTGCAAGGTCAGAATAAAGCCCTGTTACAAAACCACATGGCTCACGAAGCTTATTTAACTATTTAGGCCGGGTTCCTCTGTTCACAAATGGATTTCACGGCTGTTAATCTAGTTTAGAGTAGGTATTGGAATGAAGAACTTTGCTGCCAGAAAAACAACAAACAACATTCCAACACTTGGAATTTCTGTAGAGATCCCCCACAGGGTGAGACGACTCAAAATAAACTGTGCCTGTCTAGTAAGATGCAAGATCAACAATTTACTGGATCCCTCTGATTCAAATATTTTGTTTCTTTACTTCTTCAAATGCTGTCCTTTTCTTTTTGACTTGTAAGTATCTTTTCATATACTTTGTTGGAACAAGCATTGTTCTAGAATGATTGTTGCTGGGAGGTGCTTTTATGTTGTTGTTTGTGTATATATAGTAGTCTTCTCTCAAATCTGCTGCCCTCTCTCTCTGTAGTACTGTAAAATCCCCAGCTCCTCTTTGAAAGAATCTCTGACTTTCGGGGGGGGTTTAGTTTAAAGGAGGTAGTCTTCATGTGGTTTTCTGTTAATACTCCTGGTCTTTTGCCAGGAGTGTGGACTTGCTGTCCACAAGTGAGGAAGAACAGTCCTCCAGTCAACCCCTCTGAGGCTCCAGAGAACAGAGGTCTACTCTTGAATCTGTCTCAGTTCATTCAGTCTCTGTGCCTTAGTAAAGAGGAGCTGTTGTCTTTTCTGCCTTGTTTCACACTACGTGCCCTTTTGGCATTACTGCTTATTACCTGTAAGCGATACACTCAGCACATTTGCGTGGTGATATCAAATGAGATCTCTAGAATCTTTTGTCATATAATTTAAGATGTCATTAACTTCAAATGTTGCAGTGCTGGATTCATGTCTAAAACCTGAGACTGATCAGAAGCTTTAAGCTAGTTATTCACAAAACCACTGCTAACGCACTGAAGCTTTGTAGGGGAGATGGTTTTGGATGGGCTTAGCATTTCAGCTTTTTGTGACTCCTAAAAAGCTCAGAGTGTTATGAATGCAGAAAGTGCAATGAGAAAGAATCAGCTGAAAACCTGAGAACCACATTTACCAAATCCAATTTTGAATGACAAACCATTAGTGTTATGTACAATTGTATCTTACTAAAATTGCACAGAGGATAAATCGATTATACACATTTATTTAAACAGTAAGTGTCTTAGAATCGATTTTCATCCTTGCACAAAGTGAATTGGATGTGCTGTTTTGTACTTTTTTTCTGTCATAGGGTATTCACAAGTCTTCCTATTTTTGTATTATTTGTATACAATTTTATTTCAGTAAGAAAAAAAATCCACCATTCCTAAGAAATAAAACAATATGCACTGTCCAAAATATTGATTCTATTCCTCCTCCCACATATTGTCACCTGCATAGCCTGGAGCTTTGGCACATTTACATTCCTGCTCCCTGCAACATGTCTCTAGTCATTGCTTTCCTTCATTGCTTTTATGAGCAAGGATTCAAAATAAGGAATGTGAACATTTAAGATCTGATCCTAACTGACAGCAGCTTACCCTTTGATCTAAAATTTGTCAATCCAATCCTAAACCCCTTTGCTAATAATGGAGATGCTGACAATCACAGAAGCAAAATATTGCTTCTAGAAGTGTCTCATCTTTTGACTATAGTGAATTTCAGTAAGCTTAACAGTCAGGTACAGAATGCCCACGTTAGAACCAGCTTGTCTTTCAATAACAACCTGAGCAAGTTTGTAATGGCATGAACACATTTCAGAGTCCTGTAGGTGTAGATACCTATTATGAGACATCACATCTGCCAGCCTTACAAGCAGCTGAGAAATAAGTGGTATTGTACTACCAGCCATTTCCTATGAGTTAACTTTGGGAGTTCTGTTGGTGCGTGGCTAAAAACAAGAATGATGAAATGGGAGGTTAGATTTATAAGTGCTTCTTCTACAGGGTTGAACTGAAGTTAGTAAGGGAAGGAAAGGTTGGTATAGACTTTATCATTCAACCTAGCTACAGGATGGCTAAATAGGTATAGCCTTTTTTCCAGCAACAGTATCTTGGAATAAAGTCCAGGAATCCTACCGCGAATTTTTCTGTTGGATTTGTTGTCTTCTCAATAGTTTGTCTGTCTGTCACCAACCTGCCAGATGCGGATTTGATGAGATAAAAGCAGCTACAGGATGGAGAGATGACAAACCCTGAACATGGTTGTGGCCCTGCTGTTAGCAGTGTGCAGCATGCCTCCTACACAGAAGGTCATAGGTAGCGACTACAACATCACAGAATGCCCCTTCAGAGTGACATTAGATTTTGTCTGTGATATCAACGTTAGTTTGTTCCATCAGCATTTTATTTGATGAAAATTTTCCCTGCAGACTGCTTACCAGAGGTTTTTATATAACTTTGATACTTAATACAGATGAAACTGCTTTATTTTGAGGATATATTAAATATCTCGTTGGATATATTGCCATGTTTTACCAAAAATTCTAGGTTATTTTCTTTGGTATTATTTGTAAACACAAGATAGGAGACAGCTGAAGTTGGATTTTCCTGTGTCATCTGACCTAAGCAATTACTTTCCATTATGATTTAAGAAGTATTAAACAATTACAGTTGTAAAATGACTGGTCATTCTCCTAAACAGAGAATTACTGGATTGAGATGGAGCACAGAGTGTGACTTGCAGTTTTAGAGTATTGCAGTCATTTGCTGCACCATGATGTAGAGACAACACTCTGAAGGGAAGTAGAAGAAAAATGGAACTGGTACTGCTGTGTTTCTCCTACAGATGGGAAATCAATTACATCTTTTTGATGAAAGGTGGTAACTGCAATTCATATTTGTAAATGCAATGTGTGGAAATCTATGCAGCATTAACAAAAATGTTCATGGACTACTTTTTTTTTAAAAAAAGTTATTTTCTTTCATTCACCTGAAAATACATTATGCATCTTCAACTGCGAAGCACATGACACAAGCAAGCGTATTAGGGATAGCCAACAGGGGAATGTGAAACATTGTGCGGAGCCAGCATCAAATGTTTTTGCACCTAGACCTCACTGGGAAATGCAGAGTTTTCTGATAAAATAGTTTATTTGATGAATATTTCAGTAGATTACAAGAGTCGGCATCTCTGGCTGTGGGTCAATATGACTTGCCAGTAGAAGCTGGAAGTAATATCTATTGTAATTCTGCAAAACTTCACTACTGTTACTGCTACTAGAGAAAATGCAAATACATAACAAATAGGTTTGTTTTGTTTTTACTAAATCCTTCGTTCAATAAATCTACCTTGTCTCATAACTGAAAACAATAACTGGAATACTTTAATTATCATTTCTTCTCACATTAATTTTCAGGAAGATGGTGTTGCTATGCTTATGTATTTAAATTTTCATAACACAAAGAGATTAAATCACTAACAAAAGTATGTGAATGGCCAAGTAATAAAAGGAAATTATCTAAGTACACAAAAAGAGCGTAAGACTACAGAAATCATATGATAAAACTAAGGAAAACTGGAACATTTTTTGTCTTCTCAGGCTTCAAAAGCTTCTTCACCTCCCAGAGGAGCTCCATTCTCTGTTAGTACACCTCAAGAACAACGAGTACATAATGCAACAGATGTGCAATACTGGTGCTTAGAATTTTTGAGAAAAGTTAAATTGAGGCAAGACTCACTCAATTTATCTCACTCCAGTACCTTTCCTCGTGCTTCTTCACTATTTTTAATTACACTATCAACTAATCACATTAATAACTATTTTCTGTTGAAGATTCCTACAGAATTATACATATTTGACCTAAGAAGTAGTCATCTTAGGTTTGATCAGGTAGTACGTAAGCAAAACTTAAGCTTGCTTATGACAAACTACAATGCTGCATGCTTATGGCAATGCTACATTTTCATCTAGTTGGTTCTGTTACCATCAGGAAATTGCAGCTTTCCAGTGTCCTCAAAGTTTGTCTACTTCTCCTCCTCTTGCTTTTGGAGGAAGATGAAGAATAGGAACTGCCTGCCCAGGGATGCTGTGCTCACCAAACCTTGGCAAAGAAATTTTAGTCATTCCAGATAGGAGACAGTAGCTCAGTTTCTGTAATCAGGGAAACCTTAGGTAATGCTATTATCATAGTGGTGGCAAACAAGGCTAATTATAAAAGCCAAATTTTCTAAGAAAAGTTGCTTTATTTATCTTGGTAGTGAGTGTGTGCCAGGAGAGGAAGGCAGCAGCAACTAAAAGTTTGTGCAGAACTGCCTTACTAATCTATTCAGGTGCTTGACTCCTAATTGTACAATGGTGATATCCTGATCCAGTCTTTACAAATAAATCTTTGCTCTTGTATATAATAAAAGAGATGATATGTACCACCATTTGCCCTACAGTGGTATTTTTTGAATATTACTATTACGTTCTGACTCAAATATTTGGAAATGTTCTAAGGCAAGCATTGCTATATCTCAGCTGTCGGTGAAGGGTGGACTTCTAGCAGCAGCCAGAGCATATCTAGCAGCCATAGCAACTCCAGCCTCAAACAGTACTCAGTGTGTGTCTCAATAGAGATATTTGGAATAGAAGAATTTATTTCAATCTGAGTTAAGAGAAGTTTCTATCTTCTGTATTAGTAGGGTCTTTTATTATATGAGACATTACAGTTTGACCTAAAGAAAGAAAAGATAAAAATGCTGCTGATTAATCTTACTGTCATAAAGTGGTTGTCCTGCTAACAAAGAGAGGACATTATGTTCTCCTGCAATATAATCTGTGCTTTATAACCTTCATAGAAAAATAGCCACATACAAAAATCAGAAACTATGATTTACTCACATCCCTTCAGTATTTATATTTCTCAAAGGAAAGGCAGAAGATGATAACTGAGAATATTGGCTGATAAAAAAGCTTGGTTAACGGTCCGTGGTATTATACTTTTTGTGGTTATCACCAAATTTCCAAAAGCAATATCTAATCTTGACTGGAAAAACAAGAAAGCCAGAGAAAAAAGTGTGTTGTTTTCTGAGACGAAACAATTTCAACCACCCTTGGAGGCTGAAAAAGTTAACATTTGCTTGCACTGCTACAAATATTTCTCAGTTGCCCCCAAGTGTAGTAAGCTACTGTATATTATCAAGACTAATAACTTCCATAACTGACTTTGAGCATTAATAGTACTAATGAAGTTGAATCTTACTTTGTCATGGTATATTGCGTTTGAATTCACATACAAACCCACAAAATTTAACTATTAAGCTAATCTAATGATTAAGCTATGCTGAGCTCAATGGATAAATATAAGTGCAGTTACTAAGCAAAGTTGCATATACCAATGCTTCACTCCACAGTATCCCTCACATCTACAAGTCATCAGTAGAAATAATGTTCATTTTCTGATATATTCATTTTTTAGACTCATCAGAAAGTCTTAGATGTGTTAACTTATAAATTAAACATTTTTCACTTTGACTAGTATTATTTATCTTCTATCTCCAGCTGCACGTCTACAGATTCAAAACACATATGCAAGTATAAACTATGGTGACCAAATTAACTACAGCTTTACCCAAATGTGATGTTCCTGCCTACATTAGTATTTTGTACATTAAAAGGATATGACTGTTTTAAAAATGTTACCTAGAACTTAGTTTAAATAAGTCATTTTACAAGAGAGAACAGAAAAATTTGTAAATATATTTTCCAAATCAGAGAGTTTTTTTTAGCAAGGACACATGAGTTTGTCTTTCAGAGACCCCATATGGTGCAAACAGACTATATGGGATCCATAACAATGCCTTGCCTATGATTATCTATGCTGGCACTCTTTCTAGTGACTCATTTTCCATGCTTGTTTAGTCTAAAGCTTCCCAGGGGTGGAAACTGCTGGCTGTACTCATTTGAAGATAGTGGCTATCATGGTTATAATTTGAGAATTAATTGTTTGTGACATACACAAATTAAATAAATAGGGCTGCATAGTTCTTGAATATTGAACTAGTTTTAGTTCCCAGAATGAAAAATGTAGACTGACTTTTTTTTCTTAGTAACTACACAGGATGCAGGCAGTAAGTTTTCCTTTAATGACAGATCAGAATTCATCTTGTCTCCATATCTGACTACTCATACAGGTAGTGTCTGAAGACTTTTACAACGTAGACAGCAGTTCCATATTTAGTCCTCAGATTAACTTCAAACTAGCTGGTATAAAAGTCATGTGCTAATATTAGTATTAAACTATCCTCATGGAGCACAAATTGTCACTGCTCTTCCCCTTCCCTCTTTAACTATTTTACAGAGTATCGCTTCTCTTTATCTTAGGGAGACGTGAAAGGCAAATTGTCAGTAAAGACTAATCAGAGTAACAAGCTGTAGGATGCACCCTTATACCTTTAAGTAGTTTATGAATCAAGTCCTACTGAACTACTCAAGACAGCACCAATATTCACAAAAGCTGAATCCTGCACACCTTACTCTCACTCTTACTCTGCCAGTTCTGGCTGGAGTAGTTCTCCAGCTACAGTTACACAAAGCAGGATTCTGGAAAAGTTACCAGTTTGCTGATAATTCCAAACCACTCTACTTGATGCTGGAAGGCAGATTAAGACATGAGGAAAAAACAGCTCAAGATTTAAAAGCCTTGGTCATCCATAGCTGCTTGTAGGTGGGTACGTTTTTCAGGTAAAGCAGCTGGGGAACACTTCTTACAGTGGAAAAGCCGAACTGAATCTCAAGTTTTCAGCTCCTTTTGCAAATACAGCATTAGGCTGCACATCCCTTCTGCTGCTGTATTTGTCAGCAGGGAGAGAGGTGTGTGGTTTTACACAATTAATTTTATTATTTTTTTCTTGTATTTAAACAGCTTTATCTCATCCTTCCAGATTTTGGCAGGCAGTTGTGCCATGGCTTTGTATTTAAGCTCATTTATTTCGTAATTATCCTAAGTGTTACAACACTACAATTATTCTTCTTACGAGATATATTAATCATTTATTATATTGGAGAGAAGTTTTTCTATAAGGAAACTAATCATAATATCAGAGAATACTACAGTAACACTGAACATATATATTTTGTTAGACCACTGTATCTTGGGATGGAGATAAGCTTCTTTGTGTACAGAATGGAGAAAAAGAAGGTCGTGGCTGGACCCAATGGATTGAAGGAGATGAGATGCACCTGGTAAGATCACATAACAGGCTTTAAATGCCAGTGTATTAAAATGGTTAGATGTAATGCAGCAGGCTGTGTGGTATGTTATCTTGGCTTACTTTCACATAATTAGGTATTGGTGCAGCATTTGACTTGTTTATAGAGCAACGTTTTCATTTGGAACCATTATGCTTTTATGTCCCTTACAAAGACTGCCTGATGTCAAAGCAGTATTCTTACTGTGTTAACTGTCTGTCCAGACATACCAGTTTGAAATGTTTACACTGAGGAAGACGTTTAACAGAATGTCCTTCATACAGTCTGTGAACTACACAGTATGGGAGCTGGTGAAATTATGCATCCAACAGTAAGCCGTAAGGGAAAACACGCCATTGTTCTTTTAAAATAATTACAGGCCAGACTGCATTATAGCCTAGAGAACTAAAACAGTAATTAGGTTTTTGAAATGTCATGTTCTTTCAGATCATCATTTTTATCTTTCTAACTTAACAGGACCTGAAAGAAAATGCCTATTCTTTTTCTCACATAGCTCTTTATAGCATCTTCATTCTCTCATCAATGTGGCTAAAAGGCAGTCTTCCTGCTGAGATAATAAAATCCAGCCTCCATTTCTCTTCATTGTTCATTCAGCAGTCTAAATGAATGTTCTCTAAATACTCAAATCAGTAGCAGAGTTATGAAATCTTTGCAAAAGTATCCCAAACTCCTTATTGCTAAACACAATTTTCAGGAAGTACCAGAAGTCCCAGAAACTAGTTTGGGAAATAATGTATATGACAGATCTTACCATCTGGACTACATACTTGATATAATGCAGGTAGGGAGAAGCTTACTGCGTAAGTGGTCACGTTATAGCTGAGGTCATGGGCTCACTGAAAGTACGGGGGAAGCAATAAAAAGGAGCCTCCAGAATTTCCTGTGTATACATATTGTCTCTATCTATACACAAGCACACTACAGTACTTCCACACTACCTCCCAGCTTCACAACAGTTGGTGCCATGAGACCAACCATCAGCCCTTTCAGATTCTCTGCTGGCAGATGGGTTGCAATTAGCCATACAATATCCGGCCTACCAGTTCGACTGACACCTCGCTGCACTCAGTCATACACATAATGGGCACTCATCTGCACATATATGAAGCAATAGCACTAGTTGCTCTTGGATTTCTCTGTATTGACATCCCAGTTTCTGTCCCTTGCCACATTCGCAGTCAGCATCTCTTCCCATTTGCAATCCCCAGCACCAATTTCTTTACCCCCAATTCCTGCTATCCTTACTCTGATTCATGCTCTAGCCATAAAACCTAGCCATGGACCTCCAGGCCAGACCACCTTCTATACTTGGCCCCATCAAGAGTTCGATTTTAGAAGTCATAAATTCAGATTCAGTTGCTCAAACATATGTGTCTAGTCACACTTCAGGTACCCCAACGTAACCTGACTGATCTGAGGGTGCTTCTTCAGAAGGTTTTGAAGAGTTCTGTGTCATACCTGCCAGCTCATGCAGGCATCCATGCACTCATTGTCACTTGTGTAATTTATCACAATCTATCATATACACAACAGTCAGTACAAAATTACTTCATGCAAAGGAAGTAACCAAGTATTTGAGAGGCCAGTCCCCAATATTTCAATTTTATCACTTTTTATATTTCATGAACTTCAAAAGATGTCCTCTATTTCTCTGAATCCTTGTTAATGTAACTCTCTCCATTAAACATATGGTAAAAGAGTCACATTTAGCATCTTATTTTTGACCAGCTAAGATTACTAGGTCCTGTACTCTTGAGAGTCCTTTGATACAATGGGTAGTTACCTCTAAAAAATTGATACTTTGATAGCTTTATGATCCTATTGAACTTTACACAATGAGCCAAGTGTTAATTTAATTCTTTCCACAGTTCTGTAGAGAGTAGTACCACATCCTTTAGTAGTTTATCGCCTCCTATTTTCTGAATTTCATTCTATGGTCTGTACTTTGTAGTTCTTTTTCCTCTTTAGATTCTATTTTATGTGAGTGACTTATTTGACCATTCTCCATTTCCTTTTGAGTTTTATTGCCCTTTTCTATTGTATTGATTGCTTCTGCTCTGTAGGTTTTTGTCACTGTCAGCAGATCTCTTAGCCCTTATTGCACACTCCTTCTTCTGGGTTACCTATACAGAAGTGAACAAAACAGGTCCTAACTAAAATCACTATATCAGTTTGCTTGTTTTATCAATTCATCATGAAGCATTTTCTCTTACTAGAGACCAGCAACATATGCCAATAAGGTTATTGACTCAGTGTAAGGTTTTTTTAATATGTCATTTTATCAAAGTCCCCCTTAAGAAACTCTGCCTCCTGTTTCCTCAAAATATTCTGACAGCTTTATTAAAAGTCTTATCCTGAAATAGAAAGTACATCCCTTCTTCTAGGTCATACATAACCTTTTTCTTTATGTACCTTGAAAAGTTCCACCTCTTTTTCTTGTTCCACCAAAACCAGTCAACACCTCCATACATCCCCACGCATACTGTGTGCGCTTCTCAGGTCTACCTTAAATAGTTTCAGTAATGGAGAGGATTAAACTGCATCTTCAGTGAGATTAGGTAAACAACAGTAGGCCTCACAAATCAGTGCCCGAGATGTGAACATCATTGTACCTGCTCGTGCACAGTTCAGTATGATCCAATGACTAGTAAGTAGGGATTTTTGTAAAGCTCTTGTGGAAAACAAAGAACTGTCAACAGCATTAGACATCCAATATGATCAAGTTCAGTCAAAACTCACTGCTGTGCTGTGATTTATAGACCTAGATGAAATCTTCTGTACACAACAACCAGTCCTTTTCTAGCCATGATCATTGTGTTGCTAGAGTGGGCTTTCAGCTGATTTCTGGTTTTGTAGGTTTGAACTACCAGTCATCAACACACAGATTCAGAACTGGTTATTCAAATCTATCCCCAAATAACTTCTTCATGTGTCCAAAATAGAGAATGCCCATTTCAAAGACATACGCACATACTGCAAATAGAGAATAATGCAGCAGGAACATATTTGGTCCTTTAAGATCTGAGATCCCAAAATAACTTCTCTTACTCCACCTTTCACCAGAAAACAAACCCAAACAAGCTGTTTTCTTTTTAGGATTAAAAATAGGCCAAAATATGTACAAGTTACCTAATCTAATTTGATAGAACATTGTGGATTCAAATTAAGCTGGACACACACATGAACGTAAAATGCATGTCCTATGTAAAAGCTGTATTTTTTAATTATTTTATCTTCCTAGGAAATAAGAGTGTGTGGAGTCAAGTGTAAGCAAGTCTTTAAGAAGGTACAGTGAGCCTGCAGCTGAGACAGAAGTGAAGAACAGTCGAATTTACAGACTTACCACCAAACCTCCAAACGCTAGTAATGAACATCATCAGTGACAAGAGCAAACATGGAAATGAAGATCACATTAGAACTGTATAGTTAGAATAAAATATTTTTAACAAATCATTTTAAAGAAGTAACTGCAAATAAAACTATTTTTAGAAATGCCAATTAAAGACACTAAACACAATAAATGTGTGTGTACCGTAATTCTTGATTACACCAACATAAGACTGTTATAAAACAAGATATTGGAGTTTAAGACCTTGTAAGCTAATTTTTTACTTACAATGGAAATCACCCTTCCACAGCCTTAGCAAGGGGCCTTCAGGTAGTCTTGTTTTCAGATGCTGAATTATAGTTGTAGGGGAGTGGATGAGAGCTGTAGTATGTGGTTTACACTTAAGTCTTGATTTCACTGAAGCCAATGAGAATTTACCATCAGCTCCAATGGAGCAGTACTTCACTGAAAATATTCCACCAAAAATAAAAACCTGATTTCTCAAAATAGGTATAGATACGGATCAATAGTCTGGAAAAACAGTACTTCGAGAACCATGGCCACAATGCTTTCTAACGCTTTAGCCAGTATCTGCCCACTCTTTTTTTTTTTCTTATTCTGGAGAAACTAATAGTAAGATCACTGCTAGAAACTGTATATAATAGTACACACACCACACAAAAGATATGACTAGCATTGCTTTGTACAATATCATTTGCAGATGTTTTTTACAACGCATCATAGTCCTCATGTTCTCATGCAGACTGTCATGCATAACAAAGCATTGGCCTAGCAGTTTCCAACACTGATTTAATCACTAATTATATTAATAGTAATTTGCAAACCAAACTGTTATATTTTCAGTCTGTCAACACACTGGATATACAATTAGCACCACCACTTCACATCAAGTTCAAAAAGAGACAATGATACAGGGTACTTGGTTGGATCAGGCCTTTAGCACATGACACAGTATTACAAGTGTCTCCTGTAACAACTGTTATTAGCCATTTTGAGGGATGTAGTCAGTGGGGAGGTTGCTATGGCAGAGTCTGAGGTGTTCTAAAGAGGGAACATACCTTTCCTTATTCTGCTGCAACCCCTGTGCGTAGCATTGCTTTTGTCTTTTTTGGGCACCCAATGCTGAGACTGAGAGAAATTTTAGACGTTCCTTATGTAAATGGCAACAAATGCTGCCATTCTCTACTAACCTGAGAGTTTTAAAATATGCACTATTATTCAGCCTGTTTAGAAAAGCTAGCAGCCAGAAAAGCTAGCAGCCCTATCTAACATGAAGACATGGAGGTTCAGAAATAGTCTTTGTAAACTATAAACTTAGTACAGCAGGGATGATAAACTTTCTGAACTAGGGTATTTCAACTGTACTATATATATTGTGAGTGTAGCACCAGATGTGCTATAGCGGACAACTATTTCAATTTTGTAAAGTTTTGGTTTTTACTTTACATCAGAAAATACGAAGAAAATATTATTCATGAAGATTTAAGCATCCCCATATGATAAACAGGTGAAAAATACTCCCTCTCCATGCAAATTCTTGTGTTACTATTGCAACAGCTGTGGCTCATAATACTTAGAATTAGACATATGTAATGCAATTGTTTACTTTAAGTTCCCTTGTAATTTTTTTCTTGGCAATACATAATACTTATGCCTGAGGAAGACTCTGGGAATTATACTTGAGGCTATATTGAGCCTAGTCAACCAGATACATGCAGAAGCTGATTTTCTCTCATGTGTTAGCCATCTAGCTATTCTTCCATAGCTAAATGGATATCCCTCCTGACTGATACACAGACCAGCAGTTAATGGTGATTAAGTTTTCTTGTACTTGGAGGGGGACAGGTCAAAACTGGTAACAGTTAAATAAGATGGAAAGGTTGTGGGGGAGGGGAAAGGATCAGAAACCTGTGTATCTCAGGTGAAAAATACTGTTCTGCTTAAGTGAAATTGCAAATAGCTGTCTGCTTAAAATGTTATTTATTGCCTTACACAAGGTTGGAGATATCCCAGTTGCCAAATTTCAGTGCATCAGTCATTTGTTTTCTTGAAAGATTATTGGACACAGAAACCTCTTTCCTTCAAGTTTCTAAAATATTGATTTCATAACCATGCACACCCTCCAGACATCTCTCCACTCCTCAGCCCCAAGGAAAGCTAGAGGGCAATTGAAAATAAGGAATGAACCCCAACTTCTCATTTATAACAGATACCAATTTTTTCAGACCACCTATATTTTCCTTCTCATGTGAAAACTGAACCTACACAACAAAGAGAGGGTTCACACCATTATCCACAATTAAACTTTGCATAAATCTTTTTAACGTTCAGCACTGACTGAGACCTTTTTTGAAATGTAGTTTTCCTTCAATAGAACTTGGCAGTTCATAACCCTTAATTCACCAGATGTCTTCTAATTTTTGCCTCCAGCTCCCTGCAGTCTTGTGTAACATTCACAAACTCTCTTTGCAGAAGGTTGTAAGTGGATCAATTAACATCTAGCTAAGTAAATCCAATTGTTAAAAGCTATTATTATTGTAATCAAACAGACAGCTTTTCCCCTTTGCGTCATTTGGTACAAGGGCAAATTTAGCACCATACTAATAACTAATGGCTTATCAACCAGAAGGAATATAACATGCTTCTAATTATGGAGAAAAGGCAAGCTCAGAAGTACTTCCACAGTTCACATACGTAAAATACAGAAACTTCAGAAAAATTTAATTTTGAATACATTTTCTTCAAATCAGCTCAATTGCTTGTCATTATAATTGTAACCTCTTATCTCTACTGCAGCAACCATTTCCCTTGAAAAAGGAAATTTTGTTCGTTCATTGATTCCGTGATGATGGTCTCCAAATAATGCGTATAAAATTAGCCGTGTTGTTTCCATAAACCTTTAACAACTTGTTATCATAAAATGTAATTTAAAATTTTGTCCATAAAATAGCTGCTTACTGAATGCATAATATTCTACAATTACTTGACAAACATCAGCCTCCCTGACTACTTTCAAAGCTACCTAGTAGCCAAGATCTTCACGGTGAATTCATATCTAGACTTGCTTACTACTCAGGAATCAAACTTCGCATTAATTTTATTGATCTTCGACAGAATTTCAGCTACAGTTTGCCAATACCAACCCTGTATTTCTGCACAACTGCATTACTTCCATATAACAGACATTTTTAATTTTGTATGGAAAGACCAGTGCTTACGACAGCAGTGTGAATGGAAAGGCAAAAAGGTGCATTTTACCATTTCTAAAAGTTCAATCCAGTATTGATATTATACTCAACCCAGAAAATGCTAGGTGACAAAAGCTGAAGGGTAAATTAAGGCAAATGTGTGCCATAAGCATGATTGTTCTACTTCAGTTCCCACAGTTTGGACTTTTGTGTTCAATTTCTAGGTGGGTATGATCTTCAGAAGATGACTGGGGAACTCACTGCCATGTTTTATAGTTATGTGGCTTTGCAGTGGAAGGCACACACAGAAAGAATACATACTTGCTGTCTTTATAGCACATGAAGGCCTGTTGTGTGTATGAAGTTTCAGCTTTATAGAAGAAGTAGAGAGATAACCATGTTTTTAGCAGGCATGGTGCAACAGTGCAAAATTCAGAGCCTGAAAGTTCAGGATGGCCCAGCTTCCTGTGAAAACAATCAGCAATGTGTAATACAGCTATGAGCAACCTGCTTAGCTTTGCTGAAGATACAGAGAATTAAACAAACATTAGGGATAAAACAAACTTAATCTACCTGAGGTATGTAACACTAGTATAGCTATAAGCTCATCCAGAATTTCTCAGATATTCACCTGATTTTTCCAGGAAAAAATTAATTTTGGTTTGATAATGTCAGCTTCAACCTTCTGCAACATTGTTGAAATATTTTCTGCAGATCTTTTAATTATAAGCCCCCTATACTTATGTCTAATTCTGCAATGCATCCATAAGTTTGGATTTGCATCTCTCTCTTACCCTGGTACATTATTCCTTCCCCATAATTTCAGTCCTTTCTTTGCAGATCAGAGTGACCACATCTTAGATGTTGAAATTTGTTCCAGTCCTAGGTATTCAACCTGCCTTTAACTTACTGCTCCCCTAAGTCCCTCCTGTTCCTCCCTCCTTCCCTTCAACTCACTCACTATCCAACAATATTGGACAGTCTGAGTAAGAAGGTTTGGATTACAGCTAGTTTTCTACTGGCTTTCTTATAATTCCTTCCTTTCCCCCCTCCCTCACCCAAATTTCATGATTGTTCCATACATTTCTGTACTTGTTTTCTCTGTACACAAGGCTTACTTTTCCCCAGAGAATGCTCTCAGTGATTAGATCATATCCTTTCCTGCCCCACAAATCTGGGGCTTAGCCCCATCATGAATTCCCACATGACTTCCAAGAGGACCAGAAAAAAGTTTCAGTAGGATTTGAAAAGCATAAAGTATCTGCAAATGCAAAGGATCGGGTACAAAACTGAAACCCTTCGTAGTGGCATGATCTGTAAAGAAAATGGTGTTTGAAGAGTAGAAGGAGAGGGAAGGGAGAGAAAGAGAGAAGAAAAATGAGCAGCACTAATACTTTTTAACAAGTTGATTATGTTTGATCCAGTGGCATAATCTGTACAGATGATATTTTCATTTGGAAAATGATTTGTTTTCTGTTCTATATGAATAATTCAAAACATATATATTAATTTTAGTGGAGGCAAAATAAGAGTATAAAGCATTTATCTCAGTACTTGAAGATTGGATATTTGATATGAGTGCAAATCTAATTTAATCTATACAAAATACATGTATGTCTAAGGACTGTTAATTTTTTTGCTTCTGTATTCTAGAAATCCAGGATTTTTTTAATAGATGCCTAAATATTTTGCTGGCACAAAAGAACACAAATTAAACCAGATTCCATTACCTAAAGAGGTATTTTATTATTAATTAATATTATGAAATTAATGGTTTTAATTAATCTTGTGGAATGCCTTTAATGTTGCTAGAGCATTTAATCTTCAGATATATTCTGTAGTGCCATGTATGCAGAACACCACCCTTTGTGATTTCCATATAATACGACTAACATTATACCACAGCGTTCTCCCAGCCTTAACTGATCTGTAGCTCAAGCCACATGTAATTTTTTTATTTAACAGCCTTCACCATATTTTTCTTTCATAAAACTCTCCAGTCACTTTTGGGATCAATGTAAACTTTTAACAAACACAACAGCCTCTGTCAGATGTTGAGAAAACACCTCTTTTTGTTTGCTTGAACCTGCCATCTGCTATTTTAATGTCATTCCTCCTAATACTTGTACTGCAAGAGATACCAAACAGCCATTCCCTATTTTGTCCATGCCACTCAGATTTTCTTCACCCCTAGTATCTCAGTAAGATAAGTGTTCTAACAGAATCAGGGTCAGTAGGTTGATTCCAGTGTATAAACTTATGGGTTTCATTCCTAGAGGCTTTTGTTTAAAACACCAGAAGATCACAGTGTTCCCATTTCAGTCCACACCACTGAAATACTCCACGGAAACACATGGACTAAAAGCAACTCTTACAGTCTAATCCATAGAAACAAGAATTGAACTAAGAGTTAGGGTTGCAGTCTACATTTATGCAACAGTCTAACTATGGAAGATGGTAAAGAATTGCTTCGTGTGATCTGTGTAACAGTTTTATTGTAAAATAAGCATGAGCAAGCTGAATGGCAAATACCTTATAACAAGAAGGTGCAACAGATTCCTGAAGAGTCTCTTATGGGACTGAGGGTAATAGTCTACTGGCATGGCATGAATGATGTGCTCCACTAGATACATCCACTTTCATCAATGTCTATCATTTGGTTGACTCTATATTAAATTTAAGTGGACAGTAAAAAGCAAGAGTTCTCCAGTACAACATCAATAAAACTTCCTAGTATGTATCATATTGTAATATATCCTTTTTTGGACAGACTCATCTGTAATGGCATAACAGATTCATGGCTATTCATCCTTTCATCCTCTATTAGTAACATATTTGTCTTGGAATACTGCCTATGTGGTACTGCTATTTCTCTTTTAAGGAGGTTTTTTAACCTCAAAGCAAATGTTTATTTAAGTAATTTACTCCTGTATAGCAAAAGTGCACACAAAAGCAGAATCCCTTCAGTACTGTGTTTTTTATTACCAGGGCAAGCACTTTCTCTATATTAATGGCTAATAATAAGTATCCACACTGAACACTTAAACAGAATGGCATTTCAGTTCTTCACCGATGCCTTCAATAGCACTGCCTGAAGATTAAGTTTCTACACTATGGAGGCAGAATAAAACTCCATCTTTTAAGGGACACATTCTTATTAAAGGAGGGGAGGAAAGAAGGATGGGAAATGGTCTGCGGTTATTGACTACAGTTATTTACATAACAAGACACTATTTATCTCATGGTACAACACTATTCTAATGCTGAGCAAATTAAAAGGTCAATATTGTGACAAAAGCATTTCAAATTTAAAATATTTTATTCAAATGTTCAGCTATTTGACAGTTCAAGAGTGGAGCAGACGCACAAGCAGTTAGTTATGGGTGCATAAGCATTAGAGTAGCCAATATTTAGAACTTGTTTTTGCATGTGCAGAAACATACAGAGCATGATTATCAGCAGTAAACTGCAAAGATGTGCAGTTCTTAAAAATGCTTTTATCAACATTGCGGAATCACTTTAAGAGCTTTCCTGTAACTGGTTGGATGGCCTTTGTTTCCCCTCCCGTTCCAGCTACACAAAGCGACAGTACAGAAGTGCAGAGTTGAAATACAGGAAAAGGTGAAGAAAGGGCTAATGCAAAAATTGCACTGGAATTCGAAGTTACACTGAAACTGCAAGTTCCCTCTCTGCCCTGATGTTCCCACCGAATTCTTCTCAAGTGCCAGTCAGTGCACTTACTACACAAAGGAGGTATTTATAATGCAATGCTGTCACCATAATAATTTGTTAGGGCTTAGAACCATGGCGTATGGGGTGAGCTCACTGAAATTTAACATTCAATCAAGTGCAACAAGACTCACACCAGTTCATTGCTCCCCTTTTCTAATTCTAAATCAGCATGATTCAATTCGTCTTTTCTTACCAAGACACTGATGCTTGTTATCTATAACCATTACCATTTCCAGCACTTCTCTCCAGCTGGGCATGTTAAGGGCATGCAGAAGAAGTTAACACATTTCAAGAAGGTGTACTAGTACTTCTGTAAAATAGCTGTGTGATCACTCATCCTGTCAAGAAACATAATGCCACTCTTGATTATGACATTTCCAAGTTTATTTTTTGGAGAAGAAAAGGGGAGAAAAGAGCCATTTTATATATGTTACAGCAACACAGCAAAGAACTTATTCAAACACACTACCAAGCAACTCCTCCAAACATTCATTTTTAGGTACAACAATGTAGTTCACTCTAATGCAGTCAGTCCTCTCCACTATATTGCTGATACCAGTGTTCATCAGAGACACTTAATTACTCAGGACAATTCTTAAGGGCAACATATGGTCTAAAATACCACTAGCTAAAAGCTAGTCATCACTACTCCTTTATTCCAACACGTATGTTCCATTGTTTCAGATATAAACACAAATCCTTTCTCAGTTCCTAAGAGCTGCTCACAGAAAACTCCAAAAGAATTCTGAAAGAATTACTTGTGAGTTTTGACTTCTTATACCTAAGAAACAGCAGAAAACACAGAACAGACTTTCGTAACACATCATACCGAACTTCATCTGAGATCAACTTCAACCAATCTCAGACACGGGGGCTGATTTAGGAGCTAGACAAACAAGAACTGCAAACTAGGTTTCACACTGTCCTAAATGATGCTGAAACAGATGACTCATTCCCTAGTGAGCAAAACAGAAAATAAGTGGAACATCAGAGTTCCTCAACAAAATAGTCTCCAAACAGTCTGGTTCCAGCTCCAGGACCAAAAAGACACAAATTGCCATTAGCAACTTTCCTTGTCATTTTTGTGCAATGGAACACAAGGCAAATGTCTCCCAAAAACATATGGAGGATTATTTCAAAGAAACATATGTACAATCCTTTAAAATGCATTTTTCGCACACAGCAAGTCTGCCTTGTAGACATTTGAAGTATCACATTACGCAAAATTCCATTTCTGTTTCCAACTCAAAGCATGATGGCATATAGTTTTTACTATATTTCCAAATGTATTTTGGTGACCAAAGAAACAGAAAGGCACTTAAACTGCTGAAGGTTACTCAAAATCCTTACCAGGTGTTTAACTGTTAGTTAAAATTAACAGGTAATAAGTACCTAATTTGCTAGAACAGCATGTGGACTTTTTTAGTCTTTTTCCCACGTCAGCCACATAAATGCTTTGAAAAGCTGGCCCAGTGTCATGCAGCACTTCCCACTCCAGCTTGTGTAATTTGAGGAAAACCTAGTTGCCTTCTCAGCCACATATTCCCCTGAAGTGAGTGGTTTTCAGTATAAAAAAACAGATCAGTTCAGATTAATCAGATTCTCTCATCAGACACTAAAGATTTGAAGCAGGAATGCCTAAATCTTAGTGAAGTGGAGGCAAATGTAGAGTACATCCCCAATTAAAAGAAATAACATTGTTCTTCTTTTAAGTCCCCCCTGCAAAATGAAAATAAAAAAAGCCCCACTACAACAAAATCATCAATAGCAAAATAAATACAGCTTTCAATAACAGAGATGACCAAAGGTTCAGTACAGTTCATCTCTGAAGCATAAAACCTCAAGACACTGGATCGTATGCCTAAATATAGGATGGCAGATTTCTTATCTTGCCTGGTAATTCCTCCTCCTACAAATGTCTGTATAAGTCAAGACAAAAAACAAAGGTAATAGGTACCCACAGAAAAGGACACTTATCAAAACAGTTACTTTTTTGTGAAGTAAAGCTCTTCCTGGACTTGCTACAACTTCTTTGGAGTGCATTATGTGCCTCTGTGCAACATGTGCACAGTGGTACAGAACAAAAAAAGGGTTCATGAAATGGCTCGGGCAAAGCAAGAAGATTTCCTTTTCTTCATGTTCCTTTCCTTCCTGGTGCAAATGCACCTTATTTTCAGAAGATTCAGCCTTGTAAAGCTGTACCATGGGCCATTTCAGTGCTTATTTGCTGTTAATTTGATCTCTGCAACGGAAGTATTTGCTGAAATAACACTCTTTTCACTCTTTTTTTTTTTTCCTTGAAAGGATAGCAAAACTACCTGTAACTGCACTGACGATTTCAAAAATATATATTTCCTTGTTTAAGATTAATGCAAATATTTTTACTTGTAATTAGATATCTAAATCCAATCTACTGTCTGTATTGCAAATGTGCTTGAATGGGATTCTGCAAGGTGCTGAGATCTCTACCTTGATATGAAAACTGTTAAAACACAATGCTATCCACTGACAGAAAGCAAAAAGTTATGTAGACGTGCTGGCTAGATAACAGGCAGATTATTCAGCAGCCTGCATGGTCAGACACTAATGAAAAATCTATTTATGGGGGGAAGAGGAACAGTTTTGGGCTGCTTTTGATAAATGTGAACTTTCAAAGCATCCCATTAGAGACTCAATCTAATGAGCGTTCATTTAATAGACACTATATAAAAGGTTATAATAATGATATAATGTCTTCTTTGAAACTTCAGATATCTCTGATTGCCATGCAGGAATATAACCTTTACTCACAAGCGAAGGATATGTTGTTGAACAGAGATAGCAAATCAGCCTTCAAAGGCAATGAGCATATTGCAATGAATGGCAGGCATAAAGCAATTTCCCAACTGTCCATTAGTAGGGCTCATATACCTTCCAACCATGTTGTACTTTGCCACTGTCACTGTTACGACATAGTGTTATTTGAATCCTTAGGACTGCTGGCTGAAAATGTAGGTATATTAGTCACAGGGAGAGAAAGGGATTATTTTTTTCCTCTCTTTTACTGAATATTGTTCTAACAGACTTTTTTTCTACCTTTAAATGCCCATTAGTTGCAATCTCTTGATAAGAGAGCTAATTCAGGTAGCAATCCTCTCCCCAAAAAGTTCATCTTTCAACTGGGAAGCAATGGAGCACAATACCCTGATAACCGATACACTTTCTTTTGCCTGACAGGGTTGTCTTTTACTAGCAACAAAGGCAATGATAAACATCATTCTAACAGATATATAGCTTACTACAAAGACTTCTGTTTACGTTTGGCAAGTTAGAAAAAAATACCCAGTTATCTATATTTTTATAAGTAACACATTTCATTTCAGCACAAGACTTTGTTTTCCCACTGTCATGAAGAGGAGATGCCTCATAAGGAGTCTAATGGTAGTGAAGAAATACTTCCCAGCTCAAGCTCTTTTTTCATTGTTGCTGTCACAGGGGCCAATGCTGACACTTCACTTGCACTGCTTTCACACACCTGACAGCCTGCATCTATGTTCATAAAAAGGAGATACTTGTTTCCATATTGTTTTTTTCTCTGCTCAAACCTCAGATCATCTGGAAATTCCCATACAATCAAGGTGAAGCCAAACAACTAGTAACTACAATTTCAAATACGGTCTGAAAGGGGCAAGTGGGAAAAATCTCTAGAGACCAGAGTGGATACCTTCATTTTGCCCTAAGTACCAAATAGTTCTAGCAAGAAAGAGGTAAGCATGGTGGTTCTGCCTTATTCATTCAGCTTCCATAAGTTCTCTTTGGCAACATTCTAGGCAAGCTGTTATTATATAGTGGATTACAGACAAAAATATACTTTAACATCCATAAATAATTCTTCCCTTCCCTTCCCTTCCCTTCCCTTCCCTTCCCTTCCCTTCCCTTCCCTTCCCTTCCCTTCCCTTCCCTTCCCTTCCCTTCCCTTCCCTTCCCTTCCCTTCCCTTCCCTTCCCTTCCCTTCCCTTCCCTTCCCTTCCCTATTAAACCCAGTTACTATATGTAAAAACTCACTGATATATTTCTCACCCTTTCTAGGAAGCTTTTAATGGAAAACTGGAAAAGTAACTTTCAAATACTCACTTAAAAGTAACTCTCCTAATCAACTGTTTAACTTGCTTTTCACATATAAACTAGAGAAATGTACCATGTACCAAATCATGATCATGACTCTGAATTTCTGGGGAATTCTTTCCTAATCTGAGATTATATTCAGGCCTCAGTTTTTCAATTTGGATAAAGCCTAGTTCAATTCTTTTTTCTTTTCCTCTTCTAGTGAAAGACAGTCTGCCATTCTGTTATATTATATATCTATATCTACATCCACATCCACATCTACATCTATAATTTTTCTACTAAAATACGCATTTTAAGAAACTTTATTTTCATTTGTATCTTCTTCGATATTAAATGTACTCGGTACTTTTTATCGAAAACTGAAATCAGCATATTTATCAATTCCCTATTTCAATTTAGACATCCAGCAGCAACATCAATAAATCAGATATAAATGATCTTTCCCCCTGCTTTACATGCATGTGCATGCAGTTTCTGAAGCCACATGGTATCCCTGCTATTAAGAGCCCATCCTGTCAGATGTCTGGGAGAAATCTTAACTTCAGCAATGTGTCCCAAGTTATTTTGCTTGGCTCACCACCAATAATTTGTAAATTGACTTCCAGTGTCAAGTATTTAGCATTTCCATTTTAGTAACACAGAGCATACTGATTCACTTAACTACATCAGACAATATCTGGATTTTTCAAATTACATTTTTGTAAAGATGGCTATAAATTTCCATCTTAAATGCTATTTCTATCAAATAACTGCCAATTTAAATCCAGAAAATCACCACAAGGACAGACAGACATCTAAATGCCACTGTTATTTCAACAAATTACTTTCTAATAAGTTCCAGGATGGATTGGAGAATTAAACACTGGCTTAATTTCTCAAATGGGTTGTGGCAGAATGAAGCCAGAGCCTTTCCCACAGCAGGAGTGATGTTGCGGAGCTGGAGATGCAAGCTGAAAAGAATAACTGTACAGCACTCTGAGAGAAATAAATTTATGAAATTTACAACACAGAGCATCCCTTAATCAATAGCAAATAGAGACTTATGCCTATGTTCTAAAAGGCACAGGACGATAGCATTCAGTTACCTAGAAGATTTTGCTTCTGGGTTACTGAGCTAGTAATTTTTTCTAGCTGAAGCAGTAAAACTGATTTATGGCAAAAAGAAAGCATTCAGGAAACAGATACATTCACCTATCAAGGAATTTTTCTAGGACTAGGATAACAGTTCTGTAACTGTTCTACGTTGGTAGCAACACAGTGAAAGAAAACAAACAGGCAGAATATTATTTGGGGTTTTACCAATATATCTGGACCTAATTTACAGTCCTGGGACAGTGACTTTAGGTCCTTAAGGTTATCACAAGAATAGTTTTAATCTCTTTCTAAATGGCTACAGTGAATTCAAAATTGTGCACTAACTGCAACAGCTGATATGACTTTTTCTGTTCATCTGAATTCTAGAACTTTACGCAAAATCTTTCCATCATCAAATTATACCGCTTATGAGGTATGTGAAAACTTGAGGTCTAAGATACTTGAAAGTATCCCCATAAAGTGTTCTCCAGATGAGGTAAAAGAACTATTTCTGTTTGATAAAACTGATTCTTTAAAATGTTATTCAAATGGATGATACCTTGCATTAAAATGACGTTTCAGCTTTTATAGTCAGGCATGAACAAGCTAAAGGAGATACACATTTTCTTAGCTAAATTGTGCTTGTCATGGGAGCATCAAAGAAAAAACCCAAACTGCTTTCGATAGATTCTTTTAATTCAAAAACCATCAATCAGTATTCCAGTTCAATGTCTGAGTAATGCAACCTTTATCTGATGAAGATAAGAAGTGGCATTTGCAATTACAAAACTTTGCCACAGAATAAATACAATTAAGTTATAGATTACAGTTACAGATATTAATGCACAGTTCATGCAGGGAATTCAGATCCTGAAAAAAATCTTTGAAGGGAAAACTTAGGCAGCCTTAGTGGCAATGACAAAGCACTTAAACTGCATTCAGGTTTTCAATCTACATTAAAGTTAGCCCAGGAGGAAGCATGCTTTAGTGGTTAACATAAAGGGTTATACTTGGTAACTTGCTCTGACTAGTGGCTTATTTCATGACCTTGGCCAAACCATGTCGCTCCCTAAGTTTTTCTGATTTCACAAAGGCTAATGATTTTTACTTGCTTCCTTGAAGCCAGTGGATAAAGAGCATTGAATAAGTGCTTAAGAGAATTAAGGAATGGTTAAATTCACTATTGCCCTTTTATTTTGAAAATCAAGGTCAGCTTTTCCATTGGCTATTATTTCTCTACAGCATAATTTTCATAATGCAAACCACTTTAATAAAAGTGAGCCCTCAAGCCAGTAGGATCTACTGCATGATTTTTTCTTATTATCAAATTCGGTAACATGATCACTAGTGACATTAGGAAGCCTCTAAAAGCTAAGCCAAAGTTCTTAGAGAGGAGGAAGGCTTTGAGAATGATGGCAAATAGACAGTCATTCATCCAAAAAAAGAAAAAATATCCAATGGCAGAAAGCCAATTATTTTATTTCTAAAAGAGTGATTAAAAACCTATTTTTGTGCATCTTTGTTTAAATTGAAGGTAAACGAAAATGTGCTAAACTGGCATAACTGCAAGTTATATATACATCTTCACCCTACCACAGCATTTGCAACCTGTCCCTATTGTTCTGTCAACAAGATGTCAGACATGTTCCTCTACTGAGATGTGAATGAAGGAATTCTCCCTTCTCTTAGGTGTCAACAAAAAGTTTGTTCCTGCAGATTTCTGTTTTGGCATGATCAGCTAAGAACTGACATTAAATAATAAGTGTTTAGCCAACAACCATATGTACAACTGGTCAAACTTTCATTCCTTCTCTGTAGGGTCCAGACCTGAACAAGCAAGGAAGCCTTAGAGCCAGAAGCCAAAACTCTAATTAACTCCAAGACACTGAGGTAAGCTTGGTTATACTTAGTTGTGTCTGACCTGGCAAGAAAGCTTATAAACTAGGGTTATCCAAGGTAGTTTAGTGGCATTTGATATTGGGGGAGGGCAACCATTAACAAGCAGGCAATCAAATAGTATTTGCTGAGCCCATTTTGCCAATAACACCTTTTGATTCCGTCCTCTCCTGCTGTACACGTCTCCTACTGCTCCTGCCACTTCTCAGTATTTCTGCCCAGTAGCTGATGGCTACCTGCACCCAGCTGAATCCCCAAGGCCTGCAAGCCATCTTACATACTGACAAGAAGCGGATTGCCTCCCTCCAACTTTTAGTTGTCATAATGTGACTACTCCTGTTTGTGCTGAACAGAGCCCCGAGCCTAGTGAGATAGCACCTCTGACAGTTTTTGCAGTAGCAGCCATCACTGAATTCATTTTGAGTGATTAATTTTCTTAAAAATAAAAATAAACCTAGTAAGTGCACATGTGCTAACAAGTTAAAAATAATAATAGGTGTCTGTGACCATGCTGCTTCTGTCTGAATCCTTCAGGGGAATTCAGTTGCTAAGAACAACTTAACGCAGCTTGCCATATTTCTATGTGTTAAACAACAACCAAATAACTATAGGCAAAAGTCCCAGCTGTCAAGCATGAGGAGTGTAGGGGCTGATTGGGGGAGTACAAGGCATTTTTCTCCTGTGTTATATATGCATACTAGATAATTTAAAAGGAAAATGAAATGAAGCAAGGACAGAGTGGGAAGCATGCTAACTTCTCTTCAAAATACCATGCCAAAAAGTTTGCAGATAAAATTCAGTTTGACCACTAAGCTCTGTTCTTTATATAGTGCTCCTAACAGTGTTTTACAGCATAATCTGTCCCAAGAAGAGTGCACTACCTGCTCTTTCAGACAGCAAGAAGGATGAACTTTGTTCAGCTACCCATATAGGATTCCTCTTCTGGGCAGGTCTCAGATACAGTGAGATGAACTGGAGGCAAGTGTTAGAAGGAGCATCCATGACTGATGATTAATTCCATGGAAACAACATTTGGGCCTCACTTTGAATCTTGTCAGTCTAGGCTCTTTGTATGAGATGTGTTCTTTCAAACTGACGCTAATCAATACCGATTTGTAGGACAGGGGCAAGAAAAGCCATCTTTGTTTCTTCATACACAAATAAAGATTGAAAAAGTTACTTAGGCTTTTAACAAAAGTCTTTTGATTTTTCATGACTTTGCTTTATTTATAAGGTCTTACTACTCAACCATAAAACTTATCCCTGGGTTGAAAACTGATACAAAAGCTATGGGCTCGGAGCTTTGGTTTTTAGCACACATATTGGAAAACCTGAAGAAGACACCTTCCTCCCACCATTCCCAGGGTTCAGTACATCCTATACATGGCATGCCCACTTATTTTACTGGTGGTCTTCCAAGGAAAAGATACTGAGAACAAAATAATTATGTCGATTAGGAGAGGGCACCTTTTCTTCATTTCCCCAAACTTATACTCACAGCAGAGAAATGAAATATTCTTTTGCCATTTTGAGAGTTTGTCTCTATGTATGCAGTATATAAACAATAAACACAGAGCAAATAGAATGATTTCTAAGATTTGAAGAGGATAAGTTAAAATTTTAAAGTTGAAATGTGATGAGAGGCAGGTCAGTATAACTAGCAAGACCCAAGAGAATGCTGAGGATACAGTGGGTCAGTGATCTTCAGACTTACAATTTTCTGCACGGGTGTTTAACAAAAAATGTGTTAACATCATCTGTACTGTCTCTTGGCTCCGTATGATTTAGGCAGGCATTTGAATGTGGTAGTGGCTTTACTGCCTATCAAGATATTGATTCGTAAACTGAAAATTCTCTTTGTGGACCTTAAGAAAACTCTCTTTAAAAGCTCGTGAAGCATCACAGAACTCTGTCAAGTCAATATTTCATGTTTTATTAATTCCCTACTTAGCCAATTCTTTGATTGGTTAAATTTAGTGTCTGTAAACCTCCTAGATGCGTATTTACCTGAAAAGGCTCAAAAGAGCTATTTCAGGCTGATGGAAAACACATGCTTAGAGAATTCATAATATGTAGTTTACAAAATACACACGCTGAAAAAAAAGTTATTTAAACAAGCAATAAGGGATGGGCATAAACAAAGCATCACTGTGAAAACGTGTACAATTATATGTGTATACTGTTAATTAAGGGCTTATATGTAAAGGGTGTTCTCATCTCATAATTTTCTCAGAATGTGCCTAGCTCTGCCTATCTATAGCAATAGAATGGTCTATTTTTTTATTAGTTCTTAATGGACGTTAATTGTTGATCATCACATGATACAGTTTCACTGACTTTTGCATCTTACCAAAATGACTGTTACATAGGAAGCAAACCACTTCAGAACTGAAATCAATGAGCATATAAAATCTCTCACCATCAGCTTCTAGCATATGCTGTGATTTTAGAAGTTGATTGTAGACATTCAATCCAATTCATTCCTCATAAATCCACCATTAGGCCTCTGGAGAGATAAGGTAAAACACGGAGTACCTGCTTATAAATTGGACATCATCCCTTTAGTACACTGAAGGAGAGAATGACTTCCAGTTGGAAAAACAATGTGATCATGCACTTAAAGATTATTATGCATGTGCACAAGGGAACTGATGTGGCTTACACAGCTGATTTTGAGTGTTTGTGAGTGGTTGGCTGAGGAATGATAACATTTTCTTTTTCTTGTTTTTCTAGGATCTTTTAGTATTATATATAAAATGTATAAATAATATTGTATTTATTAGTGTTGATGCAATGCGGAGGCAAAGAAGGTACACAAAGATACATAAAATCAAACTTATTGCATAAGTATTACATAATATCACTACAGAACAATGATTTAAGCACAAAGATTTTCAAATTTCACTTTCAACATAACATCATTCATAGTGTTTCATATAGAAATTCTTATAGTGGAAGCAAATACATAAGTAGATGTGTTCAGCCCAATACATTATGCTTGAAATGAGGCATATGTTTTAGAAAGCCACCCTCTGCCTATATAAAGATTTAAAACAGTGATTACCAATTTCACTGGGTAAACCGGTCAATAGACAAACTATATTCTACAGTTAAGAATGCGGATATCTTCCTATGTGCATTCACATAGGAATTCACCTAATTTCAGCTTTCAGTCACTGCAGTTCCTTGAGCCTTTGTCTGATGTCTGATTGAAAACCCTCTTAATATCTCCTGTAGGTATAGATCAAGATATTTCTTTTCCTTAAGTTAGTTCCTTAAGTATCACACAACACTTTTCTAGTAAAATTTTTAATAATATTCCCGTTTTTAAAAAAAGAGAGAAAGAAAAGCAAGGATTTTTTGGCTCCTAATCACTTCAATTATTCTATCTATAGAACCATCTGTAAGTTATCTTAAGTATCTAAAGCCAGAGAATTTAAAACCTTAACTTATATTAATTTGCTCTTAGTGCTTACTTTAAATTCTGATAAACTTCTCCTGCACATTCAAATTCTCCATTCACATTCTGAATGTGCTTATTTGCAAAACTGAAATCTTTGCTTTTTCCCCCAACAACGTAATGCTGCTGGGTGAAAAATACCTTTCTAACACAAATTGCTATGTTTCAGAGTAATTTAAAAAAATCATTTATGGGATAGGATTGATACTGATTATGATTGATTGTGATTTACTTTACATTTTCTAAACTTGCTATTAAAACAAAAATATGGAAGTGCAGTTGGCAAAAGTGTAGGTATTGGTATTTTGAAAATCAAAGGAAAACAAAAATATTTTCAACAGAAATATTCCCTTTTCTGCCCTGCCGTGCATTTGATATGCATTCGAGACTTCCATCAATTTTACATGGGAGCTCTGGGTATGTCAGGTCTGTAAGGCGGGTTCTTCATAGGGAAATGTGACACATAGAAAGGAACTGAAAAAGAGAATTCACCTTGGAAACTTGAACTGAGTTTTACAATTTGCCACTGTGTTCAACATATTTCAAAGGTATCCCATAATAGCTGGTAGTTCTTTACAAAGGTCACTGTAAAATCATATCCTGTATTACTACATATTTCAGAGTGTTCCGTGTCTCCCAGCTATTCAACTGAACTTTGTTAATGAAGGCGAAGTTTTCTAGGGTTATCACTCCGACCCTTAAACTGTATTATCTAGGAAACCATAAACCTTATAAAAAAAGATATGAAAAGGTTTATAAAACATTCTCTTAGCAGATTCTGTTTCCAGCCTCACCTTTTCACCTGAAGTTGGTTTTAAGCTCTTGCCACCATGCCTGCTGATTACAATGGAACGTGGGAAATGGAAACGAATGAAAACTTTGAAGGCTACATGGTTGCTTTAGGTAAATGAAAAGAATATTAACTATATAGAGATAAAGAGAAAATGCTTCAATTATAAATGAAATCCTTCTAAAAATTAATGAGACTGTTTCTGTAATGTGTGCTGTGGCATAAGGGTTTCTGCCAATCACATAAAAAATCAAATTATTGTAATGTGCTTATAACTGTAATGATCTAAGTATATATACATGAGAAGACTTGTAGCCAAAGATATTAATTTTTTTCAGACAAATGAAAAAACAGATACAGATGGGGAAAAAAAACCCAAACAGGCTTTCAGATACAGAAGCAGGTTTTTATTGCTGGTATATACTTACTGTAACAGTCAAGTCACAACCTGGTTGTCTCTGTTAAAGAGGAATAGGATATTCTGTATCACTAAAGCAACAATACTGTTTAGTACTTAATTAGTGGTTTGAACTAGTTGAAATTATATGCACCAGTTGCACAGTAAAGGCAATAAAAGCCTTCAAAGGCATTTAAAGATAAATGGGCAGATATTTCTGACAATTTTTGTGGAAGTCATCCTTATACAGCAAGGAGATTTAAGTCACAGGAGTTCTTAAACATATGTTTACATGGATAACTAAGCTTAATTTCACTTGGCTACTACCATCATTGATGACAACAATATATGTGTACATGCAAAAAGAGATGTTCTGCTTTTTAGGCAGCTTTAATTTACTACTTTCTTAGCCTCTTTCTCGTTAGAGGCCTGATAGCTACAGTTTGTGTATACATTGTATAGGATATTAAGCATGCTCTTTGTAGATGCTAGAATACCAAAACACTGTTAACTGAATGCAAGCAATATCCCTGTCGGTTCATATAAAGATCAAGTTTATGTTGTTTGTAGATTGATTTTTCCCCACACTGACAGACTCAATTTTTGTAATGAGTGTGAGATAATTTTATGAGAGAAAAGTCTTCTTTTGCTGCATCTATTATTTTCAATATAAATTGCCTTTCAAGCATTTTTGTTCTCATAAAGGCATAAACTTTTTGCTTCAGGACATTATGATTATGCAAGTAGCATGCAGGAGATTCTTCCTCTACTCATGTTAGCAGAGATGTAGATGTTTAGTTTGCTGAAAAGAATAAATAATAGAAGACATCAACACTCCTCAAGAATTTCTTCAGTACACTCTGGTTTGGCATTGAAAGAACAGCTATCACCTTTCTACCACTAAAGTAATGTAGCTGCATTCCAAAAACTGCAAAAAAAATGGGAGTTAGATTTATACATGCATGAGAAGTGTGATTTTTAGAATCCAGAATCTTCTTCCAGCTCTACAACATCACAGATGAAGGGCATAAAGGACCGTTGTTTCCTTAGCACACATGATGTCTATAAAACTTATACAAAAAAGTAGTCATTAGAATTGGCTAATTTAACCTAGATTGGAGATGTCTGTCTGGCTCTGAATCATAAATTAGCATGTGGCAAAAATCAATCCTGCATTTTATTTTTATGCTTGCAATTGATAGCCCTCAGGGGCCCAGCTGGGTCTATGCACTTCTCATTCCCAGATCTCTTGTTGTTTTCTATCTAGTGGTCATTGATTCTTATCTTCTGTTCAGCATTTTCTCTTCCTATTTCTCTGCCTTTCTACAGTAGCTGACACCACTCTAAGAGCGATGCTGATAAACAGGAGCTTTTTCAGGTCAAAGTTCCTTGCACATTTCATCAGAAGTCGAGATCAGACTTGGGGTTCCTTGTGCTTTGTTTAAAAGGTGTTGAGCCAAATTAATAGAGATCTAAAGAACTTGTTTGCTCAGATTCCAAAATAACTACTTGTAAAGATGTAGATTATAAAAACAATTCAGGGGTTCGAAATCAACAAGTACACTGTATAGCTATCTTCCACCAGATAAGAAAATGTATTTCTTAGGAAGAAGAGTCCAACACATAGAAGATAATCAGGTAATTAAATCTATACATTTTCAAGTAATTCTCAATGTCTACACTATTGACTGACTTAGGGATAACTACCACAAAATCCTTAACCGACATGAAAAATTTGATGATTTCACTGATTTTCTACTAGTTTTACTTTCATCAAAGAATCCTAACTCTACTTTATTTACCTGTTCAGATTGAAAGAGAAAAAATACACGTAAACACATAAAAATAATCTCTCATCATTATTCAACAATTGAAAAGCGTTATAATTTACTCAAAGCATCAATTCTTTTAAGAGAGAAAGGGAAGTTTCCCTATTCATAGTTTTTAGCCTTTGCATTTATGGAGAAAAGCTCAATAACTTTTGTCTGTAAATACTATACACATATACTTGTGAGGTACAAAAAAAATTATTTTTTAAAAATAAGAACTGTTAAGCCAATATCATGAATTTCAGGAGAAAGATATGCACTAACTGAATTAATTCAAGTGCTTGGGTTTGACAGTTATGCATAAAGAATAATTACTACTTTATATGGAACTGAAATTTGATTTCAGCATTAATTATGCCAACTGCAAGTGAGCCATGGGGCTTGCTTGTCTGGATGATATTTAACCCAACCCCTAGTTGCCACAAATTGACTATTCCAGGCTGTCTTCATCTACCTCAGGCTTCTCTCACTGCCTGCCTCAGCTTTTGGTTTTACCTGCAATTTTTTCTTCTAGCTCAGTTCTCTCTACTTTGTTTCTGCTTCAGTCCTGTCTCAGCTCTTTGCTCCAAGAACTGAATCACTTTTGTGGGGTGTTACTCTAACCACCAGCCACGGTGGTCATCTTGCTCTAGTTCTGCCTTGCGTCATAGTGATAAATTTCATTATATTTGATAATTTTCTTCTGATAATTATCTTCATGGAGATCTCTTTACTTTCTAGGTTTATTCCTTCTTTATTTGTTAGGATGCAAATTAAACACTTGTGGTGTGCTTATTTTCTTTCCAAAAGGATTTGTAATTATGGTGGTATCTTTTTATTTGGTTGTAGTGGCTATCTCATTATTGTTCCTTTCTTCCCTTCCAGGGTATCATCGGATGAGATTCTTGTATTGTTTATTTCAGTTGAGCTGTAACATTTCACTTGTGTTTGCCTTAAAATCCAGGAAAAAATGCCAGGAAAAGGATAGCACCTGCTAATAACATGCATTTCTTTGAATTTTAATTTACCCGCTGCAGAATTTAAACTGTGGTCTTCACTCAAATTCAATAAGAATTTAGTGTCTAGCTGTCATAATGCAAGTATCGATTATATCAGCTTCAAACTAAACTTCAATTATTATCATCCTTATATTCTGATCCTTTTATAACAAGTAATCTATTTTCCATTTTTATATTTTTTTTTGTACCATGTGCCAACATGAACAGGCCTACAGCAGTTACTCATTGCATCTCAGTGGCATCCTTAGAACCATTTCAGTCAGTGGATAAATTACAACTTTGTTATTATCAAATCAAGTGGATTTTTGATCCCTTTCTGATCTTATATATCCCAGTGGAAACTGGGAGAATAATGGATGGATTCAGCCTACAATGGGGTCTGGACTACAGGCATACAATACTGGGAAGCCTGCTTAAAAACCATAGTGACAGTTCATGACAATAAAAGAATTTGACCCACTCAATAGCCTGAAACAAAGCAAGAGGAAGAATGTGTTAGAATAAGGAATGCAATATAGATGTATTTTTCCTGGGAAATACTTTGATTCATTGCCTACCCTGGGCAGACTGTACTGGAGAGGTACTCACTGAACTTTCTGATAAAATTTTCAACCTACTCTCCCAATACAAATGCAAGCAACCTGTTGGGATGAAGGAGCTACTTGCACCAGTTGTCTGGATCTGGCCCTTCATAAGTACATCATGATTTTTTGTGCATACATGTATATATATGCTACAAGTTATACTAATTAAAATGTGCCAGTGAATTAGCAAAAAAAACCCCACCAAAAGCAATGCAAAGATGCATACGGCTATAGGTGATTCTCAGATGGGAAAGAATTTACATGGAATTGGTGAAAAGATATTCTTCTGCTCTGTTTCTCACAATTTTACATGTGTTTAATACTCTAAGTAATAAAGTTCTCAGGTTCAAAGCACAATGAGGTTTTATTTTTTTAAAATTCATCCATCCTTATAATTAATGCATACACGTTTCTATACTTTAATTAAAGAATAGTTTTGCCCTTTAAGCCAGAAACTTTGATTTTATCATAAACATGTTACAAAGCATTTTAATCTACTATAATAGAACAATATATCACTTTTATTGCTTGTATTGTTCAAAATGCAGTTATGAAAACCATGCTTTAATAAAACCTCCCCTGATTTTTCTCCAGGAGCTACAAGACTCATATATTAGTCAGAAATAGCATTTCTTTAGAAGTCTAGACATTTTTTTTCCTCAGAGAGAACTAAATTTTATGTTACCTGTCTATAAATCAGACCCAGAGATACCTTTAATCCACCACAGCAGATAAAATATACCCAAGAAGTCTTGAATATAAATACTGAACGAGAACATTATTCCCCATATCAAAAGTCACAATTTTTTTCAAGCCAATCCTCTAACTCAACTCAATTAGTACCTCACAAGTAATATAATGAATCTACCGAAAGAAAAAGGGCTCCATTAGTATGTGGCACTGCTGAGCTGACAATGATTAACTCGCATGTGAAACCACTAAAGGATGGCCAACAAACCAATACCATTTTTCAATCTCTTGCAGAAGCATGTGAGATTATTTCATTTGCATATAGCACCATAATAAGATTCACTGCCAGCTGGTCAGAAATATTTATTGCAGATGGTAATGCAGCTGGCATTCGGTGGATTGTCTGGGGCAAACTGTCATGATAGTAATACATATTCTCCTTTTGGTAACTTTCAATGCATTCAGTTGCAAGCAGTTGTTTACATTTTAATGTTAGTCTTCATCATGAACAAAATAAGGATGTTAAGGAGATCAGTACTGCTTAAAACATTGACAGAATATTAAACAGGTACTGTCAAATCCTGTAGTTTGACACTTTTTTGACTTTGAATTTGTCTCCCTTTAACATCTAAACTACAAATTATTTCTGTGTCTGCTGTCTAAAAATAACAGATAAGTCATGCTTTTATTTGATTGTTTCTTTTTTATTCATTAGTATAATTTTCATTATTTTTAAATTAATTAATTAACCTCTTGTATACTCCCACAGACTATAGGTTCCTCGTAAGAGTAAATTGCCAAAATCCTCTTGATTACATGCTCATTCTAACATGCTTATTTTCTGAAAAGGAATATTATTCTGAGATCCTTCTTTTAGGGGTGGCAAACATTTATAACCCTGCACATACTAGTACCCTCATATGCCTACATGATTTACACTGCATGCTTAGGAAAGGGAATGGCTCCCAGGCATAAGATGATAGTAGCACTCCTGGCATCCCACAGCTTCATGTGTGAATGAGGCCAAAAAGGCGATGTCAGTCTCAGTAGCCCCTGTTGTTTCACATTCTCCAAAAACACTGGAGATTTGGATGATTTAACATGACAGTGCCTGTTCACTATTGGTTGTATGTTGTAACTCTGCTTATAACATTCCCACAAATATCCCATTAATAAATAAATTTATAATCAGTGGAAGATCCTCAAATTGAAAGTCTACTTGCAATAATAAGATTATTTTTCTTTGAAATAATCTTTTTCTCTGCAATATGTTGCAGGTAAAAGTGTCATTTATGGAACAATGTTCCACATAAAATGTTATTTTTATGACGTGTAAATAGAACTGCTGTGTTTTTTTTATTTTTGGTAACAAACATTGGAATTTTCATTGTGATACTCTTTTTTCTGTTTTTTCATAGGTATTGATTTTGCAACTCGTAAGATTGCAAAACACTTGAAACAAACAAAGGAGATTGTTCAAAACGGAGATAATTTTAAAACAAAATCACTCAGTACTTTCAGAAACTACGACCTGGATTTCACTGTGGGAGTGGAGTTTGAAGAACATACCAAAGGACTGGATAACCGAGTAGTAAAGGTAAAAATTTGGTACCTGGTATTTGTTTACACTATAGTCAGCACCAGGACTGAGCAGTTCCAAAAATCAGCTGAATACATGAAAAAAAAATGCAGTGTTTTACAGACATCAGAGGATTTTTATAAAGCAGAAATAACTTGCATCTTGACACAGTTTCATTTCCTGCTACAAGCATTTATTATAAATGCAAATCAAAATGGTTACTCAGATATGTGAGGACAATCACTAATTACAAGGTTTTCTAGTAGGGGATTTTTCCAGCCTTCCTATGATACACCTTTTTCTATTTAGAAAGTAGCAGAAGAGCTGGATTTTTACCTATGTATCCTCCTCAATAAAACTGTAAATTCAACCCTTTGAATTTAGGACTTTCTGCGTGTCAATATAATTTTTCAGTTCTGAATGGCTAGGTTCACACTGTATTTTTAACCTGAGTCTGCTCAGCCTCAGTTGGACAGTTTAACAGTTGGACATTGTTAAAAATAAACCTGCACTTAGCTATTAACCTTAAGGGAGCTTTGGGAAGAGACAAGATAAAAATGTGAGCCAAAGCTACCACTGATATGGGTGGCAAACCGTTGGCAGTGGCAGACAGGCAAGGAGCCCCAGCACTGCATGCTTTACTATCTTTAGGATTATAGGAGTAACCTGAGCTCAAGATTCCCCTAGGAAACTATGGGCATATGTTCAGACACCTTTCAGTGAGATACGTGGACAAGTAATGTTTGGATCAAGGACCATATCGCATGTCAAACCATGCCCTACCTCCTATGACAGACCGAGTCTAATAAGTCTGTTCCTGTGAGGCATTCAAACAAGACTGTATCAGGGAAGTTAGTAAGGAAATCAACACATACAAGCAGTAATTAAATTAACTTACTGAATTCATCTTCATATTTCTGTATCAATACTGCTTCTGTTCTACTCTCTTCTCACCCCTAAAATACTTAAGCAAGATTTTCAAAGTTAGGAAGGGCAGTATATCTTAAATTTCCATTGACTGTCCCCATCAGAGTCTTGCTAATGTTGCATCACCTGCCTGTCTTTGTCACCATTCACTGAATCTACCTGTATCAACTCCTCCGCCAATTACCGCGGTTTTATTTTTCCACTCAGCTCTCAGCTTTCTTGCTCTTCTCCAAACATACGCTGTCTTTTCCATCAGTTTCTTCTCAATAAACAAGGTTCCATAACTTTTTGCCAAACTCTGAGAAGCTGAGATCAAAGCTCACTGTCAACAAGACCTGTTTTGTTTTGGCAGTTGCCACAGGAAATTGGCAGCATAAAGGACATGTTTACGTTTGAACTCATATCATCCTTCAGTGGAGTGGCACAAATTTAACACAAGACATTGTTTATTCACTATGGATCACTTTTCATTCTCAAACTAACTTTGTGCAGTGTAATTCCTATTACTTCTTCCAAATTATTTCTCATTCACAGCACTGCAAGGCATCAAATAAGACACATTTTTTTCCAGAGTCCTGAATATCCCTATCTCTAAATTTTCTTCCTGTCACTTTCTCCAGTGAGCACTGGGTGGGATATATTCCTGTGACAGAGTTTGTGCTTTAAAACATTGCTCCCACATCTGTTTAGATCAGCTGAAGGCATTACAAAGGATCTAAGGACGTGTTAGTTGCATCGCTCCTTAAATCCATAGACTAATGCTCCTCTAGTGCTCTTCACCACTATCAAAGCCGCAGCCTGTCTGTGCAAAATCATTTCACTTGCAGACTATCCTCTTCATTATCAATTATTTGGAAGGAAGGAAATACAGCCCGTACAATTATAACCCTACCCAGTTTAATAATTTTTGCCTATTTATGCTTTTCTAAACAAATTATTTGTTTCTAAGAAGAGGAGAGGGAAAAAGGAGGCATGTCGTGCCACTGTTCTCTGGATTGCTCAAAAAGAATTTTCTGATCATTTTATTAACAAAACAATGCCTCAAACACATTGAAGTTAGATCAAGGCAGTAAAACTGCTAAGCAACATCTAAATATAAAGAGGGCATGGATAATTTAAAGAGCATGTAGCTTAAAAATTCTGTAAATAAGAAGTTAACTGAAATGAAATGAGTTTCGTCTCGTTATTAATAGAAAGCTCCCTCATAAGAGAAATAAATCATCCAGTGCTGAACTAGAAAGCGAATTAAGCTCCCAATACTCTTCGAACTTTTTAATAACTGAACTTCCACTGACTGTAACTGGTCTCTGATGAGGATTTGCCTATGATACATGGTTAAATGTCTCCCTAAAGTACAATGGTTCAAATCTAGAACAATTCAAACAAAGTTGCTTTGCATTTACTCTAGTGTATCTGAGTAGACAATCTAGCCTGTAAAGAGAGCTTTTCCTTACAGATATGGTCATATCTGCATACCCCATACCCTGTTTATTAGTAATAGACTCTGAATCACACCAAATCATGAAACAGCCGAGGATGGAAGGGACCTCCTGAGATTACCTAGTCCAACCCCTCTGCTCAAGCAGGGTCAGCTAGAGCACATTTTCCAGTTCATGAACATATCTCTTTAAAGGTCTTTTGTGAAAGTACATGAAAGATGCTATAAAATAAATAAATTTATTGTATGAGATGATAATAACTAACATATACTTCCTCTTGTTATTTTACGCAGAGCTAGAAACATGTTAGCGCAGCGCTAGTTGGTATAAGCCCCCAGGTCTTCACTCATGAAACCTTATAGTCTTTGTATTAATAGCTTTAAACAGCAAGAATGAAAAATACAATTTGCATACATTGCACAAGTATCTGTTAATTCACTCAGCAATTCACTAGTTAACATGAAAACTTTCTATTTGTGTATGTGAAGAAATTAATGCAAATGACAACAAAGCACTGTAAAAGCTTCACATCAAAACACTTGTCATCTTGAATGCATTCGGGTTTGCGTTGAATGGTTGATCTGGGGCTTTTTAGGAGGAAGATGGGGTATGATAGAAAGCAACTGTAATTGTGTCTTCTCATTGTTCAATTGAGCTTACTTTCACATATTCATAAATTTCTTGTTAACTTATCTGAGTTAATTATCTGATTCATGCAGACACTAGTGACCTGGGATGGTGACAAACTGGTATGTGTTCAGAAAGGTGAAAAGAATAACAGGGGCTGGAAGCACTGGATTGAAGGAGACCTACTGCATCTGGTAAGGGCTCCTATACAGCTACATAGCACATAACTGAGACTGCAAAAAAGTACGGTTTTCCATTTCGAAGGTTTGTTACTTGTTCTAGTTAGAATGGTCTTTAATATTTGGACAGCTCTGATCTCTGAACTCTAAGGAAATCCCCCCCTCTGCTACAACTCAGGAATGCTCAATTTTTTTCCACCTGCTCCCAATTAAGTCATAACCCTGCAGTGTTTTTTTTTCTCCACTTCACTGCTCTCCAGCTATTAACCCTTCTTGTTACATTGCACGTCTAACATCATCTCATTCTTATATAATTGTTGGTAGAAAAAAAAAAATACCAGTATGGGACAGATGGCAAGAAAAGTATTATTTTTTGTTGTGAAAGAAGCACTATGAAATTTTAGCATACTATGCTGTAATACAGATCAGAAACCTCTGGATACTCAAGAGGATCCTGCAAACAACCTACGCTGCAATTACTTTATGCTAGTACAATAAAAAAGACAAAACAGTCATACATCTAAGTTAGTAAGCTGTAGCCCAAAGATAAATGAGGTGAGTCCAAGAGAGGCCAGAAGACCCTGTGCAGGAAATAAGCAGTCGATGAAGTCCAGAATGATTGCAAAAAAATAGATACATAATAATAACGATTCCAGAGTTTCTTGGGAGATCAATCAATAAATGTGCATGGTAATGTTGGATGGTGCAATAGGTGGCTGCAGAGAGATTATGGAGGAAAGCTCATTGTTTCTATCTCATGGTTTGCATCTAGATATCTACTCCTTCACAAGTTTCCCTACAGATAGATAGCTGGTATGGCCAACCACATTGCCTCAAGTCTGTATGCTTGAAAGGTCAAAGCAATGAATTAAAAAACACTATCTGCCACCTAACTAAAAGCCAGCTATCCAGCACACTTTTTCAATGTGATTTTAACACATATTCAAACACTGACCCAACAAAGGTTCAACATGCCAGCACGAGGATTCAGGCTAAGATTTGTCGAAACAGAGGGACCAGGTAGATTCTTATAACAGTCTGCAGAAACTCTGTTGTGGATTTGGCCAACTGTTCACCAAAAAGCCAGCCTCAGTTCACCTCAAAGCCTTATTTGGCACAGGAATGCTGGCTAATCAGAAGACTAACCAAACTGACTCCCTTGCAATGTGCAGGTGTGACAACGTTTAAGAGGTCAGTTTTAACACTGAGCAAAAATGGTGCATTTTTCCGGCCTCTGAAAAATGGCTGGGTGTATCTCTGGACCAAATGTCCTCATCTTTTTAAAGCATCCTCCTTTTTTTTTTCATTTCCTTGTTTCATTGCTTCTCATGAATTATGAGGTAACGTATGAATTATAAACTATTAGAGTATATTGTTTTAATAACAGAGCATGAAAAAGCCTTGCATTAAAGACCAATGCATTAAAGAGCAATTTTAATGCATCTTCATATTTATTTTTTTTAGAGCTCAATTCAATTGTCAAAATTTAATTACTGCAACATGTAGTGTGTGCCTACTGATTGGTTACATATAATACACTATTCTTTCTGTTCTCTTTCTCATAAGCTTATCTTTTTAATGCAGTGGCTTAGTTGTAGTAATTCCTGGTGGGATCTGCTGTCTATGCAAAATACAATTTGTACCTCTATATACTTACTAATTTTTTTAATACTGTAGGAACTGACATGTGAAGACCAGGTGTGCCATCAGACATTTAGGAAGAAAAACTAAGATCGACCAGAAAGCCACCCAGATCTTCATCACACTATTATGCTGTTATGTTTTGTCTAAAAAGAAGAACCAAGCCAGATTTGCAATAATTATTTGACACTGCCACGTGAATGTATTTTGTGCATGTTTATGGAAACAAACACATTTTATAGAAATAGTATCAAACAGTTACAAACATCATAAATTCCTTTGCCTTTCAGTCTGGAGTTAAATAAAAGTAATTGTCTTTCAAATAATGCTTTCCTTCATCTTTGTAATAATTTCCAGAGGAATGTCCTTTAGCAACAAGGCTGAAAATTAACAGTCACAATTATCTCAACCACAGTATATCTCTCCACAGTGCTGTAATATCATAATATATTTGGATGACTGAGTAAAATTGGGCATTCATTGGACTGTTTCTATTTAATTTAGTCCTGGATCACTAAGTCCACAGTTTCAGGCAACAGAATGGCTCACTGAACACAATACATGGTCTTTCACATCAAGGTTATTCATTTGAATTTGGCCCGGGTCTATAGCTGCTAGTAGTTATCACCTGATAAATGTCTCATGGCCAATGCGAAATGCTGTAGCTCCTTAATACAGTCCTAACGTGGATTTTTGACAATGCTGCTAACCTCCAGTTAGAATTGGCATCCTACTAATAATCCCAGAGGAGAAGTCCACTGTTTAAAGCAAACTCTACATTTGCTCCATGATGTGAAAACTAAGGCATACATATGTCTATAAGAGAAAAACTGCAGAATATACACAGACTGCATGTACACTGTGCATAAAAAATACCCAGCATGCTGCAATCTTCATCTTGTACCTACCTTTCAGAGAATTTAAAAAGAAAAGTCATTTTCATGCAACTTTTCTCAGTTTTATTCAGGCTTTTTCAAAAGAATTCATGTTATTGGCCAAAGGCAAGTTTTAGTTAACCACGGATGGTAAGCACTGTAGATGGAAACTGAAATTATTCAACCAAATGTGTGCACATGTTCCACAGAACTGAAGAAGGACTTGTATGCCCAAAAGCTCATCTTTTTTTTTCCCAACTATACGAATTATTCTAATAAAATACACTGTCTTTCCTACAACCTTGCCTTGCAGATATATAAACTTTCACGTAAACTTTATCACCATTTCAATTCCCCCTTGTCCATGGGCCCCCATCTTCTGTTTAGTATGGGAGGAGTGGAAATTCACTAAACAGATCAGTGGTAGGGAATTAGAGAAAAGATGTGGAAAAAAAACTTTGCAGAAATGGAGGAATATATGTTTGCTCTGCATCCCCATCTGCTGCCTAGCCTACTTGCTGTCAATAGCTCAAGATAGGAAAGGGGTGAGACAGTCTCCCAGCTGAAAACAAGGTAACATTTGCAAAAGCCCAAATCTGATTAATATGTCACTAATACTTATATGGCCATAGGCATATAAGTGCATATGTAGGGATATTTTCATGAATTGGACTTTGCTTCTCCTGATAGAGGTTGACCTGCGTCAAACTTCCTGTGTACTTCAGTTGAGCAACGCTCTAATGTTAGTTCACATTGAGGAAACTGCACTTGAAGTTGGTAAACTCCTGTTCAGCCCTCACCTGGACTTTCCAGCAGAAACATATTTAATTCCTATTTCTAAGTCTCTGCTAGTTACTAGGCTAAGAAGTACCACAGTTCATTTAGCTTTCAAAATGATAACAGAACAAAGTAATCACTAGGAAACAAAATGTACTTATTTTAATCAGTGACATTTCTCATAGCTGGTTCTTGCCAGGGGTAAGCCTGCACAATGCAGGGTTTCATAACTTCACACCAAATCAAAAAACAAAGGAAAAGCTTTCATATATCACAAAGAACTATCATTAATTCACAAATGATGAGTTTGAAGATGGAAAGCAAGCATTGTTCAACTGATTTCTTATTATGCTTACTATTTTTATCTAATGGATATTATTGGGCAATAAATGAAATAGGCAATTTGGCACTTGAGTAGACTTTGATTAGGAGAAAACTAAATCTGACTTTATTTTTTTTGCCTATTTTGGAAAATAAAATTCTAGGCTTTTTAACAGGGAATGAGAAAATGTGCAAGGTTGTTTATGCTCCAAAACAACGTTTTCTTCCTACACATACTGATATTCAAGAACTTGTAGCGTCCTTTACAACTGTATGCACAGAACTGGAGACAGAGGAGATATTCATTGTGCTGCATTATAATTACTTCCAAAGGTGTACTTGTTTGTATCATATTTGTGATGTTAGGTTGGTCTCTAAGCTGTACAAAGTCCCTTATCTCCTTGTCATCAGATTAAATACTTGACTGGAGGAATGGACCTCGCTGGTAAATCAGAGAATGTTCATTCATATTTTTTCAGCCCTCTGGCATGCAGTGCTGTCTCAGCTGTTTTGAAGGATTACCATTTGCATTGATTCTTTTCCTCGTAGAGAATATTACCCAAATACAGCTAACTGTAAGGGAATTTACTAGCAACCTTCCGATCAAAAAAACAGAAAAGCCTGTACTACAATAAAAGCACTTTCTAGTGAGTACAGTACTGGGCAAAGGGTCAGACATGTCACTAGACTATTCAAATGACAATGACAAAGGTGTGTGTAGGAAATGTTTATGTTCGGGTTTCTAAAAATCCTCTGCATTGGGCCAATTTTTCACCCTAAAAGTCAACTAGCAATTTTTTAGCAATTGTTAAAAGAAGAAAGCAATACTGCAAGCAAACACTGTAGAATAATGTTGTAAATGCTCCTACCAATAATGTTGTGTGGCTGGTTCCGATGATGCTATCTTTCTGTTAAGATCTGAAGGGTCACCTAGGAACTATGTGTACAGAATGGCTTTCAAATTTGCCATGAATATCCTACGCGTTTTGCTGATTTGCTGCTTGTGAAAGATATCTATTCCATTGCCATCTGTCAAAAAGTCTGAGGTTTCTAAATCAGCATTTACTTCAAGATCTGATGAAGACAAATAAAATTTCAGGAAAAAAAAATTTTTTTAATTACATGTGTTTCTATTCTTTTTAAGCAAGGATACATATTTTTCCTTAGTGGGGAGAGATTAATAGAAAGGATTTCTTCTGAAGGTTTTTTCCCCACTAGAAAACATTCTTTTCAGGTTTAATTTGTGACTGATTTGAAGGGCAGAGGTTGCAGATATTTTAATTTCAGCTTGCTCATTACACTTGTTATGCAGATGGTGAAGACTTAAAATTGCAGCATGGAAAATTCAGGTAGACATCAGGCAACATTTCTGTACTGAAAAGATAATGAAGGACTGCTGGCAGAGGAGCTTGTGGAGTCTCTATGGTCCAACCATAGTATCCACTTTCTTCCATCAGCAAATTAAGCTGGGTCTTTATTGTACCTGTAGGAATAGTTAACAAAAAGACTGCCTGGAAGATCTCAAAGATATTATAGTCTTGCCGTTTTTATGAAAAAAAAAAAAAATAATGGCCAAACAGAGTACCTGCAGTAAGAGAAAGGCTACAGCACAAACTCATGTTTACCAAGACCCAGAAACCCTAAGAACCATTGGAAGTTCTCTTTACCTGTTTTCATGTTGCTATACTTTGGATTACTGCTGTTTTTAGTTTAGGTAACAGTCTGTCTTAGAAGGGCTTTCTGAAAATCTGATAAACCCTTCACAAAGGCTGTTCCTGTAAATTTAGTTGTGACTTCAGAATTAAACCATGGCAGGAAAGTTAAATAAGATATCTTCCTGTGAAAGCTGCCAAGGGCATTCCTTTGAACTGCTTTTAATATGTAGTGTCCTTTGCTGCCTTTCACCACTCTATTTTCTTATAGTTTTTTAATTGTTTCTTTCTGTCACCTCTATTTCATTCACTTTTGGATTTATACATAAATACATTTACACACACACAGGTATTTACATTCTGGGGGATAGTGGTTCATTAGCCTCATTTGTTAAGAAAATGAGGCATAGGTGTTCACAATATTTGTTTACCCACATCCCCACAGCTTTTGAACCAACTGCTCAGTGTAGACTGGCCAATCAAATCTGCCAAAGGATAAAGACTGTCTAAGATATAAAAGTTCTACAATTTTATATGAAAATGAATGGCCAGATAGAATGCTTCAGTAAAAGACAGGCTACAGGGTAAACTCATGTTTATCAAGTCCCAGAAAAATCACTTAGGATAAAACCAGGATAAATGCCTGTAACTTGGAAAACCTTTGACTGGAGTTCATATCTTGATACCAATGGATTCAACCATGAGACAAAATCCATAGGAAACCAAGCTTCAGTAGTTCTGCTGCTCAGAGTAGTACTTGTTTTATTGACTACCTTATAGTAATTAATATTTTTGCTACTTACTCAATTCTCCGATTTGTCTTTTTCTGGCTATCTATCTCTAGTATCTGATCACTTGTATTTAAAAATTTTCTCATCTGTTCCTACACATGTGTAGGGGAAAAGAACTTTAATAACAGAAGAATAAGTATAGGTTTTTCCTGGAGGCGCTGTAAAGACAAAGGCTGCTTAAATTTTCTGGTGGTCAGACTAAAACAATGCTCTTCCAACATGCCATCCAATGCGTAGTCCTAAAACCCAACTGAATACTTTAGTATGTCTTTTCAACACATTAATTCATTGACTGAAAAATACCTTACTCCATGGTCGTACATTCTAGCTTGATCAGAGAAAGGCTACTGAGCCTTTGTCACAAAGGTGAGTAAAGACTTCGTAAAATCAGGTGGCATGACGAGTGAGCCAATACTATATTCTGAAAATATATAATTTTATCTTTTCTTTATACCTTTTAAATTAGATTACAACTTTTGAAATCATTATAAGGGCCTCTAACTGTAGATTGGAGACAGTTTTGCAAGCAGTTCTACTTAAGCAGGGAGGACTTCTGTGGAGTCATTTATTCCATTCAGACAGATCCTGACTCAGGTCACGCATATCTACTGATAACACAGAATATAGACTCTGAAGCTGCAGAATTTTATGCATTCAAAGTATCAGTGTCAGAAAAATGTGTATTACTATTCACTGTTATTTATATCTGCTTCAAAGATTCAATAACGAAAGAGTGCAATAAATTTCCCGAATGTTTAGGAACAAGGTTTTTAAGTTAAACATTTTTCTTCTCACTTAGATGTTCAAAACATGCAACTAAAAATAAGAGCATGTGACATATGGCAATTTTTTCTATTATCTAAAAAAAAAAATTTACATTTTTTTATATAGATACATATCACACTGTATTTCTTTAAATAAATCACCAACAACTTAATCTAAACTAGACTTTCACTTTCTAAACATTTTGGGGAAGCCAACATCAGTAAAATAGTCGGGAATAACACCTGGAAGATGAGCCTTACTGGCTAGAGGATTAAGGCAGAGTCGTATGGCTCCCTTTGTGAAATAACAGCCTTGGTTCTCTAAAAACACAGATTGCTGTTTGCTACTAATGGGTGCCTTGAGTAGCATTACAGCAAATTGCTTTCCTTCATGGCATAAACTGAATACACAGAAAACATGAACACTTAGTTAAAATGTTAGCACATCAAAAGTCACTAAAGGAAAATAACTGTTTTCCAGAGAAGGGCCTTGTATGATCATAATTGAACTATTTCTGTTTTAGTGAACTTGTGCCATTTAAAATGGGAAGCAGAACCAGATTTTCTACTGCCATGCTGATTGCATAGTCATTCTGCAGCAGTGCAAAATGAGTGCTGACTGTGACTAAATCACAATGGCAGGAATAAATTAACCATTGGCTATTGGGCTGCAATGTGGTCCCCAATGGAGTCTAGATAGCTCCAGCCCTTGCCCCAGTTTGAACTTCCAGATACATCTGCTCACAGCAAGAGGGTTATCAGACTGTTTTGGTTACACCTCTTCCTACCTGACTCACCTCGCTTAGCTTGTGTTGTACCTGCACTATCAGATTCTACAGGGGCAATGCAGTACTACAGGAGAGTAATGTTTATCAGGAGATGATCTCACACCAACTGGCTGAACTCTTTCAATGGAACAAGTAAACTCAAAGGAATTGCAGCACATATTTTAGTATAGTAGATTAAACCTCTGTAATGCTCCATTGACACAGCATGAAGTGCAAGGCAACAAAGATTCTGGGCCTTGAGCTCAGACTTGGGTTTACTTCATAGCCTGTTTCTTCATAAGAATAAATCTCTATATTCTGTTGATACAGTTTATGTTTTGGGTTTTTTTTGTTTCAAAGAAGAAAGTAAATCCTTCCCAAAGTCATAAATAAAAAAAAATATTTGTTTGGTTTACTCTAGATCTCCATATAAACAAACTATAAACAAGGCTGTGCATGAAAACACTATTATAACTTCTCAGATATGTGTTTTTATTTATAAAGTAACTCTGTAGCTGTCCTAGTGCAAGTAATTTAAATAAAATGTGACCTAGAACATATTAGGAATCTTCCAATGAAAAGTAGAACATATTTTGGCACCTTGGAATAGGGTTTTAAAAAGGCCCAAATAATCCAACTGCCTCTGCAAATTTGTTTCCTAACGAAAGTAGACCCAGATTAAAATTCTTTCATAGAATAAATGTGTACCACTCTATTAAATATAACAGTGCAACAATTTATCTAAAAATATGTGCCTGCAAAATATTTTAAATGTGTGTAGTCCTTTGCCTAGATTACCAATAATAGTAACAATCAAGTATATACTCTGGATGTAATTCTGCAGTCATATACATATACAGATTCACATACAGAACAGTCAGTTTCACCTTAAGCAGTTTACAGTGCAAATCACTTTCTCAAATATTAGATCAATACTAGAGCATTTGGGCTGCGTGGTTTAGTTATTTTCTAGATTCCACTTGGACTAAAGAACAAAATATGGAAACATTTCAATCAATTGCTCTCAGATTGTTAAAAGATTACAAGTTATTCTTCTTTCCTGACCACTCCATTAGGTTTTGGTAATGAAAACCATTATTACTTCTATCCTTTCCTGTCAGCTGCATCGGCAGTAATTAATCTCCACCAACTGAAGAGCATAAAGGTAGCCTGGTGCTTTTATCGCCTTTTTTTCCCCCTGCATGATAATGATTATGTATCAAAAAAGATGCCAGAGAACACCTTTAGATAGGAGAGGATTTAATCTGAGAACTTCTATATGTAGTTCAATGCCAGGTCTTATTATCTAGCAGTATTAATTAGAGAGGGAAAAAAAAAATCCTGGTTTATACAGCTCTCATTAATGTGTAAGATTGTAACCACATCACAGTATGGTGAAATGAGCTGCAAAGTGCAGTGTGCCTGTCTTGTCTAATGCATGACATAGGTAAGCTTTCTTACATACTTTGTACTAATATGCTCCATGGACCTTTCTGAAGTTACTTGAAGCCACAGAAGAATTTGCAGCATCTTCTCTGAAGACAAATTTTTTAATTAAGTGATTATTTTTTTAGAAGAGAATTTATATAATGACATTTTTGATGAAATGAGTAATACAATAAGCACTTTTTTTTCTATACTACCATCTTCAGCATAGAAAAAGTTCCTCAAAAATCTGGTCTACGCTGCAAAGGTTTATTGCCAGAAACCTCCTTTTGTCACTAAATGTATGAACACAGATGTGATGTAAGCTAGTAAAAAGCCCAGTTTTTGTCTTGTCTTGTCCAAATCAAATCTACTTTCCCAAGCAACGGAATTCTCTCAGCCAACACACAGTCACAAAAATACTGATGACAAAATAATACTGCCTCACAGTGTTATTTTATATAAGCTCCTAGCTTCTATTTGCAGTCAGTGCCAGTCTTCTGAGTCCCATCTCTGAGAAGCCCCTCAAACAACTCCATCACTAATTTCTACTACATTTAACATAACAATATTAATCAGTTGTCATGAAATAGTTCACATAAAAAATCAGATAGCATTTTCATTAAAGTTTATATTTAAATAATTTAAACAGTGGATAGCATCTCTTTCAGTTACGAGCCCATCTAATGAGGCTGGGTTTTTCTCAGCAAAACAGCCAAGTATGCGCAGGAACACAGCAATGTCCTATCATACAACATCCATTACAGTAAGTTTTTTTGTTAAGGGTGGCCCAGTGCAGCCCTTTGACACACAAAAAAATTATCACAAAGGAAATAGTTCCTGTTGGTCAACTGGATGCCAGGAACTGCTCACATGCAACTGTCCACCTGAGAATGTCTATATTGAATTATTGCTTAACCAAAAATAGAATCATAGAATCGTCTAGGTTGGAAGGGACCTTTCACATCATCGAGTCCAACCATCAACGTAACACAGACAAAAACCATCACTAAACCATGTCCCTAAGCACTACATCTATCATCTTTTAAATACCTCCAGGGATGACGATTCCACCACTTCCCTGGGCAGCCTGTTCCAACGCTTGATAAACCTTTCAGTGTAAAAATTTTTCCTAATATCTAAACTAAACCTGCCCTGGCAGAACTTGAGGCCATTTGCTCTTGTCCTATTGCTTGTTACTTGGCAGAAGAGACTGACCCTCACCTCTCTACAACCTCCTTTCAGATAATTAAGTCCCCCATCTTACGTTTAAAGGGAGGCTGTGTGGTTTTCCTTAGATTTATGGCAAGAAACTGCCAGGTAGAAACATGCACACATTTAGCGTGGAGTAGCTGACCCATGTTCATTTGTTATACCATGGTAACCTGCTTGTGTACCACAAACTACAGACCTGAAGTCTATTAGCGCAGAGACTAATGAATGAGGAATAGAAATTACAATGCTTCCCTTGATCTGTAGTTAAACAGAAGATTTCAGTCTCTCTCCAGCCTGGTCCACACAGGAATTATTAACGGATATAAACCTGTCAATACCAGGATCAGTGATAACTTTTGCAAATGTATGAGTCTGTATCATAAAATGGATACAGTATGCCAGTATTAAAATGCTTTACAAAAATATAGTTTATTCCCCCTGCCCTCCTGGTAAGGAAAAAGGTGCCTCAAATGAAACACATTTATACAAGGATTTATCCACACATGCTAAATATCTGTTAATAGGTGCTGTAAAGGACATTATCCTGACCTGCTTCTATTTTTAAGTTACAGTTGTGAAGTACAGGGACACGAAAAACATGAAAAAAAAATGTATGAAGAAAAAATTTTTTTAAGACTTTTTGTCAACAACAAATAAATTCTGAGTATAACAGAAAAAGAAAATCTGATGATGAAAAAAGACCACACACACAAAAACCCCAAAACAAATAAAAAAAAAACCACAAAACAGGCTGCTGTTAGAATCAGAGATGAAAATTGAAATAATTGTATTTAATTCTGTAGAAGGCCTTCAAAATTTAGTAAAGAAACAATTTCAGGATTTCAGGTCCAGACATCAGTCAGGAAAGAGAGAAAAAAAGAGAGATTAACAGAATCAAGACGTCATCTAGTGGCTAATCTTTTAAACACACAGCTAAGGGGGGCATCCTGTGGATTCATTATCTGAGTTTCCTGTCCTCTTCACAGACTCAAAACAACAAATACTGTCATCATTGTAATTGTATGTCTCCGTAGTAAATTGAATAAAATTCTTATAATATTTTTTTTGAGAAAAGAACTATTAAGACAACGTATGTAGTCTAACCCACATTGCAAGTTTACAAGTGCTTTTACTTTGAGGGGATTAAATACCAAATACATACTAGGTACATATTAAAATGCATCAGGATGGTTGTGATAACTTGCAGTCTTCAAACTAAGTGAAAAGGGTACATAGCACACACTTTTACTATTGAATTACTTATATGACTGTGTCTCTGAAAGATGTAACGATTCAAGTTCTAATAGAAATGGGAAAACAAAAGAAACAGAACTTGTGTAGCACTTGCATATATAAATACATTGTTACATTTGCTTCTGGCAATGTATTATTTATATATGATTATTATAAAAGAGCACAGATAAAATCTAATACAGCTTTCATCACTGCTTGCTCTCCTACACAAATAACTTGTTACTGTGTCATTGTGAAGAAAAAGCTTCAAATACAAAGACATACATTCAGTGCCACAGAAATGCCATGAAATTCTGTGATTGCTAATTGTTTGAACTACAATACAAACTGAGAAACCATGTAACTATGCAGCTCAAATCACAAAGACAGAGTGGTCTTAACCTTTCCTGAAAAAACCCCTACATATTACCACTACTGAAAACAAATTAAAAAAATAAAAATAATTTTTTTAAAAAGCCACAAAACTGTTGACAGAGCCACTTTCCATTTGACAGGCTTATCTTGAGAGAATGGTTCTGGATTACGGTCACATTTTGGGTTTCTAAAATCTTATTCTCACACCCTGCGTAAATTAGCCTGACCTGAAAAGAAAACTTAGTAGTAGGGTTTTGATTTTATGTGCCTAGCACACCACAAGCCTGACCTGCATTTGAGCCCATGGTGAAATGCTGCTATCAAACTATAAAACAAAAGACTGCTCATAGCAGAGCATTAGATCATGTGGGATGAGTGCCTATGCAATAGGATCTTAGTAACAAGAATGACAGCTGCTCTTTAACCTCAACTTTCTTCTCTCTGCTGAGAAAATACACAACTGAAAGAAAATGTCTTACATCATTACAATCCCATAAAAGTAGTTTTAACATCATGACTGTTCCTTTGAAACAGATACTAATGTAGAATATTTAGATATTAATACTGTTCAGTTTGTTCTAACCAAATGTATTTTGACCGTTTGATTCTGTATTGTTATATGCATTTATATGCAGATGTTACACCAGGGGCTGAAACCTCATATCTGCATCTGGAAAACACAAAACCACCTGATCAAGAGAAAACAACCAACTTTGTTTATTCACAAGCTATAGTCAATCATCAAAGTCTGGCCACTAACCTTTCACATTGACTAAGCGTCCATACAGCTGTTCTTAAACTTCCTTTTACCACTGCTTTATATCTGGATAAAAAATAACTCTATGGCAATCTTGTCTAACATTAATAGAAAAAAAATGCGGTATTTTCAGTTTTCCAGAGTGCTGGCAACAGGTCATTCTGATGATTGATAATACCATTAAATAAACATTCTTTGTAAGCTTATGGAAAACCCTATGCTGAATCATTTCCTAAGCACACTCCAACTCTGTGGTCAGCAGTGATAATTTAATAATATACATTAGCAATTAAAAGTGATAATAAATGAACATTTTTGTCCTGAAATCATGAATATCACTATATAAATTTGTAAGTAGCTATTGGACTGATACTCCTCAGACAAGAAGAAATAATTTTGTAAGTTTTCTAGTTCATGTTATCTATCTCAAGACTATATTCAGAACAAATGAAACTGCTTGCTGAATCAGATCGTAGAAGTAGTTTGATGGTTTCTTTAAAGAAGAGCAGAGAAAATGGAATAAGTTTATCTGAAGCCTCAAAACTCAATAAAAGTACATTAATACCAACATTCAGCTACAGTGGAAGGCGTTATAAATTTGATAAAAAAAGAAATTATATGCTCTAAATTTGGAATACCTGGGAGGATATATACTGCTACATTCCAAACCACTTCTGTGGTTTCAAGGCCTGCCCTTTTGCCACTGATCTTAATGGAAGTGGAATCATGCCAAAATTGTGACTATGGCCTCCAGAAAATAAAATGTGAAGGAGCAAGTGTTAATAAATCAGAAGCACTAGCAGGCCAATCAAGATCATTCCTGCTAAGTGATTACATAAATGACATAAAGATAGCATTTATCTAATGAATCAAATGTACTCAAAGAAGCTGTAGCACAAAAGGGTAAGAACTGGAGTCTTTATATTACGTACAGCACTTCGTTCACTCTCACCGATAACCTTTTTTTTGTCAAAGTTCCCTGTTTATAGACATCTCTCTCTTATTTATTAGCATGCCAGTAACTTACTGTGCTACCACGATTAATATTTTATGTTATATTTTCTGCCTAAATTAAGTTTATATCAGATGCTGCTAAAAATATTGATGATTATCCTGTTCCTGATTTTAAAGAAACTGATATTTTGTGCTCCCTTAACACCTTTTAAAAAATAACTAAACTTTTCTACCTTGAAAATACAAGCTGACATAGGTCACTTCTTCAGATGAAGAAATCTAATACAAAAAAAAATCTAAACCCACACAGCTGAAGTTTGTCAGAATTATAAGTTGAAAAGGCAAGCTTGTAATGAAAGTGTCAGGTAATGTTATTTTAGGTGACTTCAAACACCAAACTTTCAATCCGTTCTTTACATACTGCAGTATCCATTTTCTCTGTTTGCACCACATATATGGTTGTATTTGAAGTAAGAACCATTTTTTAAAACTATCAGTTTATGCACCACCAGGCTGCTACTGGCAGGTTGCAGGTTTTGGAGAGGATGGGATTATTTTTTTCTGGTATGAACTCTACGGTTTTGACATTTCTGCTAAAAGTTCTGCTTTCTTTACTGGCATTTTAATTCCTCACTATCCTAGTCAGTTTAATACTCTGTATATCAGTTGGTATTGCATCCAAGGCTGGTACATTTCCAAGAGATTGAGAAGAGACAAAGGCTGGGCATCTCAGACTGAAAGAGACAAACTGCGTTCCACAACACCGCTATATCCCTGATCTGCAACAAAGTGAAATACTACAGTTTCAAGGGAGCTTTTAATTCAAATTTACAATGGGGTTTGTCTCACAGCTCTGCCACCTACACGTTAATAATGTCTTTTCTTTAAACCAGTTGTTCCATCAATCTTTATCATCTTCCAAGTTAAGGCTGCAATGAGTTTTACTTCACTTCACCGCACTGCAACTATTAACTCCTGGCAATGAACAGCACTTCACATTACTTTTGCATATGAAATAAACACTTTACAATAATACACAGGTGACCTAAATATATAAAAGCCTGTGTATATTCTAAAAGGAAGGCTCTAATGAGAATAATACAGTAATTCAGGTTACAAGATAACTCACAGAATACTTACAGAATTAGTAAGACATCCATAATTCTACCTCAAGATAATAAAGTTAGTCAAGCTCAGAGATGCTGGCAAACTGAGACCCAAAGTGAAATGCAGTGATCCCGGGAGGTGCCACATATCCCCGTAAAGAAAATAAGCAACGTCTGAAGTCTGGAGAAACAAAGAATTTACCTAACAGTGGGAGTGTCCTGGGTAGAACAATCCTTCCCCTACATTTTTTCTTTCAGTGTTCCAGCCTGTTCTTTCAGTGTTCCACCTGAGCTGGCTAAAAATTATGAATTAGACTCAAAAGACATAAATTTTACTCAAATCATTACTTTTAAACAAGATTGTCCAGATTCTACATCCTGAAATTATGTACTCAAATGTTTCAAGCATTATTCAACAATCATTAATATAATGAAATGAGAGTGAAAAGAAAGCCTCAAAGAAAGCTGAAAGTTTAAACTCACTCGTAACAGTTGACAAAATTGTGCCCCTTTTCTTGCTTCAGGCATTTCTCTCCTCACTTATTGTCATCAGGCGTGCGTTTTTTAAATTTTAAGTATCTGTCTTTTGTGTCTTTGCTCTCTTGTAGTGAAAATAAAAAGAGTTGAAGTAATCTCTCTTTCACACTTTTGTTTGTTTATGTCCTTCAAACTGTAGACACTCCAGGGAAATGTAGTCCTTCTTACTGTGTTGTAGGATAGAGCACACGGGCTCCTATTCCTCAGGTGAACACTTGTATCAAAAGGAGAATTTTCTTTAACTGAATCCCAAAGAATATAAATATCCTCCATGTTATTCCTCTCCTTTATATAATGAAATGTGGGGATTGCAATTTTTAATTAAACTTCAATCTGGCAGCAGTGCTAGGAGAAATTTTCTCAACAGTGGTTCCTTGTGCTTTGGTGCTTCTCAAAATCTCACATTCTGCATGATGTTTCTACAAGATGCTGTTTGGGGTTGCAGTATCTGTAGCTTTAGCTAACAAAAAGATTAAGAGGAGGACAAGCGTTTGTGCTGGTTTTGACTGGGATAGAGTTAATTTTCTTCATAATAGCTGCATGGGGCTAAGTTTTGTATTTGTGCTGGAAACAGTGTTGACCACACAAGGATGTTTTAGCTATTGCTGGCCAGTGTTTACGCAGAAGCAAGGCTTTTTCTGCTCCTCACACTGCCCTGCCAGCGAGCAGGCTGGGAGTGCACCGGAAGTTGGGAGGAGACGCCACCGGGACAGCTGACCCCAACTGACCAAAGGGATATTCCATGACATGACATCATCCTTAGTATACTCAGTATATAAAGCTGGGGGAAGAAGAAGAAAGGGGAGAACATTTGGAGTGATGGTGTTTGTCTTCCCAAGTAACCGTTACACATGATGGAGCCCTGCTTTCCTGCTGAAGGCCGAACACCTGCCTGCCCATGGGAAGCAGTGAATGAATTCCTTGCTTTCCTTTGTTTGCATTCGCAGCTTTTGCTCTACCTATTAAACTGTCTATCTCAACTCATGAGTTTTCTCAGTTTTACTCTTCTGATTCTCTCCCCCATCACACCTGGAGGGGGAGTGAGCAAGGAGCAGCATGGTGCTTAGCTGCTGGTTAAACCATGACGTGTCACGTAACCTTTCACATCTACAAGGCTGGACTGGCCAGGCTCACATCTTTCTTATCACATGAGAGAGGCAAGCTGGGCTCCTTCCAGGGGCTTGCTTCAGTGCCCTGTCATGCTCACCACTGAGGATGTGGCCCCTCTGACCAACGCCGCCATTATGCACACTGAGAGACCACACTGAGCAGGCAAAGGGAATCAGAGGACCCTTGTATTCTCCAGCTCGCTCACAACCGGGCAGGCCTTGGTAGCTCTCCACCACCATCATCATCATCATCTACCTGAGAGGTCCATGGCCGCGCCAAAGGATCGTGGCAGGGGACAGCGAGGACCGGACCTCATCTCACGCCACTGGCCGTTACAGCCGTTACAGCCGCCCTGAGGTGAGGGGGCGCGCGCTCCCGCACGCGGCAACTACAACTCCCATCCTGCCCCGCGAGGCGCAGGCCGGGCGCTGCCGACTACACATCCCGGCATCCCACGGGGGGGGCTCTCTCTCGCGAGCCCCGGGAACTCTGGGCGCCGCTCTCGCGAGAGCGCGTGGGTCCGGAAGCTCCACGTCGGAGGGTCGGAGACACCTCAGCCGTCGGGGCGACGCGGGGCCATGGTGGGTCTGGCGGCCGCTCCGCCGGCGGGGCCTGCTGCCTGCCCTGGGAGCGCGGCGGGGCGGGGGACCGGGAGCCCGGCCCGGGCGGGCAGGGGTGAGGGGGGCGGTGGGCCGCGGCCCGGGCGGAGAGGGTTGAGGGGGGCTGCGGCAGGGCCGGCCGAGCGCGCTGCGAGCAAACCCCCGGTGCCGGAGGGTTGCTAGGGGCCGCGCAGGGGTGAGGGGCTGAGCAGCCGCCAGGCCCGGGGGTCGCGGGGCCCTCCGTTAGGCCCCGCCCGAGGCGGTCGGGTTTGGCTCAGGGCAGCACAAGTCAGGAGTAAGTCCGTGCGGGGTCTTCTTACTTGATTCGGGCTTCCCTGTGCCCGTGCTGCTTGAACAGGTGGTGGTGTTGTTCCGTAATTTAGGTTAAATACGGGAGAAAGTGCTTGAACGTCCCCTAGCATCATTATGCTTGCGGTCACGGAGCAGATCCCTTGGGCTGTGTCACCAGTGTGGGGCTGCAGGACAATTTCTCAAACAGAGCTAACAGTTGTCAAAGTGTTTTGAGTATGTGTTGCAGCTAATCTCTTAGACTGGCCATGGTCTAGTCCTTAGTAGCAGTAGATAAGAGCAATTCCAAGGATAAACGCAGCATCGTGTGTAATTGTCTTGCCTGCTTTCCTAGTATTTATGGCAGCAGAAATAAATCACAAGTTCATTCTCTGCTGTCAGATGTCATGTCCATAAGTTACAGGTACTACATGATAGCTAGGTATCTTTTTTTCTCCTTGTGGTGTCTAACATATATAACCACAGGTTTTATTTTGCTACAAAACACATACAGCATTCTGTGATCAGATATTACCTGTTACGCTCTCTGAGATAAAATGTCAGCAGCATTAAGCGAGCTCAGCAGTCTTTGAGCCTCTAAATGAATCTCTAATGCCTCAAACATTTTAGAAAATAGCTTTGGTGTACTTCATGCCTTTTAAATGCACTGGCTTTACATTGCCAGTGATGAAAGTGGAAGGCCAAAGCCCTCTTTATAAGAGAAAGACTTAAACTTCTCTTTTCCCCCCTTTTTGCAATATAGTGTTCGGTTCTAAAGCTTAATGTTGGAATTGTGAAAGGAAATAAATTTATAACAGGCAAATGTTGTTGTGATAACTGGCTTATACACGTCTTTGTTATTTCAAGTGAAATAGCAGGAAGATTCATTTTCTATTGTTTCTATTAGAAGCAGATTCTCATTGCTTTGCTTTAGTAGTTCAGGGACACCAGGAAGATGTACAGAGCATCTTTTTTTTTTTTTTTTTGACTGTTCTGGGGATACTTTATACAGTATGAAAAACTTCTCTATTTCACAAAGTTAAATTAAATGGGTCCATTGCCATTGGCAGAGATGTGATGTTTCAAGAAACCCCTACAAAAACAAGCAGATGGATATAAAATAGTAGTTTTCTGTCTGCCTGAAAAGCAGAAATGACTCTTTTTTTTTAAAGTTTAACTTCAGCTTTCCTTCCTCCATTGTATTCCTGTGCCAGTTATGTTGAGTGACTTAATATTCTTAATTCTTTTCCTCTCTAGCCTCTTCGACTTGATATAAAGCGGAAACTAACAGCTCGGTCTGACCGAGTGAAGAGCGTTGACTTGCATCCCACGGAACCATGGATGTTGGCTAGCCTTTACAATGGTAGCGTCTGTGTTTGGAACCATGAAACCCAGGTGAAGATTTTTGTTTTCTTTTATTATGAAATCTTCGTAACTGACAGATGCATAAACTCTATTTTTTCAATACTAGATACACAAGAAGAATCTTACGTTACTGCACTAATTGACTGTATTCTCCCCATCTAATTTACAAAAGTCACTATAATAATGGGCAAAGAATATCTTGAGCTATAACTTCAATGGTGTTTCGTTTCATATAAATTTATTTTTCAACAATGATATGGTTTCTGTATTTCTTGCAAACTTAATGCCCTTCCTTCTGAGGGATCAGATGCCTCTGTCTTTTACCTGCTATCTGTATTTCTGAACGCTGAAGGAACTCTTAGTCCTCTATCTATCTGTCAAGTATAGTTGAAATTGGGCAGCAGCTCCAAAAGTGTTTGGGAAGTCTGGGGCTGGGTTAAGCACGAAGGGAGGACGTAAAGGTGGTGATAAAAAAACCAGAAGAGGCAGGCATTTTCCCCTGCTTGGACAGGGATGTTCCTTTTAAAAAGTGTATGTGTAGTGTTGTAGGATTCTTTGGAGAGTTGCCAAAGACAATATACTGAACACTGTTACGAAAAGAAAAAAAGCTGATTTCAAAACTGTTATTTTACCCAGTGCTATAAACTTATTGTTTTTATTTTTAGACTCTGGTGAAGACTTTTGAAGTGTGTGACCTACCCGTGAGAGCTGCAAAATTTGTGGCAAGAAAGAACTGGGTTGTTACGGGAGCTGTAAGCTATCTTCTTGTGATTTCCATATGCAGTGTTATTTCTCTAATTTATATTTTCATGCCATTATTTTGTACATCCTAATAGTATGGTTGATCTGAACTTGTAGAAGAGAAAGGAATACTTTGCTACGGTTTCCCAGAAATTTTCTGCTTTAAGTAAGCTTAGAAACTTGAACTTTTTATTTCAAAGGAGAGCAACCTAATATGGTGGCTAATCCTACACGTAGTGCAAGATCTAGATTCAACTTTTACTGTCAACTGGAACACACTCAGCACCCAATTTTGACTATATATTAGCAGCGCTACTTTAACTAAGGTGAAACTAATGGCTATCCCAGACTTTCTACTTTTGTTCTTGGTTATATTAAAAATAATTTTTTTAGAGTTTTGTTCACCTTAAGAAAAATACTTTTTTTTTTTATATACAGTGAGTCTAATTCTTTGAGAGCAAAAGTTTTATTCTAATCTTCATAACACATTTTTCTTGATGGAAGGAATGTTTTTTGTCTAAATTGCCTAAAATTTTTTGTCTCTATTTTATTTGCTCGTCTTCTGCCCTAGACACAGCAAAAAATCTTGTTGTCTTATGTTGCCATGACCCAGTTATTTCAAGTGGGCACAGTTTCCCTATAAGTACAATACTGCCGCCTTAGCAGCACAGGTGTTCAATCAGCTGTATGAGAACTGGATTAGGAACTGAAGAAAGTTGAAGTCTCCATTTTTATCAGCTGAATTTCTCCTGAAACGTTTTCTTGATCTGATTCAGTGTGCAGCTGTATTTGTCCTAGCACTCCCAAGGGAGGCTGCAATGCAGTAGCAAGAAATAGTAAAGAAGGGGCAAGACAGGGGCTGTCAGCAGCAGAGCCAAGTCTTAGTGACTATGAAAATGTGACGTAAGCAATAAGTCATTACGTATTCTGTGTGTTCTGTGTTAATTATGCTGATAGCTGGCCTCAAAAACACATACTTGTCCTTTTCTGCCATTCCAAAGGGTGGTTTCTGTAGGTATTGCTGCTTAAACAGGCATGTGTGTGAAAGAGGAAAAGCGAGAGTGAAAAAGTAAATGCTTTGGATAAAAACACATAGTGTAGAGTTTATCACAGCACCTAAGTTTCATTTACTCTGATGGCCTTGTAAGTCGTGGTCACTTCTGAAAGCTTTACCTGATGTTTTATTCCTTGTCAGATAGTTCTTCAAAATTGGGGGGTTGTTTTGGGTTTTTTTGTTTGGTTTGGGTTTTTTAGAGGTTTGGGAATACCGTATCTGAAATAAAGATATCCTTTTTTTTTCTTTTTTACCCAAAAACTCAATTTTTAAAAAGTTAAATTGAAATAATCTTTCCACTTGATTTAGAGCTACAATTTCTTTCCTCCTGACCCCACAGCATTAACATCATTGTAAGTCTGATGTTGGAGCACCTTGCTTTTCATTTTCTAAGGAGCATTAATAATTTTCCAAGCATTTTTGCACTTCCTTTAATTTTAAATCAAAATACTATTCAATGTATCTTTTAAAGATGAGATTTTAGTTGAAGTTTTCCTCTTTTTATAAATGCTTTGCAATGGGCCTGGGTAATTTATAGACTTCTTAATCAAATTCTGATTTGTATCTACTTGTAGCGATGTGCAGAAAATACATTTTCTTAAACATTTTGTTGTGGTGGAATGATTTTTGTTGTTGTTTTTTTTTCTAACTACTCTGCATTGAATATAAGGTGTATTAAACAGAGAGTCCTATTTTAATGGTTGCTTTTCATCTCTTTCTTAGGATGACATGCAAATAAGAGTTTTTAATTATAACACCTTGGAAAGAGTTCACATGTTTGAGGCTCACTCAGATTACATTCGTTGTATTGCTGTGCATCCCACACAGCCTTTCATACTGACGAGCAGCGGTAAGAGTTCTTTGGTATATTTTTATATTTGTTAACCAGCTATTTTTAGGCTTCTGTTTTCTACTTGAAGGATTGTCTGTTTTTTTCCTTTTTCTACTGAAACAGGAATCCTTGAGCAAGTAGCCAACATGACAGTTGCCACTTCATGTTATTTCTTTACCATATGCATTCATGTTTTTAATGGAATATCAACTGTATTTGCAAATTGAAATGTAATAGCTTATGTTCGTCAGAGAAGACCAAAAATACCTCATTGGTTAGTATCTGCCAGAGGAAAAGTTCATATGCGTGCTAATTAGCTGTTGTTTGAGTTTGCCACACTAAAGGTCTGGGTTATGGTTTTTTTTTTAAAAAAAAACAACAATGGTTTGGAGTATGTTTTCAGATGGCAATCTGACTAGAAGAAACAGATAACATTAATCTTTTTTTTTTTTCCCCAAAATGCTATTGAGTTCTCCGTTATTTGGGGTGACCTATTGCAGTGACTATGTTACTCAGAATTGGAAGATCACAGTATCCCAACAGATCTGGCCCAAGAACATCTACATTGTGCTCCTCTGTCCTTTTTGTTCCTGGAAACCTTGCTAATGCAGTCAGAGCTCTGCAAGGATGCAGAGAGTCTTTGAGTCAGAAGTACTGTATATTTCTCCGTTTTGCTGAAACAAAGGGACTAGGAAGCCAGCATGGTTGTCTCGGCTGCCTGTTCCTTTGTGCTCATCAGAGTAGATGCTACAGAAGAAAGCACAGGTCCGATTCCTTAATGTCTGCCAAGTATTTTAAGTTTAATCCAATACCTTAATATAAATTCTTAATCTCCCTTTTTAAGGCAGATGTGTGGTCTGAACAGAATATTTAGCTGAGCTGGGCAGACTGATTTGTTTTAGTTTTTATGACCATTTTGCTGGACAATCTTTTTGATGAACTTATACTCCCTGTGGTCCTTCTGCAAGGAAGGACCAGTAATCTTAGACATGAAAAATATATTGAGTGTTAGTAGTGCCTGCTTTGAAGGAGAAGGGACGGGTGAGCCTTTAACTTGAAGTTAGTAAGAATTACGTAGTTTACGAAGGTAGGTATCAGAATATATTAAACTAACTGCAGCTTGGTTTTTTGTTGTTTTGTTTTTTTTTTCAGATGACATGCTTATTAAACTCTGGGACTGGGATAAAAAGTGGTCTTGTTCTCAGGTGTTTGAAGGACACACCCATTATGTCATGCAGATTGTCATAAACCCAAAAGACAATAATCAGTTCGCCAGTGCCTCTTTGGACAGGACAATCAAGGTAGATAAACTGTATTTGGGGGTGGGTGGTCATTACAAAATTATCAGACAGAATACACAAACCAATGATACTGTATGGACGGTGGGTCAGAATTCTTAAAAGTAGGTGCAATAATAGAATTTTTATTGCATAAAGGCCTGAACGTTGGTCAAGTTACTATACACCTACTAAGAAATTCAGTTAACTTACAAGATCACCTGTCACCTCTAATCATTGAAATGTGGTTCTCTAAATTCAAAGTACTGCATTTCCATATGGATTATACTGAAATACTGGGGAGGGGTAATGGTTATACTTCAATGAGGGGTTTGGGCGAATTGAAACATATATATACACACGTAGTAAAGCCTTTAACTATGTGCATTTAAAAAAAATCAACAAACAAAACCACAAAAAAAACCCCAAAAACAAATCCACTAAACCCGTTTCTCCCATTATTTTCCCTGTCCTTGGCTGTCTGTAATATGAATTGTTTCCAAAGTGTCTTCAGCCTTCTTATGGTGGACCCTGATGAGTTTCATTTGCTGTGAAACTATTACTAAATATGAAGGCCTAGAGATTTACAGCCACCCAGTCAGTGAGACTTCATCACGTTCCCTATAAATTAGCAGTATATTGTCTGTAAAATGCCAGTTTTGATTTCATACATCCTCAGATGTTGAGATTAGGTGTGTGTAAGTGTTGATTTGTTGTGATGATCATGGGAAAATAGAAGTGTATCTACAACTTGACTCACTTCATTTGGTGTCCTCATTTAGCATGAGATTTGTCATTCATTTACTGTAACTGGAAAAAAATAAAATTCTGGACACAGTTTGGGGCAACCTGTGTATGCACAAACAGTGCATTTTCTAGGTCTATTATTTAATTTCATAAACAGATACTTCTTAAAAGCAGCATCTTACATGGTTTTATGTCCTTAAAAAAAAAAAAAAAGTTGAAAGAAACCAATTCCACTGTTCTGAGGTGTGAGCCCAGTGTGTGCAACTTAGCATGTTATTTCTGTTTAATAACAGGGGGTGGTAGTTTGATAAACAGTTGTTCAAGTTTTTCGCCTAAGAAAAACAAATGTATCTTTTGAATTTCATATTCCATATCTTTGGAATTGTAAATGTACATCTGAATACCTACTCTGGCAAGGTTGACCTGGATGCAAAAGATAAACAATTACAAGCAGTTGTGTTCTATTGTTGGGTTGTTCTGGTGTTCTTTTGGGAAGGTGTGGCAGCTTGGCTCTTCTTCACCCAACTTTACTCTGGAAGGCCATGAGAAAGGAGTAAATTGCATTGACTATTACAGTGGAGGAGACAAGCCGTACCTCATTTCAGGTGCAGATGACCGGTTGGTTAAGATCTGGGACTATCAGGTATGTGGTCAACTCTTTGTGAACTCTTGTGCAGACTGCCATAGCAAAACTATTAGTGAAAAAATAGAAAAAGAGGGAAAAGACTTGAATACACCAACAGATTTTCCTCCTTTGTCCTTGGAAAGAAGGAGGTGGGGGGGCAATGTTTAATGTAAATAAATATTTCAGTAAAAAACCCCAACTTTGTTAACCCTTGCAAAAACCTGCTGTGAATTTAAATAACCTCAAAGTTAATTTGCAGAATTAAATTTGACATGAGGTTTATATTATTAGCATTGTTTTTTTTTTCTTGTAGTTTAGTAATCCCTACCTTTCGGACATCTTTTTTTACTGTGGATAGAGGCCCTCCTCTCCTATGTTCAAATGTGAATATTCTTCATGTATCAACTCTTTCCATCCTTCAGTTCTCATTCATTTTTTCTTTATTCCCTTCCCTCTCTCCATTTTCTTCCTGTGCACATTTACACAGGCACGTGTGTGTATGCTCACAGGCACATGTGTTTGTACTTGACAGTTTGTGGGGGTCATGAGGTGACTTGTTTGAATGTTCTACAGGAAAAAAAAAAAAGTGATAGAATTCAGGGACTGTTGCTGGAACCTAGAGCTCCTAAGTTCTTCCTGCGTACAAGTTTACGAATGGCCAGAAGGGCAAGATAAAATTTGTTAGATAGTACTTTCACGTTGTTAAAGCATATTGCCCTAGGGTAAATCCAAGCTCAGAAATTAAAGCTAGTGCTGTTAATTTAAGTATGGACTGCAGTAAGGACCGCTACGTGCCCCCATGTACAGTTGTATATACATCACTTACCTAGTCCAATCTTAGTTATCTCAAGCAGGGTAGACTTTTCTTTCATAACTGTATGAACGAATGTTCTTAACAAAGACAGTATTAGATCTGTCTTCACATGTATTTAGATTCAGGTAGAAGTTTTGCTCTGATTTTTTTTTTTATTTTTTTTTTCAGTGAACTAAGCTTTCTGTCTTGCTTTGATCTGTGCTACCTGGCTCTGAGAAGTGTATCTTTTAGGCAGAAACCCATCTGAAAATAGAGGGGAAACAACTATGTCAAGGAAAATAAATAGTTTCTTCTGGGGAGGAGGAATTAACTCAATACAGTCACAGCTTTTAATATGTCTTACGCTCTTTGAGAATTTTGGAAATAAATATTGCTGGAAGAAATCTAGAGAAATACGTTTTGAGATAAATTTTGGATTTGGGGGCAGACTTTTAAGAAATGAAGGTAAAAATGTAGCAACGTGTTTATTATCTGTGCCTGTACCTCTGACTTGTTTGGGGTTTTTTTGTTGTTTTTTTTTCAGAATAAAACATGTGTGCAGACACTGGAAGGACATGCTCAAAACGTGTCGTGTGTCAGCTTCCATCCTGAATTGCCTATCATTATCACAGGCTCAGAAGATGGTAATTTTGGTTTTTTTCTGATATATAAAGGACAGGGGAAGAGCTTATGGGAGAACTCTTCTTGTGGTGTGGCCACATACCTCCTGCCCTCATATTGAGAGAAGAGATAAAAGGCATACGTTTATTTCTCTTTTCCTCTAGGAACTGTGCGCATTTGGCATTCAAGCACTTACCGCCTGGAAAGTACCCTCAACTATGGTATGGAGAGGGTGTGGTGTGTGGCCAGTTTAAGAGGATCCAATAACGTGGCTTTGGGATATGATGAAGGCAGCATTATTGTTAAGGTACAACTAATGATTTGAAATGAGAAATGGTGATTCATCGCTGTCCTGTGTACAGAGCAACTAATTTCTGATTCTGCGGTAATATGTAAAATACTGAAAAATTGGCATTTTAATTGGCATTTTTAGACAGAGCCAAGGTATTTCACTAGATACATTCAACTGAAAAGGAAATCAAGAATGTATTTCCTCCATCTGCTAAATTCTTGTGCTACACTTCCTAGCTTGGTCGTGAAGAACCTGCCATGTCCATGGATGCAAATGGAAAAATTATTTGGGCTAAACATTCAGAAGTCCAACAGGCTAACTTGAAAGCTATGGGAGATGCTGAAATCAAAGACGGAGAAAGATTGCCACTGGCTGTAAAGGACATGGGGAGCTGTGAAATCTATCCTCAGACAATTCAGCACAACCCTAATGGACGGTAATAGATTTTAGAGCAAAATACCTAAACATATCTGATTTCTCCTTTTTTTTTTTTTTTTTATTATTTCATATTGGAAAACTTTTTGAGTGAAAAAAAAATGAGTTGCATTTGTGCTGGTGGCTGAGAGCCTGCGGAGAACAGGTATATTGGAGCCAGGCACTGTAAAATCTGAGTAATGGATGGGCTTCACCTGTAAGAGCTCACAGCATAAACGGACAGGTTGGACATTCTAGTTAGGGGAAGAAGCATGCAAAGAAAATTTATAAAGTCATAGCAGCAAGCCACATTCTTTTATTACTTATCTTGAATAGATTTTTTGGTAACAAATGGGCTAAATTAAAGTAAAAGGTGAAGAGATAGAAGGTACAAGACCTGCTCAGTGGAGACCAGAAGGAAGAGGGAATAGCAAGTAGATAGCAACATGATGCAGAGAAACATCCCTTCCTGTGACATTTTTGGCATATATGAAGCTCTCTTATTCTGTCTGCATTTGCAGTGATTATATTGGACTAGGGGCCTTTAATTTTTCAGATAATTTATGTGCTTGATCATGCCTGTTGAACTGAATGCAGATATCCGACACATGCATCTTTCTTCTGTTGTAGGTTTGTTGTGGTGTGTGGTGATGGTGAATACATCATCTACACAGCTATGGCTCTGAGAAACAAGAGCTTTGGTTCTGCACAGGAGTTCGTGTGGGCACATGATTCTTCAGAGTAAGTGTTGCAGATTTTTTTCCTTTGTATTAACTTAAATTTGCTGCCACTAGTTTTCAGGCTGTACAAAGGGTAAACTGGCCTGAAGACTAAGACCTGTGCGGATAATGAACTTTCAATAACTGTCCTGCTTTAAAATTTTCCATTTGTAGCACTCCACTAATTTTTGAAGATAAATCAAATGCACTTGTTTTGTAGCAACCTACAATTCTAGTAATTTGCTACTTAGGAAGCTGAATAATTTTTTTTTTTTTTTTTTTTTTTTTACGATGCAATTTCTATTTAGATACGCCATCAGGGAGAGCAACAGTGTTGTAAAGATATTTAAAAATTTCAAAGAGAAGAAGTCATTCAAGCCTGATTTTGGAGCAGAAGGTAAATATTTAGTTTTAAAATAGATATGTTGGCACACTTTTTTTGCACAACGTGGATTTCTTCCATCTTTATTTTCTTGCAGGCATCTATGGTGGCTTCCTGTTGGGGGTCAGATCTGTTAATGGTTTGGCATTCTATGATTGGGAAAACACAGAATTGATTCGCAGAATTGAAATTCAGCCCAAACACGTAAGTTTCTGGATGGGACTGAAGATATTTACCTGTCCGTTTTTACTGACTTTATTTATTTTACTAGACTACTGATTTTCTTGAATGAAGCCAAGCTGTCAATTATAAAGTAATAACTTCTTAAGTTTTATGTCAGTCTTGTAGCAGAAGGGGGGGGAAAAAGTCCCCGTATGTGTTGGTTTCTCAGGTCCTAAAGCTTCTGTTGGAATTAATATGTTCTAACACTAATTTATACATCCTCCTTCCTTAACCTGGGGTCTCTAAAACGGTGCTGTTGTTGATTCTGATGATACAGATTTTCTGGTCTGACTCGGGTGAGCTTGTCTGCATTGCCACGGAAGAGTCGTTCTTCATTCTGAAATACCTATCAGAAAAAGTTGCAGCAGCCCAAGAAACACATGAAGGTGTCACTGAAGATGGAATTGAAGATGCTTTTGAGGTACCTTCTATTTAAAAAATGGTATAGGATTAGAGGTCACTGAAGCAAGTCTTCCCAGAGTGTAACAAATTAGTCCCTAACATAGTCCTATTAAACTTTAGTTTCCAAAACATTGAGTACCACATGGTGTCCATCTGTCTGAGGAACACTGTTAACCATTTCATTTGGGTTCCCTGGGGAGAGTATCCCGGTTTGAATCCCAGCACGACAGACCTTGATGCCTACGTTTCTTTTCATGCATCTGTTTACTGTTCCCAACGGCGCTATAGAGGTTATTTTTCAAACACACATTTGGATACCATGTTTACGTAGTTTAAACCTTTTCTGCAGTTCTCAAGTTTTGAAATGCTATTGAAGTTTGAGAACAAGTGAAAAAACAACCAAATAAACAAAAAAACCCAAAACCAAAACAAAACACTGCGTGCTGTGAAATGTCAGAAAGAAAAATTTCACAAGGAAGGTTGTCTTTGATTAACGTTTAGTTAATTGTCTTGCTTAACATTTAGTTTGGTGCTTGTTTCCTAGATTTCTAATTGGTTTAGTTAAGAATTAAGGTAGGCATTTCTATAGCTACTTAAATCAAATTTTATTTGCAGGTTCTTGGTGAGATTCAGGAGATTGTGAAAACAGGCTTGTGGGTAGGAGACTGCTTTATTTACACCAGTTCTGTGAACAGGCTGAACTACTATGTTGGAGGAGAAATTGTCACTATTGCCCATTTAGACAGGTAAGTTCCTGCATCAAGTTATGAGCAAGCATTAAAGGTTCTTTCAGTGAAGTTTGGACAAGGTGAACCTCCTCACCTGCTTGCTGTGCATTGCTACTTTTTCTTACATATCATGCTAACCTAAGTTCTGAGGCAGTAATATCATCTTAAAGGGAATAAACAGTGTTATGTGAAAGCGTATGTATTGTAAAAGTGGAATCTTTCCTGTGAGCATTCTTGCTACCGTTAAGACCTATTGGAGTGTTTTTTATGGACTATTTGGTAGTGGATCTATTCAAGGTGAATATTCTTTGTCTTGTTTCAGGACAATGTATCTCTTGGGTTATATCCCGAAGGACAACCGACTGTATTTGGGCGATAAGGAGCTGAACATTGTTAGCTACTCTTTGCTGGTCTCAGTGCTTGAATATCAAACTGCTGTGATGAGAAGAGATTTCAGTATGGCTGACAAAGTTCTTCCCACGATTCCAAAAGAACAGAGAACCAGAGTTGCGCATTTTCTTGAAAAACAGGCAAGAAAACTACCTCTTGGTTATCAAAAATTTAACAAATCAGTTTATTTGCATTTCTAATTGAATTTGCTAAGCAAAACCCATTCATGTTACCTGTAAGCATAAACTCTTGTTAATCATCCATTTGATAATACCGTAACCTTCTGTTTAGAGGGTTTTTGTTAGAACATCTGGGATGCTGTTTGACCTGACAGATCACAGTCTCACTTCCAGACTTTTGTTTTAGGGCTTCAAACAACAAGCTCTTGCAGTATCTACAGATCCGGAGCACCGTTTTGAACTTGCTCTTCAACTTGGAGAATTAAAAATAGCATATCAGCTTGCAGTGGAAGCAGAGGTAAACATAAAATTTTTGGTGGCTTATACTAATTCTGAGTATTAGCATAAATCTGAGAGGCCCTGTAAGAAAAGACAGTGGTATATGGGGATGCAGTACAGCGCTCTGAACACTATATAAATAGTGTTCCTCCAACTTCCTTGATGAAGCTCTTCTGCTTGTAATTCAAAGGAATCCAGGCTGTGAGGTGGGGATAAAAGAATGTTGTCTGCTCAGAAAGCTACGGGAACTCCTGGAGAATACAAAACTGGAACCAAGCCTTAATCTCCAGTATTTAAGAGTGAGGAGGGGTGGCAGGACTGAAGCCTCTGGGCCTTTGTTCCAGCCTTGGCAAACGTAAACCTATGCAGAAGGAAGACTGGCAGGCAGTGATTTGTCCCGTTGCCATTATTCAGAGAACTGATCTCACAGTTCCTGTTGTAAAATAATGAAGTTAGTGATAAGGAATGTGAACTTAGTTCCAGACACCAATACATTTCTTTCATTCTGAGGGTTAACTTGTGAGCTTTCTTTAAGAGACTGTTACTGTTTAAATTTCCAAAGTTATTTCTACCTCCTCCCTCCATGTTTAATGAAAAACTGTTTATTTTCTGTAATGGTATAGCTGCGTAATGATCTGCATGTAACACTCGCCGTCTCATGCTGTGAAGCTGCAGTAATCACAGTATCTCAAAGGGAAGACAAGTTTAATGATGGGATATGGTACCTTCACAAGTAAACTAACGTTTCTGTATTGAATGCTCTGAAAATCTTTAAAAGCCGTTCAAAACTGCGAGGGTTACGTACTTTTTGGTTTTTCTTTCCCTCCCTCTCCCCTTTTTGTACCATTAGTCAGAACAGAAGTGGAAGCAACTGGCTGAACTTGCCATTAGTAAATGCCAGTTTGGCTTAGCCCAGGAGTGTCTCCACCATGCCCAGGACTACGGAGGACTACTGCTGCTGGCCACAGCCTCAGGAAACGCTAACATGGTGAATAAGTTAGCTGAAGGAGCAGAAAAAGATGGCAAGAACAATGTTGCATTTATGAGCTACTTCCTGCAGGGAAAGTAAGTAGCAAGCAAGAGATGCAGGTTGTTCTGTTTGCTTTCTGAAACGCAAAGAACCTCGGGTTCTTCTCATGGTTAACTACAGGTAACTTAAAACTTCATGGAGAAAGACTGCGGCGTGTGCCTTTTCAGAAAATCTGATTCTATTTTATGATGGCTGCTACTTTAACAGCTAATCCAATGCAAAAATTTGTCTATATTAAATTCACTGGTTAAAATCACAATTTAAAATCTTCTAGGCTTGATTCATGTTTGGAACTCCTGATTAAAACCGGGCGTCTCCCAGAAGCGGCTTTTCTTGCACGGACATACTTGCCAAGCCAAGTTTCAAGGTAACTTCAAAGCATATGTAGAGCGTGAAGAGTGTTGTCACAATTAGCTGTATCTAACAGTTATGGCTTGCATCCCCAGGGTTGTTAAACTGTGGCGGGAGAATCTCTCTAAAGTCAATCAAAAAGCTGCTGAGTCTCTTGCTGATCCTACAGAATATGAAAATCTTTTCCCTGGATTAAAGGAAGCTTTTGTTGCTGAAGAATATGTTAAACAAAGTCTTGCTGACTTGCGGCCAGCCAGGGAATATCCCCTTGTCACTGTAAGTAAGAAGTGGGAGCTCTTCTTGTCTCTAGAAGAAGAACATTTGGTGTTGTGTAAATTCAGCTTTAAGCAAGTCAGTGCAACCACAGAAACATTCCATGAACATATGTTTTGGTGGTTTTTTTTCTTTTTTTACTTAGCCAAATGAAGAAAGAAACTTACTTGAAGAAGCAAAAGGCTTTGAGCCTTCTGGAGTCACGGCACCTCAGGTCAGTGTTTGCCACTAAATAATGAATTCTAAGAAAGAGGCAACTTTGCTATTGTATGGGAACGTCTACCCTGGCCAATAATGGTCACTAAATTTCACCAACAGTGGACAAATTAATTACTCCTGAGTTCCATGTTCTTTTGCCTCAGACTCTTCTTAATCTACTGTAACTACTAATGACTTCTTCACTCTGAAATTATTTCTTTTGTGTAGTTACTTATCTTGGTTCATCTCTTGTTAGTGTATGTGAGTAACGGTACTCTTACCATTGAACTCATCCTGCAGAAAACCAATTTCAGTTGCACATACAAACACTGCCTCAACTGCTGCTAGTTTTCCAAAAGCTCAGTAGTTGGAATGTGGAAACTCTTGCATATTACAGTAATTCAAAATGCTTTATATTCTTTGCTAGTGTGCATGGTTGTGCAATAAGACTATTCTATAACTAATTGGCTAGGAATCCTACTCAATTATTTGAAAATATGTTCTAATTAATATCTGAAGTAACTCAAACTGATTTTTCTTTTTGACCACCTCAGCTGTCCAACTATTATGCAGCAAACACGACTTCAATGTAAGATAATGAGGCACCCACATTGAAACAAACACTTAAAATACTGTGTTTTTTCCTTGTAGAAGCACTACAAAACTTCACTGACAGTTCAGAGAAGTTAGCTTACTTTCAAATAGCTTTAGTGACTGTTACGAGCGTATCCTTGCATTCGGTTAGTGATGGCATAGAAGTCCTTAAACAGTTGTCTCACAACTGAGACTGAATAAGGGAAGTTTTGTAGGAGATAATTATGTAATTAATATGATTAACAGAATAGTACCATTGCGTCAGTAATGATATTAGCTGATAAATTATCTTAATATAAAACTTGTGCGGTAGCAAAGGAGGATGAGCGTTAAACCATTATAGGGTTCATAGGCAACGCTGCTTGCCAAAACTTTTGTGACAGTCTCAAGTAACCTCATCTCTTTCCTGCTGAGGACTTTGCAAATCTCTTACATTTTAACAGTGCTGCGGTATTTGAAACTAACTGACGCTTTCTGAAGGCTGTTTTCATTGCATCGGTTCCATCATCAACTGTTTTAAATAGACTGGGCAGTGAAACAGTCTGTACTGGTTTGACGACTAGAACACTTCCTGGCTGTGAAGATGTGGCTGAAGAATTGTGAGGGAAACTCTGAAAGAGAACCACCACGAGAGGGGGATTATAGGTCTACTCTTTACTTGCTTTTGTTGAAAGAATTTAAACTCGAAAGAACTTAAGGCATCTCTTTTTCATTAGAAGAAGGCTGAAGAACCAGTTCCATCTCCTAAACCTGAGGTGATGAAGACAGTTTTGCAGAATTCTGATATACTTCCAACAAGAGATCAAAAGGTACTGAAATGTATTTTTATGAAGGGGGAGGTACAAGCACTAAATTCATTTTGTGTTAAAGACTTCAACTAATGTGATGAAACCAAGGTACTGGAAAACATCACTTTCTGTATGAATAGACCCAGACACAGTAATATAGGGCCGTTCCTACAGCATTGTGGATTTACAAGGAACAAAAGGTGAAGCCCAAACAGTGGGGCTGAACATAGTAAAAAGTTGCAGTTCTGAGAGGGGTAGCTTCTCTCTACGGCTTGCTTTAACAGTGGTGTTTTGCGGAACGTGCAAATACACCATAGAGAATCATACATCACATAAGCTGGCTAACATGTAACCATATTAGTGTCCCCTTAATCTAGTCTTTCCTTTTCCTAGACACTACTGGACTTGGAAGATGATTTGGATAACTTGGATCTGGAAGATATTGATACCACAGATATCAATCTGGATGAAGAGATCTTAGATGAGTGAACATATTTCTTCGATGACCAAATCAATTACTCCAAACAAAGGAATGAAGTTCTGTGGACTATGTGCTCCAAGTTAATTTGATTTTTATACTGCAAGTGGACCATCTACATGTAGAAAGAAGGGTAGACCCAGCAGCTGTACAAAAGGAATCTGCTTCCACTATGTTGAAATTCAAGATACAGGCCTGCTCCAGTGCATACTAACAAACATTTTCATTTATCAAGCAATTAAATAAACCCTTTTAAATGTTCTATTCCTCAGTTCTCCATTTACTATTCTTAGCCTAGCCTCAATAGTGTGTATTGCAAATACTTGAAACAGGAGCACAGTAGCCAAGCATTAGTATTTTAACCTGACTTTTCTTAGCATATACACTTGGGTATATGGTCACTTTCTCACCTGTGCTATTTAGTTTATACCTGTTAACAATTAGAAGCTCAGTTACTCTTCCAAACAACGCTTTTAGCTAAAAATTCTAACAGAACAGTAATATGTCTTAAGGGATGGATGTGGTGTTAAACATGTTCCTAAGCAAAGCTGTCCAGACCCTACGCTTACTTCAGTAAGTAAAATGAACTGTGGGCAATTCTTTAGATTGAAGATGCAACAGTAAAGGAATTCAAGTCGGGGCATGTTGACAGAAGTCATGATGAGTGCTATAAGTTCATTTACAGAACTTCTGAAAATAACCAGCTGCTGTAGTGATTCTTACATATTTTAGAAAAAAAATAATTCTAGAACAGTCAGTTGCATCAGTCTTTGAAAGTCTTTATTGTGGAATCCTGTACAGAGACGGTTTATAAACTCATGATGAACTAAGGTTTATTTCATGAAGCTGTAGAAGTAGCCATTGCTTCTTCATAAGCCTGGAGGGCCAGTTGTATATAGCCTTCTTTCTGTGATTCAGTTTTCACAAATACCTGCAAACATGGCAGGAGAGAGATTAACGGACAATTAAGAGCATAGTTGCATAATGAGATTTCATGAGTCCAGTGGTGCACCAGCCAGCTACAGACAAAATCCTGGTGCAGCTACATAGAGCTTAAAAAAGAACCAAAACAAACCACAACCTGGCATGCACAACAGTTCTAGTTAAGTATCTGCTGCTTAAGGGAAGGAGAAATTTAGACTACTAAATAGGCTTCTGCTGTTTAAAAGCTTTCTCTTTTGTAGTTAAGTAGCCTTGACATAAAAAAAGCTGTCCTGGTTTGAGTGACACAGGACTAATTTCTCCTCTAATGCTTGCAAAAAGTGCACTTCTAGAAGACTCCGGTGTCTGAATTTGAGAAAATATTTGCTTTATAGCCAGCTAGGCTATGTGGGATTCAAGGTCTCCGTGTTTTCAAGCCTTACCAGGTGCAGGGATGAGGAGGAGTGAGACCTGGGCACTTGACCTAAGCTGGCCAACAGCATTGTTTCATTCCATCAATGTCACATTCAATATAAATTAGAAAGTTTGCTGTGGAGTATGCGCTCGCTCTCTCCCTTGATGGCTGCGGTCCAGAGAACTCCTTGCCCCACTGCTGGAGCCCTGAGCCCTTCCCTTCTTCCCCAAGCCACAGTGCTCACAGTGTCCGACATTTGCTGTCCACTGCTGGGAGTGCACAGCTTCCTGCTGAGAGAATGGGCTGAGTACAGTCCTTGTATATCTTACATTGGTATCCGGATCAATACTGGCTCTTTAGTATTATTAATGTTAATTATTTAGTCTTATCCTATTAAGTCTTTATATTTCCATGCTCATATTTCCTTGTTTTTCCCTAATTCTCCTTCCCAGGTGGGGAGGGGTCATCGGGTGATAGAACAATTGTCTAAATGACAATAAATTGTTGTGGGTTTCTCAAACCACAACAAATGCATACCTTGATGAGATCCACTCCTTGAAGTTTCCGTTCTTTAGCTTCTTTTGCTGATTGACATTCAGGATGAAGCATATGATACAGTGTAATTAAACTTGTAGCATCATCCAGCCTAAACAAACAAAGGCCCATTTGTAGCAATTACTTAGTATTTACTTTGCACACCACAGGCTTTCATAGACTTCTGCTTTCACTGAGTTACACAGTCATTAGAATATACAGCTAAACAGGCATCCCATCATCTATCGCAATGGCAACCTCTTCATGAGAAGGAAGACAGAAGGATGTGAACACCGAGGTGCACCAGGTAAGGTACACAAATTTACCCATTCTGCAGGTTAGGCCTGATGTACTGTTCAGCAGTACTAAAGCTGAAATCTCTCTGTAAAATACAATTAATTACCTAGCAAGTATTTAGCAGAACAACCGTGCCAAAGAGAAACTTTCTGACACAGACTGCAGCAACTAGCATGTTTTACAGAATCAGTTTTATAAATCTTGTGACACCTAGCCCTCAGCTGAATTTAAATCTGTAACGGGCGTTTTACATAAATGCGAGCATAAGCCAAAAGTGGGTGGGTGGCAGGTAAAGATGCTCCAAACTCTGGTAATTCAAATTGTCCAGACATTTGAATTTAACAATTTAACAATTTAGACAACAATTTAAATTGTTAAATTTAACAATTTAACAATTTGATTCCAAAACTGGAACTTTGCTGTATTTCTTTGTATCCTCAAGTTGAAAAGTAATATCTGACCACCTGTTGAAAGTTTCTAACCACCAGTAGGAAATGAATGCCGCCATCACCGCAGCTTGGAGTTCTAATTGTACAAATTTCTCCTAGCTCTAGTGACATTTTGAACAATTAAATGCTTCAGGGAGTTTTGAGTAAGTTTAGCAGCACATGTTACAGAAATTCATCCATTTAAAATGAAAGCCTATCTATCTGTTCCAAGCTACTTAGGAATTACTTTAAAATACAGAGTGTGTCAATCTTAATAGACAAAATTGAGCTTAGTAGTACAAAAGCATTAGGCTTTAAGATCAGCACTGCCCAGAGCTGGAAGTGTACTGACAATTACAAGGGAAACAAAAATAAAACCCCAACAACTACAAAAGGTTAATTTTTCCAGAAACCTAGTTTAATACCCTACAACTTCATGGACTGTAGTTGGTGTTTCCATTCAGCATCTATATAGCTAAAAGTTACAGCTAGCCCAAAATTCCATGCAAATGGAAACTTCTATACATCTTACAGAGATACTGTTTTCATTTTCAAGCAATAGTATATGTTTTCTATTTGTTTAGATAAGCAGAATTAATAAGTGACAAACACCACTTACAAGTCTCTCTGGATCATATCTATTAGTAAGCCATCCGTTTTCTTTCTGTTTACTAGATACCACACCATTCCTCCAAAGTGTCTTGTTGAACGGAGCAGATCGTATTTGGCATGTTTCTCAATGTCATCATAAGTCCGATGATGAACCTATGCACACACAGAAAAGGTTTCAGTTTCATTAGCGTAACTGGAGCTTGATGACAGTTTCTCCCCTCTACCTCTCACTTAAAGTTTTTTTTATCTATTTTCAGACATCCCTAAAGCGCAGGAGTAAGCCACAGGCTGAACCATGCTACCTTAAAGCTTTAAACATGTTATAATTCAGGGTAACACCAGAATAACCCAGTTCTTAGTACTTGGGCATAGACATCTTTATGTTAAGAGCAAGCTAAAATACTAGCTATGTACTAAAAATTTGGGGAGGGAGGGACATAGCCTCTGAACCTTCATTTCACTGCTGTCAAGTTGTAATCTATTTTTGAAGGGTAAAAATGCTAAAGCAAAGAGTTGAAATCTTACTATGAAAAAAAGGTACTTCAAAAATTGCCCGATAGAAGTTATGTTCTCAGTGAGTCAAGAAAAAAAGAAAAGATCATCACAAGGATAACAGGTAATCTATGGAGGGGGGCAGAACACATGTGAACAATTTTATCACCAGATAACACGTTTACAAAACAAACCCTAAAGTTCTTCACTAATATTCATTATTTATTAGAAAACTGAAAAGTCAACTCACTCTGATATAGTCAGGGGAATCTGGCTCGAACTGAGCAATGCACATGTTAAGGATATCCTCATGACGGTCTTGCCGAAATACAGTCTAAAACAACAGTTCAAATTCAGGAATAGATACTGTATCACACCATTCCAACTATCCAAAATCAAAATAGCAGCCACAATATTTCTCTCCTGTGTAACACTTGCAGTGAGTATCCCCTTAATCACAAAACAAAATGGACAGAAGTACAGTAACTGCCTTGATAACAGTTTCTCGACTTTTGCTTCTGAACCACCTGTTCACATTTTCAGATTTCAGATTAAGCATACAATTTTATCAATGCATAACAATCTAATTTGGATTTATAGTATGTATTTTAAGTAAGTTACAACGATAAGCAACTGTTCAAAACAGAATTCAAGCCGTTAAAACATACAAGCAGGCTGGCTTATTCAGAGCTCCTCTAAGTAGCACATTTTCACTATCCGAGCACAAGCAAGGAAAAATGATCAGTTTTGAAAAACAGGAAGCTCTTACCCCAAGGTGTTCATCCTTGAATACCACTGGGGGAATAACTCTGCGCCCTTCTTTTGGGAAAAATATCTGTATCATTCTGTCTCGTTCTTCCCAGGTCGCTTTGCGTAATACACCATTTGGTTCTCTAACTACAATGAAACGCTCCTGAAAAGAAGGTTTAAAAAAAAAAAAAAAAAGCATTATCTCCCAAAGCCTCCTCTCTTTGTAGCCAGAACCATTGTAAAAAATATTCATATTTGGCAAAGGCCCTCTATATCTCAACCCACAGTAATACTACCAGTTTCTTTCTGACTGTTGCTATATGCTAAATTCACAATTTCTCCCTTGGTACCTGCTAATGGAGCGCTACATTTGCATCTTAATTTTATTTTATGACATAACTATGCATGTGCCTACACTAAAAGCTACATCTCTGTGAAATTTAGACAGATAACATAACTAATACCCACAGAACTGAGTTAATGTTGCTGCTGGCCTGTTTTTATGCTTTCAATAACATCTACTTAATTAAGAATGCAAGTGCCTTGTACTTTTTAAACTTTGTTTCAGAGGTAGGTGCTAGAATCAAGCAAGGGCAAGTGCAAAACAAAAGATACAACAAATAAAGCAATATACTCAGATTTATTCACAAGCCTATTTGATTTAGGGCTGCAGACAGGAAAGAGGAAGTTTTCAATACACTGAGGCAGGAGAATAAATAGCAGGTTCCTGGAGAGAGCTCTTGGATGGAGTAATAGATGGAAGAGTTGGCAACTCATTCACAGGATCATCACCATATGCATCTTTGAACCATGGAGATGATTTAAAATCTTAATTATTGTTAAGGATTTTTCCAGCCTCTTATTACTGGTACTGAAGACAAGCTAGATGTTTCATTATACCAAGAAATCTAGCTGTCATCTTTATCCCTATACTCCACAATTTTATTTAACAACTGTTTCTTCACAGCTTCCACATGAATTCATTTATCATTTACTCGGGTTTCCACCAGATCTTTGCAACTGTGAAGCAGCTCCATCTTTTGGTTTATGCACAGTACCAAGTAATTCAATTCCACAGAAAACTTGCAGGAAGCATGGAAGAAGTCAGCACTTTGCAGCAAGTCACAAGTATATGCTTTTAAAATAATTAACTAGCTATCCCACGGCTCCCCTACGCACACTTGCTTCTGAGCACTGGAATTAATTTATCATTATGAGTTAGAAGCAAACATTTAGAAATATGTCTTTTTATTGCCTTGTACCAGACTGAATTTACAATTCCTCAGCATTTTTGCAGACTGCTATAACAACATTTTTTTAAAACCTAAAGCTTACTTTGAAATTAAGAATTAAAAGCTCTTAAAATAAGTTTATATATTGTTACTTACACGATGTGGAATGGAATAAGTTAAATCTGTAAACACATATTTTGTAGTTTCAGTTCCTTCAAGAAATTTGTCTTCTGCTAAGACATCATCAATTGGTTCTCGTTCTTTCAAAACAGGGGGCATAATTAGTTTTTCTTTAGCTTCCTCGATGGCTTTTCTTGTGGCCTTAAAAAAAAAAAAGGTAGTTAAAAAACCCTATCCTTTTGGAAAGCTAACATACAATTTTGGGACAAATATTTTTATTTAGAGAGAAATTTTAAAAACCTTTCCCCCCAACCCCCTTCTGCAGTTGAGAAGAAGTGAGACACTAATTCAATCTCCAGGTAGACAAAATGCATGTGAACAATATACCGCTACTGTAACTTGGGCAATTTGGTGGAAGAAGTTCCAAAACTAAAATCTATGTATCATACTGCAAACACCAACTTTATTTCAGGCATTTTGCCATGGCAAAATTCCCCCAAAGCACAAACTGCAATAAACAGTTTATATATTGCTGTGATTGTGGTTACATGAGAACTGGTTTAAGTCAGGCCCCTTTGTCATCCCGGACTGTGGTCAGACAACAGGAAAAAAGGGCAGTCAAAGGATTCCCAGGGCTATAATTTAAGCATCAGATAAAGCCATTTAATGCAATTAGGAAGTGTAAGGAGAGCCAATAATAAAGGAGACCTTTCACTCAAGAAGAAAAAAAAAGTACCCAATCTCCTTCTATAGTCCATAAAAATCAGAAACCATTAGATAAACAGAACTGATGATTTAAAGTGAAGAAACACTGATGTACACTGGTTTAGGAAATGACCTGAGACAAAAGAAAGAAACTGAAATGTTTTCAATAGCAGCATTAAAGGAAGCAGAAAGAGGGACTGTTACAGACTTTTTGCCAAAACCAAAACTCAAGTCGCAACAAAGCAGAGCAGCCTACCTCTTCCAGCTGAGCTTCTGTCATCAGCTTGTACTTGGGCGGTTTAAGCTCCTTTTTCACCGGCCTAAAAACTTTCTGCAGGTTGAGCCCAGTCATTTTGTAGAGCAGATTCTGAACCGTTTCATCCTCAAAGGAAGGCTTGGTGGCTTTTCCCTCTGTGGGGGGATTTCACAGGCTGTTAACCTGGTTGGCGGGGAGGCCACGGTCATAGAATCTTAGAATTGTCTAGGTTGTTAGGGACCTTCAAGATCATCTAGTCCAACCATCAACCTAACACTGACAAAACTACCACTAAACCATGTCCCTAAGCACCACGTCTACCTGTCTTTTAAATGCCTCCACAGGGATGGTGACTCAACCACTTCCCTGGGCAGTTCCAATGCTTAATAACCCTTTCAGTGAAGAATTTTTTTCCTAATATCCAATTTAAACCTCCCCTGGTTCAACTTGAGGCTCTCTTCTCTTGTCCTGTTGCCTGTTATGTGGGAGAAGAGACTGACCCCCACCTCTCTACACCCGCCTTTCAGGTGGTTGTAGAGAGCAAGGTCTCCCCTCAGCCTCCTTTTCTCCAGGCTGAACAGCCCCAGCTCCCTCAGCCGCCCCTCATAACACTCGTTCTCCAGACCCCTCACCAGCTCCGTTGACCTTCTCTGGGCCCGCTCCAGCACCTCAATGTCTTTCCTGTAGTGAGGGGCCAAAAACTGGGCACAGTACTGGAGGTGGGGCCTCCCCAGTGCCGAGTACAGGGGGACGGTCACTCTCCTAGTTCTGCTGGCCACGCTATTGCCGATACAAGCCAGGATGCCATTGGCCTTCTTGGCAATGGGGGCATACTGGGGGCCCCCCGCGCCTCCTCCCGCCCTCGCCGGGCTCCACCGCGCCGCACACCCGCCCCGTTCCTCTTCCCTCCCCCTGGGCGCCTCCCTGGGAACCGCAGCGCCCACCGCGAAGGGCACGGCGGGGCTCAGCGGGCCCTCACAGGCTGCGAGACCCGTCCCGGGGCAGGGGATCCCCCTCACGTACCGTCCGCGGTGCCCGCATCCTGCACGAGTCCCCGCCGCGCGCGCCAGCCCCACAGCGCCCGCGCCACGCGCGACAGCCGCGCGGGCACCAGCGCGGAGCCCCACGCCCCGAGCGCCGCCATCTTACACACGCCCTTTCCCGCCCCGCCGCCGCGCGGCCCCGCGAGGCACGTCGGGAAATGGAGTCTGACTTCGCCTCAGCAGGCCGTGACAGCGGCGCTGCCGGGGGGGCCCGCCTCAGGGGGAAAGGAACGCTTCCTTGGGAAGGGCCAAAAAAGCGCTCCCAATGCGTTGGTGTTATTAAAATGCTGGTGAGGCGGAGGCGAGGGGCTGTGTTAAGGTGCGAGCTCGTTCTGCCGTTCTTGTCAGAGCAGGGACAACGGTGACGGTGGGAGCGGGAGAAGGGACCGCCGGCTCCCTCAGTCGGTAAGGGGATGGAGCAGGGCTCTAGGCTGTCACGTTCTCTTCCTTAGTGGGGAGACAAAATAGTAGTAAGAAAGAGGAGCTGAGAACATGGTGCACACTGCCGCGATTAAACCACTGGTCAACTGTAGCTGCTGAGGGGTGAGGAAAGGTGCAAGGTGGTAGGTGGGTGTGCTTTGTCAGCAGCTGCCTGGTCTGATGTCCCTCCAGGACGACAGGGCTGGTTCTTGGGCAGCCTGCCTGTGAGGGAGAAATACTGTGGTAATTTATATAAAAATTAAAAACCTCATGTGGCTCTCTTTGCTAATTTGTCACTTGCATGGTGACTGAAAGGGCTATCTGGTTATCAGGTAGCAGGTTTTCCATCTGGCCCGTAATGCGGGGGGGCTCCAAAGGACACAGCAAGTAAACCATAAGTATTCATGCCTGAGAGTGCTACCTGAGAAGTACCTGTGCCTCTTCAGTGTACTGGTTTCCTCAGTCTGGTAAAAGGAGTCGCTGCCATTGGTGGTGATGAGTTTAGGCTTCTCATGTTTGGGGGGCTTTAACGTTTGTGTAAAGGAGAGAAAATAAATAATTGTATTCAAGCATAAAATCAAAATTATCAATCAAAATATCCTATTGATACAGCAGATCAGCTCTAATGGCTGTGAAGAATGGGTATGCAGTTGAAACTGGTGTGTTATTTCATTAAAACAGTAACTTCTAACTGAGTCTATTTCAACAGGTTGAAAGTTTGTTATTACCTGAAGTTTATTTTCTCTAGCTGGTTTTCTATGGTGAATTTCAGTCTTACAGACTGTGGTTAGGGTGTGCGAAACAGAAAGAAAACCTATTATCAGCAGGCAAGTTTGTACAGGGGCCCTAAATGCTTTGAATTTTAAAATGTTCAAAGCCACACATTGATGCAAGCTGGCTGATGACTTCCCATCAAAACACGAAATATTTCATCTCTAGGAGGGCAGATATGGAAACACGAGTAATGTGCCTAAATTCTGTGCATTTCCAATTGTTTTAAAGTGTAGCGGGTTCTTCGTTGCTTTGCCAAATCAAAGTCTAAATTATCTTACTTTTGAAAATGGAGATTGAAGTCTTGGAGAAAAGGAAGACTTTATAGCATATATTAGTTTTCATTAGAATAAAGTTAAGCATGAGATGAAAAATACATTTGTTTCTAGTAACAGATCTTCATTGTACTGGAGTCCATTCCTATTTTCTTCAGCCTTATTCAATATCCAAACACATGTGCTGGGTTGCGTTTTATATTCAAGCTTTTCAATATCCTGGCCTTTGCAGGAGGGCATATTCTTCTCTTATTTGTATTGGTACAATTAAGTTGAAATCACTGAGAACTGAAGAGTGCAAATGAACGCTTAATGTTAGTTTAAAGTAATGTTGTGCTTAATTTATTTAAATAATGCTAAGAAAATGAAAAATAGTTTTGAGGAAATGGAGAAGATGGGGTTTTTTCAGCTCTTGCTGAGAGATCTCTGGAGTGAGAGCTATACCCTATAAGGGAATTGGAAAGTTATTTGGCCACTTGCCTAAAAGCCACTTCAGACCTGTTCATGAATTTGGATGGCAAGCTGATGTCCATTTTAATTCACAGAAGTGCTTAGAAAAACAACAGAATTTATTAGGCTATATCCAGGAGAGGTTAAATTCACATTCATTCTGTACTGGAGTAGTAACAGCTGCTGTGAGGATTAGCCTTTTGGCTGGTGGGATGAAAGGAAATATTAACTAACTATACTGTAGATGGAAGTATAGCAGGTTAACATAATTTATAAAATAATAGCAATTTATATTGGATAGGTTAGTTATATTTTATTTATGGTTTATATTTGTACTGAAGTAACCATTTTAAGTAGGGTGTTTTATATTGGCATACTTAAAAATATGACACCAGCCTGAAGAACCAGGGGTGTAAAAATTGATAATGAAATAAAGAATCTTTCTTAGCTTTTGTTACTATTTTGAATGCATCCCAGGACAGTTGCTGTTGGAAAATTACAACCATCTGATGACAGGTGGATGTCCCCTGTGAAACACACTGGTGGTCTAAGTCTGGATTCTATTGGAAAATTGTCAATACAAAATCACCTCCGCAATTGGTATTAATTTCCTTTTTGCTGGTAGTTTCAGGAGGGCAAAAGGATCAGATGGCTGCTGAGAATGAACCAGTTTGGTTAATATCTCAGGGAAAGAGAAGGCAAATAGGGAGCTTAAGAGCTTGCATTGTTGCTTTACCTATTTAATTGATAAAATAAGGGGCTGTCATTTACCAGGCTTTCTGAATAATAAACATGTCAAATTAGTAGTAAGAAGTTGTTAGGAAGGAAGAATTCTTTCTTGGAAAAAAAGTAGAGTGAAAAATATAAAATATAAGGTTTGGTAACTGTGCATCCAGCTGCTATAAGAAGAAACAGAGTGAACCCTGTAAGGCTGAGTACATGTCCACAGTTGATGACGTGACCTCTTTAAAGTTAATGGTTGGTTCTCTTGTTCCTGATAAGAAAGAATCTGGCAATCCTGTGGAACATTTTTCTGAGGGACACAGTGGACCGTGTTGGAAGTTCTTTTTACTAAACCTGCATGGGTTAGTCTGAAGAGAAATTATTTTTCACAGAGAGTGCTGAAGTAAGAGAGGTGACACAAACCTTGTTATATCATCAAATTATCCTTTAAAGGAATAATATAGTAGATGTGGTTGGTTTGTTTCCCCATGTACATAGATGGAGTGAGGTGGGGTTTTTTCTAAAACTATTGGGGTGGTCGTTTGTAATATAATTGTCTACTTGCAGGCATACTATCTGCAAGCATCTTATTTGCCATTTTCTTTTGGTTGAGGGAGAGAGTATTATTTTCTCTGGAATTGTCTTTTAAGGTCTTTAGCCATGGATTTGCATTGCCATCCAGAGCCCTGGGTAGGCAATTTTGTTGTTGGTGGTGATGACGATGCATGAGCCTTTGCTAATACATCAAAGTGGCTGTTTTCTATCTTAAAGACCATATAGATATCTGAAGCTGGTTTATTTTCAAATTTAATTTTGATACCTGACAGCAGGGACAGGTCAATGTGGCTGTAGAACTCTGTCCCAGCATGCTGGGCCAAACTTACCTCTGAGGGCAGAAATATGTGTAGTTCATGGACAAAGCCCATTTTTACAAATAATAACTGAGATGCCCACTGAAACTACAGTAATTGAGCTCAATTGTAGCCGTTATCATCCTGCTTGAACAGCTGCCTTCTGTTGCCTATGTAAATATCCTTAGGGAGGGGGAATGAGTGAAACATTATGCAAAAGCCTTCTAAGTTTGTTTCCTTAGTACCGTCAGTTTCAGCAAGTGCTACTAGTAAGCATAGGTTGAAAAGCAAATGTCCCTCTAGGTTTTATTTGTGCCTTGACTATTTGACATTTGCATTTCAAATTTGAAGGAAGAATGAGAAAACAAAAAGGATTGTACATGCTCTTTATTTTTATTTTTCAGTTTAGTTTCAGATGAACTTGTACTATGCACGTGTGCTATATTCCTATGGGCCACAGGGGGGCAAGATTGAGATTTTAAACAAGAATGAAAAAGTGCCTGAGTAGTTACAGTGGATACCGTAAATGAACTGTTTTCGCTAATGACCCAGATTTGCCTCTGTCTCACATAAAGCTGCCATAATCTCACTTTAATAATGATAAATTAGATATATACAAATACTGTCTCCAGTAATTTAGATTACATACATTATTTATAGTACAGGTATAAATCCCACTTCAGTTTATATTGTTTTCATAGCTACACTATAGGGGCTTGAGCCAAAGCCCATTAAAGCCATTGGAAGGCCTTCCCTAACTTCAGCAAGTTCTGAATTAAGAGTCCATATTTTTCAAATAAATTTTATTTTTCCTTTCTGCTCTTGTAATACTTATATTTTAAAAACGAATTGTCAGGAAAAAAAACAGTAAATATTCAGTATTATTCAGAGTAAGGTAGGATTTGAGTAACTGTTGTTTTCCCCCTTCTTAATCGTTTTTTAACCTCCCTCTCATTCCATCCCTGTTTAAAGTTCTGTCTGTCTGAATCCAAGCACTCGCCAGGGCACCGCAAACTAAATCTGGCGTACAGCACAAATTGTTACATGTGGGCAGCATGGGACATAATCTGATACCTTTATTTCCACAATAGAATGCAGTAGAAGGACAGAGCAAGGATCCTGACAGATTTGTTGGCTGGTTTTGTTCTCTGGGGACAGGAATGTTTGGAGGAGATGGCACCCTCCAACTTAAAGGTTAATTATAGTTTTTCCCTTCTCTCATGTTGCTAACACAAGTAGTCAATACCTTTCTCTCATAATTGTACTTTTATCTGTTTTTTCATTGGAACCTAACACCTGAGTGAAACCTAGACTGTCCGGATTACACCTAGATGTGCATTGTGTGTATTGCCTGGCCTGTTGTCAAAGGCTTCATAAGAATCCAAATCAGATGTCTCTACTAGTTACACTTTGTCATGTTTTGTCATTCTCCCAAAGTAGCCTGGAGGTCTGATTTTCCTACTTTTCTTAATCCAAATTTCATTAGGGCTATTATGTGATTTTATGTTTTTTTCATTTATTTATTTTATCAATTAATTTACCTGACACAGAAGTATATCATCCTAATTCTAAACTTTTCTAATACCAATTCAGTGATAACTGCAAAATTTTTCTTTCTTACAGCCTTTTCTCATAATAGCTGATTTTATTACCATACACAACCACTTCATTCTTCAAGTCTTTCACAAGCAGGTGAATACATTTTTCTGCTGATGACTTGTTATAGTTAAATAGATTATTTTTTCCCCAAACTGGTTCAGTCTCTATCATAATTTTCTTTGTTTATTTTTTTCCAGTTTAAAGAGTAGTTACCTCACAACTGGCCATCTTGTTTCTTAATGGTGTCAAGAAACCATTCTTAACTGCATGCTATTCCCTTCTCATGGTCTTTTTGCCTCTGATACTCCATCTGTCTCTGGGATTCTTTCACAAGTTCACTTCTTCTGGTTTATGTAATTATTTTTCCTTAAATCTAATAATTGTTCTTCATATTGCCCCTAAGCATTCCTGTTCTCATCTTATATTATTATTATTCATCTGGATTTAATACGATTTGTTTTGTCACCTTGTTTTCTCTTTCTTCTTTCCCCATATTAATTTTTCACAGAAATAAGCTCCTGTAGTTTCCCACTTAACAATATGCATCTTTTTGTTTACTTTGTTGTTGTTGTTGATACGGCAATGTGTACCTTTGGCTTGCTATTAAATATTTAAAGAGCCTACATGACATGGCCAACTTTTTTTAACCAATTTTTTACCCATACCAGACTAAAGGACTTTTTTACGTTATTTAAAATAAATAACATTTATTTTATTTATATTATTTTAAATAAATAAATAAATTTTAACTTAAAATCCCCTCTCTTCTAAAGGTGGTGCTGGCAAGGGGTTGGGGAAGGGGGTGTTCCGTTCTCTTTTTTTTTTTCTTTCCTTTGGATCCAGAATGTAATACAAATTAAATTTGCTTAGGCAAACCCACTGTGCGTTTTAAAAAAGTCATTATAAAGACAGGATCCTGGGGGTCTGACAGAAAAGCTAAAACAGCTGTGCTCTCCAGTACAAACAACACATAAATCTACAGTATCTTCTCTTCATGATCAAATAAGCAAAACAGAAGGCTCAGAAAGTAAAAGATATTTTTATCTCACAGAAGCAGAGCTAAAAGAATTTAGTGTGAGTTTAAATCCCAGTCATTTCAGTTAGGCTGTTAAAATCTAACATTTTTTCATGTGTTTTCAGTAGAAGTATTTTGATTTGCTAGCCAAACATCTCTATTTACCTGTTTGATATGAAGGTTGTCTTTAGGTACAAGGTTATTCAGCTTTTTAGTGAAGAGTGTATTTCACAAGAAAGTTTCCAGTTGTGTTTGTTCTTGTTACTTTCTGTCCAAGCAAATCAAGAAAATCCTAGAAAAAAAATAGAGATAGAATTAATTTGGTCAAATAGTTATCAGATTGTTATTCCCATTTATTTCCAAGTAAACCTCTTGATATTTATTAGGTTGCCCACTAGAGTTAATGGGAGGACTCCCATCCATTTTTGGACAAACTGTGGAGTTCAAGATGTCACCAGGTCACTTGATCTACAGGAACCGGGCCTGCTCGCTAAGAATGGGAAAACCCTATCCTAAAAGGCGAAAAGGCTATGAGGCCAAGAGTTAGCAAGGCTCATGGACAGGGCTTTAAACTAGTATCGAAGGGGGAAGGGGATAAAACCAGGCCCACTAGTAATGAGCCTAGGGATAAAGGGCCAAGGATGGGGGTGAAATCGGTAGCCCAGCTCAAGTGCATCTACACGAATGCACGTAGCATGGGCAACAAACGGGATGAGCTGGAAGCCATTGTGCAGCAGGACAGCTATGATGTAGTTGCCATCACGGAAATGTGGTGGGATGACTCTCATGACTGGAATGCTGCGATGAAAGGCTATAAGCACTTCAGAAGGGATAGGCAAGGAAGGAGAGGTGGGGGTGTGGCTCAGTACATTAGGGAGTGTTTTGATTGTATAGAGCTAGATTCCAGTGATGATAAAGTCGAGTGCTTACGGGTAAGGTTGAAGGGGAAGGCAAATAAGGGAGATGTTGTGCTGGGAGTATGCTACAGACCACCTGGCCAGGATGAGGAGATAGATGAAGTATTCTGTAAGTGGCTGACTGACGTCTCGCAATCGCCAGCCCTTGTTCTGGTTGGGGACTTCAATCTGCCGGGTATCTGCTGGAAATATAACACAGCAGAGAGCAGGCAGGCTAGGAGGTTCCTCGAGTGCATGGAAGATAACTTCCTGACACAACTGCTAGGTGAGCCTACCAGGGGAGGTGCCTTGCTAGACCTATTGCTCACAAACAGAGAAGGACTAGTGGGAGATGTGGTGGTCGGAGGTCGTCTTGGGTTTAGTGATCATGAAATGGTCAAGTTTTCAATTTGTAGTGATGTAAGGAGGGGGGTTAGCAAAACCTCTGCCTTGGACTTCCAGAGGGCGGACTTTGACTTGTTCAGGACACTGGTTGAGAGAGTCCCTTGGGAGACAGTCCTGAAGGGCAAAGGGATCCAGGAAGGCTGGACGCTCTTCAAGAAGGAAATCTTAAAGGCCCAGGAGCAGGCTGTCCCCAAGTGTCGCAAGTCTAAAGGGTGGGGAAAATGGCCAGTCTGGATGAATAAGGAACTTCTGATGGGACTTAGGAATAAAAGGAGAGTTTACCACCTTTGGAAGAAGGGACAGGCAACTCAGGAGGAATACAGAGATCTCGTTAGGTTATACAGAGAGAAAATTAGGAAGGCAAAAGCCCAGCTGGAGCTCAACTTAGCCACTAACATTAAGGACAATAAAAAAAGCTTTTATAAATACATCAACAAAAAGAGAGCCAGGGAGAATCTCCATCCCTTACTGGATGCTGGGGGGAAAGTTGCAACCAATGACGAGGAAAAGGCTGAGATACTTAATGCCTTCTTTGCCTCCGTCTTCAATAGTCAGACCAGCTATCCCCAGGGTGCTCAGCCTCCTGAGCTGGAAGATAAGGATGGAGAGCAGAACAGACCAACCATAATCCAGGAGGAAGTAGTCAATGATCTGCTTCTGCACCTAGACACACATGAGTATATGGGGCTGGATGGGATTCACCCAAGAGTACTCAGGGAGCTGGCGGGAGAGCTCACCAAGCTTCTCTCCATCATTTGTCAACAGGGGAGGTACCAGATGACTGGAGGGTGGCTAATGTGACGCCCATCTACAAGAAGGGTCAGAAGGAAGATCCAGGGAACTACAGGCCTGTCAGCCTGACCTCGGTACCAGGAAAGATCATGGAGAGGATCATCTTGAGTGAGCTCTCATGGCAAGTGCAGGGCAGCCAAGGGATCAGGGCCAGCCAGCATGGGTTTAGGAAAGGGAGGTCCTGCTTAACCAACCTGATCTCTTTCTATGACCATGTGGCCCGCCTTCTGCACGCGGCGGAGGCTGTGGACGATGTCTGTCTGGACTTTGGTAAGGCCTTTGACAGCGTCCCCCACAGTATTCTCCTGGAGAAGCTGGCGAATCATGGCATAGATAAGTGTACTCTTCGCTGGGTAAAAAACTGGCTGGATGGCCGTGCCCAGGGAGTTGTGATTAATGGGGTGAAATCCTCTTGGGGGCCGGTCACCAGTGGTGTCCCTCAGGGCTCAGTTTTGGGGCCAGTTTTGTTTAATATCTTTATCAATGACCTGGATGAGGGGATTGAGTGCACCCTCAGTAAGTTTGCAGACGACACCAAGTTGGGTGGGAGTGTTGATCTGCTTGAGGGTAGGAAGGCTCTACAGAGGGACCTGGACAGGCTGGATCGATGGGCCAAGGCCAACTGTATGAGGTTTAATAAGGCCAAGTGCCAGGTCCTGCATTTTGGTCACAACAACCCCAAGCAACGCCACAGGCTTGGGGAAGAGTGGCTGGAAAGTTGCCCAGCAGAAAAGGACCTGGGGGTGCTGGTGGATGGCCAGCTTAACATGAGCCAGCAGCGTGCCCAGGTGGCCAAGAAGGCCAACAGCGTTCTGGCTTGTATCAGGAATAGCGTGGCCAGCAGAAGCAGGGAAGTGATCGTACCTCTGTACTCGGCACTGGTGAGGCCCCACCTCGAGTACTGTGTTCAGTTCTGGGCCCCTCTGTACAAGAGGGACATTGAAGCGCTGGAGCGTGTCCAGAGGAGAGCTACCAGGCTGGTGAGGGGTCTGGAGACCAGGTCATATGAGGAGAGGCCGAGGGAGCTGGGCATGTTTAGCTTGGAGAAGGGGAGGCTGAGGGGAGACCTCATTGCCTTGTACAACTACCTGAAAGGACGCTGGAGAGAAGTGGGTGTTGGCCACTTCTCCCGGGTGAATAATGACAGGACCAGAGGAAATGGTCTGAAGTTGCAGCAGGGGAGGTTTAGATTAGATATTAGGAAGAATGACTTTACTGAAAGAGTGGTCAGGCACTGGAACAGCCTGCCCAGGGAGGTGGTTGAGTCACCATCCCTAGAGGTATTTAAGAAACGTCTAGATGTGGCACTTCAGGGCATGCTGTGAAGGGCAGAGACTGTAGGTTGTTTGGTTGGACTCGATGATCTCAAAGGTCCTTTCCAACCATGAAGATTCTGTAATTCTGTGATTTCCAGAACAGCGTGGACAAAATGTTTCAGCTGGTGCTATACCTGCTTAATCTGGAGCAAAATATATATGCATACTCTTTACAAACTATTTTAAAACTGTGCACTGAATGAGTAATTGCATATTTGCTTCTTTTGGTTTTCAGAGAGTATGTATCTGGGCAGAAACCTGTACACTGTGTTACCACAGCTCTTTCTATTGTGTACCCGTAATCCCTGTACGTTTAGCCATGCCATTGTGCAATATATGATATGATCATTAACATATGTCAATGTTTGTACATTTGGACTAGAATAAGTGCTTGGATCTTTACGAAGGCACATATTATATATTTGAATAAATAATGTAGCTGGGCAGCTGGCAAGATCTAGTAGTGGCTTTATAAAATGTTTCAAGGGGAAAAAACCATCAGATGGCCCAGCATGCCAGGAGAAATATTAGTGACAGAAACATAAAAACCACAGGCCTAACTCTGCCCCATGCACTGTATGCAGCTTGCCCCCATTTGTCAAAGGTACACCAAGTAAAAGCATGGAATTATTTCCGTGTTGGGGAACAATTACAGCAAGCAAGTAGATTGAAAATTTAGATGAAAAGCTAGAAGTCCAAATGTTTGTACCTGGTTACTTTTTTTTTTTTTTTTTTTTTGCAACTGCACAACAGAAGGGGAATGTCTTGGTTCTCCCTTTTATTCACCCTATTCTGGGCTGCCTGATTCTGATTCCGTCCCTTATACCCACTTCATACACACACATCGTATCTTTTCATAAACAGTCTCAGTTTATTATCCAAGTAGAAACAATGAATAATTTTCTTTCAGGTTATTGAGCTGAATCAAGTCACAGAGGGGACTAATGAGTGCCAGAGCCTCTGAGGGAAAAAGAATGGAAGCAGGATCTTCTCATTTCATTAGCAGCAAGTCTGCAGATTGTGTCACAGCATTTCAGGTAACTCTAACCTCAAGATGCAGTTTTATAACTGGCCAAAACTGATCTAAGGCTACCCTGCTCCCTCTGTTCAAGCCCTCCCTTTTTTGATTAAAAGCACAATAGTTTGGGCCACATACAAACTCAGGATCTGACTCTGTAAGGCACCAACATAGTTACTACTCAATAACAGTTACTTGGACTATTGTGATCGGATGAGATCTTAGCAACTCGGAAAGGATGGTATTTGAATTACTAGTCAGAAGAACTAACAAACATCTACTACGTCAGGCAGTTATGCCATGTTTTCAAAGTTATCTCTGAAGCCTTGTGCGAAGCTTTGTGCTGTCACACCACACTCTTACAGGACTCTTAGGGACACTGGAACTTCCTTGCAACCACGTTTGCAATGTGTACTTTAAACTGGAGTGAAGCGCTCTAAAATTTCCCAGTGTGAATGGCAAGCTTAGTCTGAATGTGTGATTGAAAATTCCCCAGGATGCACACAGTGTTGTTTTTTTTTTCCAAGCAATTAACTTCCCTCTCTCCCAGGTTGAGTGACGTTTTGGATGCTTCCTAGTAATTCCAGATAATTGGAATGATTATGTTCCCTTTAGTTGTAACACAACTTCCTAAAAAAGCAACTGGGTTGTTTTAGGCTACACACATGAAGCACTCATGGTGCTCCTCTGAAAGCATCACACAGCTGTTGTTCTAGGTCCAGAGATTGAAAGGAAAAGGAAATGCTGTCAATCCAGCAGACTCCTATAACATGCATGGTAGGCAGCTCTGGGTAGTAACTACGCTGGTGCCTTGTGCAAATAGTCTGGTGTTTTCTGCTGTCTTGGGTGTCCGTGTGCAAGTTTTGGCAGAGGGGGTCTGCAGTGGGCCCGCTGTGAAGTGCACTGCAAGTTCTCACAGAGGCCTCCTAGATGTTGCTGCCTGTGCTGCTGGATTGACTGAGGCGAGCTTTGGAGCTCCCCAGGATGATGAAGGAGGAGGGAGCAAGACCTGGCCTATGGTGGGGAGTGGCCACCACCCTGACTCCCCTAGCCCTGGAAGTGGGATTTACACATCCCAGGCTGGCATCGCAGTGTGTTCAGGGAGGTGGCCATGGATCAAACTGTTATTCTTGCAACTACGCCTGCCAGGTGAATGATCTTCCAAAAAAGTTCTTTTACCGCTCTGCATCATTTTGCCCCCTACACACTTCATTCTACCCTTGGCTATTTGGATAGAGAGGTCAACTGTCCTGGTGGCCCAGCAGCCTCCAGGAGGAAGGCAGGCTGGTGGCGCATGAGCTATCCAAGAGCAAAGGTTGCCTCCTTGGCTAAGCATTCCTGCTTCAGGGACTCCATCCCTCCAGGGCCTCTGTCCTGCCAGCTGGGGACCGGCACAGCAGGATGGGAGTGAATGGAATGGCACCCAAGGGTGTGCGAGTGCAGGGGTTTCCTCTGGGTTCCCCTGTGCTCTGCCCACGCTGCTCCACTGCCTCCATTAGCTGCTCTTAGCTGCTATCCTCCCTACTGGGACAGGATTTATCTCTAAGTAAGACATTTTTTACAGTGAGAACAGTCCTTCACTGGAAGCTGGGCGGATCGCTGCCCGGGCGACCTCTGCGGGACAGATGGGCCATTGTGACATCCATGTCGGTGAGCGACATGTCCCTTGTCACCTCACGTCCCTGGCTGCTTATCTTCGGTTGCCGTCAGAGCGTGGGCCAGCCTGGCTCATGCCTGGACTCCTGCCGAGTGTGCCTGCAAGGTGTGGAGGGCTGAGCGAGGCTTTTCCTGGTGCTGGGTGGTGCTTTGGGGGCTGTCATCAGCAGCTCTCAGTGCCCATCCCGGAGCCACCCCCTGTGCTTCCCTGGCCCTGCCTGGTTCAGGCAGCTGGGCACCGCGGGACGTGCTCGCAGCAGCGGAGGTGAGCTGTGGTGGAAACATCCCCCCGGGGTGGCCGTGGGGCGGGAGGTGGGGCTGGGGGAGCCGGCAGGGTGTCTTTCTCCAGGGTCTGGGCATTTCGTCCTGCCCTCCCCTCCCCAGGTCAGCCAGTGACCCTGGCCTCTGTCCATTTTGCAGCGTGTGACACCCACCGCTGTGGTGCCGGCGAGAGGGAGCAGCTCCTCATACTCAGCGTTCCCTGACCCACCGCAGTGCGCAGAGAACATGGCCAGCAAGAGCGAGTGGAGATGCCCCATCTGTTGTGATGATGAAGAGGATATCGCCTATCTGTCACCCTGCCTCCACCCCTTTTGCTTAGGCTGTGCAGTGCGCTGGGCAGAGCAGAGGCCAAGCTGTGCCGTGTGCCAGTGTGTGGCAACAGATATTGTGTTCTCGGTCTGGTCAGATGATGATTATTTAACATTCGACATCCCATGCCCTGCAGACCTCCAGGACGAGGAGGGGGCTGTGGAGGCCGAGCCTCAGGTGGACGCATTCCCTCCTGAGGTCTGGGCAGACTTTTTCAAGAGCCACCCAAGTAGCATTGAGCCCCTGATGCCATGGCTGCGACGGGAGCTTGGGGTGCTCTTTGAGGACCGGTGGTGGGATGTGGCAGCGGCAGAGGGCAGCATTGTGGCCCACCTGTGCCTCTGGGGACTGGACGAGGCGGTGCTGGAGCAGCAGCTGCAGAACTGCCTGCCAGAGCTCACGAGGACCTTCATCCGCCACCTCAACATGCTCGCCGTGCGCCTGTGCAGCAGGGAGCTCCGCCAGCACCTGGCCCACCAGGACCCACAAGTACCCGGCGAGGAAGAGGGCGATGACAACGATGGTGACAACATCCCTGCGACCAGCCGCAGCCCCACAGCTTCGCGGGGGGACACTCCGGGCCCCCAGCTGGCCTCCCCCAGCAGCTCTGTGGGCTCCCAGCCCCGGGAGGAGCCAGGGGAGGCGGCAGCGGCAGCAGGTCCTTCTGCTCCTGACCAGGTCAGGAACTGCTCACCACGGGGGCCCCAGCATCCCCCAAAGAGGAGGGCCCCCGACCCCCAGGACTGTCCCCAGCCCCGCAAGAGGCCGCCCCGCCGGCGGCACTAGCTGGTGCACCAAGGGGCGACCAAAGAGGGGCCAAAGTGGACTGGGAGGCTCTTGTTAGTCCTCAACATACTTTGTAGAGAAAGAAAATAAAGGATTAAGGACTGCAGGAGAAGTGTCATTAATGGTGCGTGTGGCGTATCTGTCCCCACCAGGGCTGCCTTTGGTGCTGTGCCCACCTTCCCCCTCAGTGGCAGCTGCAGCCTGGGGTCAGTGGGGCCATCTGGAGGCAGCTGGCTGCGTCCGCGCCGCCCTTTGCTGGGGAGGGTCTGGGATGTTGCTGCTAGCAGCTCCTTCCAGGCAGCCCCGCTGCTGTTTCTTTGTTTCTGCCCCAAAGAGTGAGTTCTGCTCTGCTTCAGGGCTGCATGCGGGCAGCCAGTCCCAGGGAGGCGTTTGCAGCAGGGCCTCTCAGAACCAGCCTGTGCCCATTGCTCCTCGCCCCAGGCCTGGCTGCCCCCGCTCCTTGCCCATTGCCCCCACGTCCCGGGGCTCTGCTCCCGTGCCAGCCCACGCTGTTCTGTTTGGCCCTGGAACACAGCTCCATGGTTTGGTGCTGCTCTCGCTGGGACAGCAGGGCTGTGCCCCACGGCACCTCAGGCAGCTAATGCCAGCGAAAGCCCTGGTCCCTGGCAGAGCAAGGCTGAGCAGCCCCAGATGGGAGGCCTTGCAGACCTGGAGCAGAGCAATTCTTTTCCCAGTCCAGGGCAGTGAGCTCATTTTTGGAAACCAGAAGTCTGCCTTAGGCAGCCATGGCTCTCCAGTGCTGCTCTCGGTAAAACAGCTCCTCACTCCCCCTTTGCCTGCTCACAAAGGGGAAGAAGCAAGCGGTTCAGGGCATCAGCCGCTATGAAGCAACCAACTTCTGCTGCAGAGAACCAAGCTGCATTAATCATTTCTGGGTAGTAATGAACCTCTTCCAGGGTTCCCCTGGTGTTATTTGGTAGGCTTAGGTAAGAAGAGTTCTGCTGGCAATGGGGCTGGATTTAGCGGCCCACCTAACATTGTCTGGGGGTGTTTGAGATTCCCTGGATACTCTGCCTGGCTTCCAGCTGGCTTTTGAGACAGAAGGGGTCTTATCTGGCAGACCTGGGGTACCCTGAAATCTGACCTGACACACGTTGGCGGATAAATCCACCAAGGGTATCTCTTGATCTGCACAGGTAGAATCATAGAATGGTTTGGGTTAGAAGGGACCTTAAAGATCATTAGTTCCACCCCCCCGCCCTGGGCAGGGACGCTCCCACCAGACCAGGTTGCTCAAAGCCCCATCCAGCCTGGCCTTGAACACTTCCAGGGATGGGGCATTGACAACTTCGCTGGGCAACCTGTTCCAGTGCCTCACCACCCTCACAGTGAAAAATTCTGTAAATTGGATTCTGTCCCCTTTGCGACTCTGCAACAGCATAAAGACTTTCTAAACCTTACAAGGTATTATTGAAATACGGCCAACCCACGTGATATTTTGCAGTAGAATGCTGCAGCACTGAGATCGCTTCATTCTTCTTGTGTGCTCCAGTGCAGGAGAATTACTTCCAACCCAAGTACCATTTACTTTGTAAGTAGGCAGTGGAATTTTTGATTGATGCTTACAAATCAAGCAGGCTATCACTTGAATGGTTTTAGTGTAGATCAAAAACCTAAAAGGACAATTTGAGTGCTGAGGCAGCAGAAAATTAGGTCTGATCCTGGGACTAACAGAGCAATATGAGAGCAGTATTGTATAGTTTTGGATAACTGTGTGCAAAATTAACTCTGCATTTGCTGTGCATAGTTCATCCCTAAGGACCAAGTATTTACCCTTAAAGCAAATTTACTATTTCATATTTGCCCTAAATGTGCATCGTTTTAATTAGTTATTCACTCTTTCTCCCTCTCATCATCTTTTTTTTGTAGTATACCTGATCAAAGTTCTTCTAAATGCTGGTACAATATGTGATTCTGTGCAATGTACTATATGCTCTAAATATGATTATATCTCCTACTGATGACAGATAAATGATGCTTACTTTACAGTCAGGCTTTCTTTTGCTTTCTTCTTCTAAGCACTCCTCAGTGCTACTCAAAAAAAGAATGGTAGTTCAGAATAGTGTCCGCCTTGTCAACTATTAGATGTAATCGTTTCATCACGTAGTCCCGTGTTTCTGAAAAACAAAACTAATCCATGTTTGTTATTGTGAAATAATTTGGAATATCCTTCCGAAGTTCTCAGCGTTATTCCCTGTATGTCCACAGAACGCCAGATGGCACTGTGTGGCTGTGTGTCACACACAGGAATGACAGGAGCCAAAGTCTCTCCACGCATGAAATGATCCTCATCTTTCAAAAATATTTGCAATATTGCCTTTTTATTATGAAAACAATTAAAACGTGTAAATTCTCGATTTTTACACTCTAAAAGCATTTCAAACCTTCATTTCCCTGCATTATGGTTACATGGGGATCATTTCTGAATGAGTTAGACTGGTGAGTAAATTTGTTCATTTTTTTGGTCTATTCTAAAGCTCTCCAATCGATTAATCTACCCACAGGGATAATTTTCAGTTCCTGATATCATCAGCACGCTCCTTACTATAGAACAGGAAGGAAGGAATGACAGCCAGTGTGTTGCCCTCTTCTATCTCCTCAAATAACCTTTTACTCAGTGCCATGGCATTCATGAGAATTGATATCTTAAAAATTAAGTAAAAGCCAAAGGTGTTAGGTAGCAACAGCAGCCTTATACCCTTATTTTGAGCTAAAGAGTCATCTTGAAGACAACCAGAACCAGTGCAACAGCTGTTACTTTATCAGTATTTGGTTGGTTTTGGATGACTTCAAAAGAAGTGGTTTCAAGAACACTGCGTTTTACACAACTAACATTATTCAAAAGGACCCAATCCTGCATAGGGTCTTTAAGAAAAAGGTTGTGTTTTGGTAATGTAGTTAAATCACACGTAGTGTGTTGTTACTTTTCTGTGTCATATCCTATCTCTGTTTTGCTGCTTTAGGTCTCTCTCTTCTCCAGTCTGTATAGGTCACTTTTCATCAAGATAAAACCAATTCCTAGGTAGGAGCTGGGTTCTTTATAATTGCCACAGGCTTCTTGGTGACTCTGGGTCAGTCACTTTCCCATTGTGTGTTTCTTAATTCCCCTAGCTTTAAAATACAGATTGATCAGGTGGATTGTAAAAATGAAGTATTATTGTATGTATTCCTAATTTCACTTTTGTGAGGCCTAATGAAATTTATATTAATTTTAAAAAATTATTAAAGTGTTTCATGAGTAGCTGTCATGCAAGTTTGAGGGCTTTCGACCAGGTATTATTTTAATTCCTAGTATAATTTTGCATTAACAGTGCAATGGCTTTTCAATTTTTCCAAACAGACCAACTTTTTTAAATGCTGCCTCTTTATCTAGCAAGTTTCACTCTGCCCTGTGTTTGGCAAAGTTAATTATTTCACCTTCCAGAAAGGTAGGCAGAGATAATTTTTACAAGAATGGGATGATGGTACAACTTTAATGTGCCTCTGTACAATTTTGCATGTGTTGTATTACTGCTGTACAAACAAGAAGGAGATTTGTAATGGTGAGGAGAGATGGGCCACTGTGACATCCATGTCGGTGAGCAACATGTCCCTTGTCACCTCACGTCCCTGGCAGCTTATCTTTGGTCGCCGGCAGAGCCTGCCTGGACTCCTGCCGAGTGTGCCTGCAAGGTGTGGAGGGCTGAGCGAGGCTTTTCCTGGTGCCGGGTGGTGCTTTGGGGGCTGTCATCGGCAGCTCTCAGTGCCCACCCCGGAGCCACCCCCTGTGCTTCCCTGGCCCTGCCTGGTTCAGGCAGCCGGGCACCGCGGGATGTGCTCGCAGCAGCAGAGGTGAGCTGTGGGGGAAACGTCTCCCCAGGGTGGCCGTGGGGCTGGGGGAGCCGGCAGGGTGTCTTTCTCCAGGGTCTGGGCATTTCGTCCTGCCCTCCCCTCCCCAGGTCAGCCAGTGACCATGGCCTCTGTCCATTTTGCAGCGTGTGACATGGCACGGACCTTGTTAGAGAATCCTATGTTAAATAACAAGAGAAGAGAAGTCTTGGTGTCATTAATGGTGTGCGCAGCGTGTCCATCCCCACCAGGGCTGCCTTTGGTGCTGTGCCCACCTTCCACTGTGTGTAAGTGTAAACTGTTAACTCTCGCTACAATCCTTTATTTCCAAATGAGGAACACAAACAAGGAATGTCCTTGCTCAGTGGAAATGAGATTAGGGACTTTCAGCAGTTTGCAGGCAGATCAACTGTAAAATTAAAACCGAACAATTGGAGAGCAGTACTAAAATAAAACAAATATCACTGATCAGTCATGAAAGAATTTTCCTGAGGTTTGAACTTATTGTTTGTCTTTCAATAATTCAAAATAAAATCGGAATCCAAACTAGCCACAGAGCTGCCTCCATCCTCTTACAAAGCAACCAGTCTCTTAAAACAAGCTATTATATATTATGAGCAGATGTTAACCCCAAATTACGTCCCCAATACTTCAGAAGCCAAGGATCTCAGTTTCCTCCCTCCAACAGGGGAGGAGCATGCATGTCCCTTGCTGGGTTAGAGTGTGAAGAGGCCCACCTGCTCTGACTGACCAGGTCACTCAGAAGCACTGCTGCTTTCTGCAGCCGGCCAGGTCAGGGCAGGGACTCCAGCCCATCTGCTCTGCTGAGCACCACTGCCAGGAGCCCACGAGGGCTAGGCTCGGTATGGTTTGTAGTGAAAGACAACCAGGGACATACATACTGCTTGGGAACAACAGCTGTATTTTGAGATTATCTTGATGACCAGAATGTATTCCATCCTTACAGAATGAATTGTTTCCTGTGTGACAGCACCAGAACAGAGGACACTAAACTAAGTGTGCTGTCTGAGGAGGTGTCGGTGCCTCAGGATTCCCAGCTGGTGGGGAAAAACCCTTCAAAACACCCTTTCCAAATCAGATTGGTTTAATAGTAGCAAGACTAAATGCTCTTGTCTCCTGCTAATGTTTTCAATGAGAAAATGGGCAAGCAATAGCCAAAGCCCCTCACAGAAACAGGACATCCTGAGCTGTGGCAGATGGACTTCCTTTACAAAGTTTTAATGAAAAGTTTTCAACAATAGCTTGAGGGGGGGGGGTTAGCATGTGTACATGCTTATGTGCACATACACTGTGCAATGCTACACAAGTTTTTTAAAATAACATAGAAAATACTATGGGATGTGTATGTTTTGCTGAAAGAAATGTATTCTGTAAAAAAAAAAAAGTCAATAAAATAAAATATGTGTACTCTGTTATGGCATGAGGCAGTATTAGGTAGAGAGAAAATGTCAGGATGTGGGTGGCCACAGTGGAAGGTCTTGTAGCGAGTGTTCAGTAAAATATCCTTGGAACATAAAATTAAAATAAATTAAGAGTAAACTTAAGCAATCTATCAATGAACATAAACACATCTTGATGCTAAATAAATACGCTGAGGAAGCCAAAGTGCAATAATTAGAAAGGGAGAATTATGCTTTCTCTCCTTCCTAGAGCGCATAGATAGTATTTTTTGTAATTTCCTAAATGCATAGCAAAAATAGCTAGTGAAAGATAACAAGCTTTGTTGATGTTTACGATGTACAAGAGTCTACTCTGGCTGAAGGACTCTTCCATGGCAATAAAGACAGAGTATAAGAAAAAAATGAAAAGGTATTTAAAAAGTTTTATCTGCTATCACATAGAAGAGGATCTGGAAATGTCACATTTAATAAAGCAAAACCGCTACTGTACTGTAATTTAGACAGGAATGGTGGTAAAGCATGTTATGTGGTTATTGATGAAGTTGTTTTTAGCTCATAGCTTTTCACACAAAAACAATGTGTCACAAAATGCAAGGGGGAAAGATGGTACATGAATGAAGTTTTTCAGAAGTTTTTATTTGTGTTCTATTTCTGAGTTCCAGCTCAGGCATCGTTAATTACCTGTGCCTGGGCTTTGCCAGAGAAGGCCAGAAAGTCAGGAGTGAGCTTTCCTGGGCCATTTAGTCAGCTACGGCAGCAAAAGTGTGGGTTCTGGCACAGAGCATCTGAGTATCTGGGCTTGTGTCACTAAGTGATCAAACTGGTGCTTATCTTTCCTCACCTCTCACTGCTTTTTTTCATCAAACAAATGGTAAAAATTAGTGAATAATTGTAAATTATAGCAATATGTCAAGGGCAATACATACCACATTTAAATGCAAGGTAAATGTTTATAAGAAAGAGGACTTTTAGTAATTGTCATAGAAGCTTAAAAGTGCTCAGAGATTATAATAACTTTTTTTAAAAAAGGTTTGTTTTATTCCATCCTTCACCCAGTTCCAGATAATTTGATCTTGTGTTTCACATGAAGTAGTCACAGTTCAAATCATGTATCTTTAGCAAGAACTTCTATGGTCAGCACTTCTGGCTGAGTGTGGCTGTTGGTTATTGACCTGGCTCTGAAGCCGGCAAAGTGGTTGGCAGCTCTATCCTTGTGCATGTTGTTTGCTGTGACTCCTCTTTGGTTGGTTGCAAGGAATTTAATGGTGTGTCATCTCTGGATGAATTTTTGCAGAACTGGTTGGTGGTGAACATTAAAGAAATGAAAGCACTTTTAAGATCAGGTCATATAGAAAGGAAGTTTAAACGTTGGGCCATCAACTAATGCATGTGTTGTTTGTTGTATGTTGATACTTACTGGAACAAAATTAAACTGACAGTGCCATATTCAGGCCTGGCATCTTTTCAGTGGTAGGGTGATGAAGCCCCAAGGAACAAATTATATTGAAGAGATCAGTATGTGGTGGGCTTTTTTTTCATTTTGCATTTGTGTTGATAAGCAGTAGGCTGATTTGTGATAAGAATATATTCTTCCTTTTAGAATAATTATTTTATTTTACTTAGTGGTATTTAAGAGTATCTTACAAATATATATAAATTCTCTCCTGTTTAGTGTGTAGACTCACAGGAATTACCTTCCTTTCTTAATAACTTAGAAACAGCATACAACCTTGTTAGAGAATCCTATATTAAATAACCATTAAGAGAAGAGAATTCAGGAAGGTAAAGTGTAATTACTCCAACTGGAATCTGGCCAGAACCTTACCCCCTATGATTGGACCTTACTTCTTTACATTGATTAAAATCATTCTCCACCCATAGCCACCCTGAATCAATATAAAAGCCAAGACTGAGAGTTGAACACATCATCTGAGACACAGGCACCCCTAAATAGCTGCCCTCAGGATTGCAGCAATCAGATTTGCATGTAGAGCAATCGCATGTTTTGATGAAGAGGGTTTTTTTAGTGTTTGTGAGTGTTAACTTTAGTTCATTTCTGAGCTGCCAGTTTTCTAGGAAGGACAACAGACAGACACTGTTCTGATGTCAGTTATCTGGTACAGTTCTGTCGAACTCAAGAGAGTTTAGATTTTCAAGGAATGCTGTGAGATAATAAACTATTCTTATGATATTTTAACAAAATGATATTGTTGTCAAAACCCAGTAACAGCATAAAAAAATATTTATTAAAAACTCTTTGCATTTTTGTCTTATATGGTAAACAATCTGGTCTTCTAATCCCTTCTGCATGAGTTTACGTTCATGCCCATGCTTAGAATGCCCTAGTCATAACCGCAGTGGCACCTTCACCCTCTCTTCTTTTTTAGGTTTTGTTGTGCTGTATTCCCAGAAATCTGTGTCAGAATTAGACACCCATTGTGCTGTATGTTATGCAAACATACAGTAAGAAAAGACATGCCCCAAATTTGATACTACTGTAATGGAAAGACTGTTCTATTGTTCCTATTATCACAGTATATAGAAGATTTCCCAGGATGCTTTAGACAAGATGATCAAGGCTAAAAAAGAACAGCACTGAAAGGAATGTTTTGCTTAGAAATTTTGTGTCATTATAAGGTAAAGACTTTTTGGTTTTCTGCTCTTAAATGAAGATGTGAAAAGTCTTTTTCGTTTTGTGTTTGAAAACTGGAACATGGTTTTGATATTCCTGGGAGACAATGGAACGTGTGCAGGAAGTGTTTGAGGAAATGTGCTGTGGTGTGCCACATCGGTTGGAATCCCTAAGCCCTGAAGGTATAAAACTGAGTAAATTCTGCTTATTGTAGGTCAATAAGACCAGCCCCAGGTAGGTTACAATTGCATTTAACATGCAGTGATATGAAGTAATAGGGAGAAGAAGTAGCAATGCTAGTGCTAGAAAACATGGACACATGTGAATGGTGTTTGTGTAAAGATAGATGGATTTGAATTCTTAAAAACGGGAAATATTTGACTGACCCACATCTTACACTCTGCAAAATAAGTGTTTATTCCCATAAACTTAAATTTCCAACTGTCTGAGAAGATTCATAAAGAGTCTGATACAACACCAGAGTCAAAAATTAAATGGAACAATAAATGGCAATGAGATATATTTTACTGAGGCAGATTCTAAAATGATCTGTGCTATGTCCAAGAGAAATATAACTTCAACTGCAGACATCAGGAAGATGTTGGTTTTATAACTTTGGTCTGAAATCTGTTGATTGTTCACCTCTTTAGAGTTACTGTGGTTTTAAACAGAAGAATTATGTCCAGGACATTTTTGCTCTAGTGTCCTTAGAGCCCTTAGGAAGAGAAAAGCACATTGCGGTTATTTTGTTGTGGTTTAATGCTGTACCTCTTTAGGATCAGTGGATAATTAGGCCTGACTTGTTACTGGGAATGTCCTTGTAGGTATACATGGGAGGTAGTTAAGTGGAAGAGGGACAATTGCTGGACTCGAATCAGGAGAAGGTTCTTTGATTCGGCATGAAGTTGGAATCTGCTCAGTGACTCTGCCAACGTGGAAGCTGGTTGAGCTCTTGGAGGGTCAGGCTGCACATGGGGCTGAGGAGGAAGAGAGGATGAGTGTGAGCAGACAGATGCACCCATTACAATGCAGTGAAAGCATTTGTAGGGATGTGTTTTGCTTTCACGCCAGGAGGAGGAGACAAAAGGAATGTGTAGCCCTGTATCCTGAGCTTCCTGTTATATTATAAAGCTTTGATTTTGAGTTTTGCATTTAGATCTGTGTTCAAACCTGATTCCAGTCCTGAGCCTGAAACTCAGGACACAAGCTCTTATCTTGCTTCCTGTCTTTCTTAGAGTTGTGCTGCTTATGGGTCAGAATAGATCCAGCATTCACTTGTTTCCAGTTAGGACTTTCAGTGAAGTGACTGGTTTCCCACAATTGCCTAGCAGATCCAATTGAGAGCAATATTGGAAGAATCGCAGCTGCATATCTCTGAGAAACCAGGTGCCTCATTTTCAGTGGTTAAATGTGGTTTCAGTTCTCCTAGAAATTTAATCACAATCTATAAAGACAGTTTGTGAACAAAAGTTCAGGGTTATATATTCAGGGTTATATGGATGCAGCCGTATGTTGTCATGTCTTTCATTTTTTACGATGATTTAGGAGATCGGGATCTAGTATTATATTGTGACTCTGAAGTCTGATTCCAGCCTTCTCTTACCCTGAAAATGAAAGTTTGAGCAAGTCATTCTTAGTTGAAGATCTGATGCACCTACTAAAATAAATCACTTTACTTCAGAAGTTTGGTAAATTCTCTTCGCACAGATCAAAGTCAAAATAACGCTTTTCTAGAATGCATTTTCCATTGCCCAAAATATTGGGGGTTTTAACTGTTTATAAATAACAAAAATTATAAATGCATTAAGTCGTCCGCTAGCATCCGAGCATCTATTAGCATCACTGAAACAAGTCAAAATACCTACTGTGATTTAATAACCATATTGGCTTGTGGGTAGGAAATTCCATTAAGTCACACCTTGTTCAAGATGTGTTCCCCTAAAGTTGAGAACACCACTGAGGTTTTATTTCCCTTGCATGTAGCAACATTGAGTAGAAACAAAATAGCTCAGAACATAGGGGATAAAATGGATCATCTGAGAGCACTGGGCAAGTGACCTAAAACACAAGATGGTTTATGGTGGTGGGTTAGTTATTTTAATGTTGGGCTCGTCCTCAGAGAATGGGTGGAACCCTCTCTCTATCCAGAAGAACCCAAAAGGGTATGAGCTCACAACAGGAACATGTGGGATTTACTCTATTTTGCTCAAATCTGAGACACTAAATCACCCAGGCCTGATAATTAAAACTGACCTGTTGAAATGACCACAATACTTTGTGTAACTGAAAACTCTCTGCTAATTTCGTAAAGTATGTGAAGATATCCTATAGAAGATTAAGTATCTTGGATTCACACCACTGGAGGCTAGACTTCATGAGGAGAATGCGCTGTGTATGAAAATTGCAGAGGAGGTATAGTTTAACCTGTATTTTCCCCTTTTCTTCTTGGAAGGAAGCAGGGAAATGAAAAGTTGGCTTCCAGTGAAAAGAAATTGCTTCTTCCTGATTCTACCTGTGTAACAACTGCACCAGTCAATGGCTGGAGAGAATGTTCTTTTTATTCCCTCCCTGCTAGATCCTGGGAAGGGGTATGTTGCCTGCCTTTGTATTTGTGCTTTTATTGCCTAGCCTGCTTCTGATCATATTGTTTCACCTGTATTAGATCCTGACTTTGACGTTACTTATGTACAAAAGTGGCATTAGTAACATTTTACCTTTTGTGTTAATTAGCTCACACTACAGAGGGGTTGTCGAGATATGGGCACAAGATGCTCTTGGAGGAAAGAAAACCTCATGGCTGAAGTTAACCCCACAGGACTTTCTCAAAGCCACACAGGAAATCTGTGACAGATCCCAGAATAAATCCCAGATTTCCTGTCTCCTCCACTTGTGCTGTAACTACAGAGCCCATAATTTCTTAGCTGAGGAAAGTGTTGTCCAATATTATCCTTCTTTTTCTGGTATACTATTGCTTCAGTTTGCTACACTACTTGCTGCCATATGTTATGCTGTGGCAGTTCATCCCCATGACTCTTTCTTTGTTGTATTTTGTGGGATATGCATGCGTATTGTCCAGTGAACAGTATTAATGCAGGGTATCAGTACTGTTCAGCATTTAAGCAAATAAAACTCAATAAAGGAGGGTATTATGAGCTAACCATGGAGTATTTGCAGGTACAGATAATTTATTGTCTGATTCCCTCTTCAAAATAAACTGTTTATACTTCTGATCTAAATAGCATTCAGAGAAGCCGTTTTGGTATGTATCAAATAATAGCTGCTTATTAGCCTACTGCTGAAATAATACATTTTTATAGAGTTAAATTATTTGAAAAAAGTAATTTTCATTTTTGTATATGCTACTTTGGATTTTAGAAAATTGACCCATTCTGCCATTCTTAAGCATGAATTATAAATTAATAGATGCAGCAGGGAAAAGTAATTCATTGTGGATCTATAACTGAATGAGGTGCTCTTAAGATGAATGGAAATTAGAGGAATTTGGTGTGCTTATTAGGTATCTCAGATGTTCATGTATTCAGATATATTGCTGAACGTCTAATCTTTTTTAGGTACTTTGCCGCTAGGTTAAACTTTAATAGTTTTCATTCTGTGCTGCTCAATTTGCCCTCATATGGTTCTTCTTTAGATAACATTACTTGTACAAATTCCAACCGAAGCAGGATCAGTAATCTTCAGCCAGTCTTGACAGCATTTCTAATGCAGTGCAGCTATGGAATTTCATTCTGTCTTCTTGTTTTCTAAATTATATCTAAATAACTGAACAGAGACATGGAAACAAATAAGCTTTGCTAAACACTCTCTTCTTAATTTAAAGGATGACATTTAGAGCACTTCTTAAATGTGTAATCATTTTGAATGCAAAACCTTTGTAGATTTCAGCGGGAAATACCACAAGCAGTAAGCTGAAGGTTCTTACTTTACAGATGTTTAAAGTGAAAAGTAACTTCCAGAATATTTTTAGGTGTAAGCATTATCCCTTTCTTTCTCAAAGAAGAAAAAAAATAAATCATCCCATGTCAGCCATTGTCACAAGCTGTATCTGTCTTTAGAAGTAGAGTAGGGATTTACAATACTCTTTCTGCCCAGTGACGTCAAGGTCTGTTTTGTTATTGAATTTGAGGAGAGGAAGACTGGGTCCTAGAGGCTCCATCTTAGTAAGGTCCTTAGGTATGCAGGAAACATGCAGCATATGTGTAGCCCACTTGAAGTCATGATACTCTACACAAGATAAAAGTTGCACGTACGTCTAGGTGCCAAACAACAGGTACTTAACACAAAACAGCCTGTAAAAACATTCTGAAAAAAAGTGAACACTGTTGAGGTTAGAATAAATAGAAACATGAAACAGCTGTAGCTTCTAAAACCAGTTTATTTTTAACAAAATACATTTTTCCCTTTCTCGTAGGATTTTAAAGTTCTTTTTACTGTGAATCATAGTGATATGGTATTAGCACTTAAAAGTTAGAATGCATAGGATGCATCCAGCATCACCCAGCTGCTGGATTTACAGACACGTGAGATGTAGAAGACTCACTTTTTCAGTCAAGTTGTGGCAGCAAAACTGGCCGCTAAACAAGGGTTTCACTGGCATGCTGCAACAGGCTGAAAGTGACACAAAACGGGAGTTAGTGTATGATTTTCAGAGAGGCCAGAGAGTATCTGAGGGTGAGCTGCAGTTTGGCAATTGGTCTGGTAAACATTTTACCCATGTTTTGTCTGTGATCTTTGCTGCCCTAGTTCCCATTTCAATGGATAATGGAGTGAGCTGTATTACAGTTGTTTTAGTGTAAGACTGGTTACACTTTGTGGTGAGTAGTGTTACTCTTTGGGATGGGTGCCACCAATGGTGGCAACGTGTACTGATTCTGAATGTACTGCCTTGCAAAATAAACCAGAAGGTACCAAATTAAGGAATGATAGTGCTCACCTGAGCCCATTACAAAAGTAGAAGGATAATGAAGATTTGGAGGATGGTGGTGTTCATTCCTTCCCCCCGCCCCCCAGCTTTGATGGACATGAAAGTGCAATGGCACAGATGCAGATACTGAACTCCAGCTTACATCAGAGTAAAGCGGAAGGCTCTTAAACCAGGTGGTTACCAAATTATTAGACTGTAACAAAGCATGAAGACAGTTACCATACAAAAGATAAAACTTTAGCCTGCATATGCTTTTGTGGCTCTTAACTTTTAGTTTCATAAAAGAGAAATCTGTTGATGTCCTACCTGTCATCTCCTGACCAGTGCTTTATATTGATCTCAGTGTTTGCTATTCATTGTGTATAGAGGCAGCTAATAGCTCACAGCCGACTCCAAAGAGATTGTGTGTGAACTGGCACCCAGCCTTTGAAATGTATTTGCACAGCTGATTTATTTCTGAGCTGGGGATGCTAGACTACATGATCTACCAGTCTAAATCCTAATGGACCTGGAAATAATCACGTTAGCATTCCAGTCACTCTTGTCAGGGTATCTGGGCAGTCAGTCCTGACTGGAGGCACAGTTTAGAACTGCCGAGTAAATGGTTCTGCATGCTGAGGAACTCACAACCCGAATCTTCAAGGTTCTCCCTCTGTGGGAGGGGTTCATCTAGTGCAGATACTAGACGACGTCCCCTGGTACATGGGACAAATCAGTACTTGGGCTGTAAGCGAGACAGACTTGCCAATAAGAGGCCTTGGAAATGCCTGAAGGCATTTGTCCCCCAGGTGCTGATGCCCAGTGCCGCAGCACTAGTGCAGGCACCGAAGTAGCAGAGCTCTGTGCTTACACTGTGCTTCTGAACTCTATCCACAATGAAATTTTCATTCACTTTTCTAAATGAAGTAATTACATTCACAGGAATAGAACAGTCTGCTAAATGACTATATTAATAGGATATTGTCATGAATTAACAAGTAAGATTAAGAGGAGCAGAACAATGCTTAACTAATTATACATGAATGGACGTGACATACAGGTTTTGGTCTCACAGCACTTAGTGTTTCGCTTAGACTTTGAATATGGAAATGTATTTACAAGCTGTTGCTCTACTTAAGAATGAGGACATGGCTCTTTCAAGGTTGGAGATTTAGATGATACCAAAAAATGTTTCTGGCCCCTAATAGCAAATTCTGTGATCCCTTACTTTGCTCCTTACTCATGATGGACATAGCGCTACTATTCCTCACGCTGCAATGGTATGTTACCCCACAAAGTAGTGCCAACTTCTGATTAGACCCAGTAATGTATTAAGGAACAAGAGGTGATACCAGGCTGGTCACAGGTCATCTTAAAGGGATAAATAAGTTTCAGAGACACAGAGGATTTTCCCTGACAGCTTAGAGCTGAACTGCTCTTTATTCATTTGATAGTTGTCTCTAGCCTCTTTTTTATCTTTGGAGTTTAAAAATCCTTCTGTGTCTCTGTAGCTGCAGTATTGTTCTTAAGACTGTGATGCTTTGTAAATCCAAAGTGATATATACGATTAGCAAATTCTGTCGTTATTTTGACTGCAATTACGAGAAGTTAAAGAGAATATAAACCAGCTTCAGTGACAATGTTACATCTCTCGCCTAAAGTACTCCTCATTTAATCTAGTTGTTCGCAATGGTTCTGTCTCGTTAATAAAACTACACGCAGTAGTGGTGTTACTATAAACCATCCGATCCTTTTATGCTGTTGTTTTTAGTAAGTCTGATTTCTTTGTGAAGACCAGCTGTTGTGTACTTGGACTATCTGAGTTCAAAGACATAATCAACAAACCTCATAGATTTGCAGTCAGAAAGCCATTTAGTTCTATGAGAATCAGTACCGATCGCAGAATTAGAAATATCGCTAATAACAGCTGGGTGCATCTGGAGAGTTACACAGCCACACTTCCTTTCTTCATCTCATTACAGTTGTTGGTTTCTATCTTATATTTTCTTTCCAAATTGATCTGAGATGCAAACAACTTTTAAAATTTCAATTTCCCAAATGAAACTTCACTGAGATACTTTTCAGGATTAAAAATAGAAATTACACTATCATGTAGCCATATGCACTTTGCCAAGTAAAAGAAAAGGCAAATATTATTTGCTTTGTATAGGGATATAGGAGCATATGCATAAAGCATTAATAACACGTATCATTAATTAGTATCAATTAAAACAATAAAAGTGTAATCGACAACGTTTAACACAGGCACAGGAGTTTGATTTTATACATGCAGTGAAGTACGTATACTCTAAATGAGCAGGGTAATAGTTGCAACCAGAAGTACCACACCACCTGGTCAGCACATACAATCACAGCCATTCTCAATTTACAGGCTAAAATGACTCTTTTTCTCCTAATACCCCTATATCCTTCTTGTGCATTCAATCATTTAGATAGCTATTTCAGAGTTGAAGACAGACCCTTCTTTTAATACCTTCCTGATTTGCAAAGCTAATTCAAGGCAAGATGGAGCTGGATTGATAACAGGTTTCTGCAGTAAACACGAATGCATTCCTAAGTTCTAGCAAGTGATCACCTGAGGAGCTGTATAACCAAACATATATATGTTTTACAAATAAAGCAGGTGATTAGAGAGTCACCCCTAATAAGACCATTCCATTTTATTGTCAGAGCATACTTTTCCTATATGCAGAACTATTAAGGAAGAACAGCACTGTAAGGGTTCTGTCTTCTGCAGGTGGATGCAATCTCTGAGCTGATGAATATGGTGTACTGGGTGGCAGGAAGGGAGGCAGGGTTTGAGGCAGTGCAGCTGCAGTGTTTTATCAAAAAGCTTAATAGTGTACCTATTGCTTGAGCTTACTAGTTTGTGAATTTGTTCATATGTCAGCACTTGCAGTTTAAGATTCCTCAAGTCCTTAAAGGCATAAACTGTGTGGAATTGCAGGGATATCTTTCCCTGAATAATACCCGTGGTGCTGTGATCTCTGTAAAGCAATCACCCTGAGCCATCAGGTAGGATTTCTTTTCCTCAATTAATACTAACATGTACTAAAGTCCTTTAATTGCTGGCTGTTTGTCTTTATTTTGTCTAATAATTATTTTTAAAGGTGAATTTTTAATCATAGTACTTAAATGTTTTTTACAGGATTTTATCATTAATGTACATGTATTTGGTGTTTCAATGTAGGTTAATAATCATTAGTGTAGTATTCCTTGGAAAGGAAAAGAACTCACTGTCCTTCTAGTTTAATTTAATTATTTTCCCAGAAGGTGAGCAAAGATAAATGTAAAAAGTAACAGTAACTAATCAGGAAAAACTGCTTAGATTACCAGCTGTATCCCAAAATACAGACATACAGAGGGCCACTTTGCTTGCAGAATGTTTTGGCCTAAGCTCTTTTTAATCTTCAGAGACATAGAAGCATTACCCCTTACGTATATTTGAAATAGGTAAGAAAAAAATTTTTTCTTCCCGTTTGTGGCTTTAAAAGAAATGTTGTGTTGCTTGACTAGATGTTATGGAATCACATAACATTTTTAGTTTCATTCCAGTGGATGCTTTCTTTTAGCAAGGTTTGTTGCTTCTAGCAGGCTGACCCCCCTCTTAAAAATCTTCCTGAAACTTGCTTGGTGTTGAACTGAGTTCAGAAATTGTGCAAACCTAGAAATTGGTATTTACAAGGATTAGCTATGGTAGCAGCATGAGTAACTTCTGAAAGACTATGCCTTAACAGGAAGGATCAACTGTTAATCCTCCTTTTGCCCCTCTTTGTGTTGTCATTAGTATCTCCTCAGTGTGAAGGAGAAACTAGATCAGAAGCAAGGCAACTCGAAGCTACTAAGAAGTTTTTTTGAAGACATTCTTCCCCCTGAAGCCACCACTCTCCTTTACTAAAGAAAAGGCTGCTTTATATAGCATCCTCTTTCTCTAAGCTTCTTGAAATGATAATGAAAAAAGCAGGGCATATCTGCTGAGTCAGCTGCTGCTTTATTATAAAACTAACTGGAAGGGGGGAAAGAAAAAAGTAAAAATACCCTGGCTTAGAGAGTTCACTGCAGAGTCAGTTCAATAAAACTTGCGCTTCCCAGTTCTGGCAAAGCTTTTGGACATTTCAAAGGGTTTGATAAACAGCAATAGCCTTGTCTCCCACACATTAAAGCTTCATCAACGACATTATATGAAAAGAAGAAAAACCTGGCAGAACAGTAAAGCAAAGGGTAAGGTGTTCCTTAGACGGGTCAAGGTGCTCCGAGTTCCCCTTGCTTCACTGAAATAACAGCATTTTTGCTGGCAGCAGAACATCTGTAACCTCCGTCTGAGTCGAAGCAGCACATCTGTTCACAGTTATGGGTCAGTACCCATACAGGAAGCATAGTTGTACTGCACTCAGAGATGCTGGATCATAGCTCACAAAAAAGCATTTTTAAAACTTTAATTAGTGAAGGGACAGGAGAATAAAATGAATGCAAATCAGATCCATGACAGTTAAAAAACCCAAACAACTGCTTTCAACCTGATGAGCATCTAGATAGAGCTATAGGTGACAATAGTAAGGTTTTCATTCGATGATGTATTTTTTTAATTGATCTTAGTTAAAAACACAGATTCTAAAAAATACTGAGGAATAAGATTCATAGCAATAATGCAGCAAAGCACATGATGAGCCTGGTGGGCTATCTGATCATATGGAGTTCATAGCACAACTGATTTTCTGATGTCCTCTCTGTCCTGTCAGCCTACAGCTGTTGTCAGTGTTTCCCCTCTGTGAGGTGGCTTCTTGGAAATACTTCTAACTTTAGAAGGAGTATTGAAGTGTACAGCACACAGTTTGCAGTAATATTGAAATCAGTTTACTGTTGCTCGAGTTGCCCTGTAAACAACAGATTTATTTCTTAAGGTTCTCTTACTTGTGGAAAAATATTTTGAGAGGATTAAAGTGTATATTTTCAATCTTAAAATATGTAGGCCTAATTGTAATATCTACCTTGAATCAAGTCTGCTTAAACTGGAAAATGTAAATATTTCAGAAGAACAGTAGCAACAAACTCGTTTCTCCTGTGGCAGGAAAGACACATTAAAAGGCAATTTACAAAGCTAAGATTTAAAAAACCTTTGTATTTCATAAGATCATCCAATGACTTTGTTCAAAAGAATTAGTGAACTTGTTATGAAACATACAAATATTAATATAAAGTAGACTGAGCTGATGTTTTCCCTTGGATTGGTTCGGCTTCTTGATAACCTTAACTATGATGCTGATGTCCTTTACCTTAAACCCATTTAATGTTGTCCAGTTTTATTGCTCTAAGTTAGAAACAGCTGATAACATTGATATTTGACAACAAGGTGCCCCACTACCCAGGTGTTGGAAGTATGGTGTTGATTATTCATTAAAAGGGAAATTACACTTTCATTTTCCCATAGCACAGGCACTTCAGTGCTTCCATGTTCTAGCAATTTTGTGAACTTTAAATTTCATCATGAAGACCTTGAAGAAAGGTCACTACTGTAGAAAACAGCTTCTAACACACTAAAAGTTGTAATTACCAAAACTAATTCATCTAGTGACCAATCTTTCACTCTTAATTGATAATGGTAACTTGTAACAAGAATACTCATCATGACATTGTATGCTTTCATTTGTGTGGGCAGGAAGTGCCATATAACTTTAAGAAATGATGTGTAAGATATGACTAGGGCGTAAAAATGTCTAAGGTATTTAAAGACACTTGGGAGGTTTATAATGTACTCATCTCTGGCTTAACTCTCTTCTAATTGCAGTTAATAAAATCCCTGCCCTTCTCAAAGTTCGAAGGGCAATAATGTTCTTCCTGAGTAAGTAGTAGCTGAACCTCTGCCACCTGAGAATTAAGTAATATGCTATCCTCCAGTGAAAATTCTGTTCCTTTCTCTGTTGTAGGAATTTTGCCTGACATGTCTGTCCGCTTGCCAATCACTACTAGACACTAGAGTGCCCCTACATTGCATTAGGCAAACTCCTGCTCTGACTCAAGATTGCCTACCCCATTTCAGCACGCACTTACCACACAAGTACAGAACTGCGAGACAGTGCACTCAGTCATTGAGAGATAATTTAATGCTGGTCTTATTGTCATAGAGACTATGTTTATATTTACTAACCTGTCATTAATAACCCACCTAAACATTGAGCCTTACACATTCAAAAACAAGTCAATGTTCTAACAAGTCGTCTTCTAGATTTTTCTGGTAACTATTATATAGGATTTGTGATGCCACCTTCTCCACTGGGCATAAATTCTACAAAAACTTGAACTCAAGCTCAATATTTATGCATTGACACATGGAGAAATTCTTCACATATTATTGAACTATACAACTCAGTCCTTACAAGGTGCTTCAATGTCAGCAATTTTTCCTGTGTAAAGTTTTGGATATGTTCAAAGTAGATAAAAAGAAAATTAACAGTAGTTATCACGCTGAGACATGGTATAAAATTGGAGAAAAAAAATTGCAAATATGTAAGTATTTGGACTTATTAATAAATACTAGCAGTTTACTACTTACAAGTAGTTATTTGCATAATAACAGTTTAAAGTTTTGCTGTCCACAAGTCGAGGGGGCAGAAGAGACTATCAGTGATCACAGTAGAAATAAAGCCTGTTATCTGCACTAATAACCATATTTCAGAATTGGCAAATATAAAATCCTTGTGGGAAACTAGGCAAAATTGATCAAAATATATTTGAAGGCTGTGAATCAGACTGAAGGGGGCGTTACCATACTCTATGTAGTTAGAATCAAGGCTTGCTATAATAGCATATAGCTTGAATTTTCTCTTAAAAAAAAAAAAAAAAAAAAAAAAAAACCCCACACAATAAAATTTGTGTCTCAATGACTAAGTAGGCTGTCTGGCAGGAGATACCACAATCTCAACGTACACTGTGTGTTGCAGTGGCTGAAAAAATTAGTGTAGTATGTTGTTTCATGCAATGTTTCTTCTAAAATACTCAGAGCAGGTAAGTTTTCATTCTTGCCGCCTTAGGAATCTGTAATAGTAGTTATTATCAGACATTTAGCAAAGTCCCTATTAACTTCAGGTTTGCCTAACTACCAAATAGAAACAACAGCACGGATAACATTATATTGAGTGCAGTCATTCAAAAAATGGGATCGTAAAGTTTCACGTGGGTGAACTATGCACCTGTAAGCCTTGCAAGTGGTTGATGCTGCATGTTAAAATAAGTTAGAGAAGCCTGTAAAGATTTCTTCAGTAAAAATGGTAGTGTGAGGAAAAGAAAGCTGGTAAAAGTGTTGAGAATAGTTAAAACACTGTAGCCTATGATTTATATTGATGCTTCAGGCTGGAGAGAAGCATGTGATTGTTTGATAAAACATTAGGAGTTTTCCCAGAGAAACTTTGTTGGTTTTGTTGATAAGTGTACAGCTGACCAGTTGCTTTTTACTCTAGCAAATTATTCTGTTGATTGATAGCTCAGTTAATTTCAAAAGTAGCCTTCTTGCTGCAGATGCAGCTGTGACTTCTAATCAACTGAGGCAATTAACTGCTATCTCTGTGGCTGCAGAGGGGCCAACTGGAGAACCGAATGTACTGAGAATGGGCTTTTGCAGATAACTGAGAGGGGTGAATTCATACCTAACATTTACTCCTTATAACATTCCCTTAATTTCCAATATTTAGTACCTGGATTTGTCTCTCTCTGACTTGATCGAGCTTCCTTTTTTCACTATACTTAGTTGTTCTTAGTTTAACAACTCTAAGTGGGATTAAACAATGAAGACCTTATGCTATGATTAAGTTAAATAATTGACTTCCACGTTTTTAGACCGGATACGATTTAAGTACTCTATCCTGTGTCCCGAGTGGACTTGTAAAGACAGCCTGCAACAGGCTTCATTGAGCACAAGCTTGATGCTAAAAAAAAGTAGAGTAGTTAGTGTCAGTGTGAGAGAGGAGAGTAGAGAAACACATGTTCTAAAGCATTTGTTTTCTGCGAGAGGGGCAATCAACGCTCTGACCACATGTCATCATTTTATAGCCCCTGGCACCTTTTTAAAAGCGTAAGAGTGTTAACCCTAGTGTCCTGACCAGAACCCATCTTGCTTAAATGTAACTTGCCAATATTAACTTCCATTGTAGTTTCAGCTGGTTATGATGGATTTTTATTTCCTGTCCTAGGCTTTTAAACTGTAGCCATGCTGCTTTCCTTTTTTTTTTTTTTTTTTTTTTTTTTAATGTAAAGTAAAAGAGTGGCCAACTTTAGGATTAAAGAGTGGCCAACTTTAGGATTTTTTACAGTTCATTAAGTTCTGATGGCCAGGGATCTAAACGGGCCTTCTCCTCTTGAGAATGATTTGAGACCAATTCTCTAGACTGTACCAGGTCATATAAAGCCCAGCGTAAGTACATCAAGCCATAGTAGAATAAAAACTTTTCAGGATTATGTCTTTATTATTTGGTGTTCAGATACAGAAGTCTTAGTATTTCTTTATAAGCTGTAACGGCTGATACTGAAACTCACAAGAATAAGAAGTAACAAGAACAAGAGAGCAGCAGATGTAGTTTTTCAGAACTGATGAACTACAGCATAAAAAAACAGTAGCACTGAGTACAGTAGTTAGCCTGACCTAAAACATTTTTCCACATACAATTTTTCATTTTAATATCATTTAAATCCTATTCTCACTGAGTGGAAAAAGCAACAGTTTTAAATGAAATGAATGACAACGAATTACTTAAGACGATGTAAAAACTTTATCTTGTATGAGTTTTCGACAATATCCCTTTTTATATTCTATATTAAAAAAAAGAATTTTCTATAGGAAAAAAAGGTTAATAGGGACATTTTTACATGCTAAAAAAAACATACCTTGATAGAACTAATCTTGCTTTTGGAGCAGAGATGAGGGAAATGATTGTGACTTAATCATTGCTTTCTTTTGTATAAAATAAAGCCTATGCTTAGGCTACTAGAATATATTTTCTAATCGAAATCTAGCTCAGGATTGCTTTAATGCACATATTTAGCTTCAAGAATTCAACTGAGTATTTTTCTTGATCATGTGTAGCTATTGCCTTTCAAAATATCTTAAATCTCAACTTCTCTCAAGGGTATGCAGTTCACCATTGCTGTCAGGGTCCTGAGGGCACTAATAACCTGAGTGTCCCTGATCAGCCTCCTCTGGGGACTCCGGCCACGCGCACACACCTCTCGCGCCTGGGCCCAGCTCAGCCCGGGGCTCTCCTCCACGCCTGACCGTGTTGTAGGAGTGCCTGTCTGCAGCTCTGTCTTGCCCGTGCATGTGTCCAGCCATGGACCCCACTGATCCAAAATCTGATCTGCGGACTGATTTCTTTTTGGCCTGGCCTTGGCCCTTCCTCATCCCTTTGGCCTGCACAGCAGTCGCTGGGCTGTCTCTGACCCTGGTTACCAGCACCGGGCCCGAGCCTGATTTGTTGACTTGGGTTGCTGGCTAAACCTCTGCCCTGCTTAACACCGTGATCTTTCTTGGTGACCTGGACTTTCTGTTGAAGCTGGCTGCCTTCTCTGGCAGTGCTTCGTTTGCCGTGTTCAGGTGCCGAGGGCTGGTGAGGCCCATGCCCTGAGAACTGCATTATTGTGCTCGGCTCCCCAGCCCCTCACACCAGCTGGTATTGCTAATCCCTACCAGTTCCTTTTAACAAGGTGACTGTTTCATTTGCATGCAGAATTCATACCTGGGTCACCTGGTAATTTCAAATGTTCTTCCTAAGGACATGGTAGGGAAATTTTAATTTTAAAAATCCACTCATCATGGGCAAGAAGTGTAAGCACTAAAATGAGCTAGAGACTTCCTAAGTCACTAACTTCAGAGTCCAGCAGTTGAAGAAAGTTGTATTTCGTTCAGAGTAGTCCAGAGAAGATCTGTTCTCTTTTCTCTCATAGACAGCAAGCTGTATAACTTCCTCTAACGTTCAATAATATCCATCCAAGCTTTAGTGTGAGACAAATTGCGTGGTGTCGGTTACATAGAGGAAAGCAGGCAGTATGGGAAAAGGCAAGCTTTTAGAGTCTGGCAAATTTAGTCCTCATTCATCCAAAGTTAAAATTAACTGCTGTTGGATCAGTACTACAGTATTTGCAGAGTTGTTTCTCTGCTTTCAGCTTTTAAAAACCAAGACAGCTTTCCAAGGGTTGACTAATCTATTCATCCAGCTCTTTCATTTACTTCTGCTTAGAAAGCTGATTCTGGAAAGACTCAGAATTCTAAAGCCAAATTTATACCAGGAAAGTTCCACTGATGGCAAGAAATTTCCACTGGTGCAAATCTGACCTAGGTTTTGAACTGTCCCTTTATAAATAGCTTGGTGTATGCCAGCCCACTAGTAGTTTTACTGCTGATAGACATCCCAAAACCCAGCTTTTCATATGATTGCTTATGTATAAAAAGCACTATTTTCTTAGACACATAAACATTGATAATGTTTATGATAAGCTTTTCTTCCTACATACTGTGGCTGATGTTTGCCTTATTGCTTTTTCCAAAAAAATAAACTACTTCTCTCCTTCTGTGCCCTAAATCCCTTATATTTTATTTCCTATCCTCGCACAGGTGAACTTTCAAGAGAGTAGAGATAATTGCAGGATAACTGAAATGCCGCTTTTTTTTTTTTTAATTCCATCCAACAAAATGAAATATTTTAACTTCAAAATATTTGGTCAAGATGTACTGCTGTACCCAAAAAATTTCCCTGTGTTTGCCAAGGAAAAAAACCCAACCCTGTAGAACAAAAGAAAGTTTGGAATGAATAAAAAGTTCAATAGGAGTAGATACTATCAGAACTGCTCTTTTACTTGAAAGGAACATGAAAAACCTTTTGTAGTGTTCATATTAAACTCTTAGAGGACACTAGCTTCTCAGAAAAGTCCTGTTTGTAATATAGGTATGCATCATCGTTGACTCACAAGCTGAAAGACACTTAGTATCTCACTTTTAACCTACCATCTTATTTATTTATTAAAGAATAATCAGGGATTTAAGTCTCTAACAGTGGTTCAGTCAAGCATTGTGTTTCAGTGATACTGGTGACAGGTACCCCTACCCTTTCAATTCCATCAGTTTGCTCCATGTCACAATCACCAGTCCCTCAGTTGTCACAAAGGGCACAGCCAGGCCATGAATGGTGGCAAAGAACAGTGTTTAGGAATAAACACCTATTATTCTGGTTTTAAAAATGACTATTGAAACCCCATCTGACTTCAGCCTCTTCTTTCTAGACATCTGGATCTGGAGTACTACCTTTATTTCTTGCTGTTGACAAACTGCTAACAGATATGTAAAAACTCTGGAACTTAACTTCTGATGTTCCGAGTTACAGATTCCCTTTTCATAATGAAAGGCTTTTACATATTTTGAATGGAATATTGACATCTGTTTTGACAGTCTTGGTTGAGTCTTTTCATTGTAATTATTCTTGAAAAAGGAAAACCAGTTTGAAATGCTGCTCTAGGCTGAGTTCCAACTGGGATAGTTACATGCGACCTCCCTTTAATCCCCCTCCAACACTGATCTTTATGATGTTCCTTAGCTGTTGTCTTTAAACTGTTGTTCACTGCTGCTCAACAGAAGCCACTCTTCCTTTCAGAGATGGATATGGTTTTTCTCTGACTGACACAGTCTTTTTATATCGCTATGTTAATCAGGGAGCCCTGGAGTTTCGGAATTGCTCAGTTTTGGTCTACATTCCTTCAGGCAGACCACAACTGATGCAGAGCAAATCCTACTCTAGTGTTTCACATATAGAATATGTCAAGTTGTAAGGGACCCATAAGGATCATCATATACTTGGTGTACTTCCACAGCTGGAGTTTCCTTCCTTTTTTTTTTAAGGTGAAAATAACTGGAGTAAACTCTTCAATGTCTATGGAAGCAATCCAGATAGTTTGTTAGCTGTGGTGACTTTTTCTAAGCTGAAGACCTGTGAGTCTGCTTTTTGCCTGAATGTGCTGTCCAAGAAGCAAGGCAAACTGCTGGTGGCTCACAGTGGCATTGACCCAGGACAGGTAATACAGCGTGATCAGAGAACTGATTTATTTTGCCTACTCAAAAATATCAGTATCTCTCTCACCCTTGCTTAGTCTGGCCAACACGTGAAATGATATCTTCTTACTGCACTAACAACAACTGTATTTTGAAGAGTGGTCATGTTAACCCTAACTAGCATTTTATAATAGCTCTTCTTTTTAAAAGAATAATTTGAATTTTTGATCCACAAGGCATGCAGGAAAAATGAAGTATCTTTCTTTCACATACTATGATTTAGCCTCTGTATCAGTAAATGGTCCTCCAGAAACTATAATATCCTTGGTTCTGGGGCACCTCCCCTCTGCCTCATGGTTGAGATGAGAGTCTTGTAGCTATCTCAGAGTGGGAAAGGCTGTTTTGTTTCCTTTGGCCAAATCAGTAGCCTTGTTTTCAGAACAAACTGTCACTGATGGGAATAACAGTTCTTTTTGGTGAGAACTGAACTGGTTCGCAGTGTAACAACTGTGATAAACGTCGCCTCTGTGGTTTGACTGAACCAAAACAACTTGGCATTTCCAAGCAATTAAAATGCAAGCAATGAAGATTAGACTGTATTTAAAAAAAAAAAAAGGCAAAAAAGACAAAAATTGAATTGCAGATAAGTAAATTGCAGTTGGGGCAGGTCAGATTCACAGCATAAAACCTGAGCCAAAGTCCCATGTGAATCTAAAAGGGATGAGCTAGCGACTGATAACATAGGAAAAGAGGGACACAACCTTCCTCTTTGGAATTTTGATCCCGCTGATGCGGCTTGAGCTCGCCTCCTCGTCTCTTCCAGAAAGCTTAACTGCTTTGCTATCTTTTTTCCCCTTCTATTTATTCAAGGTGAGGGAGAACAAAACAGACCAGAAAATTGTACTGCAAATGATGTGGCAGAATGTGCAGGACGTGCTGTTTGAGTTAGTGGAATGTGTGTGGTATTTAATTCCTTTGCAAATAGGCAGTGGCTTCAAAAGGAAGAAAACAGCTTCCTCGATATTGTGCCTTTTTACTACCTTTTAATCCCTTCACTGAACTTGCTGACATCTTATAAGTTTGTGAAATCACTTCACAAACTGGCTGATTGCTGTGGCTGATTACAGATTATTGTGGCTGTGTCACAATAATGAGTATTAAAAGGTTCTGCTTCATCTTTCTCTCTCTTTCCACTGTAGTTTTGTTGGGATAAAATTTCACGTAGCTTGAACTGTAAAGATGGGGACATTGGTATAAATCACTCATGTTCCAGTGACTTCCATGAAGCTACACTGGTTTTTATGTTTGTTGAGGGCTTGATCCAATAAGATCATAGATGCTGATGGATGCAGGAGAATAATCCAAGATTCACAGGGGCTAAGGAAAGAAAAATGGGAAGGAACATGGAAGATGTGTCATACTGTTTTAAGAATAGTTGACTGAAGAATCACATCTGGTACAATTGAGAAGGAAATTTAATATGTATTAAACTGGAAGACCAGTGAAAAAGTTTAACCACATTAGTGGTAAGATTGGCAGTCTGTGTAAGAAAATGGGAATTTTCCGGAGAATATGCTGTCAAGAGAGAAGAGAAGGTATTATGGACTAGAGACAAACCCAGTTCCTAATATAAATGCCAAAATAGAAAAAAATCTTGGAGAAAAAGATAAAGAATGTTACAAAAATATAGTACATTTAACAGATAAAACCATCAGAGTAATAATGCTATCAATCACATGAGTGTGTGATGACTGATTCAATAGCTGGTAAGGGAGTGACATAATGTAGTAGTAATAAAGCTGTTAGCAGTTATTGGTGTCTTTAAGTTTTCTGTATTTTAATATATTAGTTCAATCTGTAATTACTTCTGCTTCGCTTCTACTTCATTAAAGATGTTAACAAGGCCTAACGGAAGTTATTCAGAGAATGCAAATGAAATTTTTGTGAGCTCCAATGATAATGACCCCTTTGAAAACAAGCATAAAAGCTTAGAGAAATAAATATATAACTCTAACATCAATGGTAAGGTTCTTTGGGACTTATTCTTTGACCTGACTTAGTTTATGTAGCCTCAGAGATCTAACTTCTGATTTTTCAGTCAGAAGTTTATGGGAAGCATTTTGACAAAAAGTAAAGCCAGGGGAGTTTCACTTTAAACACAGTGTATTTTATATGAAAGGTATCATAATCTTCATTACAAAATATGTAGCTTCCCAGACATTGATAATGAATGTTGCGCATTCAGGAAAAACAGTTAATTTTGCTTTTAATTCATGGAGAGGTTCATGTGTTTGAACTCTGGGTGAATTTCCCTGTTCAGACCAAAACTGGCACATGCACACCAACATTCACGTGTGTCTGCCTACATGCATCTCTCTATAATAATGAATCGAAAATTTGCAGGCTTCCAGAGATTTTGTGAGAGTAATTTTGATATGCAGAGCTGGTCAAATAATTTGACCTTTTTAAAATAATAATTAAAAAAAAAATCATCAATACAGAATATATTTTCCATTGCAAGCAGGTTTGCTTCTTAATAAAAAAAAAAATGCAGTAGCCTATTTTGATATTTTCTAAACCAAATAAAATTCTTTTTAGTTTGAAATTGCTGTCATAGCTAATGATTCTATTAAAATTATTTAAAATCTGCATAGAATCACTCAGATTTCTACCCCAATGTCACATGGGGAGGATTTCTGAAATCTCAAGCATGGTCATATGACAAAAGACAGTTTCCCACCTACCTTTGGTGTCCGTTTTGAAATCATTAAATCTAGCGTGAAGTGTTTCTCTGGCTACACTAGGAAGACTTTCACAAAAATTGCTTTAATTTCAGTGTTATGGGAGATGAGTTGCTTAAATGTAAGCCTTACTAAATAGCATAATATCCACGATACTCGGTAAGTATCACTATATTGAATTCAAAGTGCACCTTGCAATAACGTACCTGAAAACAAAATTAAGATACCAGAAATACCATTTATGAATTGCTCCTTTTTATTATCAACTTCAGAACAGAGGCCCTTTTACCCACAGCCAAGATATTTTATCTTCTGCACAAGAAAATGCAAAACCCTATTCAGAGTAATCCAGTCACCAGAATACAGCAAACACTGTGACTAGTGCTAGGCTAATTTGAAAAGGAAATAAATTGACTAATTGCTCCCACAAATTGCCTGTGTGACAACCATGAACTTTTATCTCATTAATCCTGAAGTTTTACCCTTCTTGTTATGTATAGCTAGTGAGGATATAATAACCTAAGAACAATAACAAGCAGATAAGCGTAAGAAGAAAATGCAGTCGCTGCAACAGTTCTCAAAAGGAAAAGGCCTAAAACATGTACAAACTAAAGCTAACTTCCAATTTTTTTCAGTGCTTTTTTGATAAAGAAAAGAACTGCATGCAGAGCAACAAGTAATAACAACAGTATTTAAAAATTGGATTCGAATTTTTCTCGTTTACGTAATTTTCTAGACAGTTTCTAGAGTTCTATATCAGAAACTCTTCGCTTGTACAGGATATGAGCTATTTACATATTTATAATCTCTACAGCGTGGCTCTAGTCCCAGAATACTCCAGAGTTCTGCCTTTGGTTTCTAGAAGATTCAGGGAACCTCTACTGATTTAAGTAATCTAAAATCTCATTTATCACAAGCTTTATAAAATATCTAGCTTTGGTAGCATTCAGAGCTACAAATTCCAAAGTATTGCTGTAATCCCATAAATATAAATATAAAATTGGGTTACCGGTCTTTCAAAAAACTTTTTGTAAAATCACTATGGAAGTGTCTGGAATGCAATAATTGGCCAATTTTTTTTTACGGTACTGTCCTCATTTTTCAAACATGAATGGTCCTTTTGGTTGCATAATTTAAGATAATTTGTATAATTTGAGCCACTGACTCAAGAATTGAAAGATGTGACTGTAATGCCCAGAAAAAGTGCCCTAATATTAACAGTGTGGCTTCGGGATGCTATAGTTGTTGGATTTTTCTAGGGTTTGTTTTTTAATCTTATGGTATTTCAATAAAATATGAAATACGGCAACAAACCCAGATCTTAGGTGAGTTTTTGAGACCTCTTATGTAGTTTATTTCTGATCAGATGGAACTTCATAGGAAGATGTACCCGTCTTTCTAAGATCAGTTAGCCACAAATTCCAGTATTTTTCTGGCAGTTTTGTTCCCTTATTGTTACCTAATTTTTTTTTTATAGATTCCATACTTATGGAAGAGGTGAAGAACCGTTGGCATTGGCCTTTTAGGGACAGCACGCTGCAAGCACAGGGGCTGGGATATATCAGGTGTACCATTCCTGGTAACTGTTGTTGTTGTTGCTGAAAGCTAGTACCAGGAGAACTTGCTATCCGGTGCGCCAACCCATTCTGAAAATCTGGAGGTAGCAATTTTCTGCTGAAATACTAATGTTGGTGGATAGACATTGACTAACAGAGACAGATGGATAAGTAGAATGTGTAAAAGCTACAAGAGCAACTATTTAGAAAAGATGACAACTATAAATATAACACATTGAAAATTAATTTACAATGTTCAGCCTGTCTGTCCCACTTTTCTGTCTGGGACCTACGTTAACATTATACACTTAAGACATTATATCATTATTCTTAATTTAGTGCATTTCATGCCTATAGATTTAATATAAACAGAGGTGCTGACAGGAGCTTCAGTTTAAACAGGTTTAAATGTGAATTCGACTTTATGATTTTCATCAGGGAAAAAGACTAAACAGTTTAAGTTGATTAAATTTTCTTAAAGCTGCAGCTAAATATAATGAAAGCCATTTGTGCATTTTTTTGTAGGAAAATTGAGTGCCTCAATGTTAGTGACTGACAGCTTCATGCAATGAATTCTTTTCTTGTGAAACAGAGACAAAACAGTTTCCATTTTTCATAAACTTCTGCAAGGTAGTTTCAATTTTCTGATTTTTAGAGGAAGCATAGCTTTCCTATTTAAGTGTTGGCTTATTAGACCAAACTATATATGTCAAATTACTAAAAATACAGATCATACTAGATATTCCTTAAATATTATGCTTTCTTGTACTATGGACATCACCGTGATCAATTTTTTCTTCCTTTTTTTTTATTAAATTTCTCCTTTTTATTGTTATTTATGAAGTGTTCTGATTAGGTAAAGCCTAGAGCTCTGATGCGGTATGAATAACTATTTAAGCACGAACCAGGTTCCAAGCATGCTCAGTCACATGAAAAAAGTGGTGGTGTGAACTTAGAAATAGATACTTCAGTCAGGCTCTGGCTGAAGTTGCTATGTGTTTGCTAGAGGTTATTCTTTCACATAGGAAATGGAAGGTCCTAAGACCTTTGATTAGAAAGGGAAAACCATGTCTCTGACCTGTTGAGATGAGTCTTGGAAAACATCTTGTGAAATTTTCAAGTATGTTGGTTGGTTTTTCTTAAGTGCAGTACTTTAAAACAGTTTATATTGTATTGCTTATGGCTAGTGCTCATCCTTGTATATTTTGTAGGCAGAGTAGATTAACAAAAAGTGGCTCTTTCGTCTCTTATAACTATTACTTTAGTTCATTAATATTTCAGGAAACCATTTGGAAAATCATAGGTGCACCTTTTCCTCTTAATTCTTAAGGCAGACTAGGATTTTCTGCTAGAGAAATGCAAAGCCAGCATTGTGGTAGAGCAAAGCAGTTAAACACGTAAGTGGCTTCTAGGGAAGAACTAAGTGGAAGAAGCTCTTGTGAGCTCTGCCTCTGAACTTCTCCAGGACTTTTGCAGCACCTGGCTTTGAAAGAAAAAAAATATATTGGCAAATAAAAGATCACATGGGCTGATGTTTCCTGAAACAAATGCTGATTTTGATCTGTTTATGCCTTGGTGTTCGATCTCCATTTGCCTAAAGGCTTTATTTTCAGGGACTAGTACTTACGTACCCTTCAAAACTGAGAACTAGTCAGGGTTTGGACACTCAAAAATTCAAGCATTCCCAAATCAGTAATACCTTGGGATGATACACTCAGCTCCACCCACCCCTCAAAACACAGTCTTTCCTTGGCTTTGTACAAGCTGAGAAAAGACATGCAGAAAGCTCGATGGGTTCTGTGCTGTCCAACTGGATGTCCCAGCAGTCGATACATCCTTCCTGCTGCTTCTCCCCCAAGGGCTTAGAATGATCTTCTGATGTTAAAGGAAGAAAACTAATACTCAATATGACAATAACTAAAGTCAATGGAAAAGCTTGAATTTTGCTTGTAGTGTTTGAGTGTGAATATCTTCTAGTAAAATGCCCCCTTCTGTTACAAGATGCTTCCCTTGACTGCAGTTTATGAACAGGACCAGGAACCTCCAGGTTTGAATAAATACCAGGGATTAGAACAGATTCATGATATTGCTGTCTCTGTCATTGCCAGTAAACTGCAAATAATAATAATTTAAAGTATCATGGCGATATAATTAAAATTAAGGTTTTCGCGTTCTGAGTGTCTTCAGTGTCCGACAATGTATAAGGTCCCTGATCTGCAACAAAGCAATTTAAACTATATTCAAGGGCAATACTGCATCCAAATACAGATGTTTTTGTCAGCTTGTCACTGGAGCGGGCATTTAGGATGTGCTCTGTGGTAGTTGTATTTTGAATGTTGTTGTCTTCAGTCACTGAATGGAAAGAATACCTTCAGAATTCACAGTTGTACATTATTTTCTAATTCTTAACAATTTCCCCATCACAGTGAGAAGACATCATGCTTGTATACAGGTAACTTTGGGACAAAAATTTTTGTTCAGAAGGTGATTCATCCTCTTGCTGTTCTTGCAAATTACAGAAATATGCTTGCTCAAAAACTCAATCCGTTTTGACTGTTCTTAGGAATTATTTGGTATTCCTGGCTCCAGTATGCTATTCCATAGGACGGGAACTCAGAGACAAATGCTGTGTGTTGTTGCAAGGGTTTTTTTTGAAGTTGCCTGAAAAATTAGATTAGACATCATGGACTATGTCACATTTCAGTGCACATTATTAAACTTGCAACGTTTTGCTGCAAGTTTGTTTGACATTTATTGCCCTGTTTGTGTTAAAAGTCATGCAAGTCCACTGATGTTAACTTTGAAAAATAACTTTCTGTGATAAATCAGTTTAAATTATGGTCCTGGTTATTTTTTCTACATTGTAAGTGATAACTTGGGTAACTGGTGGGTTCAAGCACTTGGCCACTTGTTCCCTTTGAGATCATGAGAAATCACATCACTGCTATGTGCCTCAGTTTCCCTTCAACTCTTCGTGTACTGATTATGCCAAACCTTCTGTTCAGAACAAGTTTAGACACGGAATAGAAGAGCAGAAGTTGTTTACATTGAGTGTATACATATCAGTTAAAATTAAGTTTTTTCTAAAGTTAGAGTTAGGTAGAAAATAAGAGAGATTCTCGGGTCTTGTGTGTCAATCTTAGTTCTATTAGTGACCAAGAGTCTGTATTTAGGTGGACATTGAAAAGTCTTTCAGGTGTATTTTCAAATTTCCTCCTGAACACAGCCTGCATTCCAGCTACCACGCTGACTGATAGAATCTCAGATGTTTTTCACCAGCTTAAAAACTTATGATTAGCTCTGTCATTCCCTAATATTTTAGGGCATATTTTTGGCACCAGTTCCTTCACTTCTTGGACATTGTTGAGCAGAAAATAAGACTATAGCAGCTTCCATACTTGCCAGGCCTGCCATAGGAAATATCCTTGGGGATAACTGTCTCAATATTTGGAAACATATCCCTCTTGTGTCACTAGATTGCAAGTTTCCAAGGATATCTTTGGATAGCTCCACTATTAGATTTAGTCAGAAAGTCAGAGAGGTCAGTGAGTGCATGGGAAAGAGGATCAGTAGAAGTAGTAAAGGCAACCATATGTAATGATTCATTCCAGTAAGAGATTTCATCCTAGTAAAAATTACTCTGGAACCAATGCTTGGACTGCTGCCTTGCAACACTTTCAGGTATTATAACTAACAAAGCTTTTCGATCCTGTTATGTATCTAATTCAAAGTCCAGCCTAATGTACTGAAATTGGTGCCTTTGATAGAGTGGCTTGAAGGAAAGACTCTCCTGGAAGTGTCGGCTCCAGAACTGTTCCGCGTGCTTGGTTGGGCAGCACAGAGGCTGCAGTGCTAGAGAGCAGGCAAGGGCAGTGCCATGCGTGAATGAGTGCCCACTGCTTTGCTTGAGAGAGTTGCCATGAAACTTATCATCACATAGTATCAGACATTGTCTTACATGCACCAGAATGGTACAATAATAATGTGCTTTCTGTTGGAGAATGGACATACTAAAGACACATATATAATCAAGGGTTATTGTTTAGTAATGGGATTAATTTATACGTTTGGTTATTACTGGAGACAGTGTGAAAGATCTGGCAAAGTAACTTCGGTGGTAAGTGGATTTTGTCTTGCATAAAACGACCATCTCTGTCAGCTATCAAAACTGTGAAAGCATGCTTGGAGGCACACCAAATATAACATTGCTATTAACTTCCTCTTAACTTAGCCGTAATTGCCTCGTGAACTGGAATGTACGACTCAAATTGGCTTACTTAGGGGACAAAAATCTTCTGTTCTTGCCACGTAGAATAAAATAATAAGTAGTAAATAAAAGGAATCTTTTTAATTATAAGGAAGTTCTTTCTGTGAAGACTTTCTAGTGGGAAGTAATACACGCAGGTTTAAAAAAGAGAGATCACTAGTGGCCTATGACAAGACTTTAAAAAAATATTTGCTTGAATCCAATCCACCCACTCATTTGTAAAACACACAGTTAACTAGATCTTAAACAAAAGGCAATAAAGATAAACAGCTGGACACTTAACAATTAGCAATAAAATTGGTCATGAATACTTTTTTCCCCTTGTGCGCAAAATTATTTTTATTGCGAAAGAGAATAATTCCGAGTGGCTTTTTTAATGCATATTTTTAAAATGCATTCACAGGAACATGCTATTCGAAAATGCTTTGGGCTGCATGTTTGTATCTGCAGTACCTTCCCTGATGAGCAAAGGCCCCACAGGCTTTTTTGGAATATGGAGTCATTCTGTCTGCATTTTTTTCTTTTTTTTTTTTTTTTTTTGAATGATATGTCTTATTTCTAAACCTGTGCTATACCTAGTGTAAACAAGTATAAGTTTGGAAGGACTGCAGAAAGCATGGATTTTTATATTACTTAAAGGTCTTACAGCCATGGATTTTTTTGTTTGTACATGTTAGTACATAGAAAGTACAAAAGCAGTATTGAAACATCTTGGATGGTTTTACTGGTGACACCACACCCCACACCCCACCCCCCATAAAATCCTATGGCAATTAATGCAAACGCTCCAAAAAATTTCAGCAGGACTGAATCTGATTGTAAATCCTTCAGAGGTGGCGACCAGTTGCATATACCTGTAGCACTTAGCCAAGTATTAATATTCAGAATAATCTCAGCCTTCGCTGCAATGTAGGAAACGTCCCATAGCCTCTGCTTAAGCCAGGACAGGTTTCTATACCCTGTGTAGAATTTTGGGAATCCCAAAGGGCTTGTTTTACAATAATGTATAAATGTACGCTGCAGGTGGCTTTCCCCTCCGTCTTTCCATGTGTTGTAAGCTCTTGCTTACAACACATGCAGTACTTGCTTACAAGCTCCAGCTACCTCTCATTGCAGAGCTGGACAGAGTTAGTGTCTGTGCAAGGTGGGATTCACCTGATCCGTGTTTGAACGTAGGAAGTGAGGACATGGATGTCTGAGCCATTCGTCTCTGCTCCTTTTACATCGGTGTATTCCTTACAGTCAGTGGACAGAAACAGGCAGAGCAGGTCATCTGTTTCACATGTCTACTTCAGGGTGAGAGGAATTGTGGCCAAAAATGTCTGATTACACTTGCTTTGTTTCCGAGCATTTTCCTTCTGAAGAATAAGCTTGGGATACTTGTGGAGGAAGAGTATTTTTCTGTGTTTTAAGGAAATATCATAATGAAAAGGAAATAGGGGGGCGGGGAAAAACTCCTGCATTTCTGATAAAGAAACTTACCTCAGTGTATAGATATAGAGCACTCCCTAATCCACCAATGAATGCTGCACAGATACACGTGTGATAACAGCATTATGTTGACAGCAAAAATGTTCAAAACAATATAACTGAACTTTAAGACCTTTCATTACTACAAGGCCATGAGTCCATAATGGTATTCCAACAAATGTGGGAGGAAGCAATGAAAACAATTTAATAAAGATATTCATATTTATGCCTAAAATGGCATCAGAGGCATAGTTTGTCACAAATTTTAGGCAAGAAACCTTATGACAACTGCAAGCTTGTGTACAGATGTGATGCTAGTAACTAAAGGGCTTTATTTTTATAAGCATTCGCTTAACCACTGCACAACAAAAATGTAACACTTCACTATTGCTACTCTCACATTTCATAACAGTGCACAGAGAATTCCATTTTGATGTTCTCCAGAACTGATCTGATGCCTACATTTAGGAGAATATATAATGCGCTCTTCTGCTGGCATGGAGTAGAATTGTCACTTTCATGTTTGTTGGACTCAAGCAACCTTTTTGAAAAGGATCCCATACTGACACTTGTGCTGTGCAGGGGCTGTATCAGAAAATACAGCGTTACTTCTTGGCTTGAGAAAACTAGGAAAGTGTGTTCCTTTCTGTATCCGCTTGTTCCTGCTAGCCACCTTTGCTGTTTTTCTAATGTTCTTCTGAAGTGAGAAAACAATTCTTTTGTAATCCTTTCTTACTGACTTAATGAAGTCCACGTACACCTCAACTTCCCCATCTTCATGGGGTGTATTGAAGATTAGGGGTCGTCTTTCCTTGTTCACAGGGTATGGTGTTAATGTGGGATTTCCAGAGAGCAGTTTAGACTCTTTTCTTCTACTGAGGCCTCGCATGCCTTCTATATCGCAAACAATCTAAAGTTTAAATTCTCAGATTTGTGGCTATCTCTAATCAGATAGACTTAATTTTGTTGTTTACCAAGTCCTCTTAAAAGTTCACCCTTTTCTAAAGATCACTTTCCAAATAAACTACTTAGATTTCAATCATAAACCTTGATTTAGCCAAACACAACTAACTGCTCCTTAACAGTTACGTCTTATTGAACTACATTTCTCAGCACTGTTGGGAGCCAATGATTAAAGTCACTTTCCATCCACATAGACAACCACAAGTCATCTGAGGAGTGTCTTTATAAAGGTGGCTTATGGTACACGTAATGAGTTTTCTTTCTCCAACTCTCACTGGTTATTTAAGTGACTATTGAAATGGTAGCTGTGTTTTTTTAATCAAACTCTGCGCTTACCGGAGTTACTTTTAATAATCATACAAATCCAAGTTTTTATAGCAGAACTTATTTTAATAATTACAAAACTTTTTAAGCACGTCTATCATAAGCGAAGATCTATACAAGTAAACTTCTTGTTTACTAATTAAACTGAGCAAACAGAGGACATCAGTACCCTTTTCATCCTATTCTTCTCTGCCTTATGAACTGTGCAGTCTAGAATTCCATCCCAAAACAAACACGTATCAACAATTTACTAAATGTGTAAACAGCTTCTAATGGTGTGTGTGCTTAGTTTTAATCACAGAAGCAATTGTGTAGAAGATTCATTTGGCTACATAAGCCTAAATTCAGAGGAAGAGAGCCTTTTATGCTTATGTTAAATTTCTTAAGTGAAATCCTATGACTCTTCTGGCACTGGAAATGCAGGTACTAGGCCATTTGATATATTAGTTTGTGGAAACATCCCCTTGATCTACATGTGGCTGATCTGAATACTAATTCAGTAATGTTATAAATATTGACTCCCTCACTAAAAATATATAGGGTAAATACAGTAAATAATTATGACTTTCATCAGGTCTGCAAGAGCTGAAATGAGTTTAAGTATCTCCTAGATGGAGAAGAGATCTGTAGTTTCACTTGTTGTATTGGTTTCTGCTGGGACATTCTTAGATTATACACAAAGCTTAACTGAAAATAGTATGGGAAGAGATTATCAGAGAATCTGGATACAGTCAATCACAGTGAGTGGAAAAACTTTGCAAACTGGAAGTGTAAGTGCAATTCAGTCTGTTTGAATACACCTGTTTATTACCCAGAGGTCCTCCTAAATACAATGGTCTTCTCTGTTGGTAAATCCTTTTTCAGGATCAAAGCTTAAAGAACTTGAAATGTTCATATTCATTCTACTAAATAATACATTAAAATGCTTTCTCACCAGTGTGGAATGCAGCCTAGCACAGCCTTTGATGAACAGCAGAAGGTTGTTCAACATCACCATTAAAGAGCTTCTAGCGTAACATCTTATGCCTACATAAGCAAACAATTTGTCAAGCAGGAAAGAAGGATTTTGGTTCTGTGCCATCTGCCCATTTGAAAGCTTGTCCCACTTGCAGCACAAACGGCTTAATTCTGCACTTAACAGGGCAGGAGATATTGTTGCCAAAATGGCTATCATCTCAATTGCCACATTATTTGTTTTTATTACCATAGCTCTGCAATGAGGTTTTGCAGCTCTACGCTCCCCAGAAAAAAATATAAATACGGGCTGCCACAATGAAGGAGGCCCAAGAAATCCGAGAAGACTGAGGCAAAGCTTTTCTCATTTGCATATTCTTATCCTGAAAAATCTGTGTTTCTTTCTTCTAATATAAAATACCAGTGAGGAGGGATGTGTGGAGAATTAATCAACGGGGGGTTCAGACAGAAGCACAGAGAGAGACTGAAGAGAGGCAGAGGGACAAGCTTTGTTGAAATCAATAGAAAACCTCTCATTTCTTACCATAAATGCTAATTATTTTTATGACGAGACCATTCATGATCCATTGATCAGAACCACTGTGAGTAAAGCGTTATATAAACAGAGCAAAAGATGGTCCTGGACCCAGAGGGCTTACAGTTAAAGTGGAAAAGAAACATAAAAAGAGTAGAGATACGTGAGAACATGAGTAAGACACTGTGGTGTGCAATTTACTTTAGAAAATATGTTTCAAGATCTAATGAGCAGATGGGGTAGCATGGTGTGCTTAGCAGATCCAGGTTTGGTATTTCACAAAAAAAATGTTAGTTAAGGAATTAATCAGGAGTATATCTCAAGCTACAATAACTTCTTGATGTCAAAGTGGGATGAGCCCTTTAGTAACCTGGCACTTCTACAGAACTTTACCTGTAATGTTAATGAACAAATAAATGTTCTTTTAAAAGTTTCAAGATGGTGCTATTAGAGATGATACAGTGGATCAAATACTGTTGTATAGGCCCATAAAATGTATCCACTTTGTGCTTTTCTACTGAATTATGAATCTGTGCCAATAGACAATTGGTTTTGAATACCAACTGTGTTTCCTCACTGGTTATGGGGAGGCCTGTGTGTGTATATATACGTTTCTCTTCCATACTCTCTTTTTTTCAGATTTTCTTTCTGATCTCTGAATATGTCGAGCTGAGTGAAGGCTTTTAGGCAGAAACAATATTAAGTTTATGGTTAATCAATAATAACCATTTTTTCTTTTTTGATAGCACGTGCAAATTGTCTTTGAGGGTCAGTGAGGCTGTTTACTGTTGTGCTCATTTTAAAAAGAAAGAAAAAATACACAGTTAGCTACCATAAAATAATAACAAAACCTTAAATGCAAATTAAAGTCAATAAATGTAAAATGTAATACCAGTTCGTGGAAAATATTTGCAATGTTTCTTCATGGCTATACTTAATAACAAATAGATATACCAGTCGTTAAAAAGATACTGTTGTAATCTGTATTAGAACTGACAACATACATTTACCAGGATTGGGCAGGATAATTTGTCAGCTGAAAATGCTGCCCTTTGCACTTACTACTTTTATGGTGTACATCAATACTTGAGGATTTTCAGAGTGAACTTGGAAAAGGCTTCAATCCTTTACAAGGCAGAGTGATCAAGTTGTCCTAATTAGGACTTTGATATCAAGTGTTCCAGAGGTTAGGCCTCGCGTCTATCCACTGGAGAAGATATGCAGATTCCGCACTATAGGAAACAGCATGTGTCCATTAACAGACAGCTTTTCATCATCTTCTGTTCTCTCCTTGACCATAAATACAGTTAAAAAAGCCCCTCATATGACTTCTTTCAGAGAGCCATATACATCAGGTGTTCCATTCTCTGAAATACTTTCCCGCTAAAAAGGCTCAATGATCATTTTCCTGTTCTCCTCTTGCTTCCTTTTCTGATCTGTTCTTGTTCCCCTGCCTTCCTTTCTACTAATTCCTTTTCAGCAAGCAAAAAGCAGTGGGTGATGACTGAGCCAAACACTTTAGCAAATGGCCGACCCCTTCCTTGGCACTCAGCTCGTACAAGAGATTGAAAGGACCTCCCTGACTCTGAAACGGGAGACAGTAGACAGACCCCTGGACTTCATTGTGTAAGAACTTGACTATAGTCTGAATTGAAGGAAATAAAATAATGATTCTTGGAGGCTGAGTACTGTGTTGATCAAGTGCAGCTTTTCTTAGTTTGTATAGCTACTGCACTGCACAGGCGGCAATATTCTTCTCTCTTTTGAATGTGTTTTAGCTGGGTTCCAGTAGCTAAGCAGCTACTGCAGAAAAAATAATTTAAAAAAAAAAATAAAATCTCTTAGGGTAGGTGCATGCATTTTTGGGGGAAAAAAAAAAAAAAGTGTAGCATCCCTTATTCCACAGCATCTCAGGACCCTTGTAACTTGGATACGGCCCTGTATCATGCTTGCAGCATATAAGCCTTTTGCAGACTAGTACTTTGATATTATATAGCTTAACAGAACCCCAACTGCCGCAGTAGCAAAGAGGTCACACAGTTTTCTTTTGCCTTGTAAGATGCAAAATCTTCTGGATACATCAAGACTGCCTTCCTTCTTCAAAGAACAAGCATTCTGCTCTTTTAATTGAGGACCCTCTGTAAACTTCTGTCATGTTGCTGAAGGATGCAAGCGTGGCTTGCAAATAGCTTATTTGTGAAGGACAAGTCTCCATATATGTTTTCCTCTTGTTTCTGTGATTCTATGAAGGAAGCAAAATTTATTTAAACAGCAGGCTGTTAGGAATAGGTTTACACTCTGATCTCAGTCTAGTCAAGTTTTGACTCTGTTTTATTTCCTTTGGGCAAGGCATAGTTTTCCTGTGCTGATAATGCTGATTTCTTTGTGCCTTTACAGTCCTTTATTCCATCTTTAGAGGTCTATTAGTTTTTCTTATGACATGTGTATGATTTGGAAAGTCAAGTAATGAGGGAACCTCTGAGACAGACAAGGGCCTTAACTTAAACCAGGGAAGAAAGGCTTGTTAAGAATGTTGCACAGTCCCAGCATTTAGAATCCTGAGTTCATGTCCTCAAAAAATCGGAGGAAGCCTAACAATTGGGGGAGTTTAAAAACTGGTATTTCGTATTTATTTGACTTCTGGTTTTGAATTGCTTAGGTGCTTAGGGGTTGTACCATTAAGATTTTTCCCATAGCTGTGAGTGCAAGTGATTTTCTTTAACTAAAAGAGTACAGGACTTGTCAAATTGCATGCATTCACAAGCTAGAAATATCAGACTTCGTGGAACTCGAAGTAAATACTGGGAATTTACAATGCTGAACTTAAGACCAAGCTCTTCAGTTCAGCATAGGCATGGATGTAATGACTGCAAAACAAATTTGACTGTGCCTTTGGGATATCTCTAGGCATTTATGATAGGATTACTGTTTATTGCACATTGGCTTTCTGGAATAAAGAGCTAAACTCCAACTATCTGTCTGCCAGAACTCAGTCAATTTGGATTCGAAGTGAAACTCCAGCACATACGTTAATTGTTTTCTCCAGCACATTGTTTATTTGTTTCCATTCTGCCACTGTTGGCTAAGAGTTTTTGGCAAGAAGGTACTATATTTGGCAAAAAAAGACATTCTACCATGCAATGTATTCATATTGCATATAACATACATGCACAGTCTGCACAAATGCTTTAAATTGGATCAATCAGAAGTGATTTAGTGTTTCTGGTAATAAAGGTCTACACAGTGAGTCAAATTTTCAAGAGAGTTCAACATTGAGCAGTTCTCAGAGAAATGATGACAGCCATTGCCCAGCCTACGTGTGAGTCTTAGCCCTTATGTGGTGCGTGACAAAGGACCTGAGCTATCCCCAGCCTCAAATCTAGGCAATTGGCTTTTGTAAATTTAGGTATATTTCTCAGAGGCAGGTATTTTATTGCCTCCATCTGTCTTTCTCCAAAAGATTATTCCTGCTAGTCATTGAAAAGTGGTGTTAAGTTTCATAAGCGACGCTTGCTTCTTGCTTGGTGGCAGATTTTCCAATGGAAGTGGTCCTCTTTTTTGGAATTATGCTGACACTGTGGTGGCAGTGTTTTCTGAAAGGAAAGTGCATCTGCTCATTAGCCGTAATGCCCATCTTCAGAGGGTTGTATGTAGTAATATTTCTCATGCTTTGTGATGACTTAATTATTTACTAAAAAACAAAATTTCTCTTCTCTGGCCACTGCTAGGAGTATTTGCAGAGGAGGGGGAAGCAAACCAGGTGAGCTGCCCAAGGCTGTGCCTTCTAGCAGTAGCAGAGCTGGGATCAGAGCTCAAGATCTGCTCGTGCCCAGCTCTGCAGATACGTCTGCTACATTGTCTGTGCTTAAGTGTGACACTGACAAAGAAGTCTTGATGGAGACAATGCTATTTAAACATTTTATGAGAAGTACCCGCTTTATCACCCAGCTCTAACAAGCTTTTGAAACAATTGCTGTAGATTGTGGATGTCTTTTATAGGTGTGGCCTGAATTAACATTGACCATACCTGAGATCTAATTCTCATCATTTGCTACCATTTTGGCATACACGCAGTAGAGGTATTCTGAGGAGAAGCGTTTGTGTGAGGTTTTTATCAGGGTTTTCCATCAGAAATAACTGAGTTTTTGTTAAACTACTGGGTTGAGGTAGGGAAGAGGCTAGTGGTAAGGAAGTCTTGCTGTAGTTGTTGCAACCTAGGTATTAAAGTCTCGGTAAAATGGGAACAGACCTCTAAAGGAAAAAAAAAGCCTATACCTGCCACTTTCTAGGTGTTTTTTTTTCTCCTTTTAATTGCAAATTTGGTTTTCTCCAAATTAACATTTTGGATCAGAGATTTGGGTTTCTCCAAATTAATATTTTGGATCAGAGTTTTCAGTTTCCTCTGAAAGTTCATATGCTGCAGGACTGCACCAAAGGCCCAAATTTGCAGGTTTTCCTTCAACAAAAGTCCCTTACAGAAAGAACATGAATAATATTGATTTTTCAGACTAGTATTTTACAGCATTTCTACTATTTTATTTCTTTTTAACACATAGCCTGTTAAAAGTACCCTGTGGCTGTATTTATGACATGAAGCAGAACAAGTAGATTTGGTTGTGTATTTTGTAACTGACGCTAGACCGATTTCTACCTTGTTGCTTATGGAGTAACATGATGTCTAATTTGACTAATTTAATTTCAACCATTAAAAAAACAAATGTGGGGAAAATGCAGTAATTGACAAAACATAAATTATTATTTCCCTGAAGCCAAAGTGTCACTATGTAAAAATTAAGTTATTGTTTGATTAGATATTCCAGGATTAAGTTTCTCTTTTTTTTTCTTATGTATTTGGTTTTTGGTAATTTTTGTTCTTTATAAATTTTGGTGAAAATGTCTAAGGAAATATACTCAAATTCTTACTCCACAAACACAAGCAAAACTTGTGTTTCATTAAAAATAAAATAGGAGGCTTCTTCAAGTCTTTTGTTTGGGGTTTTTTTATTTTTTATTTTTATACAAAATTTATTATCCAGGCAGTGATTTCTGATCGAGATACAGCCAAGCAAGGAAAGAAAAAGCTATTATAAATCCTCTCATTTGAAGTGGACAAAACAAGTAGAAAATAATTTGGTTTTATTCTCTACTGACTCTACAGTGTATCAGTTTTTAAACAATTAACAGAGAGTACCAAAGCCGCCTTCTTCAAAAATCAAAATATTCCTGTCTAAACCAAACATGTATGACTTCTGGTATGAAGCCTTCAGTTCTTAAAACATAATCGACAAACAAGAAATATTTACCTTTGGGCCTGGGATGGGGCATAGAGAACTGTGCCACAGAGTGCTTCACAACTTTCCCAAGGAATCTTAATATTTTGCCTTCTTACTTTCTAGGATTTATATTTTAAGAATATTTTTTAGTCTGATATACCTGTGGGTATCAGTAAGGCTAGTTTGAAGCGTATGTATACTAAATATTCACAGGGAGCCGTGTCATTGCATGTCAGTGTCACGGTTTATATTAAAATAAAGGCATGTTTATGGCAATCGAGAGACCTTGGCCCGTTCCCGTTCCTGTCACTGAGTGCTGGGTGACCTTGGGCTAGTCACAGACTCTGGGCTTCCGCTTGACTTCTCTGTGCAGTGCTGGTTCTGCATACCTTTTGATTCATGGATAATTGTACAAGGTCATAATATTCTTTGAGAGTATTCTGGAAGTTACTTTTCTATTCCCCTTCTCCCTGTATTCATGCAGTTGCTCTCTAGATTTAATGAGCCAAAACACCCATGTGAAGTGCCCAAAAATAGACACAATTTAAGTGTCTCTCTAACATCTACAGGGCATGGTCGTGCAACAGATAACCAGAATCTAAATAATCACAGGCAAAAATTTATTTGAAATGCAATGTATATGTTAGACGTGTGAGGAAAGGGAGCAAGAAATTTTGAAAGATGCAAATGCTCGTTAAGTGCCTACCTTTCTTTCGTAGTCACTGTATTCAATTTCAAAGAGAACTGGTTAAAGTTACTGTGACATAGAAGGCCATAGCCTGGCTTTCCTGCCCTTTCTGTGCTCTGTTCTCTGCCAGTAGATGGATTTTTCTGATATAGGTGTGCATGTCTGGATGTGGAAAGCTCCAAGAAGGAATGAATATACATAGCAACACAATAAGAAAAAGCAGAGGCTGCAAGTTTTATTTTACTTTAGGCTGCAGTAGAAGATTCTGAATTAAACTTTCAGGCAGCCTGACAGTTGGATTGAATTTCATTTTACCAGATGGCGCTTCTGAATAAATGCTTGTTCCTCTGTCTTTAAAAGGATGAATTGAGTTTCATCCTCTATAAATAACAGGTACATGAAATACTTAGGGTTTCAAGAGAGTTTATTTTTTTAAAAAGCTCAAGGTGGGCAGCTGAGGAAATGCTTAGAAAATGGTGTGCCTCTCTTCGTAATCTTTCTACAGCTCTGAATTGTGGTGACGAATGTTCCTCCCCTGCCGCCCCTTGCCTGAACATCTGCTTCAGGAGCAGTACCCATCTTCCCAGGGTAAACACGCTGCTGAGAGGGAATGTGGGTTTGTTCCAGGGAGCCGCTCAGTACAAACCCAAGGAGAAGAGGAGACTTCTACATTTAATAGAGAGGTAAACAACAGTAGAATAGGATGGTTGCAGGTAGTTCTTTTCATCAGTCCCCCCAGTCAAAGGGATTTGAAAGGGCCAGTTGAATCTGTCAAGTCAACAAATGGTTACAGGACTGGTGCCACAGCCGGGGGTTCAGCTACTCAGACCATGGGACTCGCTTTGAGAAACAAGGTCTGCTGCGGGCTGATGAGGCCCATCTGTCAGAGAAGGGGAAGAGCATCTTTGGTCAGAGGCTTGCCAAGTTTGTGAAGAACTTAGTTTAGAAGCTTTTAGTTTTAAAACTAAAGTTCTCGGGGGAGGGGAACATCAATCCCATCCCAGTTTGATGCCAGTACCAGCAATAGATGCCCAGAGCCTGGAGAAGGATCACAGGTCAGTAGGAGAGCACCTGGAGTGCAGCACAAAGGAATTCCATCCACTCCAGCCAGTAACTCAGCCTCATCAGGGGCCCAACTGAAATGCCTCTACGCAAACACACGTAGAATGGGGAATAAAGAAGAGGAGTTAGAGACGTGCACTCGTCTGCAGGGCTATGATCTTATTGGCATCACGGAGACATGGTGGGATGGCTCCTGTGACTGGAGTGTTGGAATGGAAGGATACAGGCTCTTTAGGAAGGACAGGCAGGGGAGATGAGGAGGGGGTATTGCCCTCTATGTCAAGGACCAGCTGGAGTGCATGGAGCTCTGCCTGGGGATGGGTGAGGAGCAGACCGAGAGTTTATAGTTCAGGATTAAAGGGCCGGTAGGGACAGGTGATGTTACAGTGGGTGTCTACTACAGGCCACGCAACCAGGAAGACCGAGCGGATGAGGCCCTCTATAGACAGATAGGAGCAGTCTCAAGTTCACATGGGGCACGTCAATCACCCTGATATCTGTTGGAGGGACAACACAGCAGGGGTTCGGCAATCCAGGAGGTTCCAGGGAGGTTGCCCAGAGACGTGGATGCCCCTGGAGGTGTTCAAGGCCAGGTTGGATGGGGCTTGGAGCAACCTAGTCTAGTGGAAGCTGTCCCTGCCCACGACAGGTGGCACGGAACCACATGATCTTTAAGGTCCCTTCCAACCCAAACTATTCAATGATTCTATGATCTTTCACATGAAGAATTTGGAGTTGCAAAGACTGAGCTTCAGCTCCTGCTTTTCAATTTCTGTTACTATCAACTTCTTGTCTAACTTAGCAATCACTTAATATGTGTAGCTCAGTCACATGTGCCCAAAATGAAGCTAATGTACAGAAGCATTAAAAATTAATCTGTTCATGCTGACATGATGCTTACAACAAAACTAGTAGATAAATACACAGATAAGTAGCCCTAATAAGAAAAATGGTTGTGAAGTTTAATAGATATGTGAATCTTGCATTTTCTCCCATTGATGATATCAGCTTAGTGGGGCGTAACCCCATGATAGCTAGCTATCATGAAGATCATTAAAAAGAATTATTCACATGTCTGTTATATATTGCACCAATATGTCTTTGCTATTACATAATAATTAAAAAAGCCTGTATGTATAAACTAAAATTCATTATTCTCATATGAAATTCATCTATGTAAACATCTAAATGAAAGCCAAACATACATATATACATACAAAAATTCTAATATTAATTTGATACTTTCTCTAGCTATATCACTTTCTCTAGCTATATCAGTTACATCCTAGCTGTGTTCCTGGTACTTGATTCAGTCACTGCAGTACTGTAGCTGTGTATAGCATGTCACAACTGGCAACAATAAACCTCTACCGAGAGTTTTTGTTCTGCATCATTTTGGGCTGTATTCAGTAATTGAGTTATAACTGAATTCTTGCTAACGTTCATGATTTTGGCTGATTTTCATAGTGTGTTGTGTTGGCAACTGAAGAAATATTGTGGAGCTTCTTTAGGCCCGTGGTGCCTTCTACTGTATAATCTTACTCCAAAGTTTGCACTGTCTGAGGAATTACCTTTTTGACATTTTAAAAGACACCCATAACAGTCACGTTTTGTTTTGTCAAATGTAACAAAGGTCTATGATGTTTCTATCTGATGTATTTTCTTTCAGTTGTAGACACACTTTGTGACATACAATTTTGCCTGGGATCCTTCTACCTCCCTGGGCAGAAAGTAGAAGCGGTTCAGACATTCTTCTGAGACAGTTCATGTTAAAAGATTCCTCCTTCTGTGAGCGCTCAAAGTATCTGTCACTTAGACAAGATCTATTTATTTAGCTCATGGTGGCATTAAAATCAGAAAACGTTTTGTGTTGAAAAAAACAGGAAAGTAATTCTTTAAAGTAATATATTAAACTGAGCTATAGCTTTAAAATGAAACAGTCTCCTCCCCCCCCCCCAAAAACAACCGAAAAAGGAAGCTAAAACTTTGCTCATTGCAATAAAATGTAATGATCTCTTAGATCTTGCAGTAAACTGATATTATTCTTACTTTTTTTTTAATCTGACACACTTTCACAAGAACCTATTCTCTCAGCGTAGCCCCCTGACATAGAGCTAATTTAGAGAAGATTTGGGAGTATGATGCAATATCAGCTGCGTTTGCATAACTCATCACTGTTTTCATTTGAAATCTCTCGTTAAGACTCATATTACTGTTTGGAAACTTACTCGGTTCTTTCCTTTTCAGTGACCGGGCTGATTTGGTAAACTTCTAAGTATATTAAATATGCTGGGAATAAGAAAGAAGCTTAAGATCATACTTGATATTAAATTACAGTGTTATTCATATCAAAATGAGGATTTCAGGCTAGGCTACTAATTGAAAATTCCAGGTTTACAAGTAAACGAATGAGTTTTGTACACAAACAAGTAAGAACTCAGTGTCCACATTATTTTCTTGTTATGTAATTTGTTCCAAGAATTCAGTTTTCCTGAATCTTTTCTTAATTTTTTGGAACTAAAATCTGAGCAGTTAATTTAAATGCCTTTAAACACCACCTAGAAAGTGTTTGATTGTCATTTCAGTGTTTAAAAATGTGTATGTTCTACAATATCGGAGAAAAGCCTGAAAAAACTCATTGGCAAAAAGAAAATTATTTTTTAGCATAGCAAGTGCTTTATTTTAAAAAGCAGCTCGATCAACTAGTATCCCCAGATACTAGTTTTGTCGTTGAATTTGCTCCAATACGTTATTATATTTAATTTTATTCTAGTTAAAACATAAACCATCCACTTGTTTTCCATTAAAGCTATCATACAGAAAAATGTGAAGTAAATTAAATCATTCTTTTATGCTCATTCTCCTTAACTCTATTCAGTAAGTCATTTTAAAATCAATAAAAACCTGAAACTCAACAAACGTTTTTCAAAATGGTATTTATATGCTTAAAATACGTTTTCTTACCATTTACAGTAGTTGAAATGATTCAGTTACACTTAAAATATTTTTAAAAGGTCCCACAGAATTCCATATGCAGTATTATTCAGATCTGTCAGCATTATATATTGACTTCATAAAATACCACTAACCAAAACTGAAAACATGAGGATTACATTGCACTTGTTGTCTTTATATATTAAAAAATTGTTAAATGACCATGGATAAGGGAAAAAAAAAATTAACTACTGCATATGCAATTAAGAATTTAATTTAGATACCGAAGTTGCTGACTGCTAAAGCTGAGTCAATAGACTTCGTATTAATTGAAATTCGGCAATGTCTAGGGCAAATGTTAAGTTGAAATAGACAGCATTTTAAATCTGTTTTGCCATGCCGATGCATATAATCCACTGAGTTCTGACAAACCTGGGCCTTGTAGACCTTACAGATTCAGCCCAGAGTTCGCCCAGTCAGGTTAAATTTCCTGACCCACTTCTGCTGCTCTGATTGTGACCATTGCTCGGGAAAAAAAGAAAAAGGAAAAAAAAGCCAACACACCCACACACAGACCTCCAAAAGGATCATCGTGGAAGTTATATTTCTTTTAGTGAAAATTCTTATTCAACCTGTTAATAAAGAAATTCAGTAACAAAAATAAAACAAACCAAAAACAAACACCAAAACAACTTGAACCAAGTCTTTAAGATTTTGATTTTTTTTTTATATTTTAAAAAAAGGTGGTTTTTAGAATGAAAACCACCTTCAGTAACAATATTGACTCTTGTTTGCATTGAAATAGACTTGATTGATAGTTTTCACCTTTTGCTTTGGCTGTTCTTTTTTCATTTGAAGGAAGAGAAAGCAGTGATAAAACATCTAGTGAGTATTCAGAGCAGAGAAGTTGTAGAAATCCATGTAAAAAGGGAAGCGTGTGTGAGGATGAAGACATGTGTTGAGAATGACCCACTGAAACAGATCCGTGTCGCTTCTGCAGCTTTCCCAAATGACGGTGGCTGGGGACTGGCCTGAGGTTCTCTCCAAATGTGCCATTGCTCCAACAGTGAAGTTATACTGTGGTCCAGGTACCTTACTTCCTTAGGTTCTGCAGGATAGTTACCCAGCCCAAACACTGACAAAAATCTACTTTATATTTTCCTGGGAAAAAACAAGCTAATCTCGTGTGAAACTTCCTTATTTCTTCACCTGAGTGTTTTTAAATACATGTAATGTACATATGCGATACCTTTGTTTTGAACATCTGTTGTGAGATTAAAATAAGATCTTAATTTCTGGTATGCTATTGATGTTCAAAAAATGTAGGATAGAAAGCGTTATTAGCTATCTGCTGGTTGACAAGAGGGCAGGATTAGGTTTCTTTAAGGGAATTACACTTTTGATGACCCCGCTACATATAAAACATGTTAGCTAATGGGGGTGCAGAGGGGGCAGATTTAAGTGTTTGATCAGGAAATCCTGCATGAGCATATTGGATGGAAATTTGATTAGTAACCTTAGTGACAAGGGGATCAGATCCACTCTCTACATACAATCAGATCTGGCAGTACATGCTTTTTTGTCTCTTTGAAGGAAGGGAACATTTGTACAGAATCAAGACAGCGTATTGGATAATTTAAAAAGCTGTTACATATTGAAACCTGGAAAATCACCTTTTTCATTTTATTTTGGAAATATGCTTGCAGTTATCCTGCTGTGGTTTTTTCTTTAAAAAAAAAAAAAAAGAGGAGAAAAGAGTAAGGCTTTTAGCATTTACAGGAAATATTTTCTAAAAAATAAGCTTTTTCTAAAAGTAATTGTATTTTACCTCAGTGTTGTAAAGATTGTTGGAAAAAGAACAGGATGAGAAAAATAATACTTTTATCTATATTTACCTGATATTTGTGCAGCAGCATCATTATGCTTTTATACTGGTTGTAAGCATCGTATCTGTTGAGAAAGTTGATTTAGTTTTGAAAGCCAGTTTATTTTTTTTATACCATTAAAGCATGCTATCATGTTTTTAACTAACGTGTTAAAAATAAATATTTCCATGTTTTGATAGCAAAGCTCTATATTTGTGTTTGATTTTTGAGGGGGAGCTCAAACTGACTGCAGAAATCAAAAGGCCTCCCTTTTCTTTGGTGAGAAGTGTAAATTGAGGATGATGTGGTGACGCTGATTCGCACTAGCCAAGCATCTGGACCCAACTCTTTGTTTTATAAAGAAAGAAGGAAAAACGAACTACCTCCTGCTCTCAGATACCTTGTGTGTGAAAGGGACAGATACTGCATGCAGCCGAACAGCAGCTTTTAGTGTAGAAGTATCCTGCTCGTATTTTGCTTACGCTGCTGCCTGTAAGCATTGAGAATAAAGTAGTTCATTGAATCCCTGTAGAGTCCTTAGCTGTGTCGAGCTGAGTGTCCTCTGCCCCATGTGAAGAGGTAGTGAGGTCTGATAGAGTATTGGCACGTGAGGCAGGAAATTTTGCTGGTAATGCACCGCCATACAGAGTAGAAGACCGGGGTTCAAAGGCTGGCTCTGCTACTGACCTAAAATAATTCATTTCGTATCTCTTTGCTCCCTCTTCTGCCGACCTACTCTGTCTTGGTTTCCAGTTAGTGAGGATGGGATGAGGGCTTGGAGCATCTAGCACGTGTCAGTACAGCATTTAGCAACAGTGGCTCTCGGGCTGTGGTTGAGTGTCAGGATGCTACTGTACTATAAATAAGATTTCGTTATCACAGGAAATGCTGGCACCTGGCAAGGCATGCTGTTCCTCTGCTTTAAACTGGGCGTAGACTTTAGCTTTCACTTACTTTTTCATGTTTTTAAGGACAATAGTATGGAAATTCAGGATGTGAAATAAGCCTTTGAGTTTGAAAAGGAAAAGCACGTCAAATTTTCCAGTGTGTTGTGGAAAAAAGTACTCAGAGTAACCTTTTTATATAAAGTCCACTGCTAGAAGTAATTAAGTAATAACATCTGATGACACAAGGACTGTCATCTGTTTAAACTCAAAAAACTGGAAAGCTCAAGGAGCCTAGATATCAGATAACAGGAGAGAGCCTGCGTTGTGGAGCTCCGTGGTGACTCCATTCTTGGGGTGGATGAGAATTAAGGATTGAAAACCAATTTTTTAAAAAGCCATGCATTCAGGAAAAAAATAGACAAATGCATAGGAATGGTTCTCAGCAGCCTCAGAGCTTTTGCTAGCATTGCTCCTCTGATGTCAGTGGAACATCTTTTTCTTTATGTGTGCATAAACTACAGGAGAATCAGGCTCTGTGCATATTATCTGAACACAGATGTATGTACAGTCTTGGGACACACTAAAGAATTTGCACTTTATTTTCTAAAAGTAGTTAAATGACTATTAGCCTTTCTAGTGAGTTTGATAACATTATTTTGCATTTCATTTATACAACAGTCTCATGAGAACAGACAATACTTTCATTGTAATTAATTCATCTAATAGTTCAAAAACACACCCAGCAGTTGAAGGCCTCCTGCCCTTAGGATACAGTAAATGTTTGAGGTGGTTTTTTTTTTTATTTTACTACTTGATGTCAAAATACTTAGAATTGTTTTCTCCTTATAGCTAATATTAATTTTTTCTCTTTTTAATACTATGGTCCTAATTGCAGAGAGTTATAAAAGAATGACAAAATATAGTGGAAAAAAAGATTCTGATCGGATTATAAAGGCTAACAACTAACCAGCAAAGTGGAACTTTTTTTTTAACACCATCCAATGATGTCACCAGTTTGAGGTTTCTCTGGGACTTTATTAAAATGTTTGTGACAGAGCCAATGTAAACCATCCTAAATCTAACACAGAGCTGAAAGGACTGATTTTAGGGAATGCAAAGATATGGATCATTGGGTCTGTCGAAGCGGCATCTTGAGCCAATTATTGGTGTCATCTTGAGCCAATTTAATCAATCCAAGGGGGACTCAAAGGGGGTGGGGGTGCAGGGTTGCAAGTGTTGGTCAAACATTCTGGCAAAAATGCATTTGTTGTAACAGCAACCAATCTCTAGTGTGTTGACTTACTTCCTATACGTCTTGGTTTGTGCACACTGTAAATAACTGATCAATCATTTGAACTGATTTTAGGTTTTTAATTGCTGGGTAAGTTTTTAGGTTATGTGATTGTACATACACATATATAAGCTTAAATTTATTTCGTGGAGGTAATTTAGTGTAAAAGAACCTGAAATACCATATGGTGTTACTTTCAAAATAGCAAAATATACAAATATATTTCTAAAGAGTAACATCTACTGACATTATCTGAGCTTAATCTTGTACGCAAATAAGCTTGAGAGTTGTAATTCATATAATATAAACTATTCACACAGTGTGAAGTACTCAGTTGAGTAAAGCTAACCTACAGCACAATTATTAGCAAAACAGGATTTAAGTGAGAAGAGTAGCTCTTAATGCTTAATAATGTAATTTTGTTTTATCTTGGCAGATCCATGGCAACAATTTTCAGTCAGAAAATATGTGACTTACATTCTACTCAAAGCCTTTTTTTTTTTAAAGAGTTTTGAGTTGCTTTTTTACTTTAGGATAACATATCGTGGTGTGATTAAGAGGATTTTAGATGAGTTAAAACCTTGCAAACTCCCCCTCATTCAGTAACTTCTAAAAAAAAAAAAAAAGCTGGGAATCCTCTTCATCATCGGGATTTTTCACCTGGTTGAGCATTTGCAAGTCAGGGTACTACACATATTCTCTTGTTGTAATTACATGTGCAGTTGCCATTTGTAATGTATCGGTGCTTGGATATTAGTGAAATTTTAGGTCACAAATGTTTCCTAATAGTTCTGCAATTGGCATCTTGCGTTGTTTTAAAGGTAGAGACATGGTTATCCTCTACACAGCAAGAACTGAAAGAATAAACAATATAAATAGACATAGGTAACAGTAAGGACAAACAGTAGAAACAGCCTACAAATCCATGCATATTAGGTTTAAAAATACATTTCTTATATGTGATAAATGTAGTATGTGTATTTTAACTACGTCTCATAAAGATTATCTACGAATACTCAAACTAAATTAGTGAGAAGTGGATATTTGTTTTGGATAAGATGTCTTGGAAAAGCAATTTACATGTTTTGGAACTGTTAACACTGCAGCAAGTTATGTCACACTGCAGCACAGAACCAACTGAATGCAATGAGATGGAATGTGAGATGAGCAGATAAAATAAAAGCTAAAATTTAAAGAAGTACACGCTCAACTTTCCTATTGCATCTTTGCTGTTAAAAATGGCTATTTGCTCTAACATATCCCAGCAGATGAGGAAAAGAACACTTAGGTAAGTGTCCAAAAACAACCTCTTCTACCTTACTGCATTCACTTAGTGGGCCTGTTCTTTCCCTGCAAGTCATCTTTCTTTCTTACTACTAAATGCACATTTTAAAAATAACAATGAATCCATTGGAGAATGATTGTAGTGTGTTTACTTAACTCTACACCTACGCGATTTCTTCACCTGCCCACTGTTGTCAGTGCATATTTCTCTCCAGAATAAAGAACAGCAATCTTCAGATGGGTAGCCAGGCAAAAGGTCAGTTACTCCTCTGTGTATTGAGGGTATTTCAGAATAGGTAAGCGTATCCCTGCACCAGGATCTGCTCCTCACAATAGCGCAAGGAAAAGGTGTGTCAGCAGAGCAATAACATTAAACAAAAGTAAGGTGAATCATAAATGCAGTACTTAAATAATTTGAGATTGGATCTTTCAAATAAACACCTTCTGCGAAAGTGTTGGTTTGTTTGACAGTTGTATATTTCACCGGCAGAAAAACGTTGATTTTATGTTTAAGATGCAAGGTATGTCAGTTTACAACAATCACATAGAAATTCGTACTGTTCAATGCATTCACAGCTCAAAAAATATTAGTGTTTAATTTGACATTTTTGTTGTATTTATAAATAGTATTATACGTTTTATCATTCCTATCCAGTAAACCTTTTCGTCTTAGATGTAGCAACATATTTATGATGGTTCAACTTCAGCTATAATCTGCTGACTCTAGGTCTGTGATTTATTATTTGCTCTAAAAGATCAGGTCCAGAGTTTAAACGTCCCTAGCTGAAAGTTTATACCAGTCAGGACAGAAAATTATTCTCTATGCCTAGGTTGAAGTACATTACTTCTTTATTGAATTAATTATGATAAGGATCATAACTTTAAACTAGGGGTGAGGTGCTGGCTTTCTACTAGGATTGCTTGAAGCAATTTTCATCTGAACATTTTTGTAGAGTTATTGAGTCTGGCAGGTCTGAACTTTATGAGAGAGTAACTTTCTCCACAACTTAAAAGAGGTTGGACATTGATCCAGGCAAAGGTTTACCATATCCCATGTCTGTAGCCAGAAAAATTTGCACTGCATACTGAACAAATAACTACAGAACCAAATTAAACACATCTTATGAGGTTTTAAAATAAAAGCAATGCTGGCCCTTTCCCTGAGGGATCGATCAGGGAGTTGAATTAATATGACAGCTTTACTTCTTTTTTGCTTGTTTGAAGTAGAAGTCTAAAATGATTTTTCTGGTCAAGAAGGAATTAGTCTACTAAATATGTATACAGGGGTCTATTGAAGCATGTATATTTAGTGACAAATTTTGTATCTCTATCGGACTGGATGAAGTTGGATTTCAAAAGCAGGTAAAGACGTTAATCCTACTAAAACTGTTCCACCCTGATTGGATTAAAAGGCCTATGAGCAACGGAAGGAAATTACAGATCTTCGAAAAAATTTTAAAAAACATTCAGTTTGAAAAAGTAGGTTCCAATAGCTGTTCTGTTGTCTTGAGTCAAACACTAACAGTTTGTGCAAGACCGTAAACAAGAGACCGTCTGGGAAAACTATGGTTTAAGTGACTTACCTAGAATTACATAAGAATTCTATGGCTCAGATTGGATTAGGAATCATTTCTTTGGGGGAGAGGTCACTATTTTTTCATCCACTTCGTGTTGTATTACCTATTTTACACCTACTTTTTTCAGAGTAAGAGAGGCAACAGGCTCTCATCAAACAACCTCAGTCATATAACTGTGCAAAAAAGTAAATAGTAACTTGGTGTAACATTTCAAAATTTCAGAGCTGTTTCTATTAAAAGAAGGATGAAACTTAGTTGAACTTTTTTGGGGTGTTATTTTATAATATAAAAGATTAATCTTTTAAATCTTCATAATTTTCAATTATTTGTTTCCCCTTCTTTTGCACCACTGAGTCTAATAATAGAACTAATGTCCAAGATATTCCTATCTTTCATTTTTATTTTGCTGCTTTTCCTAATTTCTGTCCTGGAAAGTTTAGAGTAGCAAATGGAGAGACAGTAATCTGTAACGTAACCCCTCTACCTTTTTGAAACTTTCTGGCTATGGAAAGGGGATTTTCAGCCTTAACTTCGTTACTTTCACGTACAGTTTTGTTTCAGTTCTGTAATTTGTTAGTTTGAAAAATAAAATTAAAAAAAAAAAAACTTTTTTCTATTACAACCAAACAACAAAAAAATCTACACCTAATTAGACATTATAAATTGTATAGGAATAATCTTGAGAGCCGGAGCACTGAAGCAGCAAATACAATTACCACTTACACTTATGAACATCATTAAAACCTTTGTCTTGCCATGAGAGCAGAGAGGAAGAAGGAGAATACACCGATTTACTACAAAGAGATAGTAAATGCCTGTTATTACTCAATGGATGGGTATTTATGGGTGTATAAGACCATCTATAAAATATTCTTGCCTCATTGAAATGCTGAAATTAGTGGCAAAATTCCCCTAATCTTCTATGGGCTTACTGAGTCTTACACTACATTATAAATGTAAGTCAGTTTTATTTGACATATTGATCTTTTAACTTGTCAAGTTAGTAATTATTTTAGTTCTGCCCCATTTCCCATTATTCACTTCCTGTTTGACATTGTGGCAATGCAAATGCAAAACCTGCATTCCACAGGGCAGTGCGTCCTGTAAGCTACGCTGGCATATGGCAGATGATCTCCTGTCCCCTAAGAAAGAAACTAAGAATATTGAATGCTTGCTGTGCACATTTGAGGGAAAAAGAAAGAGGAAAATAACATTAATTCCATCCCTTTTGGGGGGATCTTTCTGCCAATTCTTTAAATCCTTGAATCTAATGGAATATTTAGTGCTCAGCTGGAATAGAAAAGACAACTGCAATACCAAGCAAGGAATTGATGACAAAAAAGAGAAATTTTACCTTTGTGATATGGTCCCTTCTTAAGCTGTGCATGCAGGTTTGATCATCCCAGCTCAAATATGTATTATAGAACCAGAAAAGATGTGGGATAGTGCAACAATGATAATCAAAGGCATAAAATGTTCCCTCAAGGGAGGTAAACAACGAAGGATTCTGTCTTGAGAGAGATAATTGGTGGGCAGACACAAAATATGACAGAGGTCCATATAAAATTTGAAATAATATTAAGTACTATGAAGAAGGAGAGTTAGAAATGTTTATTCACTGTTTTTCCCAAAATAAAACTTATAGGCTGTCCTGTAAATTTGTTGAACAATAGATTTAAAACAAAAAAAAAAACTCCATGACTTGTTTTGTGAATTTTATACAGTGAAAGTTTTAGACATCAGATGTTTGGGGGTAAAACAGGTTCCCAAAAAGAAGCTACACATGTTTGAGGAGGGTAGTCATCAGTGCAAAGTGCAACGTTCATCTCCGGAAGCTCTTCATCCATTGATTTCTAGATGGTGGGAGGTTACAGCAGAGAACAGGCTGGTTTCAACTTCTGGCTTTCTTCAAGACAGGACTATTGGCAGCTGTTGAAGACTGTAGGCCAGGCAGCCTTGTCATGGATGTTCATAGCCACTCTGCTATTGTAGCGGCCATTGCCATTATCTTTCCTCTTATCCCCACTATACTTTGTATACGCTTTGTATGCCGAGAAGCATTTCCAAAGTGAGGTAATCCACTGAATTTCTTCTATCTTTTTTCCTACTGCCAGGCATTGCCTTAGTTTGAGATGGTTGCTGCAATGTTGTTGACATGTTTGGGTTAGTTTTGGTGAACTCTGTCTGTATTCTGCCTTTTTTCTTACAGTATTTTGAATTCTGTTTAGGAGATACTGTATCAGAGCTGGCTGCTTCCACAAAATCCATTCTTGGACAGCATGAATTTCTTTATTTGGCAAATGTTCATTTCTGGGGTTCCTTATGTCTCTTTCCAAGAGTTTTGCCCTGAATTTCAATAATTATCAGATATTTTGTCAGGGACTCGTCCCTTCCCCATAACTGGCTTCTTAGTTTATGATTGGCAAAGTCTTTTTTCACCACCTTTTTCTATTTTGCTAAACATATTTTTCTTTGTTTTTCTTTATATCCTTCAGCTCAGGTCTTCTCATGCTTCTTTAATGCAATTAGTTAATAGCTAGCTTGCTCCTCTTGATTAACACAAGCACCTTAAAGCACTTGCTATCAGAAATACAGATCAGTTCTGACTGTTCTCCCTATGGCCGTAGCCCAGGATTTGCAGATTCTGAGCACATCTGTGGGAACATTGCAGGCTGATTGCACGGCCTGTGCTCCACGCCGGTCAGGAGCTGCGTCATTGTGGCAGCGTGAAGCCGAACCTGAAGTAGCAAGTCCTGTCGAAACCGAACCATACTTTTGGTCCGTGCTTCTGGGCCTTCCAAAACCAATTTTTTGGTTTATGAGAATGATTTTAAGAACAGTTGTGTCCCTTAATCATTTGTCAAGATTTTGTTTTCTGTAAACTACATGTGTAAAGCAACTTTTTTGAGAACTGAGGAAGCAATTCATTTGATAAAAACATTGTGTTCGATAATGGGTGCTGTGAGATGTATCTATGATAGCAAATATTTCCCATAAAAGGGGAGTCTGGATCTTCTATTTCTCCATGCTCCAACAGTGGTGCATCTGGCCAGATGGAGAAAGCTCAGTGCTCTGCATGCTGCTGAACAGTTCTGAACATCTGGCTTCTGTGTTTTGATGACAAAAATGGAGTTGAATTCTTTCAAAGATCTGGGCCTGAGTTGCCAATTCTGAGCATTACTGAAAACCAGGTCCTTTTATTTCCACTTGCTAAAGACAACCTGAGGTTTCCTCAACACCAAATTTTCCTCAAGTAATTTTTCTGAAGATTTCCCCTGCCTTTATGCCAGAGCAAGTTGTCCAGTGCCTATGCTGAAGGAAGAGACTAAACCAAGGCACTGCCTCTTGCACTCCACTAATGCTTCTGCTTCTTCAGGCCTCTGAAAACAAAAAGGAAAAAAAATTATCTTCCATGAATATTTCTTTTAAGTAATAAATGTAAGATGATAACTAGAGAAGTGCAGAGGAGGGAGCTGGTTTCTGTTGTTTTTTTCCCCTCTGTTTTAGTTTCTATTGTTTTATCACAAATCCTTTCCATTGCACCAAAACATGAGGTTTTTTTCTAAGGCGGTTGCAATGCTTTTCTCACAGACAGATGGCAAGTTTAGTGCTCATGTGCAAGACACTTCAAAACCCCTGAATTTTGCAACTATTGTTACTGCATCCTATTTTCACATCAAATAGACAAAAAGCCATTTGAAAGGTCTCTTAGTACTTTACATGAAGAGTTTTGGCAGAAGTTCTGCGTATGCATTTGGCTCTGACAAACAATCTGGTTTTATGCAGGCATTTAGCCTTTATCTTTTAATTTTTAACTGTTTTATCTTTTAATTCTGATGGTCCATATTTAACTTTGCCAATAGGGGTTTTCTCTTAGCACCACCATATGTTTTGTACGGAGTGCAGAAAATCAAGTTCTTCTCTTAACACATTTGTTTAGGCTTTATAGTATACCAATATTACATTATTGATGTTTGTAAGACTGTTTGTCATGTTTGGAAGCTATCACTGCATTTGATTTTAATTTTGCTCTGCTTTTTGCACTCTACTATAGATGAATGCAGTATTTACAAGAGACAGCAACCTACTTTAATGACATTCTTAAGTCTCAGGCCAGATTAATTATAGCATAGTAACATTTTTGCCTTAGTAACAGCTGAAGTGGGTTGTGTCAACAAGATGGAATTTGACTCACATAGGCTGTAGCACCCTTTCTAGGACTGCATGTAAATGATTACAGTTACAGAGAACATGTGGACAGTGAGTGTGTATTACTGTGAACTCTGCAGTGGATGAAAAACATCTGCCTTATTAAGCATCCTTTTAGAGACAACCATCCAAGATATGCCTTTTGAAATCAGCATTCTTGATTTTTTTTGTATCAGCCAAGGTAAGCATAACCGTAACCTTCCCAAGAAACCATTTCTCAGTTTGATGCTGACAGGGATTGTGAACCTTAAAGACTGGGCATTGTATTATCTATTTATAGCACATGCATACAGTCACTTCTCTGAATTCATGAGTGCCATGAAAACATCGGAGTGCTCTGGGCAGCATGTTTTTACATAACTGCTGTAAGCATGTGTTTTGGAACTAACCAGACCTTTGAGAAGGCACTCGGGCTATGTGTGGTAGTGTGCGCTGGGCCTGCCATGAGTGATGCATAGAATTTGTCCCTAACTGTATGCAAGCTGTGGGCTCAAAAGCACCTAAGACTTGGTAGAAAACCTTCTGTAATGAAGCACCGCTCCATGAGAACTGAATGAGGAGAAAGCTAACCTGGATGGTTACGTTCCAAGAACTAGTCTGAAGTCAGGGATTGCCACCTTTTCTCAAAGATGTACCCATTTTGTGGAGATGTGGTTTCATGTTTGTCATGTGTATGCCGTGACCCATGTTTGGGGTTTTTAACGTGCTTCTTGGCTTGCTTACTCAGTTTTCAAATGCCACTGCAGGTGAGAAAACTCTGTATGATGGGCTGAACATGAGCCCTGTACCTGCATTTGTGTGGCATTTGGTTGCAACTAATAATTTCTGCCTCTCAGCAGGACTGAGGAACCTGAGGTTCAACAAACACCATCTGTGACAACCTGATTTCTAGTTAGTGCAGAGCATAGTCAGGAATAGCCTGGCATCTGCTTGCAAAAGATGATGGATACATATTCCACCTTTTACAGCATCTCTCAGTATCATATCTCGGGTCTTCAGTCCCAAGAAAGTAGTATTTATTTATCCACATCACCAGTGATCAATCTTTAGCGTATACATAAAGGGATTTTCGCAAGTATTTAGAAGCTAATGGGAGAAACTGAAACACTTCTAAGAATTCCTTTGGGTGTATGTCTGTACCTAGAAACCTGAAATTTGAAAGCATCTTCAAGCATTAAAGCACTGTTACACTCGTTATCTTAATTGACTTTCCAAAACACTCCAGAATGTGTGAACTTCAATTCCTGGTGCTCCATCTTTGAACTGAAAGACCGTCTCCCCTTCTTGGTTCTTTTCACCAGTTTTGGTATTAACAACTTCGTAGCTCTAGACTTAACACAGTCTAGTCAATGCAAACGCCAATAGATCTGAACCTTTAAATGTTGGTTGTCTTTTTTTTTTTTCGGTATTCTGTCATGGGTAAAACCAAGATTAAATGCCAGTGCTGCTAAAGTCCAATTTAGATCAGCTTTCATAATCAATAACAGGTTTCACCGAAAATGGCAAAGCCTGGTGAGAAAATTCTTGTGATTTACCAACAATGCGACTCCCTGGCACCTTATCATTGTTAACAAAAGATCCTGTTCGAGGACATTGCAAGAAGATCCTACTTGTTTACATTTCTTAAGAACAACTGATAGAATGAATCTGAAATTTATCTTGCATGTTAAGGACAAGCCTCAACAATGTCAGCATGTTCCCACATTTAAACTCTTGTGAAAAAATAGACAGAAAAATAATATGAACCTCTAATACAGAAAGTACTTTAGCTTGCATATTCAGATCAAATTCTCTTTGATAACAATGGTGAGACCGGAGTGCATACTTGGTGGCAGTTATTCATACACAATTTACTTGATGTCAGTAAGATTTGTGCACAGGGAAAAGGCTGTAGTCCATCAGAACTCCTAGGAGCATGTTTAATTTAGCCCTGAACTGACGGATCAATGCTAAATGCAGGCTTAGATGCTCTGCTGCGCTCAAGTACTGAGCAGAAACCTGCTCTGCTGTAGAACTCAGTAAATAATGAACTCTTGCTCCAGATTAATATACAGATTTTTCTCAAAGCCAAAGTCTATCCAGTGCTGGATAGACTGGATTTCCATATTTCAGACTTTGCTTAGCAAATAGATATTTCTACTGTGACATTTCTAAGGTCAAAGCATAACATTGCTGAGAATGCTAAAATATCTTTAGCTGCTTTGAAGCAGAGATTTGTAATATTTTAATGGTGGATATTATCAAGCAATAGAAGCTGAAGTGGAAGGTCCAGGGGGAGGCTGTCCTAGGAGAACAGCTGTTCTTATGAAATATTTTTACCAATACTGTTCTGAGTCTCATGAGAACTGCACATAGTTAAGTTTTCAGCTAATAAGGAAGTGATTATTCTTAAGATACAAGTAAAATCTATTCAGGGCTAGAGATTTCTAGAAGTCTGAGGAGAAGCTGTGTTTGTTGCTTGTGGTACCAATTGCAGGGAATGTGTCTGAGCCAGCCCTCTTTAAATCCATGTTTTCAGCAGAAGTTAGTGGTGAACAATTCGAAGGGTGCATAGGCTTTAATGGTGCCTGAATAGTTTCTGTGCCACACACCAAAGGCCAAACGCTCTGATGGTACAAACTGGCAAAGCTTTACTCAAGTCTCTTTAGCTCTAATTTAAAACTTGCTTCAGCAACATTTTTAGAACTGGCCTTTTTTTGCCAGACTTGAGCACAAAGAAAGAGCTGATCAATCAGAGAAAAATAACATTCCTGTTTAAGGTATCTGTTTCTTTTAAACAGAAATATCTCTTTGGGGATATACAGTAATAAAAGCAGAATAAAAGATGCTCAGGTTCAAAATCCAAACCCTTGCTCTCAGCCACAGAGAAGGAAAGCTGTCCCCATGTTTGTATTCGCAGTATCAGTGTGTGCAATGTTTCAGTGGCTATTTGAGGCACAGCCAGTATAACTTTTCTAGCTACCTGAGAATAAAACAGGCCTGGGTTTTCTGCAGGAGTGCTGCGAGTGAGTGACAGGAACACGTGGCTGTAACCCTAAACAGTATTGTGAAGGCCTTTATCCAGAAGCCAAGTTTACAGATTTTGCAAAGACATTAAACAAACACTGTAACTTTTAACATAAACACAATTAACTAACATAAATATTTATGCAATTTTCTTTTCATTTCTCTCAATGCATATACCGCACATGAATCACAGTTTACCCTTAAACAGTTAGCTTTAGGGTACTACTATCATTCTTATCAATAATTAAACATCTCTGGAGCAAATAACTTCCTTGCTTAGCACAAAGACATCTCCTGAACTTAGTACCTGCTCCAAAGGATTTCAGGCTTTGTTCAGCTGCTTAGACTGATGAGCTGTTAGGCACAGACAGCTCCTTTCAAGGTTCAGATAGGCAGGCAATTTTTTTTGCTTGCCATGCTGAATCTCCAAATGTTCCAACAGGGCGATAGAAATCTTGCAACATGAAAGTAAATAAGGAGTGAGTAATGGATAGAGAAACTTCTCTCTTGAACCAGCGAACAGTATGACTATAATAACATTAATGTGGCATTACTGTAATCCCTGTTGTATTAGTAAGAGGTCTTGCTATGTTGTACAGTCAGGTAGAGGCACTGTAGAGATACACAGCTCTTGGAGAATGTACAGTCTAAACACAATAGGTGACCAAAGTAACTACGGCGGTCCCAACAATACGGAGCCCCACTGAATTCAATGAAGACTTTCAAGTTGCGTGTCGCTCCAGAGCTGGACCTGAGCCTTGTAAAGTGAAGTTTTATCCAGGGAAGATAGGCATCTCCTCCAGAAGATATTCCTTACGTGGTGATCCTTTTTGAATTTAGTCTGTCAAAAACCAAAAATATTTTACAGATGTAGAAATTAAGGCACAGACTTTATACAAGTCAATCAGTCCCATAAAAAAACAGCAGTTAATAACTACAGTGGCTTGTGTATATACCATTATGCTGATGAGAAATCTAAAATTCAAGTATATCTGGAATTCCCCTCTTTAACCTACACCTATCAGAGATGTCATTTCTTTGCTTTTCCCATTTTTCTCACCCTGCCAGGAAAAGTGGGTATTTCATTTAATTGATTTATGAAGAGAGTTCTCTTTTTCTTCCTACATACTGCATGGTTATTGAGTGTCTCTGGATACTCTGGTGTTATGGCTTTGCCTTCATCAGAAAAAGCCTCACTGCTGAAGAATGGAAGTCCCTGGCAAAGCATAAAAGGCAAACAAGGGTTCTACCCAATGTGCCTTTTCATGGATCCAATAGCCAATCGTCCTTAAATAACACTATGCATGGAGACTTTCAAATGTTTTCAGTGAACAGCTAAGTAGCCCTGAAACTGATTCCACAGAGAAAGTAGGATCTCTCTGCAGCATGTAAATACATAAATGTCATTTCACAGGAGAGTTAAACCAGATAACTTCAGGTTGTCTGGACTCAGATCGCTCCAGAATTGAGGGACAAATCTGACGAGGAGCTGACATTCAGCTTTTGCAGCTGTTCATAAGCTGCAAAATGCTTCAGTTGCATTCTCCATCACCTGCTGTCAAGGAATTGAACATCCCAAACCTAAAAAGCAGAGTTAGAAGAATGTTTTTTTGGTCATTCTAGCATTCAAGACATTTCATAAGGAAATGTCAGGATTAAGCTTGCCTCTGTGACTTTCAATCATCCCTCTCTATATATACGTTCTTACAATCTTTTAAATTACCTAATTTCATACTGTTTTTCCCATAGGAACCTTATATAGTACAGGGGAAAGCCTGGAACTGTGCGGGATGACTCAGGCTGATGAATCAGAACCAGTGTTGTCTCTAGGCTGTCCTTGTTACATCAACTGGAAGACATATAGTGAATAATGCAGAGGTAAAAGAAATCAGATGACAGAAAATCTAGAACTGTTGCTGTATTTTATCATATTAACACCCACAAGGGTCGTCAGCAGACTATAAAGTAAATTCAACCAAGCCAAAAATCTCATTTTACGGAGATCAATATTTAAAGATTAAGTTTACTTCAGGTCATTTTTGTGATTGCATGAACAACAGTAAAGCTGTTTTCAAACTATGGAAAACTGAAAAATGTTCCAAGCCCAGGAAACTTAAAACTGCTTGTATGACTCAACCTTATTCACACATGCACACAAAAAGAGTCTTTTTGGCTCCAAATAAATCATCTGTCTTTTCAGGCTGAGTAGTGGATTTGGGGGTGTTTCTTGGAAGATTGTGTGCTAGATATTAGTAGACTTAGGCTAAGAAACTCTTTCATCTTAGATATGTTTATGGTCTACATTGCATGGATAGCTGAGGCTTTGCTGTACACATCCTTGCAGTCCTAAAGAAATGAACATCACCCCCGTTTACCAAAAAGCATCAAGAGTCTAAATGACTCTTCCAAGTTTCCCTGGAAGTCAATGTCAGACAGGGACGTGGAGTGGAACCCAATTCATTGTCTGATGCCCCAGACAAGGAAATACTCATCTTCATTAATTAGTAATGTAATTACAAAATTCCTAAGACATACTGTTGTTTCCTTACATAGATTAGACTCTAAATGATTTAGTAATACCTTTTCCCCTATATTAACAATTAGTCAAGAATTATTAGAGGATCTCAGTAAAGGTGGCAGGGTGTTAACCTGGTACTGTCATTATAACATTCAGATTCATATAATGAAGGTGACAACATTCAGACAACTTGGCACACCAGGTTGCTGAAATTGCATGTCTTTTTAGAGCACCTAATAGGAGTAACCTTGCTAAAGAAAAAAGTCTTCTGTACTTGCTGCTGCAAAGTGTGGAGAAATAGAGCTCTGCTCTTGTCTAGGTGCTCAGAAAAAGACAGGAATTAGAAACTCTTGAGCAGTTACACTGGCTCTGTAATAACAGGTTGATGAGAACTCGCTGTGTCCAAATCATGTTTTCCATGCTGTTGTTTCTCCACTTTTCTAAGTTGGGTGGCTTGCTTATTCGCATAATATATTAAGCGATCTCTTTCCCAATGTGCTGAAGGGAGGAAAGAGTAGATGTGGTGCTGAGAATACACAGAGGATCTTTACTCAGAGCAACGCGAAGACCAAAGTTCACAAAGAGGAAGAGGCTTTTGCCCTCATTCATGTCTAAACTGCTGGATGAGTAGGTAAAAAGGAGTTATTTCATTCAAAGAAGCAGGAAGGTGGCAGTGCCAGAAAACCCATTTTTCTAGGACTCTCATTATAGAAAACCTGTGAATAGCATCCCCACTTGTTTTAACTTGTACTAATTGCTAGTGCCACCTCCCATGTGAAATGTACTATCAGCTGTGTTGGGTGAGAGCAAAAGTCCAGTCAGGCCACTTTTCTGTCTTAAATACTAAGAAATCCTGCAGAAAAGGACGAGAACACAGCAAGCGTATATTTAGAATCATAGAATCATAGAATTGTTGAGGTTGGAAGGGACCTTTAAGATCATCGAGTCCAACCTTTAGCCTACCCTGACAAGAGCCACTTCTAAACCATGTCCCTAAGTGCCCCATCTACCCTTTTTTTAAACACCTCCAGGGATGGTGAATCCACCACCTCCCTGGGCAGCCTATTCCAATGTTTAATAACCCTTTCACTGAAGAAATGTTTCCTCATATCCAATCTAAACCTCCCCTGACGTAACTTGAACCTGTTTCCCCTCGTCCTATCGCTTGTCACCAGGGAGAAGAGGTCAGCCCCCATCTCTCTACACCCTCCTTTCAGGTAGTTGTAGAGGGTGATAAGGTCTCCCCTCAGCCTCCTATTCTCCAGGCTAAACAACCCCAGCTCCCTCAGTCGTTCTTCATAAGGTTTGTCCTCCAGACCCCTCACCAGCTTTGGAGCCCTTCTCTGGACACGCTCCAACATCTCAATGTCCCTCTTGTAGCGAGGGGCCCAAAACTGAACGCAGTACTCGAGGTGGGGCCTCACCAGTGCCGAGTACAGGGGGATGATCACTTCCCTAGTCCGGCTCACCACGCTATTCCTGATACAGGCTAGGATGCTGTTGGCCTTCTTGGCCACCTATCGTTGGCCATATTTATCGTTTATATCTTTATTTATGATTTGTATCTTCTGCAAGATACTTTTTGAGCCAAAGGCATAGGCTATGAAGGGGAGTGCAGCTGATTCAACCTCTTCCCTGTGATTTGAGCAGATCTTGATTACGCTGGTGTGTATGTCCCTGGTTCACCGATGGAATTAATCACATGCATAAAATAATGAGAGTTTATATAAATAAAAAAAGGCCAAGCTCATTCCTCAACTTCATTACATTGGCAGTAGTATTGTACAGCATTTAAAATTTGTGTACGTTATTTACAGTGATAATCTCCAGGAGTTACGTTATGGTTCCATGAATCTACTCATGTGGTATCTTCTGTCTTGTCAAAATTACCAAAATAAATTAAATACAGAAGCCTTATGATACACTCAAATGAAGTTAATAGTCTTATCTGGTCCTATAATTCTTAATACAGATGCAAGGACTAAGTTGGAAAAGGGCTATCAATGTGGAAGCTGTTTTGGAAAAAAAGGAGAAAATAAATGGAAACAACTTTTGTGGTTGTACTGATTCTCTTGTTTTCTGAGACACTGCCAAATCAAATTTGAAGATACTTAGAGCTTAAAAACCGTCTTTGGGAGCTTGTTGCAGTCTACCATTTCTTTAGGTGACTAAGTATGGACATGAGTTCTTAAAAAGAGCATAAACATTCTCTTTTAATATGTATATCTATTTATTCCTTCCAGTTAAGAGTTTGGTGAAAGATATGAAGAAAACGTGTACTACTTCTGTGTTAATAACGTCAAGCGGTGACTTAGGAAAAACCAGCATACAAAGCCCATTTACATAGTGGAAGTGTTTATCTTGGTTTCAAATAGTACTATCTCAGGCATATATTGAAGTAATGAGGAATTATAATAGAAACAGAAATAAATCAGAATATGTATATTCTACAAGGCCTTGTTTACTCTCCATAAGGATGTTTAAAAAGAGTTCTAACATGGACACAATTAAATTAGCTTTATCTTTGCAATCTATTATGCTTAAACAGGTTATTTTTGTTGCAGAAGAATATTAGACTACTTTGTGCAGTGTGACTGGAAAAAATTATTTAAGAAACGTATTTGAAATGCTGGAAACATGCAAGATCCCTTACCCATGGTTGCTTTCAAGTATCTTACTAGAACTTTCAAGATAGCATCTGACGGCATGCAAAGCGAGAATTAAAACTTTGTGGCATCACTTTATGTTTGTGAGGCAAAACAGAGACATGAATTTGATCTATCAATGTGACTGTAAACTGCTGTCTTCGCACGTCTTACAGTTTATTAATCCATGGGTAATACTTAGCTGGACTTCACACCAGCTCTGAGAGCTGTATTTACAGGAATAGTCGTTTGAAGCTATCTTCCACTCCTTGGGTAAATTCTGCCAAGCAATTTCAGGTTATTAAACTGATGTACCCAGTTTATATAGATGACAATAACATTTATATTTGCTTTCTGAAAATCTTCAGGTGTTGTGAAATACGTATGTTTTGATTTACTTCTGCTGTATTTCCTTGTTCTTTCTATATAGGCCAGATTCAGCGTACCCTATCCATGAAGGCTGGATTTCTTATTATTACAGAAATACACCCACAACATCATCGGGTTTTACAGTCACCAGGCAGTATGCTTAGAATCAGAGAAATGACTGAGGAACAATGTAGAGGACGATGAGAAATATGAGGAATATCTATTTTCAGAAGCTAAAATATATTTGTATTTAATTACACTGTGTTTCTATCTTGTGCAATACATATTCCCTCCAAACATGGAAAGAAACAAGCTGGAGTACATTTAACTGTGGTCATCTGGTGTGGATGTTTTAGGCAACTAACTTCTGCCTTTATGATTACTTTCCATTCTCACATGCCTTTTAATATTGTAGGAAGCAAAATAGTTCTGTGTGGTTGTAGTCTATCCAATATCACTGTGTTACAGGGAAGTTAAAATCTCATCTGAGCCAGAAATGTAGATCTGCCAGACCTCCCAAGAATACTGAAAGCTTCTTTTTCTCTCTCTGTTCTTTAAAGGGTGGAAGAGATAACATCATTTCTTCTGTATCTGGGAAATCATTCTTTCTGCTTATTCCTAAAAAGTTGTCAGCTTCTTCTCTCTCAGCTCCTTCTTCAAAGGAGGAGTGCTTTTCTGAACCCTCTTCATTCCTTTTGATTTATCCTTTCATAGCTAAATAAAAATTAAGGTGTGCAGACACAGAAATTACGTAAGGCCCTGCCATTTTATCTGGAGTCTTTAAAAAAACTGTTTTCAGTTAGTGACCTTTTAAATTCCATTTATTAGTGATGAAATGAAAATGTCTGTAGGTTTGGGGGTTTGCGTTTGTTTTTAGTGAATATAATATGCACCTCACTTTACCTAGGTGATGTTATCCTGTTCGGCTTTATAGAGTTAAATTAGGAAAGGCTGGGAAGGAGAAAAAAACACATGGCAACGAAAAGATCACATCATAAAGTATGCCTGGGGAACTGAGCCTAACCAAGCTAGCAAGGCTTGTGATGCTTAAACTGAAGTCTATGAGCAAAGAAAATGCAAAAACTTTAAAGATACTGTCCTAGGAACGAAGAGAAATTAAGAACGTCCCAAAGGAATGCCAGGAGCATACTACAGTAAAATAGTTTGCATCTTCACAGAAGCTTTAGCATAGGTGCAGTAGCTTATCAAAGAATGCAAAGAAAGATTAAGGTCTAGTTTAGCATATTCTGCATGCATACTTGTGTAGTTTTAATCCTTTGCTATATATCTTTGGGTGAATATACAAGGTGAATAAATAGGGAAGACATTATTTCTCAGTCATTTTAATAGGCTTCCAATCACAGAGTCCCTGCACGGCTTACCGCTGTGTGTTTCAGGTACATAGAGCCTCCACTGCAGAAAAAATGAGCCATCTGGTAAAGGCCAGAGAAGCTATCCTCTGAGGATCCACTTGACAGAGACTGGAGGAGATCTGAAGCTTACCATGGTGGCTGTGCCAATGTGATCTCTGTAAGGGCCAGCAAAGATTTTTTCTAAGAAAAATTATAAAACTTCCCAATGATATCTATTATTTCTTTGTAATTATTTAGAGAAAATGTAAAAGTCTGTATGGACAGCCACAGCACTCGGGTGCCTGAGCGAAGTCTTTGAAGAGAGTTCTTAAGATATTAGGAATAAAAAGACCAACTAGTTGTGAACAACCTGTGGTCAAGTTTGTTAAGTATAATGTGATGCAAGGCATAAACTGGCTCTGAGCATGCAGTGATTTATCACTGCTGTCATTTGGAAGAGCAGACTGCAGGGGCTGCAGGCTTGCCAGTGTAGTTGCTGTGTTTAATGCTGTGGTTCTGTGACCCAGTGGGGCAAATTAATGTCTTCTGTGATAATTCTATCAAAGACTTATTATTTTGATATATCACGGGAGGCAAAGGTCATGATCTCCTGGGAACTTTTTTTTGGAGCTATTTTACTCAGGATTTCTGTATTTAACTCTGCTGGTGGGTTACTACAGATGTTTGCATTGCCTCTCTTTCAAGTTTTGTTCTTCTGTTGCCAAGGATTCTTGAAAACATCCCAGTTACTTATTTTAAAATATTTAATCCAGAGAATTATCTTCTCTAATATGTTTTCACCTGATCAGTATCTACTAGGGAGAAAATATGAACTGGAATAAAAATTCTTTGAGCTCTTTGGATATGTTTTATGTACTAGGAATGTTTAATATGAAGATACTACTGAGAACAGAAGGGTTAGCTCAGTAAATGCCATCGGTGAAAACTTGGGGATCGTGTCTAGTTAAATAACTATCTGAGAAATCTGTGTTGAAGGAATATCACCTAAAATTTGTCATTTGAGTATTTTATTCATTATGCACAAAATACAAGCAACTACGTTTCTTTTACAGTGGTGATGGCTGATCTTCAGAATACAAGCACTAGTTATTTGCTGAGAGTTGAGATGATTCAGAGGTAATTCTTTGGAATTACCTCTACTGTATGTTCTGTTCTGTTATGACAGTACAACGCTGGAGTGTGTCTGGGGGGCATGTGATTTAAGATGACATTTCCTTGCACCTTGGTATATATTTGATGGTTAAACCATCAGAAGAAAACATGCCTGATGAGAGAGTGCTAGGATTCTGTTACGAGGTGAACTTTCATTTGAGTGCATAATCCTAGGAAAACATCCTATCACTGCTCAACAAAGCAGTGCTGACAAGAGGAGAAAAAACAATCTGTTGGTATAGGTTATTCTATTCACAGCATTGGAGAAGTTGTATCAGCAAAGGGCTTTTATAATGGTGTAAGTTGCATCTCCCTTAAGGGTGTGAATGCACTTTCATTTTGAGCTCCAGCTGTTGTATGTGTGTGCCAGCATCATGGAAGGCAAGGCAAAGAGCTGTCTGGACCCTCTTCTTTTTCCTCTGACCTTAAGGGCAAGGACTTGTGTGTCTAAATCAGAGGAAGATGAGCATGACCCCCCTCTCAGGCAGCAGAGCTCTTGTAGTGAGGAGACGGAAGCACAGCAGGAACACGTTTGGCAATCTGGGATCTGCTTGTAGGAAGAAAATGCCATTTTAACAGTTTAAAACTACATGAGACAGCATCCAACACAGCCCTGTCCCTGGGGACTGACCAGGACAGTTTTAGCCCTTTTAAGAACAAAGCAGGCAGAGACCTTGCTGCCAGAGCTCAGTGCCCTTTCACAGAGTTCCTAGCAAAGGAATGACTCTTTATTTATTTATTTTATGTCTTCAGCTAAGCTTTGATGAGAGGTTCCTTAACTCTTCTGTAAAGGCTAGGTTTCCTGTCTGAGATAATATTTAAGATGAAGACTGACTCCTTCTCCTGTTTCCTTCCTACAGACCAAAAGGAGACCCTTTCAAAGTATGCAGCCCTAATCTGGAGGCAAATACATGTCCAGTTTGTAGCCCTCATCTCTTCTACAATGACTAGTGTGGCTGCTTGCAGGTAACAGTTTTTTTATCTCATTTAATCCTTTACGCTCCCTTCCTTCACTTGTATTATGCCACAGATGAATTAGACCCATTTTATGCTGTGCTTCTGCTTGTGCATCATCATGCTGTTGTGGATAAGTAAACGTTTATTTAAGCCAATAAATTAGCATTACTTCAGCAATGCTTTTTTTTATTCAGCGTGGCAGCAGCCTTATAGCACGTTCAATGTTAAACCAAACAGTGTTTCGTTACCAGTCTTTAGATATATATGATCAAATTTCACAAAATATACTTGCATTTATTACTTTAATATTATATTATTTCTAATACTACTACTATTGATAATAATATTATTATTATTCATTCAATGTGAATTTCAAGGTGTAAGTCACTAGAGAATTCTTCCACTAAAAAGCCAATTTGATGGTTATTGAAAATAGTGGAAAAAATACTCAAAGACATCAGAGGATACTGGGCTAAGCCTTTATTGGTCATATTCTTTGTATTAATCAGCTGTGAAATGAGAGACGTTCTCTAACAGCATGATATCCATGTGAGAGGTTTTATAGTCTGATTAATAATCATTATCATCCTGATAATACTAGGCTGATAGCCTGTAATTAAATAAGGACAGAGAAAAAAAAGTCCAAATTTAATGTAGACGGATATCCCTTCCAGTCCTGCAAGCTGACTAACATGTTGTTCGTTGGGCCATTCATTAGAAAACACTTTTTTTCCCTCCCATGTGCCTTATAATGTTACTTTTCTGGTGATTTCTTTGTTTGTCTTGAAGTTGTGAAAGCTGGAAGTTTATTTATATGAGTTAATAACAATGTGAATTATACATGTCAAATTATAACTTTGAAATTACTTGGTATGTTATTTATACTTTTAAAAATTGTGCTCCTTCACTTGGAAACTTAGTAAAATACACAGATGTTTTGGATAAGTGTATTTTACTGTCTCTTCTGCCCTCTTATGGAACTGCTCATACACATTAAGGACTTAATCCACTTCCCATTCAGTGGGACATTTGGCACTGGTTTCAGTAGCGGTTGGATCAAGCTCTTCACTTGGAGGAAATGGATGACAAATACCTTATATAGAGATGTTTTGAACAGTTGAATGAGGTACGAACAAATGAGTGGAAGAATAGGAGTGGCCAATTGCTCTTAACACCTGAATAAGAACAACCAAGTGCAATTTACATGTGCATCATCACAGGTATATGCATTAGATGAATGCAGGGCTGCAGTTATTTATACATATTCCTAAATATTTTTTTTTGACAAGTTGCTGTAGGTTACTCTGACTGTCTTCGTTTATGGAAGCAGATGTTTCTTTGTGTCACTGTTTATGAGAGTTTGGCCATGGAGTTCAGGTCCTATGTAGCTGCCAGTTTCATAAGTGCTAAAAGCAGCAGTATTGTTTCTCTTTGCTTGTTCTACGAAATATGCTTCCCTTCCTCCTCAGTCCCAATTTACAGAGTGAAAATTGAGTAAATCTGTTGTTGGTTGAGCAGCTGCTTCCGTTCAGATTCACCTGCTTGTTAGAAGATGGAGATTCCAAAGGTTCCATTACTTTCTAAAAATATGCGGGCTCCTGACGCTCACGCTCTCTCTTCAATGTTTTTCAGTTCCTTTCTTCCCAACTATTTTCTTCTACCTTCTAGAGTTCACCTGTCGCAAATCTGTGGGGGGAAGGCACAGATTTTGTCAGGCAGGGCAAAATTGCCTGAAAAACTCCAGTGGAAAAGTCATAGAATCATAGAATGGTTAGGGTTGGAAGGGACCTTAAAGATCCTCTAGTTCCAACCCCCCTGCCCTGGGCAGGGACACCTCCCACTAGACCAGGCTGCTCAAAGCCCCATCCAGCCTGGCCTGGAACACCTCCAGGGATGGGGCAGCCACAGCTTCTCTGGGCAACCTGTGCCAGTGCCTCACCACCCTCACAGTAAAGAATTTCTTCCTAATATCCAATCTAAATCTCCCCTCTTTCACTTAAAAACTGTTGCCCCTCATCCTATCACTACACTCCCTTGCAAACAGCCCCTCCTCATCTTTCCTGTAGGCCCCCTTTAGGTACTGGCAGGTTGCTAGAAGGTCTCACTGGAGCCTTCTTTTCTCCAGGCTGAACAGCCCCAACTCTCTCAGCCTGTCTTCACAGCAGAGGTGCTCTAGCCCTCTGATCATCTTTGTGGCCTCCTCTGGACTCACTCCAACAGGTCCAAGTCCTTCTTATCTTGGGGGGCCCAGAGCTAATAATGCAGTTTAGCTAAGAAGCAGCATTATTCATGGAGAGTTGGTGGAGAAAACTTCTTGGCATTTTCCTTCATTAATCATACCTACATAAAAAATTGTTCTTGTGAAATACATATTGTACAACTAAATCTTTATTTTGAAAGTTGCTTCTTTTTGTTTCCTTGAAGGACCTGTCCAATTGGAGAGATAAAATTTTAAGAAAAATTGTAATGAAATTCTGAGAAAAAATGTGTCTATCCTTTTGTTTATGTGTATTTGAAAGCTCATTGAAACTTACAGTGTGTCACTGAAAAACAGTAATACATGTAAAATCGTGGCCTGTTGATGAGGAATAAAATGGAAATCTAGCAGAAGCGTAGATCAGCATCCCTGCAAAATCCCACAGAGGAGGGAGGACAGTCCAGTTTTAACCATGGGAAGAGAAAATGCGGTGGAATCTATAATAGATTAAACAGGAAAAATTGATAAATACCTAAAGTTATGCCAAATATTTATAAAATATAATAGAGTTGGTACTTTTCCAAAGCATGTTTTCTTTTAAGCGTCTCTTAGAATACTGTTGCAGGGTTGGTATAAATTCTTAGCACTACAGAATGCCTTAAAGTGGATATTTTCTTGTTAAGTTTCAAAAGACTATCAGAGAACTGGTTGTTGTTACACAATCATATTGTGTTGTCTAAAACATCTTTTTTGGACAGAAATTATAGACTTAGACATCATTAGATAGCTGCTTAACACTAGTCATGCAACTAGGTTGAGTTCAGCAGAACTATTTATAGTAAGTGCTAAGTTAAGTATGTGCAAAAGTTTTCGCAAGATCAGCACCTAAGATTTTTAAGACCTCTGCATAGAGTCAGATAATCTTACAAAGAGGCCAGTAAAATTAGTTCTGTGAATACAGCTATAACTCTGTGGTGGTGGTTTCCTGTATATCATATCACAATAGCTTTGATTAACCACAAATCCCCGTAATAACATTTCTGTTATCCCAAATCCTTGTTCCACCCAAACACATATGATCCGTTTTACCAGAACGATTTCTGAACTGTACGTTTTTCTTTCTGATCCCTCTATCCATCTCCCTGGTTTGATGCACTAGGACATAGAGCTTATAGGAGTGACAGATGTGAAGATTTCTTTAAAAGGAAGGTGTGTTCTTTTCTTATATATTCAGAGAGGCAAGAATATGATTATTTTTTTAATAAATAACACTACAACAAAAAGACACCTGACTCCTGTCACTGATTTCTCATTCTCATGGTAACAGCATCGTGAAGCCTCACATATTAGCTGTTGATGCAAACCTGAGGGACACTGGTGTAAATGGGACCATGAAAAGCGAATTGTTTCTCTAGTGCAATATACTGTTGATCCTTCTAGAACGTTTTCAGTTGTTTTCTCTGTTCATGTGATATAGAAAATGGAAGCATGAAATGAAAATACTCTGTTTGGGAAAGCTGAAGATTCTGTTTGATAAACAGGACTAAAGCATTCATAGGGTTTTAACATTTCCTTTTTGGGTCAATGCCTTGTCATTTTCTTCCCTTGGGCTAAAATTTCAACATATTCTCAGGCATTCAAATCATGGCCTGGACTCACATATGAAGAATGAGAGGATGAGTCTGATAGTGTGGTCATTCTGTTTTCTCTCTCTACTTGTATTTTTACACAGGAGTGTCCTCCACTTTTGTATGCTAGTCCTTCCAGCAAAAGAGCGATGCACATCAGCTGTTTTGCTCCCTTTCCTTCTCCTACAGGAGGCTGAGGTTAGTCCCTCAAAAACAGTTGAGGTTCAGATGCCAACCCTAATTCCCATGGGAGCAAAAGTGGTCAAACACAGATTGTCCTCTTCCTGCCCTCCACCCTACTACACTCTCTCCTCTTCATACTCGTTCAAACTTTTGGCAGTGGCCCTATCCAAATTTGGAGATCCAGAGAGGAAAGATGGAAAACTATGTCAGTTACTAAAGGCATTTTATCCCCTGTGGATCTTTGGCTGCAGAACAAACTGTGAGAGACATGGCTTCAAATATGAAGCGTAGGTCAGAGCGAGGCAGTGGTGTGTCCCCCATCGTCTAGACTTCATGTGAGCTCCCTTCTGTGATAAGGATAAGCCCCAGTAGTCCTGAAGGAGCATGAGCTGAAGAAAGGCCCAGACCTCTTGCAGCAATTTTGTTCAGAACAAGGATTTAACGTAGTAGTTGAAACTCACGCCTATTATTCTATTCTTCTCATGAGATCCTAATCTACAATCACTTTTTCACAGAACCCACTGTTTTGGGGATATTTTGATCTACACATCAAGGTCAACAGGCTGCCCAGACAGTCCACTCTGGGACCTACCAAAGTCAGTGGGAACAATACTTTGAGCTCTTACTTTGTTTTCTACCACTTACCACCCATCAGTAGCTTACACTGACAACGGGCCTATTTTTTCTGGGGACAATTAGTAAAATACCATCTTGTTCAGCATGACTAGAAAAGACCCTCAATATTTGACCTTTAGATAACTGGAAGGAAGTGAGGGTGGAGAGAGAATGGGGAGAGGAGAACTACAAAGGACAACTATTAATGGATTCAAAGTAACGATCTCCTCTGAAGTCATTCCGTAGCATAAAAATAGCAGTGGGATCCTAAGCTGGGAAGCTTCGGCAATAGGTGTTTAGAAGCAAAGTGCACAGGTAGGCTGACTTGCGTGATCCCAGTGCGTAGCTGTGAGATCATTCCAAGCTCTGCAAGAAGCAGACTGCAGTAGGATGTCTTCATTACAAACATTTTATCTAGATGAAACCGAATCGGTACTTACTGAACGTAAACACGCACATAATATGAACAGTACATAATTTATATAATTAAAGATTTGTACAGAACGCTACTTAGAAACTTACATTGTTTTCATTGATGCTCTTACTGTAGTGAAATTGAGCTGACCAGGCTCCCAAAATTTACAGTCACACGCAAATTTGTTTTCATTTATGGATATTAAATTCTGCACATTATATTATAAACAAATCATCCTACCCCTATGGGCTTTATTTTATTAGCTTCCCTTAGTTAGAAACCTTTTTACAGTCATATTATGCAGCAGATTAAGTGTTCATCCTTACTGCCTGCTTTCAAAGCAGTCTGTCAGTTGTGATCAGACATGCCGTACGCTACAAAGCACAAAACTCGACCTGATGCCTTCTAACCGGGAAAGCAGTCGGCAGGAAGTTCCAGCTGAGGTTCACAGTTCCAAAGTCCGCAACCTTCTAATATTTTCAAGGTTTCATGTGTTTTACACAGGTCAACACATGGTCCACTTCTCCTAAAGTTCACCAACAGTTTAGTAACATTGTGAGCTCCAGGGTTGGGAGAGAGAGAAAAGTACTTTTATGTAAAATACCTATTGTTACTGTAATTTTTATAGCCTAGATATTTCAGTAAAACCTCACAAGGGATCAGATTCTCAGCTGTGAGAAACAGACAGGGTTCCCTTCCAGCCAGTGAAATAGTTAATTTACATCAGGTGAGGATCTGACCTAAATTTGTTTCAACTCTGATTTACCAGCACATACGCTGCATTACTCTCACATATGGAATCCTATCACTGCAGTATCAAAGATGTAATTAAAAACCTGCCATAACAAATGTGCACTATGCCCTACCAAGTTCTCGTGCTGACAAACTGCCAGAGGGGAAGAGTTTGATCTTTTACTCAATGTGGCTTGCCGCTGGTCCGAAAGGTTTTATCAAAGAACTTGAGAGAAGCAAGCCATGATGGAGTAGCAAGGAGAGGCAGCTTCAAGTAATCGGGTGCCAGGCTATCCGGCCTTCTTGAGTACAACTTGCACGCTGTCGTAGCACCAAGCAAAAGATAGGCAGAGCAAAACACTGAGCACAGTTTGTTTTATGGTGATAGCAGCTCCTTTCTACTAAGAATGTGAGTAGCAGAGTTCTGCACCAGCTGGTACTTCTGGGTGGTCTTCAAGGCTAACTTCAAATACAGGCCGGTGCAGTAAAACAGCATGGAAGTGTCAAAGACATAAGTAACTCTGGTAAGGTCCTTATCAGCAGACAGGCCTCCATTTTTTGACCAGCTACACACTGAGGGGGAGTGTAGCAAGCCACCATTCCTGCCTAAAAATCCTAAGGCAAGGATGCATGCAAAGAAATAGAGTATGCAGGGTGTTTCTTTGAATAAATGAGTTCTCAGACTGAGCGCCAAAAAGCAATGATCAAATGCTAATAAGTATCTTCATCTACTTCCCAAATTCATTAATCTCTCATGAAAACATAGCTGATAAAAACATGCTGGGTTTGAGTGGTGGCAGGCTGGAGGATGGTCATGGAAATTGTTTACGTATATGAAACATCCAATTCATTTCTTCAGTTCTTTTTTGTTTGTATTCCTTTAAAAGTTTTCAGTATATCTCTTAATGCCACCACTCAAAATAAATTCCTATATAACCATTATTCACGTTATTTAATAAACAAAGCTGAAACCAAACCTAATCAGAATAAGTATAAAAGAACCCTTGATGTTAGCACGCAGGACATCGTGATTCCCAAACGGCTACATTAACAAAATTGTAAGAAACAATTTTGCCTAAGGACTGTATCCAGAGTCTCCAGAAATCAATGGGAGTATTTTTATGATTCGCTAGGGTGTACATCAGACCATAAATGAGCAGCACATTTTATAAACCATATCAGTTGTTTACAGCAGGCAGAAACCCTTGCTTTCTTTGCATGGAACTAATATATTGTTTCAAAAGCACGTGGAAGAAGATGGTTGCCTCTTTGTTTAGCAAATTTCTAAAGCTTTAAATCAGTGGTGAAGATTTCTATTGATTTTACTTGTGAGGAGCTGAGAATATGAGTAAAATAATTAGAAAATTTCACCACTGATTCAAATACACACAAAATCAGTTTATTGGGGATAGAGATCTGAATCGATACTGAAGATACAATGCTTCTATTCGAAGAAGGAATATAAAATCTCAAAGTTTTATCATTTATTTTGTTGCCGCTGCTTCATAATCGTTTAATTTAAAAATAAATATTATTTTAAATAATATTGCATTAATTTTAATGAAAACATTGTTTTTTCATAATTACAGGACTCAAAAAGTATCCAGATTTATTTCTGCGCTAAAGGCTAATACAAAAAAAAAAAAAAAAAGGAAAAAAATCACCTGGGAATGTTAAAATTCAAAGACCTAAATGTATCTATGACATATTCCAGCTGTATACAAAATGCACTTAATCCTGTACTGAGAACTTGGCATTCAAACCAACAGCCCTAATAAACAGAACTACATGTTTTCATTTGCTATTAGCGCCCTTCGCTTTTGTCTGCTGAGGGAAAGGTTAGTTTCAAGACAAAGCTTTTGTTGGGCGGAATAGCAGAGCACACTCTGTCAGTGTTATCAGTGTCTTTCAATGTGGAACATATTTAACTTGACACAGGAGTAAAAAGAAAAATAAAAATAGGACTTGTGAACTGAAGTAAAACTATATTGAGCTCTATTATGTCTCTCAGGAACAGAGAAGCAGAAGAGAGGCAGAGGCACCTTCAACGTCCCACATCATGGGGGGAAAAATGCTTTTGTTAAAACACACTGGGGGAAAGCCTGGATTTTCAGAGGAGCCAGAGTTCGTGTCCAGATCCCTTACATAGCTGAAGATAGCAAAACCCAATAAAAACCTTTACCAGCACCAAAAATCCTACCATCTGTCAGGAGAGAACAAGTCTTTTTACTTGACAGCAAAACTCCAATTTTCTTCTGAGACCCATAGCGTACTCTGATTCCTCAGTGGCAGTGGTACTTCTGCAGTTGTACAGTGGCACCACAGCAGTCTCCCAGATTTCTTTGGTATTTGTAATATTTTTGGTGTTCAAACCTGTTCACCGAAGAAATTGTGCCTTTTGTTTGCACACCAACAGCAAAAACAGCTCCTTCAGCTCAAAAATGAAGATTCCTGCAATTTTCTGAAGATTGCCAGGAAACAGCAAGAACAGCGCTACTCCACGAAGGAGAACAAGAGTGGAGTCACGGGTGACCACGGGACAGGCAGTGCCTTCACTGGCCACAGCCCAGGCCCATGGCATCTGAGCAGGGTGATAACACCAGAGTCCATTGACAGCCCCAAGGCAGGGTGAGGTGGGGACCAGGTACAACATCATACCAGGAGCAGCAGGGAGTTTCTTGAGGAGTGGGTATCAGGTGAGGCTAGTAAGGGCAATTAAGGCCAATGAGTGTAGTCATGGTCCTGACCAAGGCTAATATGCGTGTGTCTTGGCTAAGGAATGGTTTCAAGTTCTTAGTCTGGCTGGCTGGAAGCACAGAGCATCTCAGTTAATAGGCATTGTTTAGCTTACAATGGCTTTACTAAAAGTCTCAGGTAAAATTTTAATTTTTGCAGTTAGTCGTGTTTCTCTATCAGAATATTTATCCTTTGTTAAACCGAAGAAACTCTAGTTTTTTTTTTTTTTCCTTACAAGGCAGAAAAAGGTGTTCAAGATTTCTTTCTAGGTATGCAAAGTTATTTTATTGTTGCATCTATGTTTCTGCCTTTAGTACACTAGCAAAGTTCTGTATGGTCTTAAAAGTTGTTTTAAAAAAGAAAAAAATTATTAGAGCTCCTGGTTTTAGTTCACCTGATTATTTTTCAAGTAATATGGGAGATTTGCTTGTTTCACTATAGGTACAGCAGGAGTTGAAGTCCTAGAGTTTGGAACAGCTGAAACAAAGTGGGTTGTCACATCATCATACCTGTCTAAAGCAGGCAATTGCTACCTAATAAGATGTCAAAAAAACAAATTTCAGATATGCCTAGTGCTAAACAAATGTGGATATTACTTTATAACAACTTACAAATGGTTATTATAATATTTCTAGCAAAGAAGTCTATGCTTCAAGTTGATACCAATGCCTCTGCTGCGGCTACTACACAAAGTTGAAAGGAAAGGTTAATGCAACTTTTCAAACCAGTGATAAGAATAAAATAGATTTAAATTCTAGCAGCGGAGCTTGAAATAGTTACTATTCCTTCCAATTCTTCCTTTATCATGTCATAGGAGCAGGAAGGGAACTGTTGATTGAAGGCCCAGTCAAGGGAAGAAAGGCAGAAAGAGCCAAGGAATCCTTTTTAAATGTTGAAGTAAATGACTTTTACTCTAGCGTGCTATAAAATTCATTAACTCAATTTGCAAGGTCTCAAGAGCTTAAGAGCTACTTTTATGCATGTTTTTTACCCATTTTTAAGGCAAGAAGGTATTTGAATGAATCCCTGGGACTGTTGTATTGTTGACACAAAGTTCTGTCTTCTGCCTCTAGGAACCATATGTGCTCACAAGACTAATCCTCTTTCCCAAACAGTTCCTCCATGCAGTGCAAATCTTGCTGCTTTCATAACGCTAAATCCCTGACGCTGAAGGTGCTGTGTAAAGGGACAGATAGCAACACAGAAGCCAAAATGTGGTCTGAGAGTTGCTGAACAGTTCGGCATCTTCCATAGTAGCAGAAACAACTTCACCAAACAGTGTCTCAGGGTTCTGGGGGTCTGTCTGTAGTTTCTAAAGGAAGTGCAGTTAGAACAAAATCCATGGTTCCTTTCTTTGGCCCCTTGCTGTAACCGCTTAACAAGAGGTTCTAGTACAGCAGCAGCATCAACTGCTGAATTCATGGTAAGGCTGTGATTTTTTTTTTTTTCTTCTTCTTCAAAGGGGAGCTTACTGGGATTATGTTAACATAGAATTAGTAAGAGAATCTTAGTAATAATAATTTCATAGCCTTCACAATGAAAAACAAAAGCTTCAAACAGTGGAAAACTCCATCTTCAGAAATAAGAAAAGCCAGTTCCTCATAAAGCTTTTTTCTTTAACAAAATGCAAGTTTTTGAGAGTTAAGGTTATTGAGACTTGATTTGTTTCCTCAGTCCTGGGGATTAACAATGTATTATTAGTATTTCAGAAGCCTGTGTTTCTGAAACCACGTGGTCCATTTTTATCTCTTTATATAGGTGTGGTCTGGCCTTATGAAATTCCTGTTGAAACCCTGTGGATAATATTTTGATTGGTCCTTTGTTATTGAGAAAATGGGTTTTTTGGTCTGCAATTATGTGCAGAATAAATATTTAATGTCATTAGTGAACATCACACTGTTTTAAGACTGCGTTCTATTTCTTTTTTGATTACTAAAAGCACAAATATTGTAAGTATTAATTTATTATACATTCTGCAAATATTTATGTCTAAGATTTGCATGACTGCTGTTTCATACTTGCTCCTATACTAATATTTAGGGGAAAGCCTACAAACTGTTACTCGTTAGGTTAATTTTCAGTGCAAAATATTCTTCCTGAGGCCATGCTTGACTTAATTGATAAAAAAATTAGGGACAGGAGTGTGTACTGGCTGGAAACCTAAATTTCCTCAGCTTGATTAAAATACAGTATCCCCCACTGATATTTTAAAGCTTTTCACGTTTCTGTGGGATATGGCAATCCCTCTCACAGATGATAGAACCTGCAAATCCTTGGAGCTTGCATAGTTGTATGGCATTTAATGACCGAGGCTGGGTGTGAGGTTTGGGTTAATCAGGCGTATCGTGGGTGCGAAGGGCTCTCCCTGGCCTTCTGCTGTCGTTCTGCACATCTACTGCAGTGCTCCAGTCCCAGGGTCCCCGCTAGTCAGTCTACATATATTCCTTTTAGATGCTTTGGAAACTGCTTTACAAGTCACCTTTCAACAAAACACAATATTTATTAACATGTTGTGTTTGCAAGTAGCACCTAAATATTTTTATCATCTAGTCAAAAAGACATATGTAGCATTTGTAATAAGGAAATCTTTGCAACCTGGGAGATCGGGAAATGAAAAGTGACAAAATTAAAATGAAACATTTAGTGTTTCCGAATGTGTTTCCTATCATCATGGTTGAGCTCTAAAAAGCAAACAAACAAAAAATCCCAGAACTTGTTTCCACTTGACAATCAAATTAATGCAGTTGTCATATGAATGTTTTCAGAGGTGCTGGTGAGCAGCATGTTTTGTGTGCCGCTAAGACGCCGAGCGAGCAAACTGTGTTTTACTTCAGGTGCTGCTTTGCTGCATGAAGGTGAAGTAATTTACAAACTGTGTTTTACTGTGGTGGTGTCTGTAAGTGACATAAGTATGGAGTAACAATTAGCAGTGGCTAGCGAAGTGTTGACACGAATTCCTAGAGGAGATGATTTACTCTTACTTCTGGCCTGTCAGTAAACAATGATAAACTTCACCAAGAAACAACAAGTATTTAGTGTGTAAGTGCTTTTGTTCGTGAGTGCTGCTGAATTTTACTTTCCATCTGGCCCAGGTCCTGGGGGCTTTATGGTTATGCCTATTGATAAAGGCCAGGTGGTCAAGTTTTGGGAGCTGTCTGTCACTTGTTCAGAAATGGGATGTGGCTGTAGCTGAGCAAAAATAGAGGAACAAAAGGCAGTGGCAGCTGGGGTGGGCAGGGGAGCAGAATTCCTCTCATTCCCAGCCCCTTCTCCTGTTCAAGCTCAGCAACACCTGGATGTTCCTTTGGTAACGGCTGCTCTGGGGATTCAGTCGAGGCTGTTGTGAAAAGCAGTAGTCTCTTTTATCAAGCAATATCTTGAGGGTGTTTGGTGAATACGTTGCACCGTTTCCATTGCTCTGCTGGATTCTTGTGGCGATTGAGCTATTCTGCCTAGAAAGGACTGTTTGCTGGTTTTTTTCTGAGAACCTTGCTCTAAAATGATCTATTCTCCCTTTCAGGAAAGGGTGCACGTATAATTTATATAGTTACTGGGTATATGGTCTTGTTAGTTTGGTGTCTCTAATAACCTCAAGACACATCTATCACACCTTGCTAAAGGCATTAGTTCTTTTTTGTGCAATGCGGGTGCTTATCTTGTTGTTTCTATTTGAGCGAGATGAATTCTGTAGGACAGAAGGCACCTTGTGCTCTTTGTCACACAATGTGCACGTAAAACTTAAAAAACCTCTAATGTTCCTTACAGAGCACAGACCTCTAGGCTTGTAGGAATTTTTGGCTGCCCTTCTTATAAGGCTTGACATTAGTGAAATCTATGTCCTCTTGGACAAAAAAAACCAAACCCAGGCATTCTTAAATATACTAGTCACATGTACAAAGACATTTTAAAAAAATGCAACTTTAGTGGCGCTTACGATATAAATTTTATTTGGGTCTTTGCAGTCAGTGAATCCGTGTTCTAGCAAAGGAAGCTTTGCTGAAGCAAATCTATTTTTGCTGAAGCAAAACCTCTTTAACTGGCTTGAAGATAGTGTAAGCGTAACTGAAGGAGGTTAGCTGGCACTTAACTCTTTCAGTGTTGTTCCAATGAACAGGTGGCTATTTACACCAGTGTTTGCTAAAGAGGTACTTAGGATAATATTTACTAAGAGAGCAGTGGAGAGAGAAAGCAACAAAATGTTTTGGTTACTCTGGAATTCGCCCCTTGTCAGCATGGGAGGAGAGCGGGGAGGCTGCAGCTTCTTTTCTTTCCTTTACAAACTTTCCTTCTCCAGCTCCTTCCAGAGAACAAGTGATATCTTTTACTCTGATTGTAATGAGTAGATCCTTTGCTAATTAGCTGTGGTGGAAAGCAGATGGTCATGTCTACTTGATACAGTCTTACTGAGACTTCACTGAGGGCTGAATTGAGCTTAATTGCATACTATTTACATATTACAGTGATTCCTCGAAAGTGTATTGCTGCTAATTTTTCTTTTTATGTTGACTTCTATAAAAAAAAAATCTGATGTTGCAAAAGTATTGGAAGTAAAACTAGAATGTATATACTTATCAGTGCTCTATGAAAAGCTTAGGGATCTGAATTTTCACAAGCCAGGGATTCTGCTGTGGTTTATTTTTTTTATGCTTATTAAGTGATCCAACGGAACTCATTTCTTTCTGCTTGCGAAAACAGTTTTGAAACACTGGCTCACTTTTGGTCAGTGGGAGAAGTGATTGATGTATTGCATATCTTGCATAGTAACAGGTACTGACCATTGTCCTCAGCTCTCTCTAGTTCTGAAATCACATCCAAACAGTTTCTCTAATTTGATGTTTCCATTATTTGCCTTCCTCGATAAATAGAAATCATAGATTTATATTTAGTAATTTCTCTTTTTCAATTTTGAATGTTCTAAAAGTTTATGTTCTTTTAATGTTTTAATAAGTCTGTATTATTCCACCCATTTCTAGAAACTTAAATGTTTCTGTACGGTGCTTGGTAAATGCTGGTAAGTTTGACTTTCAGCTTGAAAAGTTACAGAGCTTGCTAGGCACCGTTAGATTCAGCAGACCCTTTCCATTGCTTGCTTGAGGATTTGAATCAAGTCCATAGTCTGCGTTTTCACTTCCTCTGAACCTAAAGGACTTTCAAATCTTGATCATGTATGGGACTGAAGTGAGAAAGAAAATCCTGATTGGGTGTCCAGTCAAAATCACAGACCGGAAAGGCTCAATAGGTGTCCAGGTAGAAGAGCTGTGTATCAAGTGCTTGTGAAAGGCTCAACCTCAGTCCTGACCTCTCTGAAATTCAATCGCCTGAGTATTCATTTCTTTCTTACGTTGAACTAGTGAATTTGTAAACAAGCTTTGCTTTGCAGTAGCTGTGAAAATAGTCAAAGCATGAAGTCTTGGTAGTGATAATTGAGTAATATTTTTGAGTAATATATTCAGCACATCAGGGGGGAGGAGGACAGCAGTAACTGTTTTCATTGCTGCTTTCATATAATAGGAAGAATAATTAAAAATGAAGAGCACTCCTACCATTTGTAAATTTTCCTTTTTTTTTCTGAACTCTTCTAGCTGTGGCTGTCCTATACATTGTATTAAGAGTACTTAGAACAGAAGTGTCACAGTTGCTTGCATATATGAGCTTGATTACTTGCAAGTTTACCACTTATTTTAGGTTATTGTATTGTTTACAGTTAACTTTATTCCCTTGATAAAAAAAATGTGAAAAATTTAATAGATATCTGCTGAGTATACTCGTTAAAATTTTACACATAATTAGTTGTTCAACATGTAACTGTGACCAATTAAAAAGGAAGATAATTCGATTAAAGCCTGTAGGTTAAGGGTACTATACAGGCATGTACCCAGAATGGACCTCTGGAAACTACTGAAGCGTTGGATAACACAAAAGCAAGGTAGAAATGTTTTGCTCTCAATTAGTTCACATAATTGGCTAGTGTCAGAGGAATACTGTAAAACAGACTTGTAATGTGACACCTATGAATGAGTAGATCTACCTTCACTCTTAGACACTAACTGAGGTCAAATAATGTAACTGGAAAGCTTACTTTTGAGCTAAAAGCAGTGTACATTAGATTTCCTAATGCAGATCCTACTTACCTTTTATTGTAAAAAATTACATAAATTTACGTGTTACTGGCTAGATCCCAATTTTCCTGGAAAAATAAAATGAGGAATAATAGTCTCTTTTTTAAAATGAGCTATTTGGTGAATGTAAAAAGAAAAAAGTCTGATTTACAAAACCTGTATGCAAACTGTTAGTTACACAGTTATTCTTGGCATGAGCTTGATTCCAGTTTTGTATTTATAGAAAACAAAGGCATGAAAAGCACTGTGTGGTATGAAGATGTGCAGATTGAGTAGGGCTACGTGTTGTCCAATGTGCTTATGGAGAAATATGACTGTATTTTAAGATAATGCCCTAAGTAATCAAGCATAGCATGTAATAATGTGATTAGCGCTCTGCAGTTAATTCAACTCTTTTCGGAAATCGGTAGAAAATGAGTGGGTTTATGCATATAGGTAGTTATAAAAAAAACACGGAAAACTCTCAGTGAACGTAATCTTAGTAAAATCAAATGTAAAAGAAAAGCCAGTTCATTTTACGTAGTCACCATGTCTTTAATTTCATATCCGTAATGGAATCGTGATAATATAATTGTCTGCAGTGCTTGCTGTAGGAGCAGGATGCTTCCAAATATTTCAAAAGCGGTATTTCTTTCTGTTAAAATCTGAGCAAACCTACCATTGACATTAGGAGGGCAAAACTGATTTGGAAGCAGACTCCTTACAAGACTGGGATAAAAATGAGAGACTACTAGCAAATGTCAAACATGCTGTTAGATTTTGAACCTTTCAAAGAAGTGTATTTTGAGATAGATATGCAATAAAGCCTGTGTTTAATCTAGGAAGAGGGGCAGTATTCTACTGGTAAAAAGCAGAAGGAAAATAAATTGCATCATCTATAACCTTTGCAGTCATAGGCTCAGTGAACAGAACATCAAAACCAAATGTAAGGAAAACAAGCCTCTGTATTCAATTTACCTAGTGATATCCGGCCTTACAAGAAGCTTTAAGTATATTCATTCTTTTAGCTACAGTGTGAAAAAATCAGTACTGAGCTCAGTCTTCAATGGATGACTATATCCAGTGGGAAAAAATCGCTTAAAGCTAGATCTAAAGTCTATCAAAGTGACTGGAAACAGTCCCACGGGCTTCAGGGGCTGTAGGTCGGGCTCTTAAACACGTAAATGAAAGTTTGATTGTTTTGTGTGAGCAATATTTCTGTTAATCATCCAGCAAAATATATCTGATTATTTGGAACAGCAAATAGCCATTTGGTTTCTGACAGAATACAATGTGTGTTTAAGCATATCAAATGTGTTTGGAGTTAGTGAAGGAAGAATCTCAAGATGTTTGGGTTTGGTTTGGATACACATCCAAAACGTGCATGCTTAGCTAAAGCTCTTCAGTCTGCAGCAAGGGTGTGTTGAAAAATGAGAAGTCTTGCTCAGCTTTTCCAGTGCCAGAGAGCCAAAAGCGCCAGAGCAGCCAGGCTGTTGGTAAGAGGAATGAGAGGTTGGTGGGCAGGGACAGAGGTTTTTTTGAACATACGAGCATCTTTAAAAAACAGTTCAGCTTTCCAAAGAGCTTGTGTAGAGACAATAGTTTGATGCACATCTTCCTGCTTTCATGTAGGAGGCCTGTCTGAGGATGTTGTCCACTTCTGAGACATTGTCCTCCGCTCCTCCTGCAGGCGTGGCTCTCTTGTGCCCTGAGGTCCTGTGCATCTTTGGTGGAAACACTGAAATTTCCATTTTGGAGTGTCATATGAAAATCTTTACAAGTGTCTTTCTCCAGTTTCCTTTCAGATATATGTATGTGCATGGGGGCATGGAAGGGGGATAGCAGGGAATGAAATCTGGAATTTTCTTTATCTTCCAATCTTGTCCAGATTAGGGCTTCATCGCTGAGTTTGCTCTCCCTGCTGCGTGCTTGAGAACCGCTGATGTCCTTCCCCTTTCTAAAGTTAGGAAGCTGCAGTTGTGCGTCCAGGAGAATCTGACTATGGTTGGGCATGATAAAAACCAGGATGTATGGAAAACTGACATAACGATAAAAATTTCCATGTTATGCCTGCTTTCTTTCTGTTGGATAAAATCTTTTGTGTTGTGCTGCTCCTTACTGTGGCAAGGAAGATTACGAAATAAGAAGAGTGATTCCTTCAATGTACTGTGCTCACGTAGTTCAAATTATGCTTTATACTGCTGCCAGTGTTACACCACAGAGCTTAAGTTTTGTGTACATGCAAAATACCAGTATTTTTCTGCTCATGAGATAGCATGGCTCATGGGAGATGGTACCTCATGCAACTTGTATTGACGAAACATCTGAATTCCTGGTTTTCACCGGGATAAATCTGACCAAATGCAGCGATTGACAGACCTTAACTCATAGATTGTGGCTGAAATGGTGTTTGAGTGTGTGTGCTCTTTCTAAATTTGTCACTTAGAGCTGAAATGATGAGCCTGACAATTCATGGAGTTCTGTCAGTGTAGTGTACCTGGTTTATAGAAGTTTTGCTCTACTGAGCATTCCTTTCTTAAACAGAAACCACACAAATTTATTTGATAGCTAATTAGAGTATAAGTAGGTAAATATGTAGCTAACTCATAGGACCATGGATTAACCTGAGCAAATTAAATGATTAGTTTCTTGATTCCTTTTGAAAAGGGCCATAAAAAGTATTGTTCTGAAGACAGCTGTCATCTTTTATTGGCTTGGGGGTGTGTGTGTTTTTTTGTTTGTTTTTAAGGGGAGGAGTAGAAGTCATCTTTGGCAAGGTTTCTTTGTCTAAGAATCTCTGATTATGAATGTTGTGCTTTAGCTATCCTCTGTGTCTGGTTCTGTGCCAGGATTTATCAGGATGGAGGGCGTTCTCAGTGGTGGTGCACTTTTTGCCACTAGCAATGGTTTTTCCTAATAGGGCAAGTTTATAAGACTCATTACCAAGAAGGGAATAACGGGAAAGGAAGTTTCGATGCGATTTTTTTGTTTTCCTTTTTTAAAAAGGGAGACAGAGACAAAGGATGGAGTTAATATAAAATCCTGCTCTTCAGTTAGCCTAAAAGATGACCTGCAGTTTTTGGAATTACGGTATGTTCAAAGATATGTCACTGAAATAATGTAATGCCACAGACATTAGGCCATAATGACCTAAAAAAGTATGTGTTTAGTAGTTTGCAGCTGGAGTCAAGGAAGGAGCAAAACCGCTTGAAGTGAGCCAGACCCACACATTCTGAAAACCATTATTACATTTAGAGCACTGGCGAGGAAAAATATTCATAGCTAACAGTTTGCCTTTGGTTTAGATTAAATGTCACATGATTCGCAACTTGCAATGGTGCGAGAGCTTTTACAGAGGGTTTCTGATTTTTTTTTTAGCTATCAACTGTGATCTGAACAATCACAACCGTGGTCCCAATCAATGGTGGTCTGGAGTTTTAGGAGATGGGGATTTTGGTTAGGTTTTTGTTTTGCTTTAATAAAGAGAAAGGACTTATGAGAAATGGGAGTTGATATGGACCACCCAGAACAGGTAAAGGATCTTCTGAGTGTCTTGAAACACCTTCTGATCATCAGAAGGTCCAAATAAGCAAGATGTCTAGGTATGCACCCAATAGTTTACTAACTTATGGGACTTAGGGACTAACTTATGAATAGCTTAATTTTCGAGAATCTAATAAGGCCTCACTATTTTATTGTTAATTTTGCCTGTGTAGCTACTAGCCTAGAGTCCTCATGGTGCAAACAGTAACATGAGAAAGAGGTAAAGTCACTGTTCATACTGATGTAATTTTCACACTGATTGATCAGTAGTGGGCAAAGGCATGGAATTCAGATGTCTTAATTGTCAGTCCTGTGCTCTAACAGCCAGATAATTTTCCTGAGAGGGCACGTGCCTTTCTTGGTGTCTAATTCACCAGTGCTTGGCATGATATAGCCAGGATTTAACATCAGGTCTTCCTTCTAGAGGTGTTTTGATTTTTTTTTTTATTTTTTTTTTTATCTCCATGCATTATCTTACTTTTCCTCAAAGAAGCTTTAATTGTGTACCTAACAACTGAAAAACTCATATTTTTAACTGCAGTATGCAATTTTTAGAATTACTGCTTAGTAAAAACAACCCCTATCCACAAGAAGAAAAAGATTGTAGACCTAATCAGAATCTGTATTAGCCACTACCAAATTTGCACGTAACTGGTTTTGATTGGTTTTCCATACCCTACATGACAAAGGATCATAGGTATTAATTTATCCTTATAAAGCATCCCATAGGACAGTATCAGAGGGTACTTGACAAAATAAGCAATGATTTTATCCGCATGGTACAAGTAGTTAAATTCTACAACAGTTCTTTAAAAGGAATTTTAAAAGCGCATTCTAACACATCAGAGAGGCAAAGTCTGTAGGTAGACTGTCTGGCTTCCCGCGTCCGCAGTGTTACAAGTACAGCAAGCAAAATACCATAAATACTCAATGTAAATATTCATTGAAGTGTAGAAACAAAAGAAAACTCTGTCAGTAGTGCCAACTCTTTCCCTATTTGTTTTTCTTAAACATCCAAATACAAATTTTCCTAACACACAAGCACATAGCAGAAACTAATCTTATCAGTATGGACTGTTAGCCTGGACTATGCTGGATTTGTTATATATTGGATAAAATACTAGCTAATCTAAATTGGATTGGTTACCATCTCTCTTGGCAGAGCCCTGACCTAAGGTAATTAGACAGGCTTCATACTGATCTGATTTCACTATTGCAGTAAGGTCTACCTCTTCCCTCACAAGAAAATGTTAAAATGTGGAAAGGATTTGGCTTTTCTGGTGTTGTTTTCTTTTGTTTTTAAGGTTTCTATTTTGATCCATGTCATCTTTGACTCAGAATTTAATGACTTTACCATCCTTTTTGGTAATCATACCAAATACTTCAGTGAAGTTTAAGTTTTAATAAAGCTTTAACTTCACAATCCTTTATGAAACATTCTCAAAGTACTGTTGTGCAGTAAATGGATGAATTGCCTGTTGATTCATCTGATGGTGTCTCTCTGTACTTGCCTGTAAGTGAAACCAATAATTCAATGCACTTGCCTTCCTTGCTGTGAGTTAACAATCACCTCATGACAAACTTGGGGTGTTTCAAAGCACCTACCATTCCTCTGCTCCACAAGTGAGTACAAGTTTTAGTTTGAAGCTTTTCCTAGAGAGGACTCTGCTTTTTACCAAACCTATCAATTTGTTCCAGTGGCATTGGTTGAGCTAATAAGAGATCATCTATTCCTACAAATCTGGCCTTTTTACTATATAAAATCAGACTCATTAGCAGTTATCTCAAAAGTGAAGGAGGTATGGAGAATTTAGTAAAAAAAGTGGTTCTCATGTGGCTAAAAAATACTCACTTTGACCTGTTTTTTTTTTCTGGAACGTTGCTGCTGTGGTGCTTGGGTGTTCTTGAACAGAAAGTGGTTTGTTTCTTCCACAGTAGTCTGGTGTCCGTATGTTAAACAATTCCATGGATATTCTGCTCCAGAACATCTTTGGCTAATAAGAAACTGAGAGATAAGCCTTGTGATAATTGATAAGTCATTAGCAGGACTCTAGTTCATCAGATAAGGCAATTAATGGTTTCGCATTTCCTAAAAGGTGGCAGTATTGGGCTGAGTCACTGCAAGATGTAGGATGAGGATTTCTTTCTCGACATAGTTTGAATGCAGGACAGATTACAACTGAGTACGTGTGTTCTCTGCAGTACACACTTTGGCTTTTCAATAATATTTATTCATTTTGATTCCTCAGCTGGTAGTAGAGTACTTGTGTTATGGAGAATTGATATTTTATTCACTCAGTTCTTGTATAGCAAGAGCTGTCACTGATTCTCTCCTTTCTCTTTTACGTATGCTAATCAGGGGGCTTTATCATTGGAAAGGTAATTCATTTTTTTACTCTGTAGGTGTTAGAAATGTTGATTATGATTTAAGCATCATGGAGTCGAGATATTCCATAACTAGATTACAAAGTAGGAAAAATTCTTTCAGGATTCATTCCAAGTTTCTCAGGAATTTTTTTGAAAATTTGAAATTGAAAATTTTTTTGACTGGTTGGAATCACAATGGTCACTTATTATCTGGTATGGTATAAAAGTTCAAGAGATAGTAAAGATAGTAACATAGCATGACTTACACATTCGGAGCTCTTAATATTAGTACTGAGAATTTTACCTTGCTTAAACACAGGTGGGCTGAAGTGTTGAATCTTTGTGGCAATATTTGTTAAAAGAACTAGGTCTTTTTTCTTTCCAAGCAGGTATCCGTTAAACTGAACAACTATGAAATGACAGTTTTGATGGAGAGTTTGTGTCTTGGAATATTATTTGTAGGAAAGGTCACTTTTCATGAAGTGATGAAATAAGTCGGGTGATAGTGATAGCTTAAATAATGTGGGTCAGTAGGTTTGTCGGTATTGACATTGCGTGGCCAAGATGCCATCACAGGCACTTAGGCTTTGTACTACTGAGAGGGACCGCAACAGCGCTGACTTCCACTGATGTAAGCTGTGGTGGAACTCCAGCCTTAGTTCTCCGCTTCTGAAGTGAGCAAGGTTACTTTGGGAGCCTTCATTCTCTCTTTTCATGTTGCTTCAATCACAGTTGTGATTTTTAAAACACTTTTGGTGACTGGAATTGAACCTCAGTCTCCCAAACGACCATTCAGACCCAGTGGTTTGTAGCAGGTACCTGTTACCGAAGCAGATGAATGTTCCTTGCTGTTCTCGCTCCATCCAGCCCTTCCATCTTCTCTTGAGAAATGTTCCTTAATGTTTTATACTGGTTTTGATGAATTAGCTTTTTATATTAAACAAAAGATCAATTGTAAAATTTCCTACTGGTTCTTATCTAATTGATTTTGGAAAAGACTGCACAACTAGTACACAAACAAATTCCTTACTTATAGTGAAGCGAAGATAAGAGAGGAGATAACATACTAGCTAAATTGAGTTATGGATTCTGATGGTATTGCTGTTGAAAAGCAGGCATATTTTTAACCTATTTCTCTGCATCAATAAGGGTAAGATCTTGCTTGGTCTAGGAGGCAGTCGGTAGCATTGCGATACGTGTCACTGAAGGTTTAATCTATACCTCGGTATCTCAATTTAAAACATTCATTTGGGAATTCTACAAACCAGTGTGCAAACATTATTTTATTCAAATATTGAGTAAATTTTGCCTGAAAATATTGTGGCTGCCTACCATACTATGAGGAAATGCTCTGGGTATAAAATAATATATCATGCATTACTGTAGCTGCTTTAAACGTGTGTCTCAGAGTAAAAAATTCCATCTGTTATGTTGTGTATGAAGGTTGAGGACTAAGCACGTGAAACTTGTCGTATGGAATGGGAAAGTCAATGCCAACTGCACAAGCTGCTTCCCTGCCAGTCTAGAGAAGCGTAGCCTATGTCCAGAGGGTAGGTAAGGATTGTGCTCATATTAGGATACAACTTAAGGAGTTAATTGCAGTGCTTAAGCGAGCTGATAGCATCTCAAACTAGTCTTGAAAGTGTCAGAGGAAGAATAACATTAATATGACTGTATGATTTAAAGAGATGCTAACACATCCTCCACTGATGCAAGCCAACATCACTGGTGTTGCCAGAGTTCAACTAGCTATGTGAGGCAATGTCAGACGCTACTGGGAAAAGCTGTTTAAAGCCAATCGTAGCTGAGGCCTACTAATATATATGTCTAGACATGTGTTAAAGCTCCCTCATGGTTTGGTGTTGAAGGTATAGCTGTTACATAAATAAAGACTTTTATAAGTACTGCACTCCTGAGAGAATCCTTCTAAATTACTTGGAACATCCTAGAGAAGTAGACAACTGAAAGGTGGCAGAATCTGTCCTATACGTACTAACTTTGAAATGCAGTTCAAAAGGTAATTTTCAATTTTGATATCACTTTATCTGTAAAGCATATTTTGTGGAATGTAATACAGTTTCATTCATCTTAAATGATGCATATGACGTCGTTTGCGCTATGTGGAGGGCACTAAGATTCCTAGTGCAGTGGGTGGAAGAGAAGACAGAAAGGAGCACAGGGAGGAGGGAGATGTTGATATTACTAAGTATGTCTCAAGATCTGTCAGGTCCAGACAGGTCACTGGAAAACCTGGAGACAATGCTTTTTTAGCTGGTGATTAGGGCTAAATCAACTGACAGACAGAAGTGTAAACACTGATTCTTAACTCTTCATGGAGTTGAAATGTATTTACTGTACTCACTGAGAATTTAATTGGAGAGAAAATAGTAAGAAAAAATAGCAAAGTACTATCTGATTTAAAGTAGTAATTTGTAGCAGCCACTCTTGGGCAATCCCAGTTTAAGTTCCTTGTGACAAAGCTTGGTGTTATCATTGTCCTGTTACATCAGTACCTCCTGACTTGTAGTAAACGGCTGCTTCGTCTTACTTTCCCTGAAAATAAGGCAAGCGTTACCTGAGCCCCAGCTCTTTCCCAAGGCTCCTTCTGGGGCAGTGCAGCTGTGTACCACCTCTGCCACAAGGCCGAGCCAAAAATGCTCAGTCTCACCCTGCGGCAGAAGAGCTGTAGCTTTGAACCTTTACAATCTTTATTAACGTAACTCTTCCTGTTTTAATCAAGTGCCTTACACATATTTTATTTAGCCTGTGAATATCTAAAAATTGAAAAAGCTTTCTGAAGGGCACACGTTTCTAATTAACAATGGAATAATCTCCTTCATATTTTTTTTCCCTTCATGAACAGACAATTCCTGAAATTTCATCTTTATTACTGAGTGCTTTAGGCAGTGTTTATTCACAGTAACTTCTGCTGGTTTCTTTCCATCTCCCAGATCAATTGATACAGATGATTCGTTAGGACCACTGTTGTCACTGTTTAATCCACAGTATATACTTGTAGGAAGGTAGCAGAAAAGTGCCCAAGCCAACTTCAAAAGACTGTCATTTGAAGAAAAAAAATCAGCAGTCTTTATAGCAATTAGTGACAATAGAGGCACGCACCTGTGGTGGGGAGCTTTGACTCAAAGAAGCTGTTCTAAAACACATTTAAGCGCTGTGGATTCCTAGTCTTAGATTTGAAGAACTGACAGAAATGACCTGTTCACCTCTGAACTAGTGACCTACAGGTGGGAAGAAGTATTGTTAGAGGCATGTAAGCAGAATGTAAGGCTGTGTTGTTTTGATGTTTAAGCTATCCATTTCATCTTGGTGCAAAGAATAACAAAGAGGCGATCCGGCTGATGAAAGGTAAAACTGCACTTGAGTTAATTCAGCTAGAAAGCTAACTTTTGCAAATATTTTTACAGTCTACGTGGTGGAGATGTGTTAATTTGTACTTAAAACCAAAGTCAAGTATTCTAAGACTCTTACTGTCCTTAATTATATACACATTCCATAGTCTTTAAGCCTTTTAAAACTTATTAAGTAACACGCTTTTGTTTTAAAAATTGATGCAGAGCTCTTTCTTTGCCATTGACTTCACTGACAGGAGTTTCAAGACCTAATATTGTTCAAGAACCTTGAATCTTGTGATTCCTCACTTCCTTCACCAAGGGAGAAGCAAATACTTTGTGGATTGTGTCATTAGGGCACAGAGCAAGGTGGTGCCAAGGAAACCACGTGGCAGTGAAGCACACTGCAAAACAGTTGATTTAGGAGCTGTGCTGCTCATTAGGGAACTAATGACAGCCGAAAGCCAGTGAAGTCATAAGCCACCTCCTGATAGGAGCTGGGAGCAGTCAGCTGCTTCAGTATGGTATGTTCATGCCGGATCTGACTATTATTAATATTCCAGGAGGCATAAAAGGAGAAATACAGCAGTACTGGGTTGCCAAAGGTGAAGGTAAGAACCATCACTGGTTTCTTCAAGTGCTTGAGATTGGCAGAAATCTCCGAAGTGGTCCCCGTTGCAAGATTTTAAATTGGATAGGAGGAAGGGGGAGAAGGAGATGTATAATTAAGGGGAATCTGGCTAGTAAAATGTTTTAGGGTGGCATAAAAATTATAAAAGACTCAGGTAAATAATATGAAGAGTCATTCTGTATAAACTATTTAATATGCAGTGGTTGCTATTAAAATGTTTGTTTATCCTAGAGAAATCGATGAGAATGTTCTCTCGTGTTTTCAGTATTAATCCCGCAAAAAAGGAGCAGCAGAGGTATCCTTTTCCAATAACCTCCCCCTTCTCTACCTCCTGCTCCAAAAAAAAACGTGCATTTCTATAAGGTATCTTTTCTGATATAAGTAGAGAAGCTATGTACACTTAACATCAAATAAGGGTCAGTCAAAGCAAAATTCTCAAGTAAAAAAAATTCAAATTAGGAAGTAAAACGTTTTATGCGCGACAGAAGACTACTTATCCAATAATAAAGAAGAGAAATATTGTCTAGAATACACTTTCAGTGTCCGATATCTTTTAGAATTGTAAGCCCGCAGCATCTTGCACAAAATATTCAGTATTTTTCAGCAAGGAAGCCTGTATGTTTTTTAGGTGATAACTCATTGGAAGGGATAAAAGACCCACAAATGGATATGTGTATTAGCGAGTAAAAATCAATCTTATTTAAGCATTAGCTGTGTAGAAATCAAGTCCCAAACTGAATTAAAATGGCAAAAGTGTACAGTACGTGTCTTCCCAAAGACTTACCAAGTTTTATAGGGTACACAAAAAAGTCACATGAAACTGGAGTAGCTCATTTCAAAATCATTTTAATAATGACTGATCCATTTGAATTTAAGCAGATGAAGGATAAGCTGAAGCAGGGATAAACTGAAAAGGCCATGTACTGAGTCCCTTCGTTATCTACATGAGTAGAAACTACTGCAGTTTATCATCTGCTGTCTCTTTTTGCTATCTCCCTCTTTAATTTTCCTAAATGGCTGGTGCACTGCTGTTGAGATAAGGTATTTAATAAGGGAAAGGATTTAGATGTTCCTACAAGACCAGTATAGGCTCCTTTTTTTTTAAATGTCATCTTGATTTGTGCTTTTTCCTTCTAAGTAATAGGCATAGGGATTATGAAATGAATCCGGAAGCTAAATTCCACTAACAAAATCCTTGTATCCACTGGTAACATAAATAACAATTGGTTCATAGTGCAATAATCCCAGATAGTAACCACTACGAAGAGACACATAAACTGAAACTCATCTTAGGTGGATTAATTTTAATATAAAAATTTCAGAAGCCATAGGGCTACATATATTTCATTGAAATAAAGTTGTCTAATTTAACTTGTTTATGACATCTTTTTTAAAAAGCAAAGGAAAACATTCTTTAGTATAACGAATTACCTGTAATAGAGATACACCTGCTACTTCCATGTCCTAAAACTCATCCTGTAGCCATCCCATTGACTTATTCTACCCCAGGAGTGTATTTTAAGGAAGCAGTGTTAATAATCAGCAATATTCTGGCATCTTTACAAATGGTGAGTAGCATCTTCTTCCAGATGTCCTCTGCATGTGGCTAGGGAACACCCCTGCAGAGCAGTGGTCTGCGACGCGCATAAGGATGTGTCCACACTCGCGTTTTATTGTGAATCAGAAGTGCATTTCTGAAGTGAGTCTCCCGATCGTCCCTGCTCACTGTGCATTGATTCAATTCACAGGCTGGTCTTGGAGCTCACAAACATGGAAAATGTGCTTCAGAAGCGCAGTTAAAATACTCCAGCCATTATTGGGTGTTCAGTCGTGGGGACCAGATTAGAGCCAGTCTGAAGTAACACCCTCAGACTGCGTACAGTGCTGACATTGCATCCTCTGCATCAGCTTCCTCACCCTGCAGATCTCTTCCTGTTGTACGGCAAAACTTGCAAATGTAGATACAGCTTAAGGGTGACAGGAAACACAAAGGCATTACAGCAAAGTGTTTCAATTCAAAATAGCTCATAAACTTTAACTCTAGCCCCTACGTTTGCGTATTGTGTTAGATGTCAATGTCACGATCGCATATTGAGTTGGTCTGCAAGATTTCATGCCTCATTCAGTGCATTGTGTTGACTTTTTCATGGGAAAGGAGACACTAATTCATTATTTCATTATCCATTTCAGGACGTTTTTAAAATTCGCATAACTTTGTTGCTGTAGAATGTGTTTTTCTATAACTTCTTGCTTTACTGATGGTGAGGAACGTTCTGGCATTACCAGTGTAAGCCTGTGAGATGTGCCAAAGCACCCAGGCCAACTTGGAGCCATAGGAGAGTGGGGTAGGCTGTGGTGAGCCAATTCCTATGCGGATTTTCACATCTGCACTGTGCAGTGCTAAGACTATTGGTAAGGGAGCCCAGAGCAAGTTTCCACTGAGCTTCCCAGTGCTGCATGGTGCAGGGTAAGAGGCTGCAGGGTTAGTCTTGCTGTGTTTGGAGGGTGCCAAGCTGGAGCGTGGCATTTTCCAGTTCCTGCCTGAGCTAGAGTTTCTCTGCGTGGTGCTGTTTGATCTGAATTAACTCTCCTTCTGTTGTGACCCACTGTGTACTTAGAACCCTACAACTGCAAAACTGCGTTGAAAACTTGCTCAGATGACCAGAAGCACTGAGTGAACGATGCTGAGAGCATTTAAATGATCATGCGTGCACTTGAAACTCCAGAGGTTGAATCTTGTAAGAGATATTTTTACCTTTAAAGTGTAAGCTGGAAGGGCCCAGAAGAGAAATGCTTGTTGCATTCATGTGGCAGATGGTGCTGGACAAAGAAGGATCTGACCCTTGAATAAAGTCTGGAAGCCTGAGAGGACGGCTGTTGGTAGGTAGAGTTTTATTTTCCAAGGCACTAGAATGAGCTCAGATCACATAATACAGCAGCAACACAGTGGTTATTTGATTTTCCTGAATACTAGGCCAATGGGTGGAGAATTTACCCCCCAAAAGTGGTGTTTTTCATACCTGACATCTTTGTCAACAGCTGTCTCAGAAATTTAAACTGGGAGTTTAATCTGCTGTTTTGCTATAGAAGCAGCTCTTCTAGTGTATGAAAGAAGAGTAAGCTTGCAGTAGCCTGTTCTGGAAATTCTCTGGTACCTTTCTGTAGCCAGAGGGAGGGAATTAATGGATGCAGCTGCTGATTCTATAATATTATCATGGAAAGTTTATTTTTATTTAAACTCGGCTTTTATGGGCCTCCTGCTTGTGGATAATACTTGGTAGGAAAATTATCCAAGTTGTTGAATTGTGGACAGGGAGCTAATTTCAAAGACTCAACCTCAATTTCTACCTGGAGGGAGGAAACAAGGGGAAAAAAAAAAGGCCAGAACTGGAAACTTACAGGTTGACTGTTAGAAGCAGGACTACCAATGATGCTTTTATGCAATTTCATGACAGTCATGTTGGAAAGCAAAATGTTTTTCTCACTACAGTATATCAAGGACTTTTGTTGCAATGTCCTTTGCATCATGCATGATCAGGTCCTAAGACAGCCATGCAGAGTACAACCGCTGCTCCAGAGCGAGCACAGTTTCTGCCCTTCATTTAAAACGATAGTGTTAATACCTCTTCTATACAATTAAACTGCCTTTTTTATCCTGTGGGCTGTCTCATCACTTTGAACATCATCATTGCCAAGGTGTTTTCTGCATTTAGTATATGGAGACTCTAATTTGTTTTCACTGCAGAAGCTGATACGCAATGCAATCCTTTATCAGGAATTGTATGTGCTCTTCCAAACAAGTAAATGGTTGAAGAGTAGGAGGAAAGGAAATGTCATTTCCATTTTTCAAACGGAAAACTGATCTTTTTTGTGTTAAGAGACAAAATTCAGCATGTAGTTTTGTGTTCCATGAAGAGGACTGCCCTTCATTTAACCCTATTTGGTTAAATGAAAGAAAAATGCAAAAATAAAAATCGACGAGCACAGATTTAGAGATCTTTACTGCCTGGGCTGAAACTCCTTTCCTTCCTCTAGATGCGTGCATTGGTGTTGGAAGTCAGCTAGTTCTGCTTCTGGTGTGTATGAGAGTTGAAGTCAGCTTTTGTACATCTGACTCTTATATCCTGTATGCTAGTGAACTAAACGTAAACTTAATGCTGAAAACAGTTGATCCACAAAGCAGTGTATTGAGGATGGTTTAAAAACTGGTCAGTAAATCTTTACTAAGGGATCTACTTCTCTAAGGATGTGAGCTCTTCCTGCAGAAAAACCCAGTGCCAGCAAACTTGTGCAAAATGCTGTATAAGCTTATCCTAATTCAAGGAGCAGGACAGTGGGACTTTACTGTTACTATTTCCAAGTGTTGTAGTAGAAATCTGTCTCTTCACAAAATCAGAGTGCCATTGGTGTTATCTAGACCTACATCTGCTTTTGTAACCTACCTCCTGGGAAGCAAGAGGCTTGCGGCCTGGGGACATTACAGGCAAAGCTGAGAAGGGAGACAGGCACAAAGAGGGAAAGGGGTCCCACAGCAGGTGGAGGACAGAACTGGGAATGCAATCCAGGTCCTTTCCCTGTTCATTAAAGTGTGCTGCTCCTTCCATTTCTGTGCTTATTTCAGCTCTTTACAATGCAAAAGGATTTAATGTTACCCCTGCACCTGAGGAATATTGGGTTTATGGTGTAGTTCAGGCTATGTTGATAAAAGTAATCAAAGAACGTTTGAATCTTACAGAATGAAGGCCTCTAGCTAAGGCTGATTGTGATGATAAGGTAAAATGCTAGGAAGCAGAATTTTTTTGAAAAGTTTATAATAATCAGAACTCAGTGTTTTGAATATTGGATATTTATAAGCAGGTCAGCTAAGCGTTGTTTCTACAAGAACAGCAGATGTAAATAAAGGGGTTCTTTTAAAGGTGTAGTCTACTATTCAAAAAAGTTCTATTGAAAGGTATGCAGGAGAGGTAGATCAAGTTATGGAGTAGAATTGCTATTTACTGGTTTTGTTTGTGAGAAGTTATCACAGGCAATCAGCCATCTCCTTAGCTTTAAGATGAGGGTGTTTTGAGTCAAGTACCAAAAGATAACTCTGGAGACAAGCACAGACATAAATCTCATTTATACTTGCCTGGGAGCTGGAAGATGCGTGTGCTTTAAGGAAAGTAAACAAATGAAAGCAAAAGAAAGAGAGAAGAGTGGAAGGTAAAGCATGAGGTTGTTAGGGAAAATTAAAGAGGTACGGAAGATCATCTAGATCTTGCGGTTCCAGTATAATACCACAAATACAATGCTCTGAGCATTTTGAAGCTTCCTTCATTATAATTCTACACCATATGCTGAATTTTCACTTCTGTGATTGAGATCCCTTGGAGTCATCACGCCTTAATCTATTTTACTGCTTTACCTTCAATGTATTATATAGGGTTTGGGGTCTTTTTCACTTTTATCCTCTTGTGACGGTAGAGATAACCTTGGCAGAATACACAAAAGTTAAAAAAAGGTGTGCTCTCAATCTTTATGGAAATTCCAATTATTTTCTCCTTTTACTGCAAACTAGTGGTGGAATCGTTCGAAAACCAACACACAGTGCTGAAGGTCTTTTAAACAGCTTTTCCTTCTGTTGAATAATTAAACAAAGAAAATGTAAGTATGCTTTCAATTTTTCTCATTGCTGCTAAGTCTAGGAAAAAGTTGTATTGTATATGAATAAGTAGAATAAATTTTCAGCGAAAGGATAGAAAAGTGTCTGTAACGTTAGGAGCTTATAGGTCTCAAATTTGTTTTGAAATTTTGTATCTTTGCTTAAAAAAGAAAACAGTATTGCATCAGGATTCTCGTAAGAGATTTGTGCTAGATTCTCTGGGGATGTACCCCGTCTTCATGCTATTGAAACTGATGAAGCTTGGACAATTTATACTAGCAGTGCCTCAGCTTTTCTTTTTAAGTTTTAAGGATTGCCTTGTAATTACCAAGAAAAGTAAAGCTTTGGAATGCTGCTGAGGTGTTCTTGCGTGGTATCTTCGGAAAGCGCATCTCAAAAGAAAGAAGTTAATATTTGTAATGGGACAGCACCAGAGCTTTCAACGCGAATACTGTCGTTTGCTTGTGTTAGTGAGCACAAATGCAGAAGAGTCTGCCACTGTGACCTTTTCTAGCTACAGTAATTAGTGTAAAGACTAAGTAGGAAAGAAAGCAGGGACATGAACAGTCTTGTTTACTCAGTTAACCAAAAGTTGAAGATCACACAAAAAGGGGTAATTAATACCAGTGTGATTAAACGTGGTGGGGAGGCCTGGCCTATGGTTATTTGTTTAGATCTGCTGCTATTGAGAGTTTTATAAAAGTACACAAGGTCCTAAAACCTGGTAACTTAGTCTAAAAGTACTACAGAATAACAATTTGTTTTTCCTGTCAAGTAATACACTACACTAATATTCGGACAACTATTAGTTGTCCTAATGATTTAAGTGAATCCTAGATGTGTTCACTTTTGTTTCATTGATTAAGTTACAGCCTATATCACGTCTTGCACATCTTTAGATCTGGTGACTATACTTGAAAATCATGTTAATAATCTTCCTCTAAACTAGTTACCTGTAAAGTTAGAATAAATTCATCAAGGAGGGCTTCTCAGCACAAGTTAAGGTTTGTAAACCACTGGTTCCCAATATTATCAACATGTTCAGAAAGCTGTTCCCAGGAAGATTTGGCTGCAAAATGCTGCTTGTTCTGAGAGCTTATTTGGTCTTACATTTTGCTTGGCGTTTGTTAACATGAGAGTTTCCACAGTCCAGCACTAAGTCAGACAAGGGTAATTGTTCTTCAGCTGTCGCTATTCTCTTACCTGAGACTTGCTGTTATAAAATGCTCTGAATTCAGTGTCTGTCGAAGAATCAGATTAGTGCCTGATTAGATCTGTCAAGTTCCATCTTCTAGTGTGTTTTGTGCCAGATTTGGATTTGAGAATGAATACTTGGAGTATTAGAAGTTAATATATGATACAATTGAAAGCTCTGTTGGGTAATTACATTTTTCATTTTGAGTTTGTTACCCTAACAAGTACAGTAGGGCACGAATGAAAGGTTCTAATATCAGAAGATTTACTACATGATGTCATGCGCTGCATCTCTCCCAGAAGAATTCATGTTAATTGTCACACAGTCTTGCCAAAATCATGAGCAGTGTGCAGTAATGAAATCCTAATAGCAGACAGCTGGTTTTAAAGGTGCATACCCCATGGCTTTAAAATTTTGCAAAGAAGATACGTTTCTCCTGCAAGAGCTTAGCTCTGAACTCATGCCTGACCCACACGAGGGAGAGAAGGGACGCACCAGCAGCGCTGCAGAGCCGTGCGGTCTCTGCACGTTCTGCATGTGGCAGAAACGGGGCAGTGCATGCATCTCTCCTAATTTCTCTCAACTGTTTGGCTGAGCTAGAGCCAAACCTCTGCCTCTATGTTAAGTTGAACTGCGTCACAGATTTCTAATTATCCCTTACCTTCAGTGCCCTCACAGATTTTCTATTTTCCTAGGCTCCAGCCCTGGGAAGACCGTTCTCTGATGCATCTTTGTTTGTTTATTTATTTATAATTGGGTCATTTCCATGTGGCTTTGACCTCTCCAGTTGGATTCAAAACCTGTGCTGTGTGTGGAGGAGTCAATTTTCCACCTCACAGCAGATATAGTCACTCCCTCTGTTTCTTAGGGTGGGGAACACAACCCAGCAAGTATCCTCTTTCTTGAGATTGACTCGTGGATTATAGTGAAATTTTATGCGTTCAGCTTCCTACTAGTCACTTTGTTCAGCTTCACAGTCAATAGTCCTGGACAGAGAAGGGAAGCTGTGACCATTATTTTGGGATTAATTCTTTAAAAAAAAAAAAGGGGGGGGGCGGGGGGAACCCACCACCAAAAACAACCAAAAAGACAGCTTCTGGGGTATCTTCATCATGCTGAAGGAGTTTAATGTTGGCTCACATGTTGTCATCCTGACTTTTCATTGCATTGTCCAAAAAATTCTACTGTACCAGTTCATCTGCTGGTGTGTGGTTGTGGACAAGTAAACTGCAGGCAGATGTATTCAGTTGTCAGAGCGTTGGTTCATAGGCCAATTCCTTTCCTGCATGTGGAATTTGATTTCTCACCACCTGTTTATTTATCACCTGATCAGGTGATGATCTTTATTAGTGTCTCTATGCAACAGCGCTGTATAGACTTTTGGAAGGCCCATGTTTGTTTTCTGTTGCCAATACTTACTGAACTGTTGATTATACCTTGTTAGAGACTAAAACCTTCTACTGTCAAAAACTGATGTGACCTGCCCACCCAAGAAGTGACGGCTATCCCTGCAAGGTGAGGACAAGTGGAAAGGGATCTCGGTACGTAGATTGTCACTAGCAGAGAGAGTTCCGTATTTCTCCCAAGACTGCTACAGTACTATCTTTTATGTAGGAGTGACAGGTGAATAAGTATACAGCGTGAAGCAATGCCTCTGAGGTACTGTGCGTCATGTGTGTAATTTTGCATTGGGTATCATATGAGGACATAGAGCTGTGTTTTCAGATGAACCATTTGTGGAGGTGGTGGCAATCCAATATAGACCTTTTTCTTGAGCAGGGAAAAACCCAACTATTTACTGCCCCAGAAACAGAACAGACAGCCCCAGGAGTCTATTATAGTAGGCCAAATGAGTCTTCTGTCTAAACACTGGTAAATAAAGGGCACCTGTTAGTATGATAGTGAAGATCCAAGCAAGGGCTAGTGATTGCGTGTTTTGTCATGGGGAGCATTAAGCTGCTGAAATCAGTGGATGGGTGATGTTAGATAGAAGACACTCCCTGGGAACTAAATATATTTCTCTAGGTCCATTCAAATATTTGGAGAGATAGATATATATATATATGTGAGAATACCTGAGAATCCTTTTTTAAATTTCTAAATAGTAAGCAAGTATGCTGCACTGCTTGCTTTGGGCAAATAGATCCCTTCTTGCACTGCACATTCTGGGGAAAATTCAGTTTATCTAAGCTTTATACATTTATATCTAGAACCTGTTGGGTGTCTTCATGTTTACATACCCTAAGCCTCCACTAGAAGTTGGGAGGTACATCAGCTTAGCGTGATACAGTGCTAGGAGACCGCTTCCAGCCTGTGATGTCTTCAGGCTCTTACGCTCTTTTACATGAACAGCCATCACAGTTTTAGACATTGTGTTTGTCAAGACAGTGCACACTCAAGGTAGCACAATATTAAATCAGCTCAGTCAGAACTCTTTGCTGCTGCTTCTTTCTCTCTGTAACAAATAATAGTGTAAACCTGCCATGTTGCACACGTCTTAGCTATGCATACTGTCATATTTCACATTTTTCCTTTGTCGCATTGATACAAGCTCAAGTAAAACAATATTAGAGCAGAGAATGCAACAATTGTTTTTAAAGAGATATCCCAAAATGAAAATAATAAAGCAGCCACTCCATTGTCAGAGGCTTAGCTGTATAAACAGAAGTTAAGTGTTAGATCATCTCTAAATTCTGTGGGGGAAGAGAGTGGAGAGATCATGCTGATTATTTTTTCTTTTACTCGGTACCAATGTAATATTTAAGAGCAGTAGCCTGAAAGAATGAACGCATGCACATGAATAAAGGGACTGATTTTCAGGGAAGTGAGTGACAAAAGGCAGAATAGAAATGAAGGATGAAGGCTATTCAGCAATGGAGCTTGGCTCCCAACAACTGGATAGAGGGAGTAGATAGGTGGCTGCCTAATAGAATTAAACTTCTCTTTACATTGCTTTATGTAAATATATATATATCTATAAATACATATAAAAGTAGATGTGGAAAGTATGGAATGTATTTCCTGTTGCAGCTCAAAACAAATGTGGAAGTTGGACATTGCGGGGTGGGATCGGCTCCTTGTGCTCCCATGGAGTTTTCACTGTGTGCTGCCAATGCTGCTTCCCTGCTGTGCTGTGCCTCAGTGTGCTGGTGTGCAGTGCCCAGGCATGAGGCTCCATTCGCTTCTGGTACTCGTACCGAAAATGCTCAGAATACGCTTTGAGGTAAAACATCTGTGTCTATTTGCTGAGACACCGGGTGCCTGCTGGCTAGCAGACTAGCAGTAATACAGCTGATTATTTTTTTTTCTTGCCAGCAGAGAAAGACCACAGCATCCAGTTCATGGTACTTACTAAGAGGAAATTGCCTAAATTCCCTAAATTTCGTTTTTGTAATGAGATTGTAGCAGTACTTTTGCCTCTATTTAATGTGACGGCTATCTTCTGCTTCCGTAGCTGCCCTTTAGTATCTTTGTATCAGAATAATTAGTGGTATTTTAGTAAATGCAAGGTGAGGTGTATATACTTTCCAAATGTACTATGATTGTCTTTATCTGATTTCTGTGGGTTTCCTTACAAACCAGAACGAGGCCTGGAAAAATAAAAGGGAATTGCTTGGAGATGAGAACAGTAGTGAAAAGTCTTACCTTTTCACCAAACCTTACAGTGCAATATCCAGCTGGGTCTGTCCACCTTTAACCACTAGATGATGGCGTATGCAGGAGCACAGTTATGTGCGGTGGTGTGCTAACAGCACATAACGCATGTACTAGTCATGACATTTAAAGTCTACCTCACTTTTAAGGCCTTCAAAAGAAAAGAATGTGAGCAAGTTCCCACCTAGGTGACCATGTTTTCAGTCATAGCCTGGACCTATGCAGAGTGGTTTCATGACTTTTCCTGTGATCATGTAGAGAGTTCTTGCTGAAATATCTCGTGTTACGGAACAGCCTTGACACATGAGTCAGGTGTTAGTCTCAATCTCCTCTTCAGTGTGGGCCGCAGTACATTAGTTTTCCTTAATAAGCCAAATATCACCATCTAGAATTGAAAGAGTGTTTCTAATCTCCCCACTGTTAAGAGCTGGTATAATGAGAGGGAACAGAAACGACCTCTGGAGTTCTGTGCAGCCTGATGAGCTTTCACGAGGCTTTCAAATGCCATGAGTTCCACACAAATTACTATAAATAATTGCCTAGGTTGGCCTGACCTCGGCTTGTGTGAGAAGATGATCTGATAATGGCACAAGTGACTCTGATTCTGTTCTGAAGCCGAGATCCCGTTTAGGATTATACTTATTTGAACTCTGTAATTTAAGAAGAAAGCTTTCTGCATGCGCCAGTACTGGAAACGCATTCTGAACACAAAGGTCACTGATGTGGCAGTTGAAATCATCACGAAATAAGTCACTTGGGACATGAGTTTAAGCAAAACTGAAAACTTACCTCCTGTTTGACAGTGCAGTTTTCTTGCCCTGGTCTCTCAGCCCTGGTCAGAGTTGCCAAGTTTCATATTAACTCCTCATGTCTGCACACCATATATCAGCCAGATACCTCTTCGCAGGACCTTCAACATGGAGCTTTGCGCATTTTGGAGCACACATCAATCTGATAGCAACCTGCAGAAGGGCAAGTTGGGTACCACCTCTTTGCCTTGAGGTATCCTTCCCTACTTTCCCTTGCAGTGGCAAGTGGTGAGCATTAGTTTCCAAGAATTACCACCCCATTTCATAAAAAGTGGTCCAAGTAAGAAAAAACTACCAACCAAAGCTGCTTTTATTACAAGCTTGCTTAGTCCCTCCTTTAATTTTTTACTGACAAATTGTAAAGAACAAAGCTAACCAACTCAATGATCTTAAAGGTCTCTTCCAACCTAAATGATTCTGTGACTTTATTTTTCTTTTTCTTAAACTACAGTTTTGTGGAATGCATACTACTAGGAGTAGTTCCATTACTTACTGTCAGTCTGCCCCAAAGTGCTCAGAACTCACAGCATTTTGTCAGACATGATCTTGATATAAAATAAAGCAAAACAAAAGAATTCTCCTGGATTTGACCTGTTATGATGCCCCTAGTCCCAACCAGAAAAATGTGAAACTTGTTTTTTAACAAAGTTGTCAAAATTTCCTGATCAATGTATCCTAAAAAAAAATAAAAATAAATCTTCAAAGGCGATGAAGAATAGTGTTAAAACGCTATTTGGTAGATTTGATAGCAGTGTCTCAAATCAGCTGTGCCTGTGACTTAGTGTGCTATTGCTGCAAATTTTTCAGGTTTTACAGCAAATAATGATTTTTAGTTTGCTGTAGAATGCCACAGCTTAGATAATGTGATGGATGGACTACTGGGAGGGGCACAAACCACTTCAAAATGGCACAGAGCCTCACCAACAAATGGCAACTGCTGCTGCCAGTGAAGGTATTTGCTGTTGCTGATGGTTGTACATGCGGCAGAAAAAGGTTGGGAACTCCCTGGCTTGGAATAAAGAACTCCCTAAAGGTAGATGGTCTATACAGATTAACTGTGGCCTTATTAGGCCAGGCTGTTACTAAATTGTTTTGTTACTGGTACCATCTGAAAGTCTTTAAACCTCATACAGGACTAGGAGAAAGCTCCAGAGAGATCTATGCATTATTTACATATTTCATTTCTTCCCAAATGATTTTAAAAATAATTTAATATTACTATTTTGAGGAATCTCCTAAGACGCTCATGAAAATTTTAATTCTTCAACACCAATGCCTTTTCTGAAAGACAGAGCACTGCTTATCCTTTCTTTCCTTAGCCAAGAGCAATCCACTCGGGGATATAACTGTATTTGGGGGAGCCTTGGGGCTGATTTCATGTTGGCTGTAGTAATAATATAAATCAAATAAATCAGTTTGCAGTATCATAAACAGAACCATTCTGGGGGGGGTGCAGATTTAACTAGGAAGACTGTGTAGGGACAACAGAGGTTTTATAGGTGTGAGAAGAGTGACAGACAGGAAAGGGCGTTCCGCAGGCCAAATTTCAGCTCTTTGTGCACTATGTTGCTAGCAATAATTTGTAACCTATTAGCTGAGATTTTCAAAATACCTGTAGGATTTAGTCACATCTTCCACTGAAGTGTAATGGGCGATAAGTTTAAATACCATGTATTTAGAAAAAAAAGACTGAAAACACTTTCAGTCATTACTGAAGCGTACTATAGTACATTTGTGTGAGGATAAAGAAAAGACAGGTGAGATCTACTGTATGGGTAGGCAAGCTTCCAAGAGCATTAACGTTTTATTTTAAGAGATGAATAAAAGCCTCAAAATTGCTCTAGACTTGGCAGGTAAGGATTGTTATGCTTCATCTTGCCTCTTGGCCAGAGAGCTCAGTGTAAGTGGGAGTTTGCCAGATACGGCAGTCTTCCCCACTACCTGAATTTAATTTAAACCATTCTGTGCAGCCCTGATTTTAATCCTTTCATTTTGGTTTTGAGTTACCGCATATATGGCACAATGGAAATATTTTTTTCAAACTTAAATTAGAAACATATTTTAGGAGACAAAAAAAGTGCCTGTCTTCGGTGCAGAATGAAACATCCTTAACTGTTAGATGAAGTATAACCGTTGGAACATTTTACTTGAAATGTTTGATTATCAGTAGAGAACTGTGGATTTTCTGCTGTGTGCTTTTTGTTTCCCCCTCCCCCTTGCAGTTCGTACACATCGCACAAACTGTTTCCTCAGGATGGCCAAACTTTTTGTTAGCTCACAACAAACGTGTGTTTAAAATAACTCAAGACACAAGAGTGACGTGTCAATGGTAAAAAATCAGTGTGTTCATCTTTATTTTGATGGGTAATTACAAATACTACTCCTCTGGCCAAGAGGAAATGTTATAATACAAACTTATATTTTTATACTCTGCATTGAAAATAATGGTGGTTTGGGGTTTTTTTTAAATTCTACTGAGATCTTCTTATTTGCCATAAATGATGGCAACATTGTTTTCACCTCCAAGAGTACATGTTTCTCAGTTGTGCCATCAACTTTTGCTCTAAATGCAGTGCAGAACAGGAAGTTTAAACGCTGCAAACACCTGAACCCAAGTAAAAGTCATGGAAAGAGTATGAGTTGCACCTTGATCTTGAATTTTGCTGCCCAGGGTGGCCTTGTTTCTTCCACAAGGAAAAGTAACGGGCCTAGCTGATAGGGAAGGAAGAGGTGGGGGTTTTTTTAGTGTTCTCATGGTGTTTTTCATAAGCAGGCTGGAAAATTAAGATCTTTATGGAACTACTGCATCATGTGTGAAAAGTATAGTGGAAATCGATATTAAAGAAGGACATATTGGGTCGGATTTCTGAGATCCTGGGTATGGTGCTATTCAACACATCCATCAAAACATGGCTGAAAGATTAGAAAGTCTGGGTTAAATCTGCAGATGACAGTTAGGAACTGAACAAAACCAGGATTCTAGTCAAGGAGGATGCGTGTGAGGTACCACTCTAGACAGGAGTAACCTATTGCATAAACAAGCAATGGCCAGTGACTTCTCTACCATCAGTTACTGTGATTCCTTCACCCTTAATGTACCTTGACGCTATCCTGCTGTTGAGAAGAAAGGCCCATGCTGCACTGGAGTATTGGAGTATTATTGATGTGGATAACCATTTTATTCTAGTAGTGTTGGAAAGCATCAAGCATGGTGTGTCCTATCCTGGACTGCGTGTTTCAGAACAGATGAGTACCAACGGGGGCAGTTCGGCGCTGAGCACTAACAATGTTTTGAGGTCTAGAAATGCCAATCAGGGTCTAAGTCTCTGTGATAATGCTCATTGACTTGTTACAGATAATTCCTAGAATTTGATAAAAGCAAAATAATTTTTAATGGGCTTTTTCTAGCATTTAAACATGCAGATTTGTCAGTAAATTAGGTATGTATCAATATAACTTGTGCATATTTTTTTATGCTTGCATATTGGCAGGAGAACATGAAAATAGGAAGGAATAGTTGCCATGCAGCTGCAGTTAAAAGAGTGTTAATAGTTGGTTATTTGAAGGATAATTTAGGGCCTACATCAGAAAAAAATGTGCCTATGTGTCACGTCTGTATGGACATGTGTCTGGGACAACTGGAAATTAATCTATAGTACCAGCTAGTTGCTTGTCTAAATGCCAAACTGTCTATGGGATTGTCATACCAGGCTGTTCTTGGAAATGTACTTGTTTCAGGAAAAAAGTATAAACAACATTTGACATAGTTTTAGAAAAATCACTTTGAGAAGCGTGTCTTTTGACAAACTAAGACTATAAATTCTATCAATGAAATATGTGTCACTTATTGACTAAGTCAAATTAAATAGTCACTTACTAGGTGGTCTTACTAGTGCTGGCTTGGTTTTTAATGGTACATATGAGCCCACTGGAAAAATGGCTTATTTCTATTGTGCATGGGAAACAGTGGAGTGACCAGATTTAAATGCAGCTTCCCTGAGCGCTGGTATGCGAAGAAGGTCATTAAGTCACCCTTGGGCGTTAGCCAGGATCATGTCTGACACGATCATGTTTAAAGGCAAGGCAGAATGAAAGAGAGGAAGGGACCAACGGGTATCAGTAGTGAGGAAAGCTTATCTACAACATGCTGGCTACCCCGGCAAAGTGTAAAAAGGCCAATTAGCTCTGCTTGTCCTTCCCTTCCTGTTGTTCCCAGCCTGGGCGTGAGCCACTCACAACTTCTTCTTGAGGCTTTGAGCAAAGACTTGCTTTTTCTAAGGACTGGCAGGAAATCATTTAATAAGCTGGGGGGAGGGAGAAGTTTCCTGTTCTAGTTACTCACTATATAATTCCTAAACTGAAAAGAGAAGACGGTTCAGCGGGCCAGACCACCAGCCCCAGTGTCCTTATGAGTGTTCCTCTGGCAGTGAAGGCCTAACCAAGCTGATCATGTCCCCATGGATTTTGCCTTCAACTCAGTAGGACCCCTAAAAGCTCTCAATGCATTTTTAAAATATGAATAAGTTGCATGTTTTCTTTAAGTTGCATGTTAATATAATGGAAGTGCTTTCAAGGCCATGACTGTGGGATTAGCTCTGTGCAGATGGGCTGGACTGTGGCCTTGGAACCCTTGTTGGAACCTCACATATATTTAATCAGGAATCAGTTTAAGTGAAGCCTCTTTTGCAATGCGTATAAAAAGTGTAACTGGAATTGATATATCTTTGTCTTGTCTTACACTGTATAGTATTAATACTTAACTTTACTACTTTGGTCTGTGAGTAAATGGGCTTTATTACTTTTAATCCTCAAGGCGCTAAGACGAATGCAAAGTAGTTCACTCTGTGTGTGAGTGCCAGAGACTGAACGGTGCATGCCCGAGTTAGGCTGAAGGCAGTGAAAATCCACATAATGTCTTTCTGCTCACTGCACGGCAGCTGGGCAGCCGCTCTTCGCTTACCAGCGCTGCGCTTCACTTCCCCGCTGGAAGACTGCAGCAAAGTTTCTCCATCCAGGCACACTGGGATAGTGGGAGCAAACGCAGACCGTCCCGATTCTGCTCTAAAGATCTAATGCTATCGGATGGCTAAAATGCATAAGGCAGTTACATAAACACATCAAAAGCATTAGTAAGATTTATCTCCTGAATTTTTCTTGTCTTATTCTCAAGCCCAGTAAACTTGAAATAAACGTATGCATTCACTCAAGAATGTGTGTGCTTGTTTAAAGTTGGGTAAAAATATTATTCTGTTCATTTAAGTGTATGAATGGTAAACATAAACTTTCTCAAAAGCCCATGGTAAATTTAGAGATTTAATACTTCAATGATCCTACTTAAGAGTTACACAGAAAGTGTAGTATATTTAGCAAAAAAAAAAAAAAGAAACAACCAAACCATAAAACATGTTACAGCAGTTCTGTAACGTGTCTGATAAATTCTGTCAGCTTCAGTAAGGAATACTTTCTAGATGGTATTCCATATTAAAAGTGATACTCACTAAATCTGTGCTATTAATGGGAAAAAAATATAAACTCTGCTGTGCTTCCAAGTACATAAATAGTGTTGTTGAATACCTGAAGACAAATTATTTACTAAAGACATAGCATTTGTTTTCTGAAAGAAGTGTGTATTTGTTTCTCGAGCAGACATCCTCAGCACAGCTGAGAAACCTCTCGGAAAGCACACCACTTCGGAAGGGTCCTGAGGAAGGATATGACAAGGTTCTGCAAGATGTGACATCTGGTGGATGGCCTGCTTCCAGTGACCCTGTCAGGTACAGTGACAAGTTCAGTTTTATTGAGGTCTGTAGCAAATTTCAGGTGACTTGTTTAGAATTGTGGATGTGCAGCTTTGTCCCTACTGGAGTTAACTTTTTCAGTGGGCAGCACAGAAAACTTAAGTTGTATTTTAATTTTGCTAATTGTCACTTGACGATGCTGAAGGATTACAAATTTGTTTTCTTCAAAATCTGAAGGAGAAATTTAGTAGGCCAGAGATGTAGCACGTATCCTTAAATTATAGCTCTCTTTCTGCTTTCCAGGATGGGTGTCATCAACACACTCTCATCCTTTCTGGCTGTAAATTTAATATGAGTGCATTTACTGTTGTAGTCTTGTATACCTGCTTTTCTATTCTGTAGTTAGCCACAAGTTAGCCACAAGTTTTTGAAAAAACCCCAAAATTGCGAGATTCGCCTAAAATGAATCTCAATGCAACGTATTTTACTGGATTTAATTTTTATCATTTTCTACTTCAAATTTTTATTTGCAGCCCCAAGAGCTAAAACCCCTCATCTTTTAAGCAAAATAGTTGATTGTTCATAACATAGAAGTTGCAGTGTCCTGTGGATGCAAGAGCTGAGGCTTTCTCAAAAGTACTAGAAATTGCAAAAACAAAGAAAAATTGAGTTTAGTAGAGTTCAAACTGAAATTCTTTAGTAAGACTAGAACTATTAGGCAATGCTTGCAGTGTTATTAAGCTGGCAGTAGGAGTGTTCCGTTGGAAAAGAGGGTATAGGGTACAGATGTGTACGGCAGAGGACAGGAATGCTGCTTGTTCACCACTACGTTAAAAACTAATTCCAGTTTCACTGTTTTGACTGTGTCCTCAGGAGAGACAAGTGAGAGAATATCTTTTTCAGTACAAATATCTGCAACCTGACATTGAGAATACAGCTGGTTACAAATGCTGGACAGTTTTGTTTGGTATTATGTTTTCCTTATGATTGTTTTGAAGCGAGTCAAAGGAAAGCGGTATTCTTTTGTTGTTTCTGGTATTTTTATCACTGATCATAAGTTCTGCTTAGCTTCAGCTGCTTTTCCCTGCAACCCCCATAGATAGGCCTATAGTCACCTCTCATCTCAATCCGAGAGACTGAAATCGATCTGAAATTAAAATCTGCAAATTGAGGGGAAAAGCAGATGAAAAATCAATGTTTTCAATTAAATCTTACCTAGCCCATTTCTGTCATTTTGCTTGTTATTCTGCTGTGAATATTCTGTTCAGAAGTTACAGGTTGTGTATCCTTTGTGATTTGCCCCGAGTCATTCCAGTAAATTTTCTCCCGCTGTTATTTGCTGTGGCTGAGCTCGAGCAGGGGAAGGCTTGTTTGCTTGCTTTTATTTTGCTTTCTTCCTGTGATGCTCTGCCTGGAATGTCAAAGCCAAGGAAAACTTCTGTAGATGTGTAAAGGGGAGAAACTTCTGACGGCGAGGGTTTGAGTAGGTATTTCAAACAGCAGTGATCATTCCAGCAGAGACATAATTATTAATAATCATGAGGACATATCAATCTGCCAATAGTTGGACTGAGACGCAAATATGCCTGTGCATCGATTGAGCTTTTGTATCCAGAAATAAGTTGCTGATTGTCTCCCATGACAGTGTCAAAATACCTCCACCGCAAATATGTATAACCTGTGTTTTTTTTTCACCACACTTTCCTTATTTTTTCCTGAACTGAATTCTTGTAAGTTGTTCTGTTCTCGATATAAACCCACTTGGTCTGTCTTCCCCCTTAGCCTCCAAGGATTTAGTCTATGAGCGGGAAGTGTTTAAAAATAATTCCAGTTATGGTAGAACAGCCTGTATCCTTTCTATAGAGTAACTGACATCAGACTTCTGAGTTCACAAAATGGTCAACAGAAGATCAGTAAAAACATCTAAGGATTCTGAAGGACAAACAGATTTTTTTTTTCCTCTTTCCTTTAAAGGGAAAATGTGACTTTTCAAGCAGGAGTAGATTTTCAGACTGTAGAAGCCTGAATGACACACACCTCTAATTAAAATTAGTACATTTGTATATCCTAAAGAACTACCCAACTTGTAAAAGCTTCCCCTCTGAGGACACATAGAGCTCTTCTGTAATACCAAGTTAAAATATACCTTGAATATTAAAGGGTCCTGTGCATGAGTGGGCCTAGAGATAAAAAGAATAATCTTTCCCTTTTTTTTCTTTTTTTTCAATTTTTTTTTCTTCCTGACTTAGTGAGAGACACGCACCCTGTGCTGGCTCCTGGGGTGGGGGTTGTATTTTGCTCCTATTAATGCCAGGGGAGGTGAGGAGACACAACGTGAGGCTGGAGGTGGAAAATTTCTTTAGACTAGGGAGTATGTGCCTCCAGGGAAGACCCAGTGACTGGCTGTGGCTATCGTATGGCTTTTCAATGTGGGAGAGCATAAAGCAGGGGCCAAATTAGGAGATACGAGACCAAAGTTGAAGAGGAGGTGGGGATGTAGGCAGGAATTGGCTAAAATAGAGAGGGAGCTAAGCAACGACTCTGTGGTTTGCTCATATCCGAGTACCAGCAGGGTGCTGAGGCATCGTTGGCACCCGGCCAGGAGGCAGCGGGAGGCTGGGTGTAATTTGGTGCTGCCCTGCTCAGAGTTACCTTGCACGATTTTCTCACTGAAGCCGAAGGGATTTTGAAGCAAGCTCCTGAAGCGTGTGGATGAGGAGAGGGCAAGTGGCAGAGCAGAACGTTTCCTTAGGCCCTGATCTGGTGGAATTTGGAATTTCAAGGCAGAAATTCTGCAAGGGACTTCGAAGAGCGAGGAATATACGCTCAGCAGTTTGTGGCCAGGTCGTGGTCCTCGGCAGTACCTGAGGCAGGGATGACAACAAATGTTTGCAAACACGCGTATTTTAAAACATTCCCTTACTACCACTGTCCATACCGAGAGATGTAAATGCAACAATACCGCAGGTTTTCCTCGAGTTAATGTTTTCCCCACTATTTTTAAGAAATGTTGAGAGTGGCTTTGGAGACTTTGTAGGAACTCATTTGAAAGCACCACCAGATTGTTTGTAATGGTGGTATTTTTAGTACATGCATGTGCAATTGGAAACCCATCAGTAGTTATGTTTTCTCACTCTCTTCTATCTAACAAAGCCAGAACTTCTTGTGAATTGATATCTGCTAGGAACAGTATTTTACACTTGCCAAGTTTCTTGGCTTACTTTTGAAAGACTAAATCTTGAAATAATAATTTCCTTTTAAATAGAAACCTAAATTTCTTTTTTTTCCTGGCACATAAGATTAAACAGGGAAAATAACACACACTTTTTCCCTAATCATTGGCTATGTTCGGACAGCCATGCAAAATCTTTCTAAACATTACGAGTCCATTATTTCCTTTAGTTACATGCTACTTGATTTTTTTTCTAGCTGTAAATATCCTATTCCTGTTCAGGAGAGAAACTGCTATATCTGTGTTTAGATACATATCTTTGTGTATAGAGCGCAAGTTCCTTGGGAAGGCTCAGGGAAAGCTCAGGCCCCTACAGAGAGGTCTCCCTTGGCCCTGTTGCCTCGGCTGCAATTATCTCCTGCTTCTTCTCGGTCCCTTCCATTGCTCACTGTTTCACTGATGCCCCCTTCTGCCCCCCCTTGCCTCATATCAGGGAAAAATCTTAGTTCAAGACTATCCAGAAACCACATAGCATAGGGCATGGAATCTAGGTTTGAGGACTGCTGGGTGTGTTTCCAGGGACGGGTCCATCCCGATTGCTTTTGTGTTGGTGTGTCCTTCATTAGCCATTTGCATTTTCTGGAAGTAGGAACCCTGTGAATGCATGAGAAATACACCTAAAGGAACGAGGTGTGAATGATTCACCTATTAGAAGTCTTTGTGTGTGAGTGTGTGACCAAAAAGCTCTCAAAAGCACATCTGGCTACACTCAGTTTTTAGTTGTATGCTCACCCAGGCATTTTTAGCTGAAGTATCACATCTGAAATAAGCTCCTCCTTATTAAGACTGATCTCTATGGCTGTTCTTGCTCACATAGTCCTTCCTGCTCCAGCAAACCCTCTAATGTGATACAAGACTGCATATGCCCTTTTCACTCTAGGAGCTTCTGTTTGCTGACCAGTCTCCGTGCCACGCTTCTCCTGCGGCAGACAGCAAAGGAAAAGTGTCACAGCTCCAGGATGGATTTCTCCATTTTTGCTGGAGACATCCAGTTACAGAGATGAGAAAATGACCCAGATCCATGCTCTTTGCTGGTGCTGACCCTGAGGGTTCAGTTCCAGTTGGGTGCATTTATGCAGCCCGCACTTTGCTAGGAAAGAAAGTGAAGCCATCTGTTTTCACAAGGGTTTTTTTAATTGTTTTTGGGATATGACCTTGGCACTGGAACAACTTCAAATCTGAAGGTCTGCCTGCCCTTAGAAACCTGTTCAGGAATGGCTCCTCTACTAGGAGTCTTTGTGTGGATGCTAATTGCAGGTGGCACATCGGGCGCTCTTCTGGAAGTGGTGGGGAGCAGCCGTTCTGGGTAACCCCTGCATGCAGACAAGTCCTTGTCCTGTGAGGCCTGTCCCCCCCAGGGAATCCCGGAGACCTCCTTCTGTATTAGAAAATTGGGAGTTCCTGCAGAGGTGGATACCTCTGTAACATGGACCACAAGTCCAAAGAGTGCAGGTGCTTGGGTAATCAAAAAAACCTCAGAAACTGTTTGAGGGAGACTTTGTCAATTCAAAATTGGGATGAGAGGATAAAGGCTGCTTTGATTCAGTATGGGAGGGACACAAAACGCTTCCCCAGTTTTAGGAATTTTTAGGAAAAAGATGTCTGTAGAAATGTTTCTGGGTTTTTCAAATGCAATGCAAAGATTGTAACGCTGTTTCCCAACATCAGTTGCACATTACTACTGTGGAAGGAGGTTTCAGTCACTACACTGCCTTTGTTTTTACAATATTAAGTGCAGTTACCACTTAGCATGGAATGATCTCTCTTCTAGGTCAAAGTCTTCTGTTTGTGTTGCAATGAGAACTTGACATAAAATGACTTAATGACTAAAATGGAAAATGGTACAATATTTCAATCCTCATATCATGAACAATCTAGGAATTAAAAAGCATAACATAGAATTAATGGATTTTTCAAAAATTCATTAAAATAACCCTCTTAGGGATCTGTTACCACTGACATTTCAAATTAAACTTTAGTTTTAACAAAACACATGTGTGCTTTCTAAGGAAAAAAAAATCCAACCAAATCTAAGTAAAGCCTTTGTATCTTAAGTTTTCTCCTATCTCCTGATATAACCATCCCCCAGAATAAAACTCCTGCTTCTCACTGTAAACAGCACGAACTGAGAGAGCGAGTGCCTTCCTACCACCTTCTGCTCAAGAGATGTTGACATATAGGAGTGGCAAAGAGGAAGGTGCAAACAGATGAAAATCCCAGCTGAATGAGTGGGTTTTTAATCTTCTTGCACCTGTTTCCAGGAGGGAGTGTGACAGTGATAGGGTGCAGAAAGGAATGTTACAACCTGGGCAGCAGGATGTGGGTGGAAGCACAAGTCCCAAGGCGGGAGAGAGGGATGGGGGAGGGAAGAGCAAGAGCTTGCATCGTATTTCAGACCTTGAATTTGGAAGATCTGTGGTATTGAGGGCAAATATATTAAAAAGCCAAATTATGATAGAGCAATGTTTAGGTATGGAGTTTACTAGGGGAAGAGAGGCATTTACCAGCACAATGTAAATGCTGCAACTCTTGAAATAATTTCCAAAAGCAATTGCTCTGAGACTATAGTAATAACTCTGCTGCATGGATTTCATGCACAGCGGAATGTGATCTTATCTCCCCAGCTAATTGCCTCAGCACAAAGTGGGGCTTTAAATGATTAGAAGTAGCATGTTGAAAATAGAAATTGTCCCAAGTAAGATTTGCTCTTAGATTGGAGGGTAGTGCAGCCTCAGAGGAGGGGTCTGCCCCTCTGAAGATGCTGATACCCTCTTGGAGACAGGGGAGTGTGCATGGGAGGAGTTGCTAGAAGTCTTTTCAACACCACTTTATTCATCTCCAGTAGTACATCCCTGATGTCCTCATGGTCAGTGAGCCTCAACCCATGCTTTAGAAGAGCCTGGTTGGAGGCCAGAAAGGCACCCTGGATTTCCAGCTGTTTGTTACGCAGTGTTCTTTTTCATCACAGTGATAGAGTTGTAAAAATTGTCTAAAATACTCTGTTTTGCAATGTTTCTGGAAATTTGCAAGTCTGCCTCTTTCCAGCATGGAGCTGGATCCTGCACCAAGTACTCCATTGCGAGCGATGGCAAATGTAAGGCAGCGCAGGTACTGCTTCATTCTAGTCCAGTTGCGCTCCCAGTCCTTTGAAGTTATGCAGCCCAGAAATGAATTCAAATGGTGTTTAAAATCCTATGTTATTGCTATAAATCCTTGGGTTTTTTCCCTTTCACTCTTTTGGGTGGACTCCTAGCAAGTCTGACAAGAGTACAGGACGTTTTTGATATATGGCATCGGGTCCGTTAGTTCAGAAACCCCACACAGAAGCTTGTTTTCAGAAAGAGAGAAAATAAGATTAAACAGGACAGGGAATGCTGTTATGAAGGAATGAAAATATTTTCATTACCAGAGTATTTGTATGTCAACAGCTGATAGGGAATGATGTGAGACATTCCCAGAAGGACTCCCAAAGATTTTTCCTTGTGCAATAGACCAATTAGCAGAGCCCAGATTAAACGAGCAATGTCACATTGCTTCTTGCATTAAAAAAGTGTGACATTCAGTCCCTTTATCTAGTAAATATTTGCTCCTTTTTATCCTTGTGACTTTCATTATGCTACTTTCAACAGCTCTACATTCCCAAGAAATGCAGGGGAAAACATTTGCTTCTCCAACACAACTTTAAGACATGTAGATAGATTTCTTGTGTAGTATATATTTTCGAATATTTATTAAGGAAAAGCTGTGTATGCTCACAGAACGTGCACACATGTGAAAAGGAGGGGGAGATTAAACTCTGATAACCCAGAATTTGTAATATTTTTAAGCTGACTTCATGAGTTAATAAAGGAGGAAGTTAGCAAATGCCGTTTCAGACTCTGCCACCCAGCTCTCCTGAGGCAGCCCTTGAACCAGCCCAAAAGAATTTATTTGACTTACAGATGTTTCTCCATCATACTGTAGTTTGGAGAAATTTTAATCTTTTCCTAGAGAAGACACCTGAATAATTAGATTAAAGATAGTTTTAAAATTTGCACTATTAAAAAAAAAAAAAAAAAAGGTTTGCAGTGCAGCTTTGTTTTTCTTAACAGCTTTTGGATTCCACTGCAAGTGGTTGTGTCTCAGTTATAGGACTGTTTCCAGCCTTTACTTGCCTCTGATTTAATGAATTAATGTTGGTTTCAAGTAGGTAGAAGAAATATTGCTATAGACTTTGAAAGCATTAACATTTCATTGAATTTAGTTTTAAGATATCTTTTTCATTTCCACATGTCTGAACATTTGCACAACTTAAATATTAGTTAATAGCTCTGATCTTTCTCAGATAACCTACTACAGTTATTTATGTTAGAATTCAGAATCAGATGGCTTCTTTGGAACTGGTGTGATCTGTGTGACGTGTCAGTTTTGTGTATTGATTGAAAAAAGGTAGAAATAATGGAATTTTATTCTGTTTTATATTAGCATTTAAAGGACTTGCATATTCCACAAAGCAGGCTTATCCATATAATTCTTTACTATGTGTTCTTACTATGTGTTCATCCACTGATGTTTTCACCTCATCTCTGTCTTCTCCCTCAAAGCTGTTTTTTCTTCTTTTTTTTTTTTGCTAATTGCTATTTCTAAATATAAAGCACGAGAGCTCTGTTTCTCAGGTCAGAGGAACAGTTGAGAGATGAACAGTTAATTCCGCTGGCAATCATTGCAATAAGCTCCTGAATAGGCTCGGGATCCTACTGTCCAAGTCACTATCTGTACATATTGTCATCCTTCCCCTGAAAAAGCTTACCATAACGCCTGAGCTGGGAATTTCAAAAGGACCTAGGTAATTTTGCATTTTCTGTCTTCACACAGGCTCCAGAAGACCTTCTTTTGGAGATAGCAAAGAGTTGCTTTAGAATTAAATGTAATTCCTTCTCCTAATGCTTTTTCAGGTTTTCTTCCAAGATTGATGGATTTCTTCTTTTTTGCTAGTCCCATGTTTAAGGATTCTAGCTGACACTGTTTCTGGAAGCTGAATCCTGTTTTACTCTACCACCATCCATGAGATTTAGGGGGATGATGGGAACTTGTCTCCTGTGGAAAAAAAGTCATAAAATATATATGCTAAAAAGGAAGGTTGAATTGTGTCAGAAAACACCAGTTTCCTCCAGTTTCAGTTCCTCTGTACGTACCCAGTTTTTTACAGCAGGTTTTTACAGCATTTGTTGCTTCTTAGCACCTTTGCAGTGCTGCAAATTGCAGTGCGTCTGTGTTTCTCATGCCGCTGCTCTCTATTTGTTGTGTGTGCATCCATTTAATGTGTTCAGGAGAAAGCATTTTTCTTTGACTATTCTTAAGCTGGTTTTGTCTGTTATTTATGGAGAGCACCTCTCTAGGGTAAAGCAAAAATAATAGAAAGAGAAGTGTTATTCCTCCCCCCTCCCTTTCCCACTCAAAAGATCCCAGAACGTGAGGATACTTCCCTGGAAATGAATGAAGCCCCCTGGATATTGCCTCCTGCAGGGGAAAAGGAGCACGCCTATCGCAGGTGTCAAATTAATGGGGTGCTACTTTCCATAAAGAAGGACGAGTGTGAAAATAAAGAAGTTAAATCGGTATCTAATGTTGATTACCTAATAGTCAAGTTTGAAATGGACTATTCCCACCCCTAAGTATTGCTGGGGTCACTTGGAAGAGGAGCGACTGCAGGGATTACGCTAAGGGTGGGGACCGACAAACAAGAATGCAATGAATAACTTGACAAAATTGTGCAGTGCTCTACCCGCTGCAAAGAAGCCTTCACCTCTTGCTGGAGTTTTTTTGGCATCTAGAAGAACTTATCTTCGAGTAACATGTAGAGTGTAAGGTGAATTGCAAAAGAGGAATGCAGACAGCTTCTCCTATCAGCACATTGTTTTGGTTAAGACTCTACTGCAGTTTTGTAAAAATGCGATTGGGGGAGGGGAAACAAGACAAAGTCAGCACATCCTCTGGGTTTCCTTCGTTAATCAAACAAGCTTATTAAGAAATTAACACTTCTAGGGGTAGAAAAGAATTGTCGTGCTATTTTAGTTTTCATATGGCTTCAAACACCGGGTACCCGGCTGTCTGAAAAACACCCAAGCAGAAAAATAAGCTCTTGCAGCTCTGGCTGTAAATACCAAAGTGGGGGGACAGGCACCTGCATCGTTAGCAGTGGTACAGCGGCTTTATTTTGAGAAAGGAATATTTTTAATTCTGACTTGCTGTGGGTGGCTGTGGATCTTGCAGCAGTCTGGATGTTGGCAAGAGCAAAATTCTCAGCAAATCACCTTTTCCACTAATTTTTCTGCTTTGCTTTGGGGTTATCTGATAACTTCCACAAATATTAATTGTTCTTTCATGACTTGTACGAGACAATCATTGTAAGATCTGCCTACTTGCAGGGCTGGGCATCCTGCACTTCCCTCTCCCGACTAGATCAGTGGGACTTTTGCAGAGTCCCTGGTGCAAAGAGCCTCCTGGAAAATTCAGATGCATCTTTCAGTATTGGATTAAACTGTGCTCTTGCACTTTCTAGCTCATTTTTTTAGAGAATTAACAAAAACAAAAAAAAAGCATGAATCTGCTTGCTGTGTTGACTTTAAATGAACTGTTTCACAGTTCCAGCACTGAGAATCGCGATTAGCTTTCTGGACTTTATCCTTTGCCTTGGAGACACTGTACCTCTCTTCCCAGCATGATGGTGGTGTTCTCTGCCCAGAATAGCTCTCAAGTAGTCACCTTAAACTTTCTTTTACCATGCTTGCCACCATACTATCTAGTTTTCTTCTTCCTTTGCTCCTGTCGTTTCTGTCTCTTCTGTGATATTTCTTAACCAGCTTTTGGCCCATAGGAGGTTCAGTGGCTGCCGACTGTTTCCTCAGTTGTTTTTATACACTTTGTGGCCTTTACATTCTGTGGTTTTGCAGTTTATCCTCTTAGAAGTAGGACCATATTGCACTTCTCGGGTAACTGAAGCATGTGAAGTAAAGCCTCTAATTTCAAAATAATTTAAAGATGAGTTAAAATATAGGATATTGTTTTGGTGACAAGCCCCATCCATGCTTTGTGGGCTTCAGTGTCCCATACAGCCAGCTGGAGAGCCGACAGCCTTCTGTGCACTTACCTGCCTTCTCAAAGAAGGGAGTGGATTGGAGGAGGCATGTGTAATTTCCCTTTTTTCTTAAAGAATTGAAACGTAAATCAGCAAAATGGCAAACGTCAGCATTGCTGGGGAGGACGGGGCTGTAGATATTTGTGCTAGTTCTGTGAGGAATTAACAAACAGTTGTAATTGCTTGAATAAGGGGTGCCGTGATCAAACGTGCTCTTCCTCCTCAGAAGTATCCCAGATGGGTTCTGTCCTTTATCCATGGAGGTGCCCTGTCCTGGTCTTTAATATCTTCTCTAGGATGTTCGTACTGAAACAGGCTCGCAATTAAATGAGGGATTATCTATTGTGGTCCAGCGCCTTTAATGAAAGTATTTGAATGAGTAAGGGATAGTGTGTGGGTATGAGTCACCCTGGAACTACATGTTCTCTCCAGGACAACCTTCGGGAGGAGGGGGCGGGCAACATCTGCAAGGATACTGGGGAGAAGGTTACTGCAGGCAAACTCTGTTATTTGATCACTGGTGAAAAGACAGGGGGGGGAAACTCTCAGCTCCACAGACTGGCAGTTGCTAAGCTGTATTTGGACAGGTACACAATGATTATATCTGAGTAATACCGAGGAGCATTACAGTTGTTAACAAGACAAGATTTGCAAATTCCTTGTCAGCAAATGCCTTTAGGAAGTGTGCAGCAGGAAATAAAGAAAGGAGTCCCTGTCTCGTAATCCACAAGCATTTCTGTGTTGCCTGAAGACCTTTCTCTACCCCATGCAGTTGAGAGATATTTCCTGAGTGCAAGTGCTGCTTTGGGACTAATGCACTTGTATCGTTCTGTAATAGCAGGAAAATAGACCTCACTGTGGCGTGTTGTAGGAGCATATTTAATGTACAGGTTGTATCAATAACTCTGAAATTCAGGAAGTTGTGAAGGATAAAAATTTAAGTAAATAAAATAATAAATACTATATATTTCATAAAGGTATTGTTCCAGTTTTAAATCTGGATTAGACAAAAATGGAATGATCAGCAATGAAGAAGCTGTTTCCTAGTAGCTGATTTTAATGTCATTCCAGACATACAAATACATAACTCCCTCCTATCCTATCATGTATTTTTCCCAAAAAATATATTGTGTGCCAGATGAACCTATCTCTTATTTATTGTGAACAATGTAAATCTATGCAGTGTACCAAAGAGCATTTAAAAAGCAAGCATTGAACAGAAGGAACTTTTTGCTGAGGCAAAGTTTGGTTACTCATTTGCACTGATTGATTACTCCAAGTGTGGTTATTCACTTATTAGAATAACTCCCATGAAGATCTCATGCGGTCAAACATATCCCTGTGGAAACCCATCATGCTGGATTTGGTTCCCTAGCTTTTTCTTTTCTTTTCTTTTTCTTTTCTTTTCTTTTCTTTTCTTTTTTTCTTTTTTTTAAATCTTAAATGTATTTTTGTTTTATGGATGAGAATTAACAGACACATTTCACTGCATGCCTCTAAGTTCAGAGAGAATCAACAAGGTTTCATTTCCCTTTTCCTGGAGCTGTTAGCCAAAAAGAAAGACACCTCTAGTGTTTCACTCTTTAAAATAAGTGTCTATTCAACCCTCTTTAAAACTATTTGATAGGGAGCCGTAGTTTATCATTAAAAAAAGTCTTCCAGTTGAACGTCAGTTCTTCACAATGGACTAATCTTGGAGTGTCTCTATCCAGGGCTAGATCAGCTTCCTTGATGTCAGTAATCAACAGCAAATAATTCAGTGGTGTTAACTAGCAAAAGAAAATCTCTGGGACTAGCAATCACTGTGCTCAAACTGTGCTAATTTCCCCATTCTTATGTCCCTGGTTTTGCCCTTTCTTTCACTTTGAAGGGTCTAGTTAAGTGAACCTGTTAATTGGCTGGACTGTTTTCATGATTTTTGTGCTGACTAGGTGAAACTTCTCTCTTTTTAAAAGGTAAACAAGATTTCAGTGTAGGCAAGAGTAAAAGTATACTATCCCCTTTTGCTTCCTTGTAGTAAACTCTCATAACCCCATGACTGTAGGTACATCTGCTCCAGAAAGCTGCCCTTTTCCCAGGAACTGAAATAAATGCTTTAGAAGTACCAAATTTTGCAAAATAGCTGCAGGGGTTTTTTTTCCAGTTGGTGCAATGGCAAAAGCGAGACACAACTCAATGCCCAGTACTTCCAACTTGATTGCATTGACTTCTGTGCTTTCACACCCTTCACTGACAGACAAAGGTCAGCCTGCTCTGACCACCGCTCCACGCGTCCCTCCTGAGGGCACCTATGTTAGGCTTGCCCATGCCCTCGGCTCCTGCGTGGCTAGTGATGGTGCGTAGCACCAGTCTGGTCAATGCCAGCTGATTTGGGTTCATGTGCAAAGGCTGATACTTAGCAGCAAACTTACCAGAGGAACACCCCGCAGCATCTGAATTCTGAGAGAGCTGCTTTTCAAATTAAGAGATTAATGTATGGCCATGAAAGTCCTGAGGTAGCCTAGAGAGCTAATGAACACAGAGAACGTATCAATGAAAAGTCACAATGCATGTAAAAATGCAGACAGTCTAAAAAAGAGGAATTGGGTCAGCACAATAGTGTCAGTTCCTTTTAATTTACTTTGACAAGGGGAAACGTCCCAAAATACTGAAGATCTAGCAATGCTATTCTTATTAAATAAATTCAGCATCCCTCTTGCAAATCTCTTTTCTTCCTCATCCTGCGAATAACCTGAGTTAGAACAGCTGGATAGGGAACAACTGTCTTACAGATGCTGCAATTCAGATTATATTTTATTAAGCTGAAATGAGAGACATAGCAAACTCTCCTAGGGAGTTCAGAAGTTTCCACCCTTCTAGTAATTGCATACTGTACAGGAAATGGAGGTTAAAAAAAATTACAAAAAGTCATTCAGGGTATCTCTAATAGAGTCATTGCCTTGAAATAAGTTCTCATCTCAGAAATCTTCTGAAATGAAAGAATCAGGAAAGCCTTTTGGCAGTTCTTGGTATTTGTCAATAAATAAAAGTGGAGGAAGGTGGCTAGTTCTGGGCTCGTGTGCTGTCTGCGTTAGCCTCCTAGCCCCATGCAGGATGCTGCATTGCATGTCTGTATTTAAAACTAAACTCTCTAGGCCTCCGCCTGCTCAAGTCCCTGCACAGATGTGTTGCTTTCTTCTCTTATCACAACTGCTTTCCCCCGTAGGCGCCATCTTTTAAAAAGTGCAATATTTGCTATTCCTACAAAGTAGAATTGAAAGGATTGCATATTGTTAATCCTACATACAAACAGACAAGAGCATTATCAATGTGCTGCTTTCATCTCACTAGAGTGATGTAAGATAAAAACTCAGCACTCGCCTGAAACTAGAGATTCGGGTTGCTCTTGAACACACCAAATCTTTCTTGCTCTGGGAGTACAGCTGTGCTAGACGCTTCAGTCCAGCCACCTGGGCTCAAACTAGAGCTTAAAGGGAGAGCAACCTTTTTCCTCCTCCTTCCCCTCCTTCCTCTCCCTCCTCATGACAACAGTTTAAAAAAAAAAAAAAAAAAAAGCAAAGAAAGAAAAAAAATATTAAAAAAAAAAAACAAACAACCAAACCTCAACAGTAAGTCTATGCTGTCGGCTCTTGGGAATAAGGTTGTTTTGGCAGTTGCAGATCATGACAGTCACTATAAAAGGAACGCTTTATACTCAATTTATGCTTTGTGAGGTAATTCTCCAAAAAAAGTGGAGTACTGGGAGTGTTTCATCCATTCTAGTGCCAGAATGATTGGTTTCCTCTCTTGAGTGGAGAGAGGGAGGATTATCTGGGAAGCTGAACACTTAATTTTTTGTTTTCTTCAGTGTCTGAGTCATTAACAGGTGTATGGTTGAGGATCAGAAGATCTTGTACCGTATTCTTATTTCTTCTAACTGCCTATAACCTAGCTCAAATTGACTATTAGCTTCATGTACATTAAAGGAGCCATTGCGTAACCTCTCAAAAGGAAGGAGATAATTGCTTGCAATTTGTAGATAAGATACTTTAAACACTGGTTTCACTTAGCCTGTCCAAATTCATAAAGCTAAAACTCCATAAGGTCTGATGTACAGTTTTTGCCCACTGGATTATACTGAAATTGCTTCGTGCTTCTGTAGGAAATTGAACTCTTTCTCTAGCAGGGTCACCTGGGCTTCATTATGTGTGTCAGGTACTTCACGATCTGTCAGTGGAAAAGGATGTTGTGGATGCTAATGTATTTTATTTGGTCTATTTTACAGAATAAACACGAGATTGAATATATTCCATTAAAATACCCAAAAGCAAAAATCTTGGGGGGGGAGGGGAGGAGCTGTGGCATTAACCTAGTTGTTCTTCCTTTTGAGGCTCCATTAGAATAGTAAATAAGTTATACTGCAAATCACCATGCTATGCAAAATATTTTCTGTAATTCTGTCTTTGTAAGATACCAGCCAAAACTGATCCGTGACAGTCATTCTTATGAAAGCTGAACAATGCATAATACATAAATTAAGCAACATAGAGTACTGGTGGGATTACATCATTATAAAAAGTACAGCTATGTTAACTCTTGCAAGATTGGTGACTAGTAGGATGTTCAGGAAAACTTAATTCATACGGGACTTAGGTTCTTAAGTATATTAATTAATTAACGTATATTTCAGATTAAAGTCTTGAAATGTCTTTAAATGGACTTGAATCTCTGATTTAGCACTCTGTCAATAATATTAATATCCAACAATAATTATGAGAATAATTATCAACGCTTATTCTTCTACTTTCTTCCTGAAAATGTATCTATAGTTAAGAGCTGTGTCATTGACTTAATCTGAAGAATGTGATTCTTCTATACATGTGGTAACACAAATAGTCAGCAAATCTGTATATATTCAGTTAAATTTTAGTCAAAAATGACTTCTGGAGATTGGCTGCATGACAAAACATGTCAAATCAGGAAATACAACAGATAACCATCTCTAACACACATAACTATCTAAGCAAGATAAGTGGGCAATACAGAAATAAACAGGCTCCGAGCTGATAAATGCAAATCCATGCACACTGAGAGTGAAAAAGAAAGTGTTTGAAAGGCACTAGATTGACTTGGTTTATATTGTTGAATCTGAAGAGACTGTGAAAGTGTAAATTAAAGTTATATAAAAGGTGATATAAAAAATGCTCACATTTGAAATTTTATGCTTCAAGAAAAAAAACTATTGTGCACTTCTATCTTCACATTGGAAGCAAGATGCATAAGAAATAAAAATCCTGCATACGGTGTGCGCTGTTTCCATCCTTATTTTTAATAAATTCAATTTTAAATCATAGGTAATTATCAGAAAAAGACGTAGCTTGTAACTTTACTTGGCTTCTCAGAATTAATTCTTTTCTTGCTGCTTTTGTAGGTGTAAATATTCAACAAATATTAAAGGAGCATTAGATTTGTATCATGACTTCAGTGAAGGCTTTCTGTCAGTAAGTATCAACTGGCTCATTTAAGTACTTGAAGGTTTTATGCTCCTTTGACATGCAGCCAATAACCAAATTCCAAAGGACTTCACCCTGGCTCTTCAGTCCTCTTTGAGTGCTGGAAATTGCTAATAAAATAGTAAGTTGAAATCAATTTGCAGAATACAAGCAGGACAGAGCATTCAATCACATATCTGACAAATTCAGCAAGGGAGAGAGATCTTCTGCGTCTACATAATGAATCACATCTGATGGAGAGAAACAAGGTTGTGGGGGAATGGATTAAGATAATTTGTTGTACTGATATCTTTGGTGTACTTAAAAGTATGTAACAAAAGTAAAAACACAAAACATTGTGGGCTGGGACCTTCTGATTCTCGTGTCAACCAGATGTTTGCTGGCCCTGTCTATTTAGACTGAATGTATCGGTTTGGCATGTGTGGAGGAGAGGAAATGGTTGACATCAGTGAAAACGTTGCCTATAGTGGTCTGCTCGCTATCTTTTCCATCTGAGGCTGCTTTACCCTTTCAGAAAAGCTAATGCAAGCTTATGGTTTGTTCTGAGAGATGGATCTGGAAAAGGCCCAAGCTGTGCGAGGAGGAGTCCTTTTCTTCCTCCTAAGCCAGCGGAAGATTGCAGGCTATGTAGACCATGACCCTCAGATCATGGCCCTTGGATATTCCCTTGTCCCTCACATTCATACAGGATGCTCTTGCTGACAGATGATTTACAAGACAGAGGGTGTTGCAAGCAGAGGAAGAGCAGTGACTAAGTTCACCGCCTTGCAGGAAGTCCACAGCCCTACACAGCGCTTCATGAAGGGGACAGCATGCATGTTTCCTCTCTTGGGCCAAGGCACGCAGAACTGTGCTCGGAGCTAGTTGTGATGGTATGTGCCATGCTTTGGTGGATGTCACTAGATTGCAGAGTGTCTTCACCCCTCAAACTTTCAGTATGTTCCTGGGAGAAGATTGGCAACACTACACGCTTTCCAGAGATGTAGGTGCAGAGTTATATCCAACCCTTTGGGCCGCTTGCACCCTTAAAGACATTCTTTCCATTGTGAGAGCTTCAGGAGCAGGGAATGGTCTTTTTTGACACCCAGGCAGCACAGAGAACTTGGTCACTGGAGTTGAATTCAGAAAGATTGTGAGCTGTGCTTGAAGACAAGGCATAGGTTAACGCGTGGTTCCTGGGGAAGGGCAAATGTTCAGATGGACAAGGAGATCAGAAAAAACAGCGAGGAGGTGGCTTAGGCTGGGTGTGCAAGGAGAGTTATGCTACAATCAGTAGCATGTACAGAAATATTAAGATCAAAGAATGGAATAGGGAAGGAGAAAACTGAATTTAGAAGTTTCAGAAGTCTTAGCCATGCTGGTCTAAAACCAGGAGTAGCTGGACAAATAGACTGAAATGGGCTTGAGGAAGAAAGACATTGGTACAAGGATCTAAGACATACCCTCTTCATCTCAGTTTTATTTGATTAATGTTGTGTCCTGCTCCGTGGTGTCTTTTTCCTGCCTGAAAAGTCTTGGTCTATTTTGTGATTTGGTTTGTGAATGATTCTCCGTATCTTTGATCGTTCTTTCTGCCCTTGATTGTGCCTGCTTTAGTTTGTCCTTTCTGAGATGGGGCCAAGCAACATGTTATATTCAGTATATGAATGAACCATATGTGTATATAGTGACATAGGAATGTTTTCTGTTATATTCCTTACTCTTTTCCTAATAATTTAGAATGTTTTACCTTCTATTTTGTCTGTTGCTTGTACCTGAGCTGTCATTTTTGTAGAACCACTTGTTTCAAAATACTTCTATTGCATAGTAACAGCCAGAGTCCATCACTGCACGTATAAAATTAAGACTATTTTTACTTTGTGCATCACTTCACGCTTATAAAAACTTGACTTTCACATGCCAGTTTATGACAGATTATAATATTATCACATAATTCTCTATATCTGACTTTAGTTTTTACTATAGCGAAAACTACATATCATCAGGAAACCTCATGTCATTCTCCACCTTCTTTTCTAAGTCACTTATGAATGCATTCGACACCACAAGTTCTAGTGCAGATTCTTGTGGAGCTCCATAGTTTCCTGTGGAAAAGGACTCCTACTCTTTTTTCCTTTTTTTTTTTTTTTTTTAAGAAGTTATGTATGTGAAGACCTACCATTTTTTTACCTGTTGTTTTTTTTTTTTTATGCTTTACTAACTTAAAGCTCAGAGGGAGGAAAAACTTGTCATGAGCTCTTTGGGGACACAAGTAGGGTATGTGAGCAGGATTACTTACAGCTGTGTTTACTGACTCCTGAAAAGAGATTTTGGAGATATAACCCCTTCTCAGAGGGGAAATCTTTATCTGTACATCTCATTGCCCTATGTGTCTTGTGGTTCCATTCTTTAGTATTCTTTAATAGTATTTCTAATGGTATCTATATCAGGTTTGCGGTTTGGATCGTCCTTCGCTCCCCAGAATCCTTTAAACTGGGTATCATCTTTGCCAATTTCCAGTCCTTGTGAGATAAGTTAATCACTGCAGTTTCACCTTGACTTTGGTTAGAGCTCATACTTGTTTTATACTTCCTACTATTTTACTATTTTATTGATTCATTCTAAAACTTATACTAGCAAGGAGATATATTATTCGTGACGTAGCCTGTTAAAGAAGGTTGTGTCACACTACCATCCTTAGCACCATAAATGCTGTTGCAAGAATTCATTTAGTCTTTCTGCTGTGTTATTAACCTCTTCGAGCCTTTCACACCTTCGCCATAGCTTGGTCTTCTGCAGACTTTCTGCACTTGATGCATTTGAAAGAGGAGTTATTTTAGTTGTTTTGCCTGAAATATATTGTTCTTTAAAGTCTTTTAGACCAGCATTAAGATGCTTTTACTTTTGGCTTGCCTGAGTACTTTTTATTTTCTTCATTTGTATCCAACTTTATCTTTTCATGGAAAGCTTGTGTTTCTAGTATGCTAATGGCCCATTAGCCATTCCAGTCTCTTTGGTCTTCCTCAAGTCTTTTTTGATAGACATGCATTTTCTGTCCCATTGATATGATGTATCTAAATATTCCTGTAGTCTTCAAATCATGTACAAGAATTTCTGTTTTATCTTCTGCTTTTAATTTTCTATTAGCAAGCTTCATATTCTGTAATTAAAGTGCTGCTGTAAGGGATGTTCTGCTCCTACAAGCAGCAATGTGCTATGGGTGTTAAATGTTCTTGATAGGAACATTTTGAACCCGGTGCTGCTCATGGCTCAGGAACAAGTAAAGAATTGTTTCCGTTCTTGAGTATTTTCTGACCAACTGCTCCATGAAACTTTTTTTGGAGGGATATTTTATTTCTTTTTAATATAATACTAGTTACAGGAAAACTTGTAAATGTAACTAAAAATATAACGTGAGGTTCAACGAGGGTCCTGAGAAATTGGGTGAGAAAATCATCTTGGTTAGACCTTGATTTTTATTATTTTTTTTTAATTGGGAAAATAAAATTTTGGTTTCTCAAAAGCCCAACCAAATGATCTCATGTGAAACAAAACTATTAGCTTTCATTTCAAGCAAATTTCCCTGAAGATAAAATTGAAGGCGATCTTGAGATGAAAAGACAATTTGAATACAAAGTTTTCATTAAAAAAAAAGAATTTTAGATGAAATATTTTGTTTAGAATCTTTTTGCTTTTTTGGCATGAACAATCAAGTGGAATCCTGACAAATTCATGAGCATTCTTTTTGTTACCACTGACTTTGTAATTTTGCCCTTTTTCTTCCTTTTTTTGCTCACCCTAACATAATGCATATCTAATTGAAATTACTTACTTCATGCCTTTCTTAGGTTCTGGCAGGGATTAAGAAATCCGAATCCACTTCATCTAAATACCAGGTGTCTCCTGAAGGGCTGGCACAGAGCAGATTGCCATCCTCATGTGGGGAGAAGGCGGCTGTGGGCTATTGGCAAGTGCACTTCGCAGGAGCCGTGCCAAACCATGTCTCGTTACCCCAGAGACGGCCTCGGAGGCCTCTGCAGTGCACTAGGTTGCTGCGCGGCATGCCACGGCTGACGGGGAGGATGAGGTGGTTCACCTCATTAATTATCTGGGGAGCTGGTGGTCCAACCATTGATTATAATGTGCATATGTGAGTGAATAGCCACTGGGTTAGTGCTATTAACGTGTGGCTTTGGTATGTCCCATTTGTGGTGACTTGCTTCCCAAAGCTGGCTCCCCTTCTCTAAATTCATTAAGCTGTTTGAGCTATAACCTGTGCTTCCTTAATTTGTGCAATGACACTGTTTTTTCTGAGTGAAACAAAGATAATATAATTAGCACAGATCACTTCTTTTTAGATATTTTTTTTTTCTCTTCACATTATTTATTTCATGAGGCTCTCTGGTCACATTCTCCAGTTCCTGATTTGAATCAGTGCTCTACTTGTTTGAAGTTGTGCAGGTGGCTCTTCCTCTTTTGATGGCGTTTGAGGATGGTTGATTAGCTCTTTCATACCCCACCTCTTGAATATAGCATTAGATGAATGTGGTTGAGTGAGTGTAGTACCCTCTCTGCAAAGTGCCTCTTATATTGTATGGAAGAAGACAAGTTTCTCAGGAATGACAGAACTCAATGACAGATATCACCCTGACACAGTCTCTGTGGTGATGCAAGTGCTGCTTCTCACTACCTGGTGAATCAATCAACTGATGGATGTGATCAGTAGGTTAAAAATATGTCAACCAGCCTATAAATTACAGTCCTGACAAAAGCAGTATTGCAGCACCTCTTGGAAGAGCATAAATTCCTCATTCTCCCTGATCGTTCCACTTGATAGAACCCTAAAGAAAGTCTAGAAAACCACTCAGTAAAGCCACTCTAGAAATAAGAGATCCCTCTACCAAACTGATGTCCAGAATTATTTTTAACATCTCCACAAGCCACAGGGAGAATTCAAACCCATACACGAAACTAGGATCAGCAGCAGCGCCTGTCCTGGGCATTGCGCGTTGAGTGGGTGTTCGGTTGAGTCTCTTTCCTCACAAATTAATCCAAAATAACAATGTTTCAAAGGGTTTGGGGGAAGAATCCCTTTTCAGATAATTAATGCAAAGTGGCTTAAAAAAAAAAAATAATAATATCCCCTTTCTTCAAAAGTGCCACCCCATCCCCCCCAGAAAGCACTAGTCTGACATCTGCTACTGCTGCTGCTCTGCCTGTTATTATTTGTCTTAGAGCCTCTGCCCATTCTTTTGCTTCTACAGCTGCTGCTGGTGTTTCCTCTTGGTGTTTCCTGCCTGCCTGGCCTAAATTCCATCTGACACCCTCTTGCCCCTCTGGCTTTCTGCCCAGCTGGTTAAGAGCTGGCATTCAGTTGACTGCAGCACTCATTTCTGCAGTAGGAACATAAAATAATATTTGGGTTTAATTTTCTTTTGAGAAGCTCTTCAAGATCCTTTCATGAAGGTAATATATTATTTTTTCATGCTGACCCTTCAGTTTGATCTTTGATCTGTAGAGAATCTTGTACCCGTGTGAGAATTGTCAATAACTGTAAGAACAGCAAAGAAACTTGTGGCAAATTTCCTGCTTCAAAAACCACGATGAGCTGGTATGGTTGGGCAAAGTGGTGGAATAGACAGTTCTGTCCTTTCTATTCAACAGTTTCACAGTCAGGATGACTGCACAATCTTGCTCTGCCAGCGTCCCTGATATCTCTGCTTTTTGTAGCCAGTTACCAGTAGACGGGGGGGCAGGGGGGAGAACTGAAGGAGGAGTCTGGGCTGTGCCTTCTTTCTTGTTCTTTCACCTTGGTGTCTCTATGAAAAGCTCCAGAGAGGAAGTGGTCCATTGACGCTCTCCTTCACAGCACTCTGGAAGATGCTTACTTCAGTCTTCAGGAAAAGATAGAACTCCTTAGGCACTAATGGCTGTCTGGGCCTTTCCATCAACAAAGATAATAGTTATGAACCGGATGTACAGGACAAGAGGCAAGTAACTGAAAGTGCAATGTCTTCTCCTTGGTCGCCTTAAATTTGTCAAATTTAAGGCATTTCAAAATATAGTACTGAATTTAACCATAATATGGATGACATGGCCAAGATCTTTTGGTTTTGAAGAACTGACAGATGAAAAATTGACCTCTGGAAGATGAGAGGTTCAAAAGAGTTCAGAGCTTATGGCAACAGCTTATCAGCAATATCCCCCTATTGCTGATCAATATGAATTTCTTTTTCTAGCTTTATTAGATCACCCAGGAAACACTCCTGTCTTCTGTACTAGTACTGGTGCCTGACAACACACTGAAGGTGGGGAGCCTGCTGACCTGACTATTTGGGAAAGACAACTTTTTTTTCCTGTCCTGGAGCTACCACCTGTATTCTATTAATGGACAAAATAGACTTCTCATGTAATATTATCTTTTCAACTGTGACATAGCACATATCCCATGTTGGGTTTTTTAATTTGGAACTAAAATAAATCCAGAAGGAAGAACTTACTTAGCTACACCGCAAGTAACCTGATGTTGGCTTGTGCGCAGAAAGTAGTGGCTTCCTAAAGCAGCTAAAGTGAAGCACTACATCTACAATTTGATGCACCTCACTTGTCTGCCATCTAAATGCTGAGCATCGCTGCACTGGATGGCTGTAAGATGTTATTTTAGGAGATAATGCCATGCAGTCTAATCAACATTTTTATATAGATGAAAGTATTTTCTGAACAGCATACCAGGACCTCTAGTGCAGTACAGAGAATACCAGGGAAAGAGTAAGTCTGAACTGAACACAAAGAGCGATATTCCAACGCATGTGTGGAGCCACAGAAGTGTGCTCCACAAAATTGTGGCCAAGGACGTAGCTCCCAACCTAAAAAACTGAAGACTCAGCAATGATAGGGAAATACCAGTACATTAAAAGGAAAGGAGCTATTACCCTCTTCCTTTCTCCTGAAGTTAGCTAGTTAGCTGTGTTGAAGGAGGTGAATGCAAGAAGAGAAACAGATCTGAAACGTGCAAATACCAGATTCTATAAGGAAACTATTTCCAAGTGGAGGGATCGGTCTGTTCGGAGGCACAAGGTTTGTTTCTTGCAGCTGGCCTTGAATGAGTATTTCTCAATGTTTTGGTGTTATTCTGCCCACACCACAGTTAAGCAGTACTTGGAACGTTCTCAGGACTAAGAAACTAATGAATGTGGAAAAATAAGTTTGAACTTAAGGGGCAAAAATTTGTAGCCTGTAAAGCACACAATCTTTATGTAATTTCATGTCAATACAATGTATTGGGGGAGAGCAAGAATAATGTTTTGCCAAAAAGTCTAGTCTTTAAGAGGACCAAGGCTGCCAGGCACTGTCATGTCACGCAGCACACATTCCTTAAATCTATATCTGCTGTACTGAGACTTCTATCAAAATACAAGAAAAATACTGCAAAGAAAATCTCCTAGCTTTTAGGAATGTTGAGTAAAAATCTGAAAACATAATATATTGGTAGTCGGGCACTGCATTCCTGCAGAGGTACTTCTGGTGAACTCCCACCAAAGCATTTTGTGGTGTCTCTCCTGCTCCTCCATTTAGTGTGTTCTTGGGCAGTGTCACGGGCTTCAGAGGTTGGTGCTACACAGAAAATTATATTGCCTGTCCCAAAAAGTAAGAATGAGTACAAGAGGGGTTAATTTTAACTTCTTGGTTCGTTCTTAGATGGTATCTTGGGAGTGTGCTTGACAATCTTAACTTGACACCTGTACATATATTTATTTTTATTGGAACATAGAATTACATTGGATTTTAAGTGATTCCGTTTGGTTTGTAAAATGATATTTTGTTTACATTGGTTCTTCTGGTTTGTTTTCAAAATGTTGTTACAGTGAGTTCTTAAATATTTTAATTAGCAGCACATTAAAAAATACTGTTTTCAGGGAATTAAGTCATTTAGAACTGGTTAATGCCCTTCAGTATCACTTTAACCTGAATCTAGGCTGCTAATCCAGTTGAATAACAAAAACACTGAATTTCCCTCCCTGGTTGTACACTCAGAAAGATGCTTGCTAGTAAAGTGCACCTTGAATGTCAGTCAAGGGAAGAAAATCTAATTTTTTTGATAAATCTCTAAAATGTAAATTAGCTCTGCTAGAATGTCAGTCATGTAGGCTACTGGAATATCTGAAATTCCTCAGGTAACTACTTCTGTTTTATACGATATTTCTGGTGAAGTCCAATGAAACACTCTCAGAATGTCACAGCTGTAGTACTCAAACTGAAAAATGCTTTTGTTTTTTCCATGCTTACAAACGTTTGAGTTTCTTGATATTATTACATGGATTTTAACATCATGTGTTAAAAAACAAAACAAAAAAAAAAAAAAAAACACAAAATCCCCGAAGCCTTTAGGTCTCTTCTCATTGCTTTTATTTAACATATGTCAGATTTTTTGACGCCACAGAAGTACCTCAACATATAAAAATGCACCATCTACAGCAATGTCTGCAGATGTGGTTATTCAGAAGTCAAAGCCATATAGTACACACATATGTGCATTGTACATATAGTTGGGCTTACGTCTGGCCACATCAGATGCTGCCTTCTCTTGGATAGGCATCCTCCTTACATTTTCTCTCTTCCATGGTTTCTCCTCATTGTCAATCTCTTTGGTGTTGGTGCAGGTTTTGACTCCCCATCTAAATCTGTGTGGATTTGTACCCCTGCCTGTCCAATTGCCTGGTTTGCTCCTTTTCCACACCTAGATGCTGATTCTCTTTTTTTGGTTTAGTCCTTCTCTATGCTAAGAGGCTAATAATTTGTGTTGTTTCATTAGATCTCTTTAGGCTGATACTGAGCTGTGAAATACTGATTGAAATCCCTCCTTCTCACCTTCTCTGCCGCTCTTAGCAAAGTGAACCTCTGGTGTCAGCACAGTTGAGCAGAAATATCTGAAAGGAGGAATGATTTTTATGAACAAATGAGAGCATGTTCTGTTGTCCTTACTGCTCTCTGGCCTCCTCTCATCCATCTCCCTTTGCAGATCAGGGTAGTCCTACCACCTACCTAAGCATCTGGAGTTCAAACTTAATTTCTGTTTGACTACAACAGCTCTCTGGAAGAGCTGCCTTTTGGTTTTTTTATTTTGTTTTTTATTCTTTCCCCTGACTGTGCTGAGAGCCAAGGCAATTGCCATTCAACATCAGATGCCTAAAGCTTGGTGGTCCCTCATGTTACCCAGATTTGCAGTTTTGCTGGTGGCTTGTCGCATGTTTCGGCCCCGTGATGCAGCTTCTGCCATCCCAGTGCGAGTGCAATTCTCCCACCCAGGGTCTCCTAGATAAAGAAGCACAAACGCAAAGTCCCCAGCTTCAAATAGCTCCATTATTCCCTGACGCAATTCAAAACCGCCCTTCTTGTTTGTAGGCCTTTCCCCAGGATTGCTTGGGCTAACTCCAGCCTTGCTAAATAACCTCCTCTCTTTTCTCTCCTCTGTTCAGCTAGAAGTGGCCTTCTCTCTGACCCTGTTGCTTCTGCCACCTGGAGCAGCCTTCCTGTGTCTTGCTGCCTTTCTGACTCACCACCTACTTTTCAAATGCCATGTGAAAGCCTATCGTTTCAACCTTGCCTTGTAACAATCTGGAGCAGCTTAAGGGAAACAACCTCTGGCTGTTAACCAAAGAGGGTTCAATAATTATTTCTCTAACCCTCCTAAAGTAAAAAGGTTGGCCACCAAAAACAAATAGGAGAAGGACCCCACACACGTTATCCATATTGCCTATTTTTTTAATCTGAGAGGTAACAAGAATATAAGATCTTAACAAATTACCTCTGCTGCCTTGCAAATAGCACAGTAGAAAAAATACTGTGTCCATGCAAATAAAACATTTGTACATTGATTGTTTGTTAGTTTGTTTTCCCTCTGATTTTTCCGTCAACTCATGGTTCTTAATCATTTAAGAATAGCTGTGTGTTAAGGGGTAGGAAGGACAGAGAGAACTCTTCAAGTAGAAATAAAGTTAAACACCCACCAAGAACAGGATGATTGGGAGGACTGACTTAATGCGAGTTCACAATTCTGTACTGTTCAAACATAACACTATCATTTCTTTAAACCCAGTGCCCTGTGGCAGTGAAGTTCTCGCCGGTGCGTCACTAAAGGATGTGGACGCACTTTGCAGTTTCATTCTTACATGAAGTATTTTCCGTGCAGTACGCTCTGGCAGTGGATGTAGCAGAACCAGAGACAAGGTTGCATAGGACAGGCTTTCACGCTTCAGCACAGTTAAAGGTAGTTTTACTAAAACGAATGTGGTAGGCAAAAAGTGTTTGAGAACCAGTTTCTATTGAAGTCTGTGCTAATGCCCTTGGGGGCTGAAGAGGAAAGGAGAGAAACATACCCTGGAGATCCCAAAGTCACCCCCAGTGCTTGTGTCTGGCATCATTTTTACTGACTGCTTACTGTTTTCCTTTCCTAAGTTCTCAAGGGCCCGTTTTCCCTGTAACTTCATATATATTTCCTACTGCTGCTTGTGGCTTTGCTTGTGAATGCTCATCCTAACCAGCCTCGAGCACCTTCTTTCTGTGTGCTTGGGGAAGGCAACGCCCTGCTTCCAATTAGCAATGCAAGTTGGCTGCAGAAGCAGCTTTCTGACTAGAAACACCTCTGATGCTTGTTATTTGTATTTGGTGCCTACTGTCCCCAGTCAAGCTCAAGAGATTGCTGTGCTTGGAGCTAGATACACAGATCTTGTCTTCATTAGGAAAAAGATGGTTCAGATGGCTCACTGAAGTGTTCCGAAAGACTTGAGCTTAATACAAATCAGTCACTGTTTTTCTAAAGGGGTTTGTTAACTTTGAATGGCTAAAAGAGATTGAAACAGCTGCTGTCTTTGCTGTAGCAATGGTTAAAATCAGGAAATAATTGTTATGTGGCTCAGCTAGAAACTGCCAGACAGACTCTGTAGGCAGGTCATGTAAGCTCTTGTTTCTGTTACTGAGGCCAGTTCAGATTTACTTTCCACGTATGCAGAACTGCTTTGGGTGAGCACACGGAGACAAGCTTTTACCCCACCAGAGAAGCATTGCAAAAGATAGGACAAATTGGTAAAGTAGGACTTGTAACTTTGAGCAAGTTCCTTGTTTCTCCAAGTCTAATTCTCTGCTGCTATTCACCCTGTACGAGCGCACAATGGATAGGAAATTCTTTCTCGAATGTTGACATAGCCACAACTTTCCCCTTAGGCCACTTGGCAGGGCTGAAGCAGACGCACAGCCCTGCTTGCCGGGCGCCCCTCTCTGCCATTGTTCCCCCATGCCCTTCCTCCCGGGAAAGGGCTCCCGGCCTGAGCCGGGGTGTGGTACTTCATAAATGTACCCCGTCATTCTGGGAGGAGACCTCAAATATGGCGTTGGACTAGATGACCTTTAAAGGTCCCTTCCAACCCAAAGTATTCTATGATTTTATGACTTGAGCTCAGGCCTGCATTGAGAAATTTGATTTCGTCACTGATGTTTCTTGTTCGATAGCGTGTATTATTTTATTAGCAAATTTCTCATAAAAGCAGGAATGCCGTCTCATTTTTTAATGGAAACTTTATCTTACTGAAGTTTTACCCAAGGAGGAAAAATGGTGCGACTGCAAGGGGAGGGGGAGAAGGAAGCTGTCATCAAGTAGATCTGAGTGGTAAAATGAGGTACGTGTTTTGCCCATAGTAATCAAGTTTTTTCTGTAACGTGCTGGCCAGCTTTATCCAGATAGCTTATTTTATTTCGGTAACTGTCCTTCAAAGTGTGGTACTCTTCCTTTTCTCTTTCATTACCGTGAGCATTGCAACCGTTGATGTGAACAGTTGTTCCTCTGCCATTATATCATTTATGTTATTAGCCATAATATATGCCAGTCTAATTTCCTGATTAAGCTTAATGTGGATAGAAGTCCTTAACATGTCTTTAATGTTTTCTTCAGATACTTCAATTACTTATTCTCTGAATTAGAATTAGCTTGCATACTGCCATTACATTTAAATACATCATTTGCGTCTCTGTGCGTAAGTGCTAGTTTGGTTGCCATTATTGCATTGCAAGCCTGAGGCTGGAGTGAAGTTATTTCTTAAATAATATACTAAAGGAAGGAGGCCATTTGGATTGTTTTGTTAAGAATCCCGGGGAGATCATTTGTATAAAACCACCAAAGGCTTATACAAATGACACCTCTATAAGCTCCTTGGAGAATGTTCCTCTCAGTCCGTGCTAGAAACCCCAGCTTGAGAGTCATTAATGAAGTAGGAGAATTGCAGAAAACTTCTCTCCTAAATCTCTAATAAGAGGCTCAGCAATAGCTGAAGCAGCTAAGAAGTATCACTCATCACTGCTCTAAAAATCTAAGGGGAGTGGGGGGGGGTTAAGAGGCTCTTGGAAACGTTTGAAATCATCGTTTTCATGCTTTAAGGGTTATATTTAACCTTCATTAAATGTTCAAGTAAGCGAATATTTTGGTTTATTTAGCGGGGTTCAGGTTGCAGTACAGACCACCACTCATTTCTGCTTTAATCGTTGCATTTGTGGAAAATATTTACTAAGTTTAGATACTATTTTAACCTCTTTCTTTTAAGCCTGTTATCTTAAAAACAGCAATTAAAAAAAAAAAAAAAGCAAACTTTAAAAGAAAGTCCTATTTACATCTGATACAAAACAAAACTGTGTTAATATTAGCATTTTGGAATATGTAGGAACTCATCACTTTCTATTTTGATAGCTTGGACGTGATCCCTGTGGGCTGGGAAAATTCCCAGTGTATTACTGGGTTCCAGGCATGGCTGATGCGCAGCAGCTACCTGCAATAGGGACCTGCAAAACCAAACCAGCCGGCGCTACGTAGCACACGATTCACGGCATCTCTGAGGGGGAAGCCGAAGCGGGATTGCTCACAACGCCTCGCTCCCAGGGCTTGTCCTAGGACAAAGGCTGCACCCAGGCTGTCCCAGCCAGGGTTTCTGAAAGGTACGTAGCGAGGTTTGGCTCCTGGAGGTCCTCAGCATTTTATCTTTCCAATCAGCTCTGCCTGCTGGAGTAGGAGTTGATGGTGTGAGCTTGCAAACCTGGAGACATGAAAGAAGTACTGAAATTCTTTTAAACTAGCTAGACCCGCTTCCAAATCGCTTGCCTGCTGTTTTCATCCTGCCAGAGATTGAGAGCAGCGGAACTATGTATCTCACAAGCAAATGACAAAGCCATGATTCTTGCCCTGAAGCGGCTGCAATCCAAGACTCCAGTCCTGTAATCGGGCTGTTGCAAACTGCCAGGAGCCCTCCAAGGGCTCCGTGCTAGTGCTGTGCTCCGAGCACACCCTCTCGGCTCTGGGGCTGGGACCGCAGAACGTCAGAGCCAGATTTCTTAAGGGAGTTGGTGCTGAACGGCCGCAGGCTGGGGACACTAAATGCCTCTAGCTGGGAATTTCTGAAAATAACCCCCAAACTCTTGATTCAAAAGTAACATGACACTCTGCACAGTTTCCTTTTAGCCAGTGAGAGCTGGGATCTGCCCTCTGCACGCACGAGGGCTGGATTGGCTTCAGCAGGAGCCAGCACGCTCTGGCAAAGACGCCGTGCTGGAAACAGCATTCTGCTCATTCTTCTGCATATTCGCATTAGTGATATTTTCCAAGGTGAAGACAGTCTGTGCTAATGGAGAGGGAAAATAACGGGTGAGGTTATTTTGGCCTGTGTTATTTAGGAAGTCAGACTACGTTACGTGATCACCTTACAATCTATAAAAATTAAATAAAGTACTAGGGCTAACGCAGCTTGCTCTGCGTCACGCATCTATTGGGACAATAAAAGCGTGTGTATGACAAGCTTGAATACATACATGCCACTTGCAGAGAACGGTTATCCTCCCTGTTACTCGAGTCTCCCATTTTACTGCTCCTCTGATTAGGCTCGGGCCTTTCTAATGTTCCCGTACTCCCCGTTAATTACATGTGCAGAGTCTGAGGAACTTCCCTGGAACTGCCTGGGAGTGTCAAGTTCAGCCTTTGTGCAAGCGCTGGCAGGCGCTGGGAGCAACTGGCTCCGGAGCCGTTTGGAGCACTGCGATGTGCGGATGCAAGACATATGGCAGGGAGGAGACACAGGGATACCACGGAGCGAGGCATGGAGGGAACCTCCGTAAATGAGCCTGCGCTGCTAGCGCTCAGCTTGGCTGCAGCCGGGGGGAAGAGGATTTCACCTTTAGTTTCAGATGCGGGGTCGCCCCTGCAGCTGGCTAATTTTTCGCTCATAAGAATGAAAACTTAATAAACCCAAACAACAACAAATACTTCTAATAAACCAAATTGTTCCCTGTACAAACTCAGTATTCTGCCTCGCTTTGTCTTCAGTGCTTTTTCCACTCTTCTGGAGAAGTTTGTGATTTCTTCCCTAGTTATGGACAGTGTTATAATTATGAGTTGGGTGATACTTTTCAACTTGTTATTACTATTCACCAAAACTGCAAGCTCCGAAATACTTTGCTAAATTTAAAGCTTCTAATAAATGAGAGAATAGGTTTTTCAAAAAAGATTTCTTGCAGCACTTAAAGTTTACATTTCTTATTTGAAAATACATTTGTATTTTGAAATCCAAATTTTTAATTTAAGGAATTGGCAAAAACTGCAAAATTTAATCATGGTTTCATTTTGGGTCAGACAAAAGGATTTATTTAACCTAGTAAAAAAAGAGAAAGAAAAAAAAACTTCTGAAAACAGAAATTAATTTCTATGAGAGATGAAAAAAAGTGAAAAATCTATTTTATTTTTTTTTAACTTTTTGTTTAGTCAGTGAACAGAACTACTTTTGTTCCAGTCATCGATCTCTGGAGCTAGTGAGGTGATAAATCTTCATCCAGCTTCTGTTCAAATAATTAAGATGCATTTTCTGTATATTATGTTTCCTGGTAATACGATAGCTTCATTTTTACATAACGCTACTTCAGGATTTATAAGACTGGAGGCAATTAATTGTGATATCATTATTTGTTAGTGACTGGAGATCATTAATAAATGCAGAGACTAGCAGGTAAAGTTCTTCAGGAAGCAAGGATAGAAAGAATACGCAAAAAACCTCTTTTTTCTCAATTGCTTTCATTAATAAATATTAATAAAATAGAGTTTCAAATAGAAATACAAGTGAAAATAAGCTCTATCCTGGCAGGAGTGGGCACTGACCACAGCAAAGGGGCAGTGACTTACACCTCCTGACAAGCTGTGGAGATTTTTAAAGATCTCTACTGCAGTAACAGGGACATAAGCCGCTCTCTGGTATACATTTCAAGCAAATAAATTGTCTGCGTGAATAAAAAATCATAACAGCACAAGTATCATGGAGAGCCCGCAGCTCTACCCATAGCCTTGGTGAAGTCTGTGCAATCAGTGAGCTGCTTATGACCTATTAACTATTCTGTTTCTCCTTAAATAAAGCCTCTTTTCAGCACTAATTGTGAAGTTCGTGAAAGCCTCAGAAATACCTCTAGCGATTGAGTACCGATTATACGCTGCACATGAATTCAAAGGTCCTGTTCTATAACCTTTATTTGACTTTGAAACGTGCATACCATTTCAGGCAGCGTTTGAGTTTAATGCAATCTGTTTCCACTGAAGGCAAGCAATACTGGAAATATGATTACAATAATTGTGTTATGAACATGGTATTGTCATGATCAAGTGAAGGGCTCCAAAATGTAGCTGATAAAATTGTAACTTTGACTTCCATCTTTAGCTTAAAAACTTGATACAGTTCAAATATCCCTCTGTATCAGGCTCGTTAGCGCAAAAGCAGGCCTAATAGTTCAGTCCCCGTTCCCATGAGTCGCTTCACAGACAATGTTCATGTAAACAAGAGCTTGTGGGAGGGGAGAAACAGGATCCATCTTTTGATGTTGCTTTAGAGCGTAAAAGACTAAATCATGCGCTGTCACAGTTCCATCAATTCTCCAGAGCCGGAGCAGCAGTGAATTCGATTCAAAATTCCTGTGTAAACACGCTGGGGCAAATTCATGCTTGATGTAAATTGTTGTAACTTCCCTGACTGTATTTGGCTCACTGAAACCAATTAATTTAAGGCAGTTTGCGCCGTCTGAGGATCCGTCCCCTTCATAAATATTTATGCAATAAATGGGAAAGTTATAGTCATTTAAAAAATATTTTATTATGGTATTCCAAATCGCACAGAACACAGTAGACCCCTTCTACTTTGTTTTGTTGTTCTCTGCCTTCATTCAGGTTCTAATTTGAACTTCTCCGCAATGTGTAAAATTGTACCGGTCCTGCTATTAGCTTCAGTTTGCAGAAGTGCCATTGATACAGACTTCTGCATTTATTTTGGGTGGAAAGTGTCTATTTAAATTGTGAGATCAATCATCAAATTAGATGTGTGACTGCACACATCGTTCCAGTGTTTATTTTCTTTTCTGGCACACTTGTGGCTCTTTGGGTTTGAAGAATGTAACTCAATTGGAATGAGCCTCAGTGATAAAATGGTCATCACATAAGATGTCTTTGTGTTGTTTTGAAATGTACTATTACAAGGCATTTTAATAAACTTTGTTTTTATTTTCCTTGATTAATAACACATTTGCTTGTGAATTTTCTGGGATGTTTGATTCATGGTCTTTCCTTTCTTTTCCTTAGAACTCCTTGGTGGCAGCAGCCTACAGGAGGCCTTATGGGACTATCCCATGGCGATCTGACCTGGTTCTGGCTTTGTCCAAGTAATTTTAGTCGCACTAACACTTTTGACCCCTGGTGTCATTGATAAGCTCCAGAGCACCGAGCGCTGGGTCAAAAAAGTTTTGAAAGATCTACAGAAAACTAAACGCTTAAAGCCATGTGATTGATATTTATTTGTTTTAATTATAAATGTAGAAAATAATACTCTGTCACTTTCTCTTCTCTGCAGACTCATGCAGATAGAAAAGTTGTTTTGTCGATAGTAGATTCATTACGCGTATGAAACATTGTCTGGCGATGTACAGGAGGATAGGTCAGTTTCAAGCTTCTCTGTTTAATAGCTGATATGATTTTTAGCGCTTCCTCAGCTGCATGGTTTAGTAGGGAAGACACTGGGCATTGTGTAAGGCATTAAGAAACGGCACTTGATCACTTCTACTAATATGGTTTCACTATAAAATGCTGTCATCTTCTTTTGATTGGCGTTTGCCTTTCATAGAATTGTTTGGCTAATGCGGTGCTTAATAGTTTCAGTTTTCTCTTTTTTTTTTTGGTTGAAACTGGCTTTTATCTTTAAACTGTTTTTATAAAGCAGAAAACTGTGTTCCTTTGAACTCATCCTCTGATGTCATAAGAGCTGGGAGCTGACATGAATTACGCTGTGAAAATACTGACATTTAGAGCTAGGTACCGGCATGTACTGAAATACAGTAACGCATGTTGCCTTCAAGAATATTTTTTAACACGCTATTATTGGTGGCAGGGTCTTTGGTTTGAACGCCTTTGATAAGTGAAATTAGCGTGCTGTTTTTCCAGTCTATGTATGGTAAATTCTTTTCCCTTTTGGGGTCAAAAAATATAAATATTAAAGAAAACTCCAAGTGTCGCTATTTGCAAGGTTACCATGTTTGTTATTAGAACTGCGGAATATGTTCGATCTTTTAGGCGAGATAGTATGAGGGGACCCATGAAAGGACAGGAAACATCTATATTTGCTGGCAGCGTGCCTACGTTAAACATATTGCTCACAGTGCCATCCTGATGGCACCGTGGGGAAGGACAGTTCAGCTATGCAGTATGAAAACATGCCATCATATCTATATTTCATAACATAGCATGTGGAAGTCAGTCACGACTGTAAGTTAATTAGATGGGGTTCTTTGCAGGAAGCCAATTCTGTGGACAGCTAAAAAAACTGAGGATGTTCAGTGGAATTAGGTCCCTAATCTTAATCCCCTCCCGGGAGAAGCAGCAAAATGCAGGAAGCACTTTGCGCAAGGCTTCCTCTGGGTCCCCCAGAGATGTCCCACAGAGAAGCCTGGTTTTAATGCTACATTCCTTAGCACAAATAAAGGACAGCTTTACATCCTTACTTGTGCAAGACTTTGAAAAGAGACTCTTGTTCTACCCCACAACATATAGACATAGTGAGGCAGTTGGGACAAGTACTTTTTTCCTTACACTTTTTTTTTTTAATACAACAGGATGATGCCGTACATGAAGACAAAGTGGACTTTCGATCTTAAGTAGCATAAGAAAATTATATAATGCTGTGCTACTAAAAAGGAGGCTGAATTTAGCACCACTTATTTCCACCTATATAATATCATACCAGTCCTCTAACTGTTGCTTGTATAAACAGTTTTGGTCCCATCAGGCAATTTCACCGATTGTGTTAATAGAGATTACTCTTCCCACGAGTATATAGCAAGCTTGGAAATGCTTTTAATCTCCCTGTTTGTCTTATCCAAAGAAAAAAGATCCAACCAAGCAAAAAGCCCTCAGCTTTTTATTTTTTTGAATCTAGTCCATAGCTCCTGGAACTAACTAAAACAAGAGAAAAAGAAATCCAATGCATTTGTAAATAATTCCAATTAAGAATAGCAGATTTGGCCGGCTGAGGATGCCTGGCCTGCGTATGGAAGCAATTCGGCTGACTCCGTCCACTCTTGTCTGACCCAGCCGAGTGCAGGCTGGTCCTCAAGGTCCCTGCAGGGCAGCGAGGCGGGCAGGTAGCCTGGTCTCCCTGGGGACCCTCGGTGTTAGGTGTCCATCACGTAGAGCATGGAGGGCCTGCTTCCCTTGCCTTGGGAGCCCCAAGGGCCACCCCACCAGAGCGTGGGCCGTTAGTTCCGTGCTGCAGGCAGGTTCCAGCCGTTTGCTTTGCCTCATAGGTGCAGCAGGGATCTCGCGTGCTCATCACCCACGCACCCAAGGTAGTCCCAAGCCCCTGAGCTTCATCCGAGAGGCCGTAGGTGGACGCGGATGTGAGAAGGAAAGAGGAGGGGGCAGCAACTGGAGAAAATGGGTCAGTGGGCTGAGCCAGGCAGCACAGTGGTGCCCTCACACAGACCGAGGGTTGGTAGCACCAACGGGGCCCCCGTGGGCTTTGCCTCTTCTGCACAGGCTGTGTTGTAGCAGTGCGGGAGCTGCCCCCTCTCTGCAGCCACACAGGAGCATTATGAAAAGTAACGCCCAGAAACAGTGGAAACGTGTAGGTATGAAGTGATACGGAGGGTGTATTGGTGTTTGTTAAGTAGAAATAATCATTTAAACAATAATTGCTCAACCACTATCGGTCATCTTTAGCAATTGCTTCTAGCCAAAAGCAATTATCTCTGATAAAGATTTCTGCTATTTGGAGGCAGGCCTGGATTTATAAACCACAAGATAAAGCGATTATATTCAAAAGAAACCGTTGCTACTGAAAGAGCCTACAGAAAGAGGATCTGATGCAGCATTCTGCTCTTGTTTCAGGCCCTGTGTTGCTCTTTATACTCATTTAGAGTGGACCCTGCTCTTGAGCTATACTCAGCAGGAGGACACAAGGGTGCAGGGTTTGCTCACAAAGGTTTCCCACCCCTCTATCTCCATCCTCTTGGAAGATCTTGGTTCTTCCCAAGGCTGGGAAGAAACGCCTAGTATTTAAGCTGCATGAAAATGATTGAATCCATTTTGCACTTGTGTGCCATCTCAGAGAAGGTTATAGCGGGAAACCCATTTTCCCATTTCATCCAGTGAACTTTATGTGATGTTTTCAGCATCCCCTGAGCTACACATCCCACTGCCCATCCTGGGGTCTGTGTTCTCTGAACATCCAAAACACCCTGAGAATCCTTTCCTAGTATTTTCTATATCACAAGTGCAGGCTTTAGATTTTTCTTGGTAGGAGTGTAGCACCACCCAACTGCTGCATCTTTCTAATGCTCTGGAGAGGCTTAACATAACAAGGAGGATTCTTGGACACTCCCTCCAAAATCCCAGAGCTCTGTCACTGGCAGAAAGAGTGCTACAGGCTTTGTGGGTGTCCCGCTTGGGGATCTTCTTCAGAGCCTTCCCAGCTCCCACTCTGGCAAGATCAGACCGTAACTCACAAGTCATCAAGAATTAATCATTGCTATGATTCCTCAAATGATTCCTCTAAGACCGTCCCACCTTGGTTGAGCACTGCTATTTACACCAGAGGTAAATTTGTGCCAAGCCACTAAGCGGAGGGGGTCTACAAAGTAGGAGAGAAGTCCATGGGTTGAAGTGCAGCCTCCTGAGAGGTACAAGCAACAAATTGCTGTCAGGAATCCTGTCCTCCCTTGCAGTGGATGGGTGTGTTATATCCATACATCACTGGTGCATAGCGAAGACATCTGTGGGGGGAAAAAAATCAGTCAAGGCAACTAAAGAGCATTGCTCTGAACGGGTTGCATCCCAGCAGGGAGAACTGGCTCGAGTCCTGGCTCCTGGAGAGGCGCCTCTGGGGACTGGAAGCTTTCTCTTTACAATTTGAAAACCCGTATTGTGTAAAAATTGTTTAATACTTACTATTCAATTGATTTTAAAGTGGATAATCATCACTGAGCTTTAAATACAAAGAGATTGTTGTTGAATCTGCAGATTTTATTTGTTAATACCAACATTAAATATTTATTCTGGGTAAGGATAATCTAGTAATATGGGGAAGCACCTGTGATTGAACTGCTGCGATAAGGATCTCTACTCTCACAAACTTCGCTATACTCAGTGGTAAATAATCTTAATTCATTTTCCACTCCTTTTGTCTCACAAATTTGAATGTATTTGATGCGTGAATCTTTACCATAAATTGTGAACCCCGATTCATGCCTTTAAGGACCTGCACTAAATTGTTTAAGGAGTTCTGTCTGACAGAAGCCCTTTTTTCCCCTCCAGCACTAATTGGGTGATGATAATTGTGTCACTTCAGGAAACACCAGAGTAGGAGAAGGCAGCTGGAGACAGTGTGTGAGGAAATACAAAACCATGCACAGATTTAAAATTTTACGAAGCTACAGCAATACGCTGTCTCACATCAATGAGTATGACCAACAGGCAGCTCCTCTCTGTTTGCTTTGACATCCCCTTTTGTGTGGCCTTTGAAAAGCTCTATAAAGCATAAACTTTTTACTTGAAAAGCGGAGAATTAAGTGATGTGTGTCTCTCTCTGACAATAATACACTCAGGGAAACTGATGCTGAGTACCTTTGTTATATATACATGAATGTTAGATGCTTCTTCATCTAGCATTACATGTTATATTTTTCAATGGGAAATATTCAATAATTGTGTTTTTTAAATGTCTTACTGATATACCACACATAAATTTAATTACTTCAAATAGTATTTTGCTACAAAATTACTTGCACTTTTCAAAGACCCTTGAGAACAGTTTTGTGACACTGATACTTATTTAAAAAAAAATACAGCAGTTGTCATACATCCTTGTAAGCATCTGACGAGAGTCTTACCTATATGAAACTACTGCACTTCCCTGAATTATCCTGAGCTTCGATTTTGAAGAAACAGTAATTTCTTGTCATTCTAGTTGCTGTTAAGACCAGTGTAAACCTGGACCTTGTAAAGTCAACAATGCATTTCTACTTGCTTTAGTGAAGCTGAGATTTCTCTTTCTCGGTGGAAAGAGAAATTTCTCTTTCAGCCTTGTACAAAAGCCAGAGGTGGCAAGCGATCTGTCAGGGGAGTTTCAGGCAAGAGCAAGTGAACTGCTCAATTCATCTTGATTCATCTGTGTGTGAGGGACCTGGAGAAATGGTGTGTGGTGAAAAGAAGCTTGTTCTTTAACTTCTGTCCTTATCTGAAATTCCGCGTGATCAGGAACTACCCACATCCTGAATTATTTCAAGCCTTAAAAAGCAATTGCAGTTCACACAAGGGGCGGCTTTTGCAAAGCAGTCAGTGCTGCCCAGTTCTGGTCCCGGCGCTGCCTGCGTGCGTGTCTAGGCAAGAGCCGTGTGCTTTCAAAAAGCTCAAAATCCGCTTCCAAAGTGGATTTTGCAGCAAAGCACATTTAACCTCAAACTCAGATGGGTGTGAGGGCTGTGGAGTTACAAGTGTGTCTCCAGCCTTCCCCTCTCTTGCGCTGTTTTGTGCTACTACGTGAGTACAACATAAATTGGAGTATTTACTTGCTTCCATTCAAGCAGTTTAACGCCCACTGAAAATAGCTTTGTAAGGAAGTCCCTGCTTTGAGTAGGGGGACAGTTTTGACAGCAAAGAAAATCAGTGCTTCTGTTCTCCATATTCTCTTAGCTGTGTTATGATCCCAGGATGCACACAAAGCACTGAAAGGTAGCAAATGCTATTTTCATTATAGTATAAGTAACAAATAACATTTCCATAATAATTTCTGTTGCATTTTAAATAGCTTTTTGATCAGGTTAAATTTATTTGGGATAAAAGAAATTTTACACTGCTTCTTAACCTACAGATGCTCTTGTTTTATTTTAGTTTGTCTTTATACTGCTTTAAAGGCTCCAGTGAAATCTTTCTGTAGACTACTGTATATCCAGGAAATGTGGTACGCCTTTTCTTCTGGCTTCCAGTCCTGGTTATGTTCTTTTAAAAAAAGCTCGTCTGGTTAGAAAACACTTAAAGAGTTCTGTGTACTGAGTCCTTCCTTCGCGTACTAAACTGTGTAGTAACTATTATTCTTGTAACTGATAAGTGCAGGCTTTGGGACAAACATTTTCTCTTGTCGTCATTTATTCCAGAGCTGTGGCGTCTGTACGTAGCCCTGTTCTCAAATGAGGAATAGGCAGATGAAACCTAATATGTAGATGAAATCTAATAATAGCGTGGGGGTTCTTCTTTTTCAGTTCACTGAATTACGCTGTAAATGGGCTTTAAGTAGTTAAGTTGCCCTATGAAAGCAGGGGAATGCAGTGGCAACGGAGTATCAGTAATAGGTTGGCTGCTTTTTTCTATGGTTCTATCTAAAGAGTATGCAAGTCTGGATTATTACTTTTTTAGCCATTGTAAAGCAATAAACAATGAAGTTAGAATCTCACAGACAAAATGTGCATCTTGTTTTGGAGTTGCTTTTCAGCGTGAGTAAAGGGCTAATCTTATTCTTGGTCAAGTTACGGCCAGGTCCTTACGGAGGAAGGACAGTAAGAGTGTTCCCACAGCACTTAGCATGGCAGTAGCAGCAAACGAAGGGCACCACATCTTCATTCTGTAAGTGGGAAGTGGGAGATCAGCTGGGTTAGGGAACAAGTCTAGATCGTGCTGTCCTCCCGGTGTCGTTCGTATAATTAGGTATCAGTAACGGTTCCACATAAAGGAACATAAAGTTAAAATCAGCTGCTTTCGAAGCCTCATCTGGAAGTGTGATCTGCATTTACTGTAATTACATGTCAATCTGAAGAGGGCCATGAGGACTGCAGCCGTATTGCGGTCGCATTTCAGAGAAACCTACAGACTGTGTTCTGCAAAGCTGTCTCGTGCCTGTCGCACCAGTTGTGTGCTGTCTGGTTTTGCAGTTTACTATTGTTAATGCAAGCAAGTATGACAAATACTGAAATCTGAATAAATAGTTTATCTCTCGTATACCTTATTTAAGCTTTTAGGCTTGCAGTATTTCACAATAAGAGCTGAGGAGTTTGGTTTTCCTGTTAACATGAGGTGTTACAAGTCACCTAACCTTGAAGCTAGACGACAAGTAATAGACCTTAATCAACATGAACCACTTATTTTTAAGCAACAGCTGAGAAAAAAGAAGGAATGAGAGATGTATTTTTATAGTAAATAAAAACTCCAACCACACACAAAAAAAATATCAGGTAGTAGTGAATTCAGTACACTTTGATAACTGTCAAAGGATCCATACCGATAGGCTTGTTTTCCTACAAAACTGGTTCCAGACAGACGGCAGGAGGATGTCCCTATCACGGCTGTCACCAGGTAGAAACACACACCTGCTTTTATCTTGACTCCTGCAGTCAGACCTGCCTTAGGCACGGCCGCTGGAGACCCCGCTCAGCACACCCCCTGCTCGCCTGGCTGCCGGGGTGGCTTGGAAGGGCTCAGATAGGTTACTTTATTCACATTATTTTTACCTGATTCTCTGGGTGACAACGTTCAGTTTTACTGAACTACTGAGAAGCCTGGAATACCTGCAGACACTTCCAGGTGCTTGTGTGTGTTACATGCGGGGGAGCATTCTGATCTGACAAGTTTCTTGCTGTTGTACTGACATTTGCTTTAAAAAAACAGCATATTTTCAAAGTTTGCATGTAGAGCCCTCATGAAATAATCTGGGAACATTTGCTGATATTAAGCATTTTCATTGTTTACTTTAAAAATGACATGTTTACTTATCCAGACTCCTTTTTCTGAGTTGCCTTAGCACCCACTTACATGGGAAGGCTTAAAAAAACTCCAACAAATTAAGTGAAGATGGGAATTTAAAACTAATTACTTTAACGGCATTAAAATGCTGTGTAGGAATTCTATTTAGAATTTGAGTGCTCTAAACTGCCTTTAACTTAGTTAACTTGAAAGCCTCTTGATTGTGAATAAGTTGGGGACTGAGGCCAATTAATTAATCCACTTTAAACGTTAATTCAGTATCATTTCCTGAGTGTGTGTCTGTAGGCAACCCTGAGGAGTACAGGCTGCAGAAGCGGAAACTAATATGGATTGTACTTTCTTTCGTAGCACTTTGGTTCCCGTCTAGGTCTGGTAACAAGCAGCTAAATTTGAAAAGAGCTCAGAAGTTTAGATTTTTTTTTTTTTTTTAATATCTGTTTCTTACAGTCGTAGTGGTACCAACAGAGCGCAGAGCACTCCTGGAAATATGTGTTTGTGCCAATCTGTGTGTGCTCAACTCTTTAAAATCTAGTCCCCAGCTCTTTAATGTTTCTGCAGTGACTGCGTGGTTGGAGAGCTGGGTTTGTTACTGTCCCCTTATACAGTGTCAATATCCTCTTCAGCAGATTTTCATTAGGCATTTCACTAAGAAAATTAAAGTTCATTAGAGATGTTGTTCATGTCGGCCTTCCCAGCTATTTCTGAGTCTTTTTTTTTTAATCTAATGCAATGGAATTTAGAGAAATGCTGTGAGCTTTGTAGTACATCTTCAAGGGAAAATTCTGTTGGCAGACCATAAGGCCCATACCGATCATCAGCGTTAGATGCTTCTTTGGTATAGTCTGTGCTGACCTTAATAATATATAGAACATGGCTTAGCAGGGTTTGTGATCATAAATGCTGTAAGCCGTGCATCGTGGTGCAGAAGTCTTGTGTGCACAGTTTCTTCTCCAGTGACTGCTTAAAGCATTTGAAATTCTAATTTATCCTTTTCCAGTATAGAATGTAATAACATCGCTGTTTAAAAAAAAAAAAAAAAAAAAGCCTTTTGAATTTATACCAAGTATTTAATGGCAAAATCGCAATTTTTTATTCCACTTAGCAATTTGGCAATGGAAAGGCCCTACTGTGTTCTTGCTTTGAAGTCCGAAAAAAATCTGGCCTAGGTTCGTTATTTGGGGAAAAGAGATTTGCCTTGTGTAACAATTATTCTCCTACTGCCATGGGACACTCAGGGTGCGTTGTGTTTTCCCGACACAAACATTAACTCATCTTTTGTTTTTATACCAATGGCCACTCAGATGAGACTTGCAGAATTTGGAAAGAAAAGGAAAGCACCTTCTAATAAGGGATTGTCTTCTCATTAGCCCTCCTGACTTTCCAAAAGATTTGGCTTTGTGTAATGCATTATAATTATATGACAGGAGAACAGCGGAGAATATGGCATAGCATTTCCCATAGGTTTCCTTTCTGAGATAAGAAAGATAAACATTCTGCTTTGCTTCTCCAAGAAGGACACAAAAAAAAAACCCTCTGCAGTTTCCTGCGAGGCAGTTGGATGTGAGCTGCTTTCTGGAGCTGAGGCTTTCCACCGCCAGACAATGATCTGTGTCATGTGGAGAAACTGGGTGTACAAAGTAAGGAAGCCCCCCGCGCTGAGGTGTGTGTCCTCGGCTTCCTGAGAATGCGCCTTACCGCCCAAGGGTCCCTACGCACTCAGGCGGCTTTATCTGCGCAGCTCCTGGAGGGGGAGAGCCGCTGTTTGTTTTTCCAGGGCGCTCTCTGTTCTGGGGAAAACAAGGGAGGCCTTTAATTGGATCTCTCTTTTGTTCCTGGATTGCTGCGACTTCAACGAAGTCGGGAGGAGCGGGAGCAGGACCGAGGTCTGGTTTAGGGTATGTGTGGCTTGACTCTAAATGACCCACCTCTGTTTCAGCCGTGACACTCGGGCCAGGGAAATATTTTGCTTAGACCGGCTTTCCTAAAGCAGGGAGAGAATCTCTAGTTACGGAACGAAGCGAGCAGCACCGATGCTTTCCTTTCAGACTTCTACAGTCTGAATTGCACAAAAGGAGAAAAAATACCCAGGCATCACTTTCCCATAGCGTGTTCCCCAGGCTACAGTTCCCAAAAAGCCTGGGTGGGTAAGAGATTTAAAAGCCTTAGAAGCGTTCAACAGGAGAAGCTGTAAAATTGCAGTAACGCTCCCAGCGTTAGTGGTTAACGAGGTAGCGTCACACATGGAGGGATGACCTCCTCAATAGCTTCAGAGCTCTGCACTACCCTGCATTTTTGCTTTCTTGTTTAACTTTCTCGTTCGTAACTTCTTTTATTATGCTCAAACCAAGTTTTGTAATGCACTGACATCTGCTGTGTGTTTGACTAATGCAGCCACTAAAGAACTGAAATAAGCCTTGCAGCCTACGCATAATGGGACTCGAGAAACTAAGTTTCAGACAAGGGGGAAGGAGAGTGGGAGAACCTGGGAGCTTATTATTGATGCAAGGAGGTAAGAGGGAGCAAGCCACCCTGCCCTTAAGGATCTTTATAATATAATTGCTTTACTGGAAGAAATGACACAAAGTAAGCTGATTTCAGTCGTGCAAACAGCAGTTCTGTTGATTGACTATAACTATCACCATTTTGAAAATGCTACATTAGCCCAAATTTTCCTCTTTTTTGGGTCTGATCAGAGTTGTGGCGATGTGATGGCCCTGATGTGATGGGCATATGATGCTGATAAATAGCTGTTCTGCCAGTTTTCAGAAGCACCGAAACGGAGAGGAACCAGTGCAGCTGAATAACCCGGCTGCGTGCACAGTTTACAGCTGTTGTGCGAGACGGGAGCAGCCTCTGACCCACCAGCAAATAATAGTAGGTACTATATTGCTGCACAGTAACACCACTTTTAAAATACTAGACCGAAGTGTGAAAAAACTCTTCTGGTTAGATAGCAGCAAAGCTTACTGCTGGTCTAAAGCTTCCCCGACACATTTTACCTGGTGATTGATTCCTGGCAGGGATGTGAGGCAGCAGAGGTGCTCCATGGCAGCGTGGGACCACCATATCACCGCTGTCTATGGGATGGGGGTAAAGCCACGGACCCCAGCATCGCTCAAACCCAGATCCCAGCCTTTGCTCCTGCCCAGGAGACATTTCAGCTGGACATTTCGGAGGCCCAGGGCAGTACTAATCAGAAATCTTTTATCAAAACAGTTTTAAATGAGAAACTGACCTTTGCCCAAAGGAATAGTTGGGCGGTTTTGCTTTTTGTCAAAAATTGATGGTATTTCTAATGAAAAACTAAAGCCAAGCTGGGATTTTTTGGTTACGTTGTTCAGCTGAAAATAATTGTTTATAAAAACACACTTTTTTTTTCAGAAACAAAGTGTTTACTAGCTTCAGGAAAGAATCTCTTCTACAACAAAGACCAAAAATCTAACAGTCTCTCAGGAAAGGGGGGACCCTCCTAACAAATGGTTTCTTAAAATGCAGACTTCCACCAGCTCCATGAATCAATGAGTTATGGGGTTGTCCCTCACGTTAGTCCCTCTATAGGTGACGTTAAGGTGGTAAGTCTCTGACATAGGCGAGATCCTCTGCATAGACACTTGAGCAAGAAAGGATAGATGGCCTTACTTCTTTGTTTTTCTATCCCAAAGTCAGCTGTAAAAACTTGACTTGTAAATGTATAGTTTACCAGAAAAACTAGGCTTCAAATGTGTCACAAAATGTAGTTTCTCCTTTTGTTAGTTCCCAACAAATGTGCAAAATGGCTGCAAGGCCATGACAGCGCTGGATTAACACCTCACCCAACAGAAAGAACTGAAACAGAAAAGTACCTTTTCATTATGAAGAATCTTAAACAGTCGGGGAAATCCCGCTCCCCTTCAGATCAAGAGGGAAATTCCTTTTTAGGAACCAAAATTTAGCTTTGTATTATTCTGACAGCCTGTTTAAAAGCCCTGGTGTTTCTATCACTTTGCAGTCATCCCACAGGCAGGGAAAAGAGATACAGCTCTTTACATCTTTGTCCACAGACACAGCTCTTTACATCCTAATATCAGCTTTACAGGTCAGTAGAGGGTTTACTCCTGGATGGTACTAGGAAACATTTCTTCAAGGGCATTTAGCGTTAAATGATTGCTGACTTTCTCTCTTTCTTGTTTTGGTTTCAAGGACAGCAATGTCTTCCTTGAAAGTCTGTGCTGACATGCCCTTCATTCCTTATTTTTAATGCTCCTTATGCTCAAGCTCTAGATACCCTGTTTTCAAACTGAGATATCTGAAATTAGCAATTATGATCAATATTTAGACATGAGTTCCCAGGTGCATCTAAAGATATTGTGTGTTGCCTAATTCTGAGAAACCACATGTACAAAAATGTGACATTAGATGACTAGTGGAGGATCCAACAGCAAGTAAAACTCTGCTTTATGCCTTGCAGCAATAATGCTGTTTGTAAAATGCTTGAAGTACCCAAAATGTGACATGCTGCTTAAATGCCGCATGTTATTCCAATCATAACATCAACTAGTAGAGAGACCTGTGCTTTAAGCAGAGTTGTAATTGTTGATGAACTAACTTAGGAGATGAAGCTGAGCCTGTTTCTCCCCGCTGGAGTGTAAGCCGTCTGTAGGGCTTGTTCCTTGATATGCACATAGGGCATTTGTTCCTTGATACGCACTGCACGTTTTCGGTTTTGTTCCCTGTAAGGATGCTAGGATACACAAAGCACTAAAAGCTTAACAGATCACTTAAGACAAAAATCTTTCTAAAAAAAAAGAAACAGCCAAACCCTTTCATTTCCCCTGCTATTTATTTAAGTCAGATAAAATCAAGGTTAAAGAAATCCAGCCTTTCAGCCCTTCCCATTAAAAATGAACCACAGGAGAACACATTTTAATTATTTTGAACAATTACTCCAAATATGTTCTGAAGATTTTAGCATAGCTTCAGTGCAATACATGCTTCCACATTTAGTGGGCATTGCGAGAGCTAAGCCAAACATGAAGCCATTGAGCAGAACTGGCTCGATACAGTATTCAGTCACATAGCACACTTGCTAGTGGCCTTCCTACGCCAATTATATTATTTCATGCTTACTATGAGACACCTATGGCACCAGGAAGATGAAAATGGGTTGTATGGAGCTAACTGGGTACCTAACAGGACAAGGAAGAAGTGGGAGAGGGATTTATTTTGCAAATAATTGCATTTTGTTGTTAAACAAAGTAAGTGCTGTTTATTCTGAACCCCGCTGTGGGCATCGTGGTGATTCTTATAAGCCCCGAGGGTATTTATCCCCCGTCACACCCCTGCCTTTGGCCAGGGTTCGGCGGGAGCTGCTCTGGCAAAGGTCTCTGGGAGGCGGGCTGAATCTTTGAAATTTATGGCGTTCCTCATCCTTCCCCTTTCCAATCAGCATCGTCTCTGTGCCGGCCAGCCCTGAGTCACGCCATGGGGAAGATGTTAGTGTGTCCTGACCTCCCGACAGAGCTGTCGCTGCTGACCAGGTTGTGCTGGCTGGCTCGGACAGAACCTTTGACTTTAACCCTTGGGTCACGGGTGGAATTATTAGTGCCTGGCATAAGTTGGACTCGCCTGTGGGGCTTAACTTCTTCCGATAGCTATTCTTATAATGGGTGCATCTCTTTTGTTTGTTGCAAAGGTTAGCTACAAAATGGATGAAAAAAGGAAAACAAGTTAAAATGAAATTATATGTAAGTAAACAAACTGTAATAAAATGAACGGGCTGAACTTTCATCTACATCTCAACTGGATTTGAACCAAGCCCCTTCTGAGAGTCTAAGAAAGTTTGGTTAATTATTTTTTTGTTTGGTCTGCTCTGCATTTCCTTGCTCTCATTGCGACCAAGAGTGGAAATGCTGGAAAACTGTGAGCAAGTCTGATATGCTGATGTTTCTGGCCAGGTCAAAAGCAGGACAGGCTGGAAATGTCATGCAAACTCCCATGTTTGGTAGATTTCCAGTTCAGGTTTGCATGCTCAGAAGGTTGGAATAAGATTGAGATAAACAAAAAGACCTTGGGGTGATTGTACAGACAAAATCAGCTTCCAGATTTTAGGTGGCTGAGCTTAAACCGAAATATTCAGCTTCTTCAAGGTTTCTGTTCTTGCAGTGAAGGAAAAATTAATGTTTTGGGGTTGCATTGTGCTTCCAAGCCCACTGGTTGGGACAATACAGGGACATAAAAGGTGTCTGAGGGTCAAATCCACCTTCCACTGCCACCACAACCTATGCCTCCAATGAGTGCAGGCTTTCAAGTTATGTATTCAAGTTTTTGGGGGACTATATGTAGTCTGAAGTTGACTTTGGCTAAAGTTTATCTCTTTTCCTCCAAAAGGAAGAAAATCACTTCCATCACATCACTTTTAACCTGATTCTCTAGAGATTGTATGTGGTTTTATCCAACAAAACAGATTTGTTCTGGGATCAAACCTAGTTATATAATTTGCATTCTTATAATCTTTTTAGAAACATAGTAGTTACATTTGAAAAGGAAACTAGCTTGTGCTTCTAATTGTTTTAAAGTGCAGCACGTTCTCAGTAGAGGCACCGCTAGAGTTGGGGGCGGGGGCGGGGGTAGATTGTCAAGTGCACCAGTTCCAACTGGGGAGCTTAGAAAAGAGAAATGGCTTTGTGGTTCCAGTTCACGCAGGCTGCACATACATCAGTGTGGCCATGCCACTTACTCCTCCTGAGCGTGGGCTGCATCTAACCCTTCAGGTTTTTAAGAGGAGGTGGATGCCGTTTGTAGGGGCATGGTAGTCCTCCCTCTGGATCTGGCAGGGTATTCTTGGAGTGTTTCAGCCAGGGCTTCTGTTCAATAAGCAGATGAGGGAGAAGTTTGTGTGTATACGGAGTTAGTCACAAATTGTTTATATAGGTAACACATACATAAACTCCAGATGTGGACAGTCTATTTTAAAACAAAAGCACCCTGTTCCTGGCTAATCTAGCCCCTTCTACAAGTTCTGGAAGACCTTGAGACATTACTACTTAGCTTTAACCAAGTCCAACTGCTTCTAGTTGCTCAGAAATGGAAAAGGAGCATGACTTACAAGGTCATAATGCGGAGAGCAAACTCTGAGTATACATGTGGGTTTTACAGTATGTTGCTGTATCTGTAGAGCTTTGCTCCCAGGGCATCACCTCCCCTGCAGGAGCCTGCAGAAAGTGGGCAGAGAGCACTTCATGGGCCCTGTACAAATTCCAAAGAGCTGCTAAAGACAAAACTTGAATTCACGGTAGACAGATGTGCTGCCGAAATTCAGCGGCCTGAGTGAGTCACCACAAGCTACTCAAACTGAAATCGGCATAGCTGCAACATGTGTGAGCATGTCCCCATCTGGCCAGCTCTGTTGTAGGAGTGGGAGTCCCCGGCACGAGATTGAGCATGAGCATCCCCCGTACACTGCCACAGCCAAGCACTCCCGGTACGGACAAAGCTAACTAACCTTGTCAACTGCCAGAGCTCACTGCAGCCTCAAGCCTGTTGTACAGGCTCTCCAGATGAAAACAGCTTTGCCGGTATGACTGTGTGCCTAAAAGGGCTTTTGTCAGCAAAGTTTTATCAGGTGCGGAACTGCTCTTCTCCCAACCACTAGCACTCCAGTTACGTTGTTATACTATGTTGGTGGATCTGTGTCTCCTAAATTTAGCAGTTTCAACTTGTAACCTGAAAAACCTTCTCAGTTACTGTTTCCTCAAAGCAGCAATGTCCAGGACTCTAGATGAAAACAGACTCGAGTAGTTTATATCAGTTCAGAGAGAGTCATGGTTCTGGTTTGGGAACCATGTTCTCAGAGAAGTAACAGAAGACGTAAATTCTCTTTTATATCCCTTGGTTGGTTGGCAGAATTTTTCTTGAGGCCTCTTTTTTTCAAATAATCTGAAATTTGTACCATTTTCCCTGCTTGGATCTTTAATAACGCAATTTTTGAAACAGTCTAAACAAGCATGCAGATTTTTTTATTGCCTAAAAATGATCTGTTAAACAGTGCATCTCTGTAGCAACAATGGGAGAAGCCTGCTTTGGCTCTAATTTTGTTGTACAATGCTATTAATTTGCAACTTCAGGGTGATCTGGACATGAGTGGACTTGTATGGTTCAGGGTTTTTTGTTCCTTTTTTTTTTCCCCCACCCATGCTTTGTAGAAAAATAAGCATCAATTTTGAAGTGCTAGAAAGAGCAGCTTGCTCTGGAAGTTGTCAGACTCTGATACAAACGATCTTTGCTTCGAGCTTCCTAAAGAGACATAATTTCTACTTTGTCTAAAAAGAGGAGGCTGCCTTGTTTGTTTTTATTTGCAGCATTCAGCAGCATTGCTGTAGGCCACTAACTGCAGGATGGCAGTAACACAGGATTATCCTGCAGAGCCGTAACTAGTGAATCCATAACAGCCAACCTGAACTCTGCTGCAGGCTGCCATTTAATACCACAAGAAACTGTTTGCATTTCATCATGTAACCGGTTGTGTGAATTCAAGAACCTTCCCTGGATCAGGCTGTGTTTTCAGATGAAAGAAAGGAACTACCAAATGGTAGAGTGAAATATATAGTTTGTTTTCCTGTCGGCCTGTCCTCTAAGCATAAACAAATATACTGTAGTGAAGGCTCTGGCTCAGGCTACAGAAAAGAAACTGAGTAGACAAGAGATGGGAAGTAGCAATATAAGAGGGGAAAAAGGTTGGGGCTGCCTTTTCTCATGAGATAGATTTCTTTAATATCAAGGCAGTAGGAACAGGCTCAAAATGAAACGGGACAGTGAAAAGTATCTTCATAGTGTCAGCTGAAGGGGGAAATCTACTCTCCTGATCCTAAACCCTTTCTGTCTAAAATTCCCATTGGAGTGGGTGTAGAATTGAGCCCATTTGTGACTTTTCCCTCAGGCCCTGTTAGATGGGCTTTTATTCAATGTGATTTCAGTCCAGAACATAATAAAGTTGCTCTGTTCCTCATAGAAGCTCACATTATGGATGTACAGCCATCATGGTCTATGGACTGCTTAGTTTTTCCTGTAAAAACAGAAATCCTTGTACAGCTGGGAGCTTGTGAAAACAAGCCTGAAGCTACCCGAATTTTTAGCTTTACAGTATAAACGAGAAACTAAATTCTCCACTGCAAAACATATATGCACCTATATATGCTCGAGGGTTTGACAATGAGACTCATTCATGCAGAAGAAGACACTTTCCAGGTGAATATTTCCTTGTGCTGGCGTCACACACCAAGTAATGTAATTAAAGGGCGCTTATGAAATGTTCGGGACTGTGCTGCTGGGAATCCTGAATAGACGGGAAAGTAGGATGGTGTGTGTTTGTGGTGTCCTTAGGTGAGCGAGGTGATCTGCCGGCCAAGCGAGAGGAGAAGTTCTGAAAACGAAAGCCTTTCCAAGCCAGAGTTTAGGGTCTAAAGGGAGTGACACGGGTGCGATTTTGGCTCACGTAATGGTTGCCTTGAAGTTGCAAAGACTATTATTCCTGGTAGCCAGTGCTGCGCCGTTAATCAGCACCGCCAGGATCGAGCCCTGCCTTCGGGTGTCGTTTAAAAAGGCAGCGAAACGGGGACCGGGGAGGAAGCGGCCGGGCGGGCCCGGGCCGCCCGCGGGCTGCGGGGCTGGGGGAGCCGGGTGCCGCGGGCACCTCCGCGCTGCGCTGCCCGCGGGCACCCCGAGCTCCCGCGCCTCCGTAACAAAGTAAACGCCTCCCTCTTCCAGCCTTTTAACAGATTAAACCTGATGAATTTTCATTGAGCACAGAATATTTTCACTTCCCGCAGTGCATGTTGTTAATTTTCATGAGCGCCGGGGTGCAGGGCAGTCCCTCGCATGCCGGCTTTAGGTGTAACCTTATTTTCCTGTAATATACGATCGTAAAGACTAGTAGTATTTGGGAGAAGAAGAGAAAAAAGGGAAGAAACTAGAACTGCTTGAAACGGTAGCGCGGTGACTGCCCTGTCCCGGCTGCTTTGGCGGCTGTGCCGGGGAAGGGAAAGCTGCCGCGGGGACCGAGCGCGCACCGGCCCTGCCGCCTCCCGCAGCCCCGCTCCGCCGCGGGTCCCGCTCCTCGGGCAAACGGGGCTCGGCACAGGGCGCGCCTGCGTCCGCTTTTGCATCCGTGTCCGGTGCCGTTCCTACGCGGACCCTATTAGTGCGGGTTAATGTCGTTACCGTCGCGGTGTGCTGCGGGCTACAGCGGTCCCGAAAGGCGGTTCCTTACTGCTGCGCCGCGGCACCAGCCGTGCGTCCGTCCCGGGGAGCCGAGAGGCGGCATGGCACCCGGGGCGGACTAGGAGCCGGAGGGGCTGCGTCGGCTGTCCCCGTGCCGGTCTGGGTGCGGGAGGAGGGAGCCCTGCCCCGGTGCCTGCAGGCGGCGGTTTGGCTGCGCCGGCCGAACGGGAGCGGGGCGTCCCGCCGCTCCCCGCCAGAGACACGTTTTCTCGCCAAGATAAAAAAAAAAATGTTTGGGAGAGGAAGCCTGCCACATTTTCAAACAAACCGACCCCAAACCATCCAGGTAGAAATCGGCTCTGCTGCCTGCACGGCGGTGAGTAGAAAAAAAAAACACTCGGGCTATTCGAGCCTTACCAGCGCTGCAGCTGAAGGCACGGCTTTCGTGGGAAGCCTTGCCCGGGCTGCCGGGGCACGACGTGGGGGCGGCGCCCTGCCCCGTGTCCCCCGCGGCGCTCCCCGCTGCCCTCCCGGCGCGCCGCGGCACGGCACAGCGGGACCGGGGTTCGGGGCTCCGGCCGCGCTCCTCGGCGCAACCCCCGTCGCTTGCCGTGCCCGCTCCGCACGGCGGCTCCACTCGCGGGTACGGGCTCGGCCGCTTCCCAGCCGGAATACTGGACTTGGGGCCGCACCGGAGGGTCCTGTGCTCTGTTCGGGAACGAGAACCCGGCCCGGCTCGGTACCCGAGAAGCAGGGCGAAGCCCCGGTTTGCAGCCCCTCTCGAGGCGCTTCTTAGCGCAGTTCTGCGGCCGGGGCTGAGCCCCTCTCGCCCGCCTCCTTCCCGGCTTCCCTGCACCGGGAACGGGCTGCGGCCGGGGCGGTTCTGCCCTCTTGTGAAGAAAGGGAGAGCCCTTTCCCCGCCGCCTTTCAGCGTCCCGCGGTGGGATTTGCCCCTCGCCGTAGCGGGCACCGTCTGGGCACCGGCGCCGTGAGCCCCCCCCCTCCACGGCTAGCTCCCCTCCCGCTTCCCCTACCCCCGAGGGCGGCTGCAGGGCCGGTCCGGGAGCAGCTCCGCTGGCTCCTTCTGCCCCTCTCTTTGTCCGGGTTTGTGAGGCTCCTGCCGGCCCCGGGAGCGGCGGCCGGCGGGGCGCGGGCCCGCCCTGGAGCACCGGCACCGGCGGGTCGGGCCGCTCCCCGGGGTCGTGGCGGGATCCCCCGCTCCCTCACCGGGGAAGGGCTCGCCGCGCCCCTCTGCTCGCTGCCCGCCCCTATTACTTGCATTCCCTTCGCTTCGACATTTCTGTGAGTGCCGGCAAGACCTCAGCTCTCCGCTTAACTGCAGTTCTACAGTGTCCAGGCTCGGCTTTAGTGGCGTGCTCGTACGTTTTCAGGTGGTTACTTAATGTCCCAAGAAGGGTTTAATTAGCACAGGGGTAAGGGGAGAGCCCGACAGTGCCTGCCTGCCCTTGTGTCAGACGTTCAAGTAGCCGCACACGGGGCTGCGCGCTCACCTTTGCCGATGCTCGGCCCGATCGCGGCTCCCAGCGCTGGGCTGAGCTTCTGCCCTGGTGTTCATCCGAAATCCCCCTTGACGGGGCTGTCAAAAACCACGAACAAGCCCCTCGGATGTCAAACGTCCTCTGCGAGCGAGCGAGCCCTGGAAAGTTGTTGCGCGCCCGGCTGAGGAGTGAAAAGGCAGGAATCTGCCATTTGGCAGAGGTGATGACACACGCAGCAGCGCTCTTACACCTGCACCGGCCCTCGCCGCGGAAACGGCGGCGAGGGGGAGCGTCGAGAGCAGCATGGGTGGCCGGCAGAGAGAAGCCAGCCCCGGCCCTGGGGAGCCCGGCAGCCCCGGCCCCGGGCACAGCTGGCTCCGGCTGCCCCGCCGCCCTGCGCGGAGCCAGCCGCTGGGGAGCCGCCGGGGGCCGACCGGGGGGGGGGAAACCCGGAGAGCGTCTTTCCCGCGGGCCTGAGACCTCCGCAGTTTCGTTTGTATGCGTTAGGGGGGTGCTCCGGGGGCGGCGTGCGCTGTTCCGCGGCTGAGTGCGGAAATATAGGGGCCTCGTTGCTGTCACCGAATTTATGCAGTCCAGGGTTTAGGGTATGAATTTCCCTGCCGGTAGGAGAGAAGGGATTCGTTATACGGCTATAGGCGAAGACGCAGAAATGTGTTTTAGCCGATAAATGTAATAATATATATAAACATATATAACTCTCTGAAGGGCTATTTTATTTCTCGGTTAAAATACGTTTCTACATCTGCCTTCACCCACAACTAGCCTCTCCCGGGGAGGGGAGCAGGGACCCGCGTCCCCTGGGCCGGGCAGAGGAACTCGAGCCCGGTGCGTGGGACGCCGAAGCCGCAGGGCGCCCCGACGGGAGATGCCGCTGCCCCGGGCAATTGCTGTTTGAGAGCTGCCAGCCCTCCGGGCTTGCGTTTGGTTATGAGCACTGATGTAGCACGTAAAATCCGCGGGGCGGGGAATAACGCTGCGCAGCGGTTCGCGTTCAAGAAAAGGCAGAAGTGAGTCCGAGGGCCGTGACCCGCCGGCCCGCGGATCTGCGGGCGCCGAGGTGTGCGTGCAGCGAGCCCGAGGGTAGCTTCTGGGCAGCCCGAGCGGGAAAACGCCGACTTGTGCCTGAGTACGGGCGGGGAGGTCGGGTCCGTGCGGGCAGATCCCCCGAGCGGAGCCGCACTGGCAGCAGCGGGCTCACTGCAGCGCCGGGCCCCGGCCCCGCCGAGCTCGGCCCGGCTCCGGCGGCTGCCGGCGGCCACGTTCTCTGGCGGGGAAGGGGACGCTCGGGGGGACAAACGGGGCGCCGTTTGCCCCGCGTCCGGGGCTCGGGCTGAAGGCTCCGTTAGAAACCAGGGCAAAGCATCCCCTGTCCGCCTGCCCGCTTCTGTACCCGCGGCTGGAGCAGCCCCTTGTCAGTGATTTGTTATTACACGACGCCTCTTGTGCTCGGGCCAGCTGAGCTGCCTTTCTGCTGCTCGGGGAGGTTCTACTTGAAGGCAGAAAAGGGGAAGAGGGGGAATGTCGGTGCCACATAGGCTGCTGCAGGAACCGTGTGAAATAAGCCGGAGCTCTCCAGGGGAACGAGCAGGAAAGCTGCCCGGTGTGTCATCCCCCGCCTCGCCACCCTGCCCCGGCCCTCGGGGCCTCCTTCAGCCCTGCAGCCTGCGCGTACTTCGCGGGGAGGGAGAAGGAGCGACCCGACACCTCTCGCTCTCTGCCGCCTGCAAATAAGGGCTGCAAGAACCGACTTGCAGGCAGCGGCAGCAGCCTCCCTGTGCTCCCCGGGCGCGATCGGTTGGCGGGGCCCGGGGCCAAGACATATAAACGCGACCGCGTGTGCGGCTGGACGTGTGACAGCCGCCGGGGCAGGGGCGAGCGCGGCGGCTGCGGGCACACCCCCTCGCACCCACCGCCTCCAGCGCGGCCCCTCGCCGGGCGGGAGGGGCGCGCAGTGCCGCGGGCCCCGGGCGGGCGGCGGAGGCTCGCCCAGCGCCCCCTGGACGCCTCCCCCCCACGTCTCCCCCCCTCCCGCCCCCGGCGGCGCGGCCGAGCCGGGGCGGTTCCGCGCCGCTCCGCGGGGCCACGTCGGGCCGCCCGTGCGCGGGGCTGAGCGCGGCGCCGTGACTGCGGGGTGAACTCGGCCGTGCCCAGCGGCTCGGCGGCGATAGGGGAGCGGGCTCCTGACGAAAGCGGAACTCGGCCGGGCCCATACAAATCAGAAAAGAGCCCGGCCGCCGCGGCAGAGGGGAGCGGAGCCCGCGGGGGCAGGGACGCCGCCGCCGCCGCGCTGCACGGACCAGCGGCGCCGCCAGAGACGCCTCCCGATCTCCGTCCCGCTCCCGGCTTCGACTTTCCATCCCGGCTCCGGTCCCGGCGAGCGCGGGGCGGGACGGCCGCCAGCACCGGGCTCCGCGCAGCGCGCACCGGGCAGCGCTTCGCACGGTGCCCCGGGCGGCGGGGCGGCGGGACGCGGGGCACCATGATGAGCAGCTACCCGGACGGCGAGGAGGACACGGTGGCGCTGCTGGCTCATAACACCAGCGGCAGCAAGGAACCGGAGCGGGTCAAGGAGGAGCTGAGCGCCGACAAGGGCCCCGAGAAACCGGACCCCTCGCAGAAGCCCCCCTACTCCTACGTGGCCCTGATCGCCATGGCTATCCGGGAGAGCGCGGAGAAGAGGCTCACGCTGTCCGGGATCTACCAGTACATCATCAGCAAGTTCCCTTTCTACGAGAAGAACAAGAAGGGCTGGCAGAACAGCATCCGCCACAACCTCAGCCTCAACGAGTGCTTCATCAAGGTGCCCCGGGAGGGCGGCGGCGAGCGCAAGGGCAACTACTGGACCCTGGACCCGGCCTGCGAGGACATGTTCGAGAAGGGCAACTACCGCAGGAGACGAAGGATGAAGCGGCCCTTCCGGCCGCCCCCGACCCACTTCCAGCCCGGCAAGACACTCTTCAGCCCCGACAGCTACGGCTACCTCTCCCCGCCCAAGTACTTGCAGTCCACCTTCATGAACAACTCGTGGCCGCTGGCGCAGCCCCCCGCGCCCATGCCCTACACCTCCTGCCAGATGTCTGGCGGGAACGTCAGCCCCGTCAATGTGAAAGGACTCTCGGGCCCGGCTTCCTACAGCCCCTACTCGCGGGTGCAGAGCATGGCGCTGCCCAGCATGGTGAACTCCTACAACGGCATGGGCCACCACCACCACCATCCGCACGCCCACCACCCCCAGCAGCTCAGCCCGGCCAGCCCGGCGCCGCCCGCGGCCCCGGCCGCGAACGGAGCCGGCCTCCAGTTCGCCTGCGCCCGCCAGCCCGCCGAGCTGTCCATGATGCACTGTTCCTACTGGGAGCACGACAGCAAACACAGCGCCCTGCACTCCCGCATAGACATCTAGGGAGGCTCCGGCCGGCCGTCGCCGCAGAAATGTCCTTGCCCCGGTCCCGCTGCCCCTCTCCGATCCCGCCGCGTTCTCGTGTCTCTCCTCCTCTCTAGCTGCGGACTTTTCTCTCTCTGTGCCCAAACTGTTGCGGCGGGGAGATAGCAGCCCTGCTCCGCCTGTAGTGTAAGTGTAGGAGCCGTCCTGCGCTGAGGAGAAGGCAGTGTAAGTGTGGGAGCTTCTCCAGCGGGGCTGCGCCGGGCGCGGCGGTGGCCGGGCCGGCTGCCTCTAGGCGAGCTCGGATTTACCGATCGCTTCTCTGCTCGTGTGTTTGTTTGTTTGTTTGTAAAGGGGTTGGAGGCGGGGGAGCATGTAATTATAAGCAGGCTGTTTAGCCCTCAAAATTCTGCTTGTTTATAATTCGGCCATAATCTTTTCGGGCTCAGCCTTGGGGAGAGTAAAGCGAAGCTTGTAAATAGGGGAGGCATTTCCACCCGTGGCAGGGCCTAGAGACTGCCGTGTGCCCGCGCTGCTCGTCCTCCTCCTCCTCTTCATCTTCTCTTTCTTCTTCCTCGGTCTGTAAAGCACTGCCTTTCTTCCGAGCTGTGCCTTTTCGTCAAAATAGTACTTATGTGGGGACTGCTGTAACAGCAGGAGATGTGCGATATGCTGGTTATTAGAAACCAACAAACAAAACCCGCCAGGGTCACTCGTGAAACGTTTCGGCAGCGGTAAATGTAGTTTTTAAAGGAGACAATGTCCTCTGAGGTCTTAAAAGTAATTTTATACAGGTCTAAAAAAAATATTTTGATGTTATAGAAAAAAAAAAAGACGGTTTCCTATAAATTGGAATATTTTTCCGTGTGCATATTATTATTAATAATGAAAGTTTAAACTATCTTCGTTTTGGTTTTTTGACCCCAAACCTGGCCCAAAATGGATTTTCCGGTAGGTTCTGCTTTTGAATGCTTGCCCTTTTTCTTAAAACGTTTTGATCCTTCGATTTTACATAGATTAATGTGAAAAAAAAAGCATTTATAATACAGGGGCCAGTTCATAGCGATTTTATAAATGTTTATGTAAGCTGATAGATGCTGTGGCATAGTACCATTTTGGGACCAACTTTTCTAGAGTGAACTAGCACTTTTATTGTACTTTCTAGCATTGTAAAGTCTCCAATAAAATGCCTTTCCTTCTTTCCATATCGTTTTATTTCGCTCCGCTCCTCCGTGCTCGGGATCGAGAAGCGGCACCGGAGACCGTGTGCCGGAGCCTCTCCGCGCTGCCCGGCCGGCTCCCGTGCCCCGGCAGCGGGCTTGCAGCGCTCTCCGCAGCCGCGCACGCCTGCTCCGCTGCGGGAAATACGCGGGCTGTGCTCGGGGGGTGCATCGGCTCCGCTGAGCGCCGTGGCTGGGAGACGTCCGGCGGGGACGCGCCGACCGGCGGCCCGGTGCTGTCTCGGCGGCCGCCGGGAAGGTGCGGGGAGCGTTCGTTTGGCTCCGCGGGCGGGCGGGCCCGGGAGCGTCTCCGCTCCGGGGCGCGGGCAGCCGCCAGCGCATCGCCCGTACGTGCCCGGCCCTCCCGGGGCGCCGGGAGGCAGAGCGCTCCGCGCAGCGCCGGGGGCTGTGCCCGCCACAGACCCCGGCTCCGCTTTCGTTTCTTCCCCGCCTGCCCGGGGCCGCGGCGCTGGGCGGCACCGCGCAGCCCCGGGCCCGGCCGCGCTGCGACGGGGCCCGCGTCCCATCTGTGCCCCGACCGGTGACGGTGCTGGGAGCCGCTGGCGGGTCTCGCTCTCCTCGCCGGGCCGGTGGCTCCGGCAGCGGCGTTCCCGGGGCCTGGGCCTCGCTCCGAAGCCTGCCCGCGCTTGCAGGCAGCGCGCCCTGCGCGGGCTCCTGGGGGCTCAGGAGGGGACGGGACGGCGGGGTGGCCCCCGCCCGGTGCCGGCCTGGGGCATAGCGGGTCCTCTTGGACGCCGACCCGGGCCAGGCCTGCTGTCCCGCGGGCGGGAGCGGGGATGCGGGTGTTCCGCTTGTTCCGGGTTGCGCGGGTAGCTCGCTCCCCTGGAGACGGGGTGCCAGGGGCGAAACCCGGTACCGGGGGTGAGCACTCCCCTCCCGCTGCCGAGGGCCTGCCGCAGGGCCCACGGGAGACGTGACCCGCGGGCGCTGGGTGCAGACAGGCCCTTGCTCAGCTGCGTGACGCTCTCCCTCTCCGCCAGGGCCTTATGCAGACTCCCCGCACGGAAGGAAGCGGCAGACTCCAGCTCGGTCGCAGAAATCGGTGGGGGGACGCGGGGACCGGTCGCCTCTCTGCTGCGGCTATGCTCGGCGGGCACGGCCAGGGAAGAAGGGCTCCGGGGCCACCCGCCGGGCCAACCCGGCCTCGCTGCGGGCTTGAGGCCCTGCTGTACCCCTTGCTCCCGGTCCCCAGGCCCTGGCCCGAACGGGAGGGCGCTGGGAGCCGTGGGGCGGCCGAGGGGCTCCGCTCCCGGGTGGTCAGAGACGCGGGGCTGCGGCAAACGGGGTCGCTGAGTGGGGCCGGTGCTGCGGCCGCTCCGCGGTCTGCAGAGGGCTGCGGGGCCGAGCCTGCTGCCCCGGGGGCCAGGAAGGATGAAGCGAGCCCAGGCCATACAGGAACACCGATGTAACGGGAGGCGAAAGGCCGCAGCGGGGCGGCGGGCAGCCCCGGGGCTGCCAGAGCACATGGGATACGGCCTCGACTCACTCCCGTATGACCCGTAGCTCTGCCGGCCGCAACCGCGATCGGGGCGTTCGCCCGGGGCCTCTGACTTTCCCGGGGCCCTCAGGTGGGAGCCGGCGGTGGAGGGGAGAGGCGGCATCGCTCACACGCCCCGAGGAGCGCAGGGCGAGCACGGCGACCGGCCCAGGCAGCCCGGTCGCCGCCTATGGATTGTAGCCTCGCACCGGAGGACTCAGGGCCTTGGCGTCTTGTTGCTTATTCGATAGGCACTGCCAGTCCCGCTTGTCTCCTCCGGGGTACGTCGGGGCCATGGCGAGCTCGCAGGGGAAATCCCTCCTGCCGCCGGCGGTGGGCACGGGGCGACGGGAGGGCGGCAGCGCCGCCCCGGGCCCCGCACAGCCCCGCCGGCGTCCCCCCGGGCCCTTTCCCGGGCTGTGCCATCGCTCGCAGGCTGCAGCGCCCGTGGCAAACGCCCGGGAGCGGCTGGGGCCTTGGGTAAAGCTATACCTGGCTGTGCGTAGGTGCAGGGGGAGGCGGCGGCAACCCGGGACCGGGAAGGGCCGTGCGGACCCCGGGGCTGCTCCGATTCCCGCGGGGGTCTCCAGGCGTTGGCGCCGCAGGGGGAGGGCCCGGGCCCGCGGTGGGTGATCAGCACCCGGCTGTGGCAATACGGAGAGGCAGAGAGCAACACGTTTGACTTGCCGCTCGGCGGTGGGCAATCTCCGCCCCTGGACGAGGGTCCCCCTTCCCCAGGAGGGGGTGCGGAAGTGTGGGGCTGCTTGGGGGCAGACAGAGATGCCCTCGGGGACCCCAGCCTGCTGTCACCCACCGGGAGCCCTCCGCTGCAGCTCCCCGGGCCCTGGGCCCGCCGGGGGCGAGATGCGGGCCGGGCCGGGAGAGGCTGCTCGTCCTGCCAGGCCGGGGGCCGGCCTGTCCGTCTGCCGGGCTCCCTGTGCCCGGCCAGGGCTCTGCTCGCCTTCGCCCCGAGCCCCCTGCGCCGTTCGCCGGCAGCAGCGCGTCCCCAAGTCAGCCGGTGCCGCCGTCCCGCCTGTAGGATGTTTTCACGATCGTTTTCCGTATTTTATAAACAGAGACTGCACTGAATGTAAACTTGTACATTTTATTAAACAGCCACCGCGTCCCGAGCACGGCTGCTACCCCCTCCCTCCACCCTGCCCTCAGCACCGCCGGGGCAGCCCCGCTGCGGACCGCTCCCCCTCCCGGGCACGGAGGGACTGGGCTGCGGGGCCCCGGGCTGCCTCCAGCCCGGCCGTGCCCCCAGCCGCGCCGCCCCGCGCTGCCCTCGGCCCTCCGCAGGGGGGACGGGAAGGCAGAGCCGGAGCCCGGCCGGCGCCCCGGGCCGGCCTACCCGCGCTCGCCGGGCTCCGTCGGGGGCGGCGTGGGGCAGGGCTCGTCCCGCCGGCAGCAGCAAGACCTCTGCCGCTGTCGGGAGGTCAGGTCCCGCCGGCCTGGGGAGGGGGGCGGCCTCCGCATCCCTGCTCGCTGGGCAGTGGGCACCCGGCCGGGGGGCAGTCGCCAGGGGCCTCGCTGTGCGCTAACAAACACCCGGCCGTGGGGACGCAGGGACTGAGCCTCCACGGAGAGACTTGCCCCCCGCGCCCCCCCAGCCCAGGCCACCGGGCAGCCTTGCTGCTGTGCGGCGTCGGGCCCGCATCCCGGGACAGCGGCACCTGGAACGGCAGCGGCTGGGCGAGAGGACGGGGGCTGTAACGACCCCACGAGCAGGCAGCCCCGTGGGCACGAACTGCGTGGGCCAGTGGGTGCCCACGGCGGCTCGGCGTTCCCTCGCCCCGGGCCGCAGCGCCAGCTGCTCCCGCCGTTCCCACCTGCCCCGGGCCGCGCCGCCACCCAGCCCCGTCGGCCCCTTAGGAAAGCGAGCGGCCGAGCGCCGGTCTCCTGGCAAGAGCTGGCTTTGCGCGTTGTGTAAGGCCTTTCCCCGTTATATAAATGCCGGCAGGAGGAACGCTGCGCGGAGCGGGACGCGCTCCCCGGGCCAGCACCGCGACGCGGAGCCTCCCCCCGGCCTCGAGGCCGCCGCCCGCCGCGGGGCTGCTCCGGGGGCCGGGGCACGGGGGCTCGGGGCCGCTGGCCCGGCTGAGCTGCCGCCAATGCCCTGCCGGAGCGGCCCCAGGTTTATGCAACGCTGGCGAGACATGAAAGCAGGAGAGCGAGGGTTGTTTTCTCCCCGCACGGAGCGGGCGTGGAAGCAGCCTGCCTCGGCCCTGCCGGAGCGGGACCGCGCTGCCCCTGGCACTCGGGGGAAGGGAAGGGTTTGCTCCCCGGGGCTGAGCGGGCTCCCACCGCCTGCCCGTAGCTCCAGCCCCCGGGGCAGTGCCGGGCCCGGGGGGCTGTTTGTAGGGTTTCGTTTTCCGCCTGCTTTGCGTAGCCCTCGAGCCTTGGCCGTGCTTGGAGGGTGTCAGAGCCCAGGGCGCCGGGAGCGCTCCTCGCCGGCACGGCACGGCACGGCACGGCACGGCTGCCCTCTGCCTACGGCCCGGCGGGAGCGCGGGGGCAGCCGCCCGGCAGCGGGGCGCTGAGGGACCCCAGGGGAGCGGTGGCGCCCCTGCCCCTCTCGTCGCGCCCGGTGCCGGTGGCTGCGGTCAGGGCAGAGCTGTGCTCCGGGAGGAGACGCACCCAGAGCTCTCACCTTGCGCCCCCCTCCCGCCCCGGCCGGTGCGGCTGTTTAATACCGCCTGATTCCTGGTATTCTTGTCCGTGTTTTAAGTGGCGAAAAAGTCATTTCCAGTCCCATGGTCCGCGTTTCACCCTGAACTCATTGAAAAGAGAGTGCGGGGTCAGGACTGTTTATTATACAACCAATTAAAACAGGAAAATATGCAAAGGCTTCATTCAGCGAGATCCGGCTATTGTTAAGCCGAAAACGATATTTTTGTTTCAAAAATAAAAAAGTACATTTGTTACTTAAAAAATCTCCGCTCTGCGTGTATGACGGACGCGGCTCCCGGCCGCTCTCCCCGCTGCCCGTCCGCCGTGCCCCGGCCGTCGGGAGCGCGGCGAGGTCCGGTGCCCCGGCTCGGGCCGCCCGCCGCCTCCCGGGACGAGCCGCGGGCCCTGCGCTGCCGGAGGGCGGGTCGACGGGGCGGGCAGCCCGCAGAGACCGGAGTCCCATCTTTTCCCCCGCGCTGGGGCTCAGCCCGCCCTGCGGGGTCCGGTTCTGCCCGCTGGCGGGACACGCCGGCCACCCTCAAACGCAGGGAGCCAGCTCGGTGCAGGCGGGGACGGGCATCCGGCGTGGTGCTTTGGGCAACAGAAGGCGGTGAAAAAAAAAACTACTGCGAGGACTAAAAAACCCGACACTGTTGTGAGCGATGGCCAGGGCCGGGATAACCGGACCGGAGAGCTCCGAGCCGCGCTGCAGAGCCCTGGTGCCGCGCTGAGCCCCGCCGGCGGCGCCTGCAGCCCTGGGCACCCCTCGGCGGCCGGGAGCTGGGGACGGAGCGAGGCCTCCAGCGGGGCTCCTGGGTCTGCCTTCTCCACCCCCTACGCGCACCCCTCCGAAAGCCCATCCCTGGGTCTGCGGGGCATCCCCGCGGCTTGGCAGGGCTCTTGCTCTGCGGCGGTGTAACATCTGCCCCGCAGCAGGGATGCGGCCCCGCGCAGGGCAGGCGGCGGTGGCGGGGGGGGGATCCTTCCGGCGGGGCTCGGCGCCCGCCCGCTCGCCCGCTCCGTCGCCCGCGGCCGCGGCGGCACCGCCGCCCGCCCCAGGTAGCCCTCGGGGATGTGCTCAGCGGCGGGCCTGGGAAGCGCTCACCAAAACAATCGCTCAGGCTGCCCTAATCCAATGAGTTTATTTTAGTCCTTGAGCTGTATTGAAAACATTAGCTCTGCTTCTTGTGGTTGTTTACAGTATGCTGGTCTCAACATCACAGCCGCCCTTCTGGAAAAGTCTTACAGGATTCAGGCAGGGGGAAACCGACACAGAAGTGACTCGGAAAGCAAGATGGAAAATGATTAATCAAATCAGAGACAGGAAGGCGGAGGTAATCAATGAGTTTTCACTTAGAGTTTACTAGGATGGACATCTTTTTCCTTTTTTCTTTCTATAAGTTTAGAAACCACATGGGGTTTTATTAGCCAAACAAGCAGCTGCAGAATTTGGTGGGGTGGTGGGAATTCGTTCAAAATCAGCTGCGTGTTGCCTGAAGCAAGAATTAGGCTTTCGACAAAACCTCGTGCTTGTTGCCGCCCCAGCACACGGAGCCGGGCGGCGGACACCGAGTCCGGATCCCGCCCGCTCCCCGCTGCGGGGCCCTGCTCCCCCGGGGACAGCGGGTCGAGGGACACACAGCACGAACGCACTGCTTCCCCTCAGGTTGCACAGCGAGCAAATGCTGTGAGAAATCTCATCAGGTGGGATCTTAAAGTGCAGCACCGTTTCTCCCCGCTCAGCCCTGGGAGGCAGCACCCCCTGCCCTCGAGTCCCGGGGGACCCGAGCTCGGTTTCCCCCGGAGGGCGCAGGCGGGCGCGGGCACCCAGCCGGCTCCTCAGCCTGCCCGAGAGAGGAGCCTCCTCTGACAGCGGCGGGGGCTCCTGACTTCCCAACAGGTCCCTGGAAATGCTGTTTTGCTGGCAGATGAATTGGTCACCTACCTTCGTTTGATTTCTTTCTCTCTCTTTCTCTCCCCAACGGGATTTTTCCCCCCACACCCCACGAATAGCTAATTCGTAGCGGTTACGAAGCAACGGGGCGGAATATCCCATTTCTCGTTTACACCGACTATTTTCGATTAAATTAGGCAGCAGGGTGTGAATGCCGCACGGGAGCGGTCTGGCCCTTGTAAGAGCGTTTCGATGACAACCGGTGGCAACTCTGGCACTTGGCTGGGGCGGGGGTGTCTGAAAAAAACGAGAGGCTTCGCTAAATGGGCTTTGGGCCAGGGTGGGGAAGTGGTCCGTGGTTTCTAGGCTAGCGGGGCAGGTTCCACTTTTTGGGGCAAGCGGTGAGCGCAAAAATGCGCGCTTTAGAGACACGCTGCCGGCTCCGCCGCGCGGAAGAGTCAGGGACCTGTTGTTTAAGAAGAGGGTCCTGTTTTCCCGTTTTTTCCCAACGATAACTGTGATTTTTTTAAATTACTATCGTTCTGTTCCGTGAAAACCCAAACAACCGACAAAGGACAGGGCGAAACTGAGCGCTACACGAGGCGTGATGTCCTAAGTTATCAAAAGGGGGAAGAAACAAAAAGGAGTCACTCGCCGCTCATCTTTTGTCAGGTGTTGCTTTTAACAAGATGTTCAGGGGAAAAAAAAATATGTCAGGCACATGTTGTTGACGACGGGCTGAGTTTCCTCTGCTCCTTGCTTTAGGAGGCGATATCGCTGGGCGCTTATCGCTTCGTGCTGGGCGGCTGCGTCTGTGGTATCTGGTACCTGACTCCTGGAGGCTCCCGGCGCTCAGGTACAAATACGGATGGCGGTGCGGAGGCTGCCCGGCAGCCAGCCCCCCCTGCAGCCCGCCGAGCCCTGCGCTGGGGGGGGGCTCTCGGCCCCGGCAGGGAGCGAGAAGCGGCGCCGATAACGGCTCGCCCAGCCCAGACGAGGAAGCGCTTGTGAAGCACCAGCGCCCCGGCAAACGTTCCCCGGCGCTGGCTGCCTGGTTAAAGACCCCCCCGCCCGCGGGGTGAGGCAGGGAAGGGCTTCGGGGGGAGGCAGGTTCAGGAGGCTGAGGGCTGGGCAGATGCAGTTCTCCCTTGATCCGTTTTCAACAAGGTTTTTCAGGCCGGAGGCGGGCGTGCGGCCACCCCTTCTGCCCTCCACATCATCCCCCGGTCAGGCGGGAGCGACACACACCGACTGGAACTAGATGAACTTTGAGGCCCCTTCCAACCTAAACCATTCTATGACTGGGAACGGCCACCGGGATCCCCACTGATACTAGTGGGAGACGAATCCCCGAGGGGCTTTAATTCGTGTCCTCACGGATTGCCATGGCAACGAACTACTGTCCCCAAGGCGCGGCGGGAGGGGCGCGGGGGCGGTGGCCGGGCTGGGGCAGGGGCGGTGGCGGCTTCTTCGTCCCCTGGCCTTGCAGGTTGCCTTTCTGGTTCCTGTGACGCCCCCGAGATACGGGGACACTTTCAAAAAAGAAACACGAGATTTCTAAACTCGGGAGAAGAATTTGCAAAGTCTTTTAAAACAGACATTATTTATCACATCTCCTGTAGAGCAGTCTCCTGCCCTGGCTGCTGTGGTTCTAGTCCCACGGAACAGCCCTTCTCTTTTTTGCTCTTTCCCCAAATCAAGTGAGCTTGGTTTGGAAGCCCCTTGATTTGCCTTTTTTTTTTTTTTTTTTGATGAACTACCGTTCAGTTCAGCCCAGAGCAGCCAAGTGTTGTCTGGGACAGTCACCAGTTACTCTGGGATAGAAATGGGAACCAGTTGTTTAAACATCCTAAGGTCCCAAAATCTCTACGAGCCATCACAGAGGGTTTTTTTTTTCCCCTTCCCGGAGTGGGAGGGGAGCGAGGGGATTATAAGGAGGAATGTCTGCCCAGGCGGCTACAAGCACCATAAGATTTCGGTTTGCCTTTTTTATTTTTTATTTTTATTTTTTTCCCATCAGTTTTTCCATTCCTTGAGGAAAATTTTTCAGTATCTGAATCAAAGTGCATTATTCCAACTTTTTTTTTTGTTGTTTTGTTTTATCTTAGCCCTTTTTCATGTTTTCGTTTAAAAAGTGACAGATTTGGTAAGAACTCTCAACTGTTTCCCATTAGAGGCGGAGAGTTCACCAACGTGCCTTTCTGATGTTCCACATTACACGTTTGGGAGTTTAAAGCAGGAGCACATCCTAAGTAGTTACAGTTGGCCCGATGCGGGAAGCCCCGGTGTCTTTATCTCCCTACCGGGGCTCTCGCCGTGGCTCCGGCGGCCCGGCCCGCCGCTGCCCCCTGCCGGGCCCGCACCGACCCGACCCGCACCGACCCGACCTGGGGGAGCGCCTTGGCCGGCACCCCGTGCTGCGGAGGACCCTGCCAGGACGCAGGCGGGGGGGGCTCCAGGCTTCCCACCCCAGAAGGCGGGTTTGGTGCCCGCCGCCGGCCACGGCCCAGATGCTCTCCGCATCGTCCAGGTGCCAGAAAATAACCCAAGAAAAGTCGTGGTGGGCGGGAGGTGTTTCCCAGCCGGCTGGACGTTCCTCATTCGGTCTTGAAATGTGGGGAATTCCCGGGATATAAACACGCAGTTGCACATTTCTCCTTTTGCCCTCTCCGTTTCCCTCGCTGATTCTTCTTTTCTCTTTGCGGCTGCTCTTACTACTATTGCTTCTCTCCCTCTCTCTGATATTACAGGGGCTGCAGCATTCCACCCTGACAGCAGGCTTTTACCATTGCTCTGTTGTTCCGTATCTTTAACCACTAATCTCTCCTTTAAGGAAAATCCCCTTGATGTAACAAGTCATTCTGAGTCCTTGTGTTTTGGAGTGTAGCCCTGTACAAATCCTGGTAAAGCGGTGTGCAGAGCAGCGCTTGGTAGGAGAGTTAGAAGGTGGCAAGTGATCTTCATAGCCAAATTTTCTTGTAAGTACATGCACAATGCTATATGTTTCTAAAAAATTCTCCTTGGGAAACTGAGACCTTGTAACGATAGAAAACGGTTTTGTACACATGCGCTGAAATTTTTGGTGATAAACCTTCATTTTATATTCCTTAGACTCCAAAAATCATGGTGTGGTCCATTGATCTTGACCGAATGAGCACATTTGTGATTGCAAAATGTGAAATGAGAAAGGAAAAAAAAAAATAGGTTAAGGAACTATCCCTTTCCGTACATTACTTACATTTGTTAATGCACAAATGCAGGATAGCTGATAGCTTACGGCAGCAGTTTGTAATTTATGCAACAAAATCACCGAGTGCTGTAGTTCCTAGTGTAGCAGAGTTCAAGGTGCTCACAGTTTATTAGATCCTACATGAATTCTAATATTCTTTATATGATCAGCTATTGCCTTTAATTGGAAAAAAGAACCGAATATTTATGAAGTATTAGGAGAAACAGGGTTTGCTAAAGAAAATAAAAAGCAGGGGATTCTAGAGAAATACAAGGCACAGTGAGACAATTTATACTGAAGTAAGAAGGAAGTCCTGGTTCTATCTGCGCTGACGTGAGTTCCCTCGCTGAGGCTAGGGGCAAACCTTCCCTGTTTCAGTCCTGCGCTGGGGCTGGGCAGGGGGGTTTGTGCGCTGGCAGCACGACTGACAGGGATTCCTCACCTTCCCCTTGGCTCAACCAGCCGAGGAAGATCACAAAGATGACTCTGATCCTTGTGTCCCAGCGCTCACCCCCGCTGGAGGATGAGCTGTATTGTTGCCTCCATTGCTGACACAGAAAGGTAGACTGCAACTCAGTCCCCGAGTATTTGTCTGCTTGGACTTGATGGGGGTGAAGCCACCTTCCCTGTCAGCGCTGCGATGTCAACGTCACAGCCCTGGTGGTGGGATGTCATTTTGCAATGGGAAGGACTGAGCTAGGGGAGCTCTCCGCAGTGAACAAACACCTATGCCGATCTTTCCGGGATTGTCTTTTCTTTAGAACTTTCATCTTTTGAGTAACAAATAGAGAGTAGAGCAGAGCTGAACTGTAGACTCATTGAGCACCCGCAGCTTGATGAGGGAAGGTGGGGTGCTGGCTGTATTTGGGAGGAAGATGCTCACCTTGCATCGGGAATTACAGGAGTGGGCAATTTTTTTGTGGTTTATCTTTATAGCCATTCTTATAGTTGTTTACTCTTCAAGCAAGATCGAGGCGTTGCTGTAATACCACAGTATATGAAGCAGCCCCAGCTCCCGAGAGCTCCCATTCCAAATATTTCTGTGATGTTTTCAGACTGTTGGCTACCTCAGAAGGAAGGGTGCCCTGCTCGCACAGAACTTGCCAGGACTGCGGCTTCACTGCTGCGGATCAGCACAGCAGTAACAAAGTCAGGGCAGCCTCATCGCGTTAGGTGTGGATTTCTACTTCTATTGACATATTCGGTTAATGTGGTTAATGGTACTTTTTTTTTTTTATCCTGTGCTTCTCGTCACTAGTACAGAACAACTGTCGTGATTTAACTTTTGTACTTTTTCCCTAGGTTGTTGAGTGAGATGGATCATTTTCACTTAGTATTTTCTGGCTAGCAGTTGGAAAGAAAGTTCATCCACTTGAAACCCAGGTGGGGCGGGAGTAGGACAGAAAAGATAAAGCTCCGTGCACGGCTGTATTCTCAGACTACTTGAAGGAGGGTGCCTGTGGATTCGGCACCAGTGGATTGGGCACAATGTGAGAACTGTTTTTCTGTATCACTTACATTATAGTTGAAATGTGAAATGAGCTCCATGTGGCAGCAGCCAAAGGAAAGAAAAAGGAAAAGAAAAAAAAAAAAGCACTCTCCAAAAGTTTCAGTTATCCCTTGAAGCTATATTACAACATATACTACTCTAATTGAATCAGTGTGAGAACTTTTCCCCTCCATTTAGATCAGTGCTAGTGTCTGTCCACTTTTCCCTGGAGATGCACACATTTGATACCAAGATGTGCCAGGGACACCCCACCTAAGGTAGGATTTTAGCATTCGGTTTAATGCTTTAGCTGCTGAAAGGGAAATGTCGATTCTTACGCATCTTTGCCAGAACCCATTATGATTTTCTGCCTTTTCTCCCCCCTTCTTTATAGACTTAATACCAGGGTGTGATGCAGGAAAGTTTTGTCTGAGTAAAGGCTACTAGACCTGCTCTGAGGATGCAGTAGATTAATTCATCATTTCTAGGGAGTTTGTTGGGATGAATCAGTAAACCTTAGCAATACTGGCGGCGTCCATGAAGAGCCGTTAACAAGGCTGATGGTGATGGAGAAGGCATGTGGTCTCGATGCTGCTCAGACTCTACCACCCTGTTAGCCCTGATGCGGAGTTGCCTGTGAGTGCTTCTTTTTCACCTGTGAAAGGACACTCCGCATCCTGAGCCCTCATTCGTTACATTTATAGAGTATTTTTAGAAGCATGGAGAAAATCTTCACACATTTCAAAGTATCAATGCTATTACATAGCACAAAATTAATTGACAGCTCAGAAAGCAAAAGCAATTGATACCCAAATACACGTCCATCCTGTAAGTGTTCACATATGCGAAACAATACGTGATCCACAAAAACATATGGCCCTTGTATCAAATACATGGAATCAAGTTGAATTATGAAGACTTTGAAAAGGTCCTCAGTTTAAACGTACACGGCTCTCTGAAACGTCCAGCTAAGTTTAGTGCAGCAATTAAAAACAGATAGATTGTCAGGTTGCATAGACCAGGGGTAGAGTTAATTCAGTATGAAAGAAATGAGTGACTGGGAACGAGAGAGAAGAGCAGAAGCAGCAGGAAAGGAGCAAGAATGAGTGGAGAGACAAAATGCTAATAAGAGGGGGTTAGAGAGAGCCAGGAATAGAAGGGGGGGGATAAAGAAGTGAACAAAAGGAGAGAGAAAAAAATGAAGGAAAGATATGAGATAGGAAAGAGAAGGAGAACAGCAAGAAAAATAATGATATTTTATTGTGTAATCTGGCAGCTTTCACTTTAGGAGAACAAAGCCTGGAACAGACCTAAAGGCTACCACTTACGTCTTGAAAATATGTGGGAGGGTCTGTCTTTGATGGTTTTATATATATATACACATATATGCATATAATTACATAAATAAGATTACATAGAAATTGCAGTCTTTCCGGGGATCTCGCCCAGTTCCCCGGAATCACAGTTTTCCCCAGGCTGCCGTGTGTCCGGCAGCAGCAATGCCCTTCCTACGTGCCGTGCTGGGAGCCAGGGCTTTCTGTTTCACTTTGCTCTTGGTTTCTGTGCCGCCTGCCCAGCGCTGGAAAGGGCATTTCTGGCTCCCCTGTTCTGCGGCCCCCGCTGAGACGACAACCTGATACCACTGAGGTATCGCTGGTGTTTGCAACCGCTGTTTCCTTACGTTGATATTCATGGCAACATTTTCATTTTGCACTGGCTGATCCAAATCGCGTCAAATGTTTTATTGTTGAATTAGTTGGGGGGGATGTTACAGTTTTTGCCTTGTCTGTCTCTCTACATGCGAGCTGCTAGTAAAATGGCATAACTTTTCAAACTTCTTTTGGCTAAAAAAATCATTGATTGGTATTTTAATCTATCTATCTATTTAATAGTTTAATAATGCTGAATATTGGTCTGAATAGAATCTACCTGCCTCCTTTAAAACAGGTCCTTTCTTATCTTAGCATCGTCTTCTACCTTTGGTTTGGGGACTGCTGGGACCATCAGTTACATATCTTTGACTAAGACTATACTCATGCCCACTAAACTGTGTGGTGTTATTGTATGAGGAATAACACACTCGGCAAAGCAAAAATGGATTGGATGTGATCATCCATCTGGCTTTAGGAAGGCTGTCTCAGGGAGACAGGAGCAATGGATGAGGTTTCTGGCTTGGGCAGAGGGGTGTGACGCACATTTCTCCAGACAGCTGAGCATCCCAAGGGATTTATGATGCCTGCTGGAGCAGGTGTGCTGCCAAACCTCCCTGCCACCTACCTGTCCGTGCACCGAGCCGACTCTTCTCATTAAACCCAATATACATTTTCTGGATCTTCTTAGCTGATCACAAGATTCATTTCAAAGCTGCCCACGGTCCCTGCGTGTGTTCTTCCCTTGCTCGAGGTTAAACTGTCACACCCACCACACCCGCTATGTTGAGGATAGTGGAAAATTTCCTCATCTTGCACAGTGGTTGACTTGTTGCTGGATGTCTACACGGGTAAGCATACCCATACAGCTGGCTTCTGGGCTTGCACTGATTCCTAGTTTTGTCAGCCATTCCAGCTCCACTTTGTCCTGCCTTAGAGGTTCTCCCCAGGGCATGACGAGGGTCAGATTCCCTTCGTTTTTCTCTTCCATACACTGTGGAGAGCTTCCTCTTCTCCAAGGGCATCCTCATGTCCTCCCATGATTGCATTTGTCCCTTGTCCCTCCAGGGAGGCTACCTTTTTGAGGAGTCCAAAGGATGGGTACGTTTGTTTTTCAGTGACGGACACTTTATTTCCTGGTGCTGTTAGAAATGGCAGCTCTGCATTTTGTTAGTGACCTGTGTGCTTCATTACTATGCCCGCTTACAGTTGGCATTGTTCAAATCACCTTTTCTAGGGTACAAAGTTTTCTAGTTTAAGCATGGTTCACAGGTTCATTAAACATTAAATGGTTAATCTGTACTTTTTCTGAAAAAAAAAAAAATAAAAAAAAATGGCATCCAGCCATTGCTGGACCATTTCTGAATGTCTTTTCTGCTGTTTCGGATAAAAATATGAGTTAAATTTTGCCATTCTCCCTCATCATTTCCCTGTTTCATTTCTCATCATTCTAATAGTTCTGTTATGAGGACAAGAAACAGAAACATGGATGTTTAACACTTAACAATGTCTTATTGTCTCATTGCTTTTGGAAAAGGGAATGGAAGTGGAAAAACCTCCCATACGGCTATAAACAAAACAGAAGGAAGTGAGTTCACTATCCACGGGAAAGCATAGCTCTCCCGTGAAGGAGATTTTTATTTCAGTAGAGGGGAAATGCACCACTGCTCTGGTACTGAGCAGTTCTTTTCAGCAGGCTGCAATGCCAAAAAAACTTGTCAGGATACCCCAAATGTGCCCCGTGTATCTTGGGAGCATTACTGATGAAGGTGGTGGTGAAAATGGCTCATAGTCTACCAGTGTGAAGTCAATGGCAGATTCGTATTGAGTACAGCGTTGCACACTTGGGCTTGCTAGGGAGAAAGAAATACCATATCCTGCCTTTTTTAGAGGTGTCATTTTTAGTGTCCACTCGAGTCTGACCTCTTCTAGTCCATTGTACCTCCCCAGCTGTTGCTTTCCAGCTCTTGGCCTCTTTAGAATTCCCTACCTTGTCCAAGTCTTGGGTATTTTTTTACCTTGTCCTCATCCCTGACCTGCCTCTGGGCACTACAACAACGTAGAAACCCAGCTGTCAAGGGCTAGGCATCTTCAAGCCACTGGAGATCAGGGTTGTCATCACTAAATGTAGTGAAAAAAGTGGAAGTTAGAACTTCTGAGGTTGTTAAAGGGATGGATGGTGTAAAAAATCTCCCTATGTTTTAATAAAAGAAGAGGAAAAAGGAGAAAGGATGAAACAAACCAGATAAAAGCTGCTTCTGGAGCCTGAGGCGGAACTAAAACATCATTGGAGAATTGTGGATGAAATGGTTAAAAAACTCCCCCAAAATTTCCACAAACTTAGTGATCTTTGTGAGAATAGCAAATAAACAGCAAACGTCTAAGTGAAGTACAGCATTGTTGTCATGACTGCGAAACGCAGAAAATGAGTCATATCCTCAGTCTAGAGCCTCAAGTAAGTAACAGAAGTGGGTGTAACATCATCTCAGCATGAGCTTTCTTGGGGATACCTACAATATCTGTTTCAGCATGACGAGAGGAGGAGTTGTAATAGATTATTTAATGCCTCGACTTTGATAAAGCACAAACGTAATTGAGCATCCTAATTTTATTCCCTTCCTCCAGAAGATGGCAAAAGTTAGCTGGACATCAGACAGACAGATGGAGGAAAAGGTTTCAGGACTGTTTGTGCTACACTCCAATTTCAGGTCACCACCGGTTTAATGCTCCAGGTGGAAGGGTTGATGCCAAACCCGCTGAGATAAGCGGTTGTTTGGAGCAGTCGGCCACGGCAGCTCCAGGTTGGCAGCGCCGCAGTGTGCCGGCTGAGGTGCCGCGCTCCGGGCAGCAGAAGGGGCTGCTCGGCTGCAGCAGGAGGGTGCTCCAGGAGCCATGCGAGTCCCAGCGTAGGTCACACGTTTCCTTTTGTCGGGAGGGAAATTGCTGGTGACATCTCCACGGAGGTCGTAGCCAGAAATGCAGCTGTGGGAAGTTTAAATTTTGTACACAAAATATGAGAGATGTGAATTGCAGTGTTTGTTAGTGCTCATAGGATTACAGACCTTTTGCTGAAGAAAAATCCCTTGGGACTCACTCCTTGAGTACTAAAGAGGTTAGTTCCCACTAATATATCACATATTTTGGCTAGGACAGAGTGGAGAACTTGCATTTACAGAGAAACCTTGACTACAAAAAAGGAAAGAATATGTGACAAATATACAGAAAGAAACAGATTAAATACAGATTTGGCAACAAGGAATTTTTTTCCAGCTCAGCAAGGAACTCTAGAAAAAGGAAAGAAATATTACTAATAAATTCAGAAGAGACACAAAATAAGCTTTTCTTTCTCATACAGTTAGTTTATTTTGCTCCTATATTTAGCTGCTCTGGCAGTTTATAGTTTCAACATTAGGAAAATGTGAGAGTATTTGAGTAAAGTAATATGCTGAAGTCAAGAGGCTTCCTGCCAGCAGAGAAGGAGAACTGAGGACTGCTTGTTTAAAGGATGCTCCTGAGGTGGTTCAGCTTAACCTGGTTCTTATCCCACGGTGAAGTTCTAATTTGATTCCAAACAAATTTGTCCTCACAATTTTTTCAGCCTAAGGGTTTTGACAGCTGCTGTAGCTGACCGATGGATGCTCAGAGTGCGTTTGTGCCCATGCCCTTGGAAGGGACGGGAGTGATAGCCCAATTTGAAGGACGTTTGACACCCTTGCAAAAGCCAACACATCAGCAAGCTGTGCTAACAACGCAAGAGTCCATGATAGCTATTCCCCTTCTTAAATGTCCTCTAAGAAAAGGTAGGCTGTGTCCCTAATTGTCAGAAAGCTCCAACTGTCATTTTAGAAACCTTGCAGCAGGGCAGGACCAGAGACCTTCTCGCTCTCTACAAGTACCCGAAAGGAGGGTGTAGAGAGGTGGGGGTCGGTCTCTTCTCCCAAGTAACAGGCGACAGGACAAGAGGAAAGAGCCTCAAGTTGCACCAGGGGAGGTTTAGACTGGGTATTAGGAAAAATTTCTACACTGAAAGGGTGATTAAGCATTGGAACAGGCTGCCCAGGGAAGTGGTTGAGGCACTGTCCCTGGAGGTATTTAAAAGACAGGTAGACGTGGTGCTTAGAGATATGGTTTAGTGGTGGTTCTTGTCAGAGTTAGGTTGATGGTGGGACTAGATGATCTGAAAGGTCCCTTCCAACCCAGGCGATTCTATGATTCTATGATTCTAAGGACACATGAGCTCCCACCTGAGCGGCCTTTACATTGAGTTGGGGTTTGGATAAGGTGCTGCCAGTTGAATACACAATTTCTCCTTTGGACAGTGTTCAATGTATCAGTCACATCGCTTAAAACCCACAATAAGGTAGTGATTGTATCTTCTGTTATGAGAAAATGTTCATGTCACAGTTGACTTCTTCAAGGTCATATCCTTATTATTCAAGCTGACTGGGAAATTTTAATGAAGTGATTCCCTGGCCCTCTGCTCCCTGAGAAAATGCAAATTTATCAGAACAAAAAGTTGTTTTTTTCATTTTGAAGACCCTTTGTATGTCAAAATATTCTGTTTCCCATCCAGAAGGAGGAAAAAATCTTGTTATCTCAAAATTTTTGGCCAAGCTGGGTTTTCTGGGTAATACAAATGTGCAGAAGGAATATTGCCAACTGGCTGTTTTTAGCAGCATGAGAAACAATAGCAACCATGGGGAATGACCCCGCATTGCTTTCATTTGAGTGACTCGGCAATACTAATTGTCAAGAACCGATTCCGATCAGGTTGGCAGAGCCTTGCAACTGCTGCCGAGTTGGTTCAATCCCACCGGCTGCGTCATCGATGGCTTCCCTAGCTGTGCGGCGGAGGAAGCAGTGAGACAATAGCTACAGCGGTAGGAAGCTTTCTAGCCTCACCCCTGCTTCCTCCCGGCAGCAGGGGTATTACCTGCTCCTCTGCTGGGTTCACCTTCCTATAATCCCTCTGGCTGGGACAGAGGGAGTCACTTTCCTGCAGAAATGAGATTGTTCTCGAGGTGTGTATTCGCCAGTGCACTGCTGCAAGCTCTGAAGAAGCTGTTGCAGCGTTAATAGCTCTACTGCTGCCAGATGAAAGGAGGAGAGTATTCAGATCTAATAAATCAACAGATGTTAAAGCAATTCCTGCCTTCTCTGTTATATTGCACATCAACAGGAACGTGGTAAAGTGCTTTTTTTTGTACCGTTTAGCAGCTGACATTTCAGCACATCTTGTAAGTGTGCATTAGGAGAGCGGAATGTTGCTATATTTGTACTTGCAGATTTGGAATGAGAATGAAATCTGGAGATGCAATGTGCACACGGAATGTTTTCCAGAGGGGCTGAGGCTGAAGAAATCCAGCACAGTGAAGCTTGAGCTGTCTTGAAACTTCAGGCTGCAAACGCAGGGAGACAGAGCACGCGTGGGTTTTGAGACAGAACTGAAACGCGTTGAAACTTGTAGCTGCTTCTCCAAACCCTGCTCAGTTGTGGGATCACAGATACCATTGTAAAATACTGAAATAATGTGTTTGATTTTTGCTTTTTGTTACTCTCAAAACATGTCGTTCCTTTGTCTTGTCTCCTAGGATATCGGTGGTGGCCCTCTGCCCAGTCACTTCACAAGGGAGCCACTGCCATTGAAAGTGCTACTTTTAGGGAAGCTGGACTTTTACTGCTGAGACCTGGTGGGGCCGTGATGCAGCACTGTCTCTCTGCAGCCACGGTACTGTGCATCAGCACCACCTCTCCCCAGGCTTCCATCACCCGTTTTCTGTTAGATCCCTTCTTATCTGTTAGTGAGGTCTCTGCAGACACCACAAGCCTGAGGTCAGCAAAGTTACTCTCTTGTTGTGTTGGGGCCCTGAGGACACTAATAGGCTCTAATTATCCTGAACAGCCTCACCTGGGGCCTCCACCTACACCCCTGCCCAGGAGCCTCTTTCAGCTCATCCTGAGCCTTCAGTCCTCACTGGAGCTATGTGGCAGGAGTGCTAGTCTCCAGCCATGGTCGAACCCGTGTCTGGCTGTGAACCCTGCTGACCTGGACCCCAGTCCACAGACTGATGTCGCAGCCTGGCCTCAGACCTGCCTTGGAGACGTGAAGGGGACAGGTATGTTGCTCGAATGGTAGGGAACCAGCAGTGGGGACTGTATTTTGACGTGGAAGACAGGCCTTGGGAGAGGGGCCTAATGTTTAACTCCCCCACCCTTGTGAAGAGAAAGTGAGTTCTCTCCAGAGGTGAAGGAACCCTTCTGCATAAGGTGCATTCCTGGTGGACTTGTGCAGGGAGGGTCAGTGTATCCTAGAAGGTGGAGGTGAATTGCAGAGGCAAAAATGGTAACATTCCTACCTCTCTTCCCCTGTTTTCCAGTACTTCTCCTCAATTCGCTTGTTTGAATGTTGCCTTTCCCTTCTCTGCTCCCGCCTGGACTTTGCTTTGTCTTTTTTAAGAGCGACACCAGCTTTCAGGTCTCCTTTGCTTCTTCTCCAGTCACCTGTGCTTTGCTGGTAATGTTCTTTGTTTCCAGCAGAGGCTGATAAGTCTGCCTTTATAGTTGATGGGGTTCCAAGGGGGTGCAAGGGTGTATCTGCTTTCCCTCCTTCCAGAAGGGCCTTAGGCTTTTCCCTTTGATGGGAGGAGCTGAACTCAGCATCTTCAACAAGCCTATGGCTCCCAGGGGTTTTCCATTGGAATTCAGCCACTTCTCAGGCTTCCTTGCCCCATGGCCAAGCTATAGGAGGATGTGTCTCTTCACTCCTGAAATCCAGATCCATCCTCTTCCACCGAGCTGCAGAGCCAAACTGGGGCAGTGCCGCAGAGGGACTGCAGCCAGCCCGGCCTTCCCACCTGGAGTGTTCGCTTAAAGGCAGGTGAAAGGAGATGGGGCCAGGAAAGGCTTAGCACATCTAGGTGAAAACATAGACATGGAAGGAAAGGCTTTGGATGTTGCTGGAGCCTGGATATTGTAAGAACATTTAATGTGTCTCTGTTTTTAAGGCACAGATGGGTAGATACACCTTGTTTTATGGTAACAGAAACTTGTTTTTTAACCCAGCTGTGAGGAATTCCTCTCTCGGTAGACCTGAAGATCTAGCACTGAGCACTGGTTTGCAGCTTGAATGTTAAGAAAAGGGCCAGTTAGCCAGAGAGCAGAGCCTCCGGCTGTTATCGACTGCCCGCCCGAGAGAGGTTGCCCACCTCCTGCGTCCTGCAGTGCCTCTGTCTTTGGACCATTTGGGCATTACGGGTGTTCACTTGAAGGCACACAGGCTGTGATAGCGGGACCCAGCAAAAAAAAAACCCAAACTACTTGTCTTTACCTTTGCTGCTGCAGTCGGCTGCGCGGAAGCCTTCGTCCCAGGGTGTTGGGCTGTTGGACACAGCCCTGACCCCCTCGGGCAGTGCTTTACTGTGTCTGTGTTTCTACTAGTGAAGGAGAATCTTCCACAAACATCCCTGTGCTAATGAATATTTGCCTAAGGCTCCTCAGAAAAATCACTCTGCTTCCAGACTGAGTATCTGTCTTGGGCTGGGCATGCTTCCTGCGATGCTCCGCTGTTGTTTTGCCATTTAGGCTGGTTTGGAATACTTTATTTCACTACCCAAGGGATTCCGCGTTAAGACTTCTGCGCGTTGGCTGAGCAGAGGAATAAAAAGCTCCGTAGCCTCCGTCATCCAAGCGGTTCCGCTTAGGAAACGGTGGCTCTTTGTGTCAAAGGCCTTAGGGAGGCTTCCCGCCGAGACCGGCAGACACCGCTCCTGCGGGGACGCGGTGCCGCTCCCCTCCGCCAGGTGGCGCCATGGGGCGCGGCAGCCGCGGGGCTCCCGGCTCGCCCCGGCCCGGGGAGGAGCCCCAGCGGCCCGGCCCGGCCCGGCCCCTGCGCACCGGCTGCCGGCACCCGCCTCTGGGGACTCGCCCCCGCACCGCCCCGGAGCGCCCCCGCACCGCCCGCCCGCGTCCCGCACCCGACCCTTCCCTCCTCCTCCCGCTGCGGCAGCCAGGTGAAATGGTGGCTTTGCTGACGTACCCTGTTTAAAAAAAAAAAAAAAAAAAAAATAAAATATATATTTTCACGATTTTAAACTTAACCTAACCTATATTTGTGAAGTGTCTGGTAGAGAGGGGCCCTGACTCTACTTGGAACAGCGGGACAGTAAAAATACGCTGACTCTTAACACGCGCTGAGGTGAGCAGGTGTAAGAGACGCTCCCCAGCAGCCGTACGCGCCGGGCAGCGTGGCAGGCGCAGTCCTCAGCGCGTTGCTGCCAACTTGAACGGAGCCGGAATTTCAGCTCCGTCTTTTGTTGAAGAGAAATCAAGTGCTAAGATACCCCAGAGGCAGCAGTTCACCAGTGCTGTATGTTTTGCAGTGTTCGCCCGTTGCTGAGGTCCTCGGGCCTTCTGGCATGTTCTCCACGGGGATTTAAAAGGATCATTTACAAATACCTAATTGAACGTGTACTCCCCTTGCCCCAAATAGAATCGGGCCGGTTTATAAATACATGTCCAATCCTTTTTGGATACAGATGAGTCTCAGCTCAATTTAAATCTTGTGGGAATGAGTTCCATAGGTTAATTATGTGCTGTATGGAGAGGGATTTTATAATTTAAAATGTTGCCTTTCAAATTGTATTGAAGTTGTCTTGTTCTTGTATTATTAAAAGGGGGTAACCAGTCAGCCCAGAGCTGACTACAGGGACTTAAACAATACGTGTTAGTGTCAAATATGTTAAGCATGAACAGGACTTGGGTTACTATGCGCTCCTGTTAATGTCCAGACTCCCTCTACGCTCACCTTAAATTCTGTGTGAAAAGGTATTTCCTTTCCTCAGACTTGAGTTTTCCACCCTTTCCATTCCCTTGCATATCCCCGTGTTCAAACAGCAAGACAGGAAAGAGCCAAGACCTGCCTCCTGTAGTGATCCTATTCATTCCAGGGAGTGCTCATACCAAGTCTCCTCTTACTCACTTTCTCTCTGTCCTGGAAAGTCCTGGTCTTTCAGTCTTCACTTGAATTTTCCCAGGTCCTGTATCATCGGCATCTGTGTGAAGATGAAGTAGCCAACAGCTCGAGGGCTGGTGTTTCACCCTGAAGCAGGCAGGACTGTAATGTCCCTTCCTTCCTACTGCCACTTAGCACTGCTCAGGATTTTTTCCCGTAAGCTGAAAGAGTAGCTGTACAATTTTACGTAATTACAGCTGTATGTTGCTCACATAGCTCAGGTTCCTATGAAGATATTTTATTTTTTCACTGTCCTGTGTCTCAAGCATCCAGGCACTTGTTGCCTTCTTTGTCCATGGCTATGCATCCCCGTGAAGGCTTTCTGAAGCTGTTTGCAGTACGACCCAGGTAGATTTTGTATTAGCACCATGAACTGTGAGCAGCGATGTCTGAAAACATCCGTGCCTTATTACTTTACTGAAGTACAATTATCTCTTAAAATGCCCAGTCTGGGCTAGCCTTTATTTTATCCCCTGTAATTGGAATTTGGCTTGAAGTGTTTCTAACTACAGCCAGTAAATAGAGACAAAACCCAATCCCTCAGCAGTAACTCATTCACCCATTGTCTGACAATGTCTCCAATGATTTATTTGATGACTGTTGCTTGGTCATGTACGTGATGGGGTGAGCAATGGAAATGATACTCATTAGGACAGATATGTCCTAGGACAGGACACTGATGAAAAAGCAGATTCAATTATTGCTGAATAATTTGGAGAGTGCATCGGAGAGGACTGTATATTGGAGGCTGAAACGTATATTTCTCAGAGGAGTAGGAGGGGAGGTCAAAATACGTGCATCTTTAAACAAGCTGGCGTCCAGATTTTGTTACCCTTATTTAAGGTTATCCCAACAGGCCAACTGTCAGACTTCACTGAAGTTTGCTTACGTAATGACTGGGTTTTCTTCCTCTTTGGATTTTGTCCAGAGAAAGTAGGGAGCAGCTATCAGTGAGCTTCCAGCAGAGCTCCAAGGAGAGGGGATGGCCAGCGCATATGAAAATAAGATAGCATTACTCATTACCACAAGTGGCAAAATCTGGCCTGTAGATATCACCACTATTTTTCCACTTGTGCAGAATATTGGTCGTATGCCAATAGAAAAAGCTGCCAACTAAAACCTTTTAAGAAAGGAAACGCTGTTTGAAGTCTGGCAATAAATGCTTTCCTTCCCCTGAAATATGTGCTGAACATATATAAAGAAGACTCAGAAGAAGTGTCTAGTGAGGTTTAACGTTTTGTGATCATATGGGTGGATTTGTTAACATTTTTTCACGCTTTGTTCTTTAATAGATGAGCACTGTAACTAACACTGTTCAGTTAAACAGTAATTAAACACTGAAAACAAGAGATAATGTAATGCAGTTGGATAAATCTGTTAAAAAGGCAGTAGTATAACATTAAAATGCCAGCACCATGAATTCTTTGTTGGTTTAAAATTCCTTTGCTGTTCTGCCACTTTTCTTTGTTTCTTTATGCTACTGTTTTTTTTCTTGTAACTGAAAACATCAGATGACCACTAGCAATGAATATGCAGCGGTGCTGCCTCCCAGGATGTGTAGCTGCAGCCTCTAAGCCCAGTGTTACGCCAGCAGTCGGGATCCACGTGGCCAATTGTTTTGCAGACATAATGGTGGCGTATTTATGTATCTCTAAACTTGTTTTTCAGGATCTGGGGCTGCCGGCGTATCGTGAAGCTCGCCGCTTAACAACAGAAATAAAGCACTTGTCAGGCAGAAGCAATGCGTCAGTGCAAAATGGAATTTGCAAGACTAAAGTTTACACGAGGCAACAACAAAATCTACTGTGCCATTCTGTTAGGCAACAAAGGTAATTTGTTATGCAACATAATGAGGACTTGTGTGTGATAGACGGCAGTGGCTCCCGGTTACAGGGCATTGACATCAACAAGCACATGCAGCGCACAGATATGAGAGAATTGCTATACAGCAGAGAACTCAAAAGCTCTGTTGTTATAACGGGGTTTTTTCCACCTTAAAAATCACAGAATAAACAAACACACTGAGACCAGTCCTGCAGTCCTTCACGGTCTGGGTAGGACCTTTTTCATTTCCTTTTGGATTGGTCAGTGTCTTGGACGTGACCGTCAGCCTAGGGGCCACAAGGTCAGGGCTCGCAAGTGTCATGCACTTCATGTGGCTCTGACACATTTGGCAGGTCTCCTGCCAGCCCACAGAATGACAAGGGAAGAGCGAGGGGGAGAAGATACACTCATAACACTGTTTACCACTGCCCAGAAGTCCCTGATGTCTAATCCCACGTGCCCTACTGCTGCTCTTAGCCCAGACACCCCTAAAAGCCAGTTATCCTTCCTGTAGGGAAGCAATGGCCAGTCACCTGTTTCGCAGATAAACTGCCCGTAAGTGGGCTGCGTACCGAGCTGGCAATAGAGCCCTGGCTTATAAAGCAGCGCAGTTCATCTGCTTTGCCATATCACCTTTCAAAACAAATCTACCTGCTGATGTGATTGGGGCTCTTGTTTACGATGACTGAGGCTGCTTTCTGCCCCCAGAGCTGGGGCTAGACCCAGAGATCCTGTTTGCTGACATTCCAGTGCTGTCTTACAAATGCTTGTGTAATTTGCTGTCGGGTATGCGTTCTCCTGGCCCACGCTGAATGTTTCCCTTGTCGTTCAGCTGGAAGAGAGAATCTGGGAGCAATATCTTCCAGAGAGCTGCAAAGGAGAGGCTGGGCTCCAGCTTCGCTGGTAAATTCATGCAGGAGAAATAAGGAATCAAGACTGTGCCACATGGTGTGTAGAGTAGAGGATTAAGATGAAGTTGTGTTCGTGTCCTTTGTCCTGGCAATCTGTGGGGTTGGTTCAGTTTCTTCAGGATGTATGCGACATTGTACCTCACACGTGATATTCTGGAATAGCCATCATCAAACAAGCAGTTTTATTCCATGACTGTTGTGTTAATCTGGAGTTAATGCTTGCTTTTTGCCTCAAACTGCAGTTGGGCGTGCTTGGCCAGACCACTTTAGGGGAACCTGCTCCTGTAGCAGTGTTGAAGACCCCCATTCCCTCGTGTGCTGTGCCTTGAGCATCACTGTCACTGGCAGGATGTTGGAGTTCCAGCTGTGCCAGTGACTCAGCAAGGGGCTGACCTGTTTACTCCCGCTCAAGCGGGAGCCCGACTACTCGGCACAGTTATGACAGCAGCACAGTTGAGGGTAAACCACTGAGTTAGCCACTACCTCGGTCAAGCTACTTTACCACTCGGTGGCTTGGGTTATATGGGAGCATCGTCACTGTGAACTTACTCTCTGGTGCTGGAGGGTTTAACCAAACGGACTGAAATAGCTAAAGAAAAGCTGTGAAACAAAAGCTGCTTCAGTGAACTACGGTGTAATGTTGGGCATGACACTCAGGTCAAGGTATTCAAATTAATATGCGATTGGGAAAAATTTTGCTTTTGGTGCTAAACAGGCACCTGTACTCCATTTCCAGCCATTCAGCAGTGGCTTCCTTGAATTATAAGGCAGATGGGGTGGTCTGGCCCTCTTTTTCTTGTGTGGGTTTTTTTTCTTTTTTTTTCCACAGCCCCTTGAACAATGGGGATCTGGTCCTGACAGAGATATTTTAGGGGCCACTATGATAGAAATACTTAATGATGATACTGTTTTGTTTTTTTTTTTTAATTTAACAAATGTTCATTTAATCACCAACCAAAGTAATTAAATTAAGTCTAACCAAAGGAATATTGCATCATAAGAAGCAATAAGATTCCATACTGTGAGGGTAAGAAGCAAACCAACCAACCCTGCCTTTCATGCAGAAGATGCTATCTGGTATTTGCATAGATATTGTATTCATAATTAAAGCCATCCTTAATGTGTAATGCTGTTATTACAGCCCTTGCTATATTGTAGCAGTTGGTAGACCTTATAATGAGCAAATATAAAAATATCCCAGGGACTCTAGAAGGCATTACAGCGATGTTGCAGGCAATGACTGTCTTAAAGTAAACCCCGTGAGCATCCTTGCTTTTTTTTCACAGGGAAACCTCTTGTTAGCATCCGTCAGCCCGAATGTCATTTTGCATCAAGAAAATGCTGATGGTGGAACAGCCTGGGTGCTGCGCACAGGAAGCTCGCAGGTGAGTAAGCCACCTGGGTCTTTCCGCAGTGCAAGCACAGAGTGTTTTCAGCTTCGCGGTGCTGCTTGGCTGAGCCTCGGGTCGAGGAGAGGTGAGCTGCTGTGCCAGACAGCCCGGTGCGAGCTGCCCTCCCAGAGGTACCATGCTTGGCTGAGCGGCGCGGCAGAATTGTGCAGCGGTAGGCGATCCTGTGTCGGACGTGCCGGAGGGTTGTCTTTCCGCTTGAATGCAGCTCCTTGCAAATGTTGTGCTGCTTCTCTCCTCCGCAGCCCTGCTTTCAGGACCATTTCAAGGTCAGGGCTGTTAACGGGGCTGTGAGTGCAATGCTTCCTCTCGGACTGCGAGGCCCGTGGTACGGGGTGATCATTTACGATACGCTGGTGCTGTACCTAGTGCACTGAAATCTTACTTTCCTCAGCACCTGCGACCTGCACATGTGCCTTTTGTGCATGTCAGCCCTGCTGTCTGTCCCCCAGGGTCCCCGCGTGGGCAGCTGGGCTACCCTAGCCTTTGGGGCTCCCACCCCAGAGACCGCTCACAAGGAGCAGCTGGAGTGATTGATGCTGGGGATTAAAGCTGGATTCTGGCGCTTCCCTTCTCTTTTGCATAGGCAGCAAGTGGGCACCCACCTTCCAGCAGTGCCGGCACCCAGCAACAATATGGCAACCTTACCCATCCCCGAGGCCTCTCTGTCCTTGTCCCTTTCTCCCTCATTTATTCCTTCATTTCCTGCCCCCGTAGCAGAGGACACCCCACCACTTCTTCAGCCCCCTTGCCCTGTTCTGTGGAGTTCTGCATTCCCTTTCCAGCACCCCTCGAGTCAGGCACAGCAAGATGAAGGGACAGCTCGGTGATGTTTAGCTGAATAAAGTGTCACACATAGAACCGCACAGAACTTGCACCTTACCAGAATATGAGTGAGTACGATTGTTCAAAAACCAAGTTTAGAAGGATTTTCACATGGACTGAGATTTGGTATGGCAGCAGATGGATGCGTGGAGTCGTGTTTTAGGCCTCTACTTTACCCTCTTCAAGATACTGAATTAGCGTCAGGCTCATCTGGGTTGAGGTGATGGAATTTGTTCCTTGGCAGGAAGCTTGCCATCCGATTGCTCCCTCTGGGGGTGCTTTTTGTGCAAATGGTGTATCTGTAGTGCCTTAAAGTCAGTGTTGTGCCCAAACTGCACCTGGATAAGCCTTTTCAAAATTCAGGAAATGTGTCCATAGCAGGGTTTGATTTTAATGATTAAAAGAACAAAAAAAAAAAAAGAGAGAGATTCCTTTACTCTGCTTTCAGCAGGTGCTGCACCTGGTGAATGTCAGATACAGGATGAATGGGATTGTAAAGGGCTGACAGGTGACCAACCAACTTTAGTTGACCAAATTGGTAGGTTTTTTTATTGTAATCTAAACTGAGGTTCAAAGCAGGTGTGTTAGAGGTATTCACTAAGTGCTAGGGCTCGATAAGTGCTGTTAGTAAGGTGAAACTTTGAATTATGCACTTCGAAAGTCATACCAGGTCAAGTATCTAATGAAAAATTAAAGAATGAAATTAGCGGGAGCAAGACAGTTCCCACCAGAGCAATAACCCGATCCCTGAAAGCAGCCGGCCGCCTCCGCCGAGGCAGTGAGCCTGCTCTCTTCTCACAGCTGCTTGCATCTTCTCCCGAGACTGTGGCTTGGCTTAGTTTTCCTTTTGTTTGCTGTCAGCACAGGCTGATTTGAATGTGGTCTGAGTAAAAACAGTTAAGATCTCAGGATCTGCCTCCGAGAGAGTTTCAGTTGTGCTTTCAGGAGTGGTCACACATGCTGCTTACGGCCAAAGGTTCTCCACTATTAGTCAGTCATCTCATAGCCTAGTCGTACTTTCGTATTTCTTAGCTCTAGAGCAGAAACACTAAGAAATCGGCTGCGTTCATAATACGCAAAGATCACTGAAAGGGCAATATTTGGGAGTAACGTGCCGGTTTTTCCCTGTATTTCTCTGCCCAGGACTTGGGACTGCCAGAAGGGACTGCAAATGCAGCGGGCCCTGGGGAGCAGCGGGCAGCTCTGGCTCTCAGCCTGCCGCCTCCTGCCCTGGCTCGGCTCCTGGTTTACTCTTAATGCTTCCTACAGGGCTGCTCGCTACCTGGGGATTGCTGCTGTGCTGCCGCTTTATGAGAATGGTAATTTTTGTCTGCCTTTGCCCCTTCCTACAGTGAAAGCAAAATGCTGAGCACCCCCATTCACGCAGTTACCCCATGCCAGGGCAGCAAGAGCTGTGGGTGGTATTGCCAGACACGAGTCTTAGCACATCTTCTGCTCTGAGTGTGTGAGCGGGGTGATTTCTGGTTTTGGGGTTTCTTGTAAGATTCCAGATCTTTAAAGTTATGTTAATAAAAGAAAACATCAACCTTAAAAAAAAAAAAACCAAACAAACAACAAAAACAAATAAACAAAAACCCCAACCCCCCAACCGTAGTCCTTATAAAAAAGTAAAGAATTTAAATTAATAATATATGATAAAATATAATTTTTGCCCTAATGTTGCATGAAAAAAACTAGAAATGAGATGCAGCTGTAACCTAATAGTTCAGGCAGAAATTAACTGGTAATTAATATGAAAAAGTCATACTCTTAAAGTAATTTGCATGATTTTTAAATGCTAAGTATTGGCAATATCATCTCTTTAATGGCTAAATTCAAGACTACGATACTGCTTTTTCCTCCAAATACTGTTATAGCAATATGTAAAAGCATGTTTAATACTGTTAGTTGATTAGAATTGGGCAAGCGTAGACAAGCAAGAAATAAGGAAGAACACAGAGCCAATTCCTTGTGGACTTTACAGGACCATCAGGACATTCTCACTGCTTATCAGAAAATATGTAAATAGCTCCTGGCTCCTTTACTTGCTCAGATAGTGAGGCAAGACCTTTTTCGGTAAGCCTTTTTCTTCCAGGAAACCCGCCTCAAGGTGTGTAATGAGAGACAACAGTAAAAGGAAAAAGCATGACGAGTAAAAGGCAACACTAGCTAATGACAAGAACACAAAGATCCTGGGAAGTGGTGAGGGAGAAGCATGGATTGTCAGGATCTGAAGAATGCTAAATACGCTGATAAGTGACAACTAGGTGAGATGAAACTGTGGTCAGGAGTATGTAAATTAGGCTGGGCAGACAAGCTGTCTGCGGCCTGAAAAATCCAACTATGCTAGTGGACATTCAAAATAAGATTTCTTCACAGCAAGGGCAAGAAATGGAGCAAGTCAGACTTGTCTCTGCAGTACCTTAGTAATTACTGTTACCCTTTCAGGCGATGCTTAGGTGCCGTAGCTGTGTTCAGTGCGTGGGGAACAGCCTGACTTGGGGAGCATCAGCTGCGCAGGGACAGCTGATGGAGGGTGGAAGAAGGAAGTATTAGCCATGCTCTGTGGGAGGAAATTGGAAGTTTGGATTAAGGAGCTATCTTAGGGACGTTCAGTGAAGAACTGGAGCCAGCAGTGCCTTTGCTGCTGATTGTTCTCTGGGATTTTTAAGTTGACGCACTATCTCCCTTGGCATAGGTGGCCATACCAGGGTGTCGGAAGGAAGCAGAGTCCAAAGTTTGGTTTAACCTGCAGATGCCACAAAAGCTGCTGGTGAAGTGCTGTCAGAAGTCAGTTATGGAGAATTATATATATGCCTCACTCAAAATGTGTCAATTCTGATGCAGATATAAACTCAAAAGCACCCGCGGTCTCTGAGACGTACTGGTGGAAAGCACTTTGTTAGGTCCTGACTGAAATTGTTTCTCCTGGTTGTTCCTTCTTAGCTGTTTATAGGGTCTTTGTCACATCTGCTGTTGATTTACATAGGTGTTAGGTTAGGTGGCTGAATTTAGATTATTAAATGACTACTTCCAGATACAGAAGTGAGTACTGCCTCTTCGATGATGAGAGAAGTCGAGAGGATATATTATTTTTCCTTTAAGAAGGCAGTTGTTAAGAAGTCACAAGAAGCAAAAAGTTCTGTTTTACCTGGATTAGTTCTGTTGTCCCATTTGTCCTGTGGGAAAGAAACTTGCAACAGTGGAACGGAGGGGGTGATGCAGAGAGCAACACGAGCGGGCAAAGGAAGGTGGTGTCTTCTTGTGGTGTGGGTTTATGCCAGATGAAATTTCAGGGGCTGGGGCAGGGGGGAAGAGCTCTGGCACTGAGGATTTGCAAAGCAAACCATGAGCATAGGCTCCAGAGGAGCCTGGGAAAGGAAGCTCCAGCTGAAGGCTGCTTTGGGTTCCTTTGTTCTGTGACGTTGTCATTCTTGCCTGCTCAGACCCCTATTTGTGACCAGCACAGCTGTAGGAGAGGGTTTGGAGTTGCTGCTGTTCATTGCAACTTATTGCCCACTAAAAGAATGTCAGGCTTCAAAAATATAATGTTGCCACATTTTTGCATATATTCCAACTTTGTAGGTTTGAAAATTTGTATTAAACCTTTCTTCAAGTACTAAAATTTACAAGAGACCATTAAATCAAGTTCCTCTGCTGACAAACACATTCTCATTGCTTATGACAGCCAATAAAAGAGGAATACGAGGTTGAACTTGCCTTGTGGGATGTTCCAGGCCTCCTGCTAGGGCGTTTTTTGTATTTGGGCTTTTCTGAGATGCTATGTTTGCCTTTGGTCTCAGCGATGGAGGCTACCCCTTCTGTGGGGGCTGCTTACTGTCCTCCTTTTAGCTCTAACACCCTCATGTCTCCGAGCAAACACCCCTAGCCTTCCCACCAAATACAGCCTGCAGCCCCCACCAGCAGAGCTTTGTGCTCTACCACCTGACATGTTGCCAAATGTGATGACTGGGTTTGCACATCTGTGAACATCACACCTGAAGTTACAGGTTTTGACTTATTAAAACATCATCTCACAAGCAGTGACCCAAAACCCGTTGGCTGTGTTGCTGGTGAAGGTTGGCACAAGATGCTACTGAAGTGTGGAGGAGAGTGCTTTGAGTGAAGGTGTTTTGATGGCTGGAGGTTAGCAAGATGTCCGTGTCGGCTGTGGGTAGCTGGTTTCTGCTGGTGCCTGAAAAATGTGTGGCAGCACTGTGCTGGCTTGGGCAGGCCAGAGCATCCTCTGGTCTTGCAGGGGGGTGCCTGTGGGATGGCCAGTATGTCAGCTGGGGGGCTTCTGTGTGAGTTTCTGTGGCACATGTGACGTTTGTGGGGAAGGCAGGCACCGTGGATGGGTGGCGAGATGGCAAGGATGGCCTCGGTTGGCTGTGGCAGACCTGGGCCCTGCATCCCCCATTGGTATCACCTGGTACTTTACAGCCAGTTCCTCAGGGGGCAACTGGCAACTGGTGTGCAATGAACCAGCAGATTTTATTGCAATAATCACCTTTCCTGTGGGAAGGCGTTAAAGGGGCAGTGAGTGAGGGATAGCTGGGTAGCATTTAGCATGACTCAGTGTTTCATTGCCAAGTGTAGAGTCACGCCTGAAAAAAAAAATCACGCTTGTAAACTTTGGGGGCTGACCTGCTCTTCTGCCCAGGGCAAAGGTAACTAACTTGCCCTGGGGCACCTGTGCACGGCGGTGGCCCGCCGGGGCTCCTTTGGCCCTGGGATGCTCTGGGCCGGCAGCGCCGCTTCAAAAAAGTGCTAATACCTGGGAAAAAAACCAACCCCAAGGACCTGGCCCGAGGCCCCTGTGGGGAGCAGGGTGCCGGCAGCCCCGCTGCAGCCCGAAATACCCAGTGTCTAAACGTGGCTTGGCTCGGGGCCGGGCCGGGGAGGAGGAGGAAGAGGCGGCGGCCGCGGGGCGGGGCGGGCTGCGGGGCAGCGCTGCCGGGGACGCCCTGTCGATGCGAGCCTGCGGGAGCCGCGGGGCCGCCAGCGCAGCCGGGTAGGACAGCGGGTCTTCTTTCTTCTTTGTTTCAGTGGTTTTTTTACCTTCCCCCCGACCCCTTCCCAGGACTGGGAGCCGTGGGGCGGGCTGCGAGAGCCGGGCGCGGCGGGCGGCTCTCCTCCCCGCCTGCGTTCCCTCCCCAGCCAAGTTACGGAGCCCTCCTCGGCGGAGGATCGCAGGGACGGCGCTGAGGAAGAGCCCGGGCTGAGGGAGCGGGACAGCCTGGTCCCCTGCCCTGGCTGCGCCCAGCCGGGCACCGGCTTCTGCGGCGGGAGAGCCCAGCTCCTCCCTGCTCCGGCGTACTGACAGCCGGCTCCTTCCTGGCTCCTGCCTGCCTGGGCTCTGGTGCGGTCCCCTCCCTCTCGCTGGCGCCGGGGGCTTTCGCATTTTGTGAGGAGCTCCTGTGTCCCACTTGGTGGATGCTGGTTGAGCGGCTTCCCAGCCCTTCACGGTGGTGCATCCCCAGGAGGGGGATCCCCCCTCCCCGGAGGTGCTTCTGGGGTCTCTTCCCATTTTCGCGGGGGAGGGGATGAGAAGTGGGGTTGAGATTGAAAAAGATCAGATGATGCTGCTGTATCAAAAAGAAACCGGGGGGGGGGGGGGAGAAGACTTAAAAGAATCAAAAGCCAAGGAGACATGAGTACAGAGGCTAATTTACCGAAAAGCAATGGGAACAGGCCTCTAATAGGGAAACTTGCAAACCCCAGGAAGGTCTGGCAGCTGCCGGGAGTGGGGAAGTGTGGCTGGCAGCGTGTCTGAGGCTAACGTCTCCTGCCTGCCAGCGTGTGTCAAACCGTTTAGGGCGTTAATGGGAAGAATTCACCAATTAAACAACATTTCATCTTTTTTCCTTAAATGTTTTCCACGTGTGCTGTCCTGAATGGTAACCTCAAATCTTTTTAATGATGTAAAGTATTAATGTTGCCTGTCTTCTGTAGCAAGGTGTTTTCCTTAGCTGTGATTAATCACCCTGTTTTTCTATGCCAATTAAGCTGCTCACTTGGAGCGCTGAGACAATCCGTGTCTCATCGTAGAAGCTGGGCTCAGAATTATCAGCGAGTTTGTCCCTCAGATTGGATTCTTGGTAGACCGGAGGTATTTTCAGTTTCAGGCTATTGTATTTTACTGGCAATTGCAACATGCGGGAGGTTGTTTGAGTCGATGACCTGTTAAAGCATGAGCAGACTGGGAGGGGTCTGATAAGAGCAGAGCCTTGATTGCCCACACATATGTGTGCAGACATTACGTCTGGTAAGAGACTCAGACAGCTACTGAGGCATCCGGGCTATCCATTGCCCTGGGATCAGGATCTATGTTAAATGTTTGATTGCGATGTTCCCGTAATAGTTTTTTGTACATTAAAGACAAAGATCAGTGAGTTAATCTTTGACGTTGTCAGGGCGATGCACAACATTCCCTGGTGAGCTTAGCTCCTTTTGGCACTCAGGGTGGACAGGTACTGGAGCCAAGATGCTTGAGGAGGGGAAGAAATGGAGGAGGAACAGCAAAATACTTGCAATTCCCAAAAATGGGAAGAGTCTGGCAATGCTGGCTATGGCTTCTACTACTGGGGCCTCCTGTGTCCTGGTGTAATTAGCTCCATCTTCAGCAGTGGCAGCTTCAAGGGTCCCAGAAAATGGTGATGAACAGACCTGATCCCCAAATACAGTATTTTGCTGAAAATTTTAAAGCAAAGCGTATTACTTTTGCCAAAACTTGCAGTATATATGTGTTGGGTTTTTTTTTTTTTTTTTTTTAAGTTTTGAATACTTTTGGTTGATAGCTTTGCCTCAACTGCAGACTGGCCTCCCTGGCTGGGCTGTCTCTGCCCAGTTGTGTCATCATCCGTCCCCACTTTGTGTGCTCTCACACCGCCTCGTGGGAGGTGTGCTCTGGCGGCTGCGGCCAGGGCGACGGAACCACAGCTCCAGGGAGGCACCGCTTCATACCCAAGTTTTTGTTGAAAAGCAGAAGATAGTAGTAGATCTTGTGTTTTTAGAAATAAAATACTGGAGAGAGTGAGTGCTTTTAGTGGAAAGCTTTTGTTCTTTCCCTGAAGAAAGTCACAATTTTCAGTAGAAAAACATCATGAAGGTATTTTTTTGAGCAGCCCCTGGCATCAGTTATTAGGATCCAATATTAATGGAGGGATGAGAAATGAATGCAGTCGATCTTGTCCGCTTCTCGCCTTGACAGCATCCATGAGTGAAACGCTGACTGCCACGTCACCCCGGTGTGGCACTTTCTTCCCAAAGAGTAGGTGGAATGTATAAATCTCTACGCTTTCCTCCAGAAGCCCATGTGGTGTATGTGGTAATACTCGTGCCTTTCATGCCTTGGTGGATTGTGTTCTGTTTGTCCACTAGTTGCCTAGTTCCTAGGCTAACAGAGCCACGAGTAGTCAGGTTTATTTTCCACACTTTTGAGGCATCTATGGAAGTTTTTAGGACCTGGGAGTTCTGCTGGGATGCTGTGTGCTGTACCAAGTGCTGTTTTCAGGGAAAAATGTCATGAGCAGGTTCCAAATTTTATCACCGTTGATGCTGTGTTCTGAATAGCGGATCTTATTTTCTGCCTTGCGTAACATTCCTCTAACTTCGTGGTGAATTTTAGCAAAACTTTTCTGGCCTGTTCCCCAGGAATCACGTTTAAGTCTGTCAGACAGTGTGGCTGGGAACCTTCCTCTGCCACATCTGGTTACGAACAGGATCCTTGGCAAAAATGAACCTTGCTCTCTGAAGCATTGTGGTTTTTCTGATGAGATCAGTTTGCCACCTGCATCTCTCTGGGGTGTGACTTTATTTTAGAGATATTGTAAATGTATAAACAACCTTCTGACCTTCCTCACTTCCATCTTTTGCATTATTCTCCATTTCCTTCCCTTCCTCTTCATCCTCCCTCACAGCCCCGTGTCCTTGCAGACATTCCCCATTGCTGGCTTGAGACACGTTACCAATTGACCATTGTTTTGCAGCTACTTCAGACAAGAGGAGGAAAAAGCTTGCGCAGTGAGACGGGTAGCCTTCAGGATTTAATGAGCACCCCCTAAATATCACATCAGCTAAGCTCTGGGGTTTTTTGAAGGCATCACGGTACTCTGGTTCTCACCCTCTGACTCCTAAGTGTTTGCAGCAACTCACCAGAGCCCCGTGCTGGGATCCCCCCTGGGTGTATACATCGAATCAGCATCTCCATTTTGTGAACAGAATGGACTTTAGCAAAGAGTTGTGAACAGTGAGACTGAAATTCCCCAGTGTCAGGGTGATCCAGGAACCCAATTACCCTTGATAGGGTAATGCTGAGAGAGATAGCTTTATTATTATTTTTCATTAAAGTTCCTCAGATATAAGGAATTTGCATTCAAGGCCTTAATATTTGTGATTATATTGTTTTTATTTATTGTAATCAGTCAAAACAACACTGGCACTGAAACTTCTGTGGGAAGATTGTTTGTGAACTATTAATTATTTTCCGTCTACTTGGCATAATGTGAAGGATTATTAACATAACCAGTCTTGCAGGTGATGATAAATTCAACAAGCATTACTTCTACTTTTTAAAGAGGTTGGTTTTCATTATTAATCTTTCACGGAGGTGCCCTTTTCTGGCTGACACAAATTCCTTCTAGAGCTGACCTAAACCTTGTAATTTGCCAGGAATTTAGGAGAGCTCTTTATTTAAAATACAGTTTTCCACCTTACTTAATATAGTGACCAAAACCAGGCCTTTAATTGCATCTTGTAGAAAGCAAAACATGATGACATTATCTCAACACTGTGAAGTTAGTTTACGTGCTATTCTGTGACTTAGCAGTTCATTTTAAGAGGAAGAACGGGTCTGTTAAATCATGGGATAATTTTTGTTTTCTTCAATTAAACACCTTCCCTCACCAATATGGCCAGGAGGAAAAATGCTTTCCAATTGTTCCTATCTATTTCCTTTCAATATTGAGTCTAGCAGCCTGAATCGCAGAGGCTGGACTGAGAATGGACTTGATGTTGGTGAAGAAGATACGTATATTTTGGACCAGCTTGCGCTTCTGATCTACCTACAGCCCCCCTTGGCGGGTTACTCACAGCTCTGACGTAATATTGTCAGCACGCTTGTAAGCATTAAATTGCTTTTGTGGCTTTGATGGACATTTGTTTTGGTGAATATGTATTAGTTTCTTGCTGAAACTAGTAAGCAGGTTGAAACAAAAGACCAGCTATGTAATCTTACTCATTTTCCTGCCTCCATTGCAGGTGTTCACGTCATTTCCAAGCATGCATTTGCTGTGCGGTACCATACTATATTGACTAGTCAAGTATCCCGTGCATTCAATGGCCTTTGAAAATGGAGGAATAAAACATAAATTCATGAGAAAGTAACACAACAGTGTGAATACCCATTTATTATATTGACTGAAATGTGTGTGTGCAAAAAGTTAGCCCTCTAATAGCCTAAATAGAGAGCTACTTGTGTGTATCTGTAGGAAAAGGGGGGGGGGAAGGTTGTGCCCCTCCCACGTTATTTTTATTAATAGTAAATACCTTTATCTCTTCCCTCGGTGAGCAGGTGTGGTGATGATATGCCTGTAGTTAAAGGAAGTTAATCTGCTCTTGGTTTAGTTACTCGTTTTGAGGCATCAGATGAGTGAGGGTCACTTCGTATGGTTAGAAGTACTCAGGGTGTTTTATAATGAGGCACTACTCTTCTGATGAAATGTACCCTTCGGTATCCCACCCTCACAGCTCCTTATCAGGGACTTACTGAACTTTCCCTAGCCCAAACAAAGCTTTGGTGCTGCTATTTGTGTTAGTTGTTTGCATTGTAGACACCACTTTTTTTTTTTTTTTTTTTAGTTCCACTGAAATCTATGCTCTGTTGGTCTTTTGGCACAAATGGCTTTGTGGAACTTGAAATAAGCTGTCATGAAGAAACCTTGTTTATCCTTAGCTGAACTTGTAAATGGAGCCTCAGTGCTCAAAACAAAGTGCAGGGCATACCTACAGTGATGCCACGCATCATCTCCACGTGTCCCTCACTCTTTTTGCTTCCAATTAGAAACACAGAAATGTGAAGCAATGTAAATAACTGCTTGTTTCCCTTTTTCCTACCTGCCTTCCCAATTAAAATGCTGCAGACAAGTGAATATTAAAAAGGAATGTCTATTTCTTGTCTTGACTTTTAACCCAAGTAACATTTCAATGGCAAAGAAATGTCTATCCTGCTAGTCATCTTTTGTGATGTGGTCCAGCAAGTAACAATGTAAACTGTATTTCAAAATAGCAATTATAGAGAACAAAGAGATGGCCGAGAGGAGCTGGTGTTGTCAGTACGCATTACAGGGCTCCTTCAGGACTGCAGATGCCCTCAGAAGTCCGCAAAGTGTCCTTTTAACTGTTTCCTAAAGTACAGGTTCAGATGAATTTCCTTTGCCCCATACCTAAGCTCTCAAAGTGATGGTAGCTTCAAACCTCAGTTAATACTGTAGTGAACTTTCTTATGGATGACTTAAGTGACTTTTACAGTCCTCCTTTCAACTTTTCTACTTGATTGTGGGTTTGGTTTTTTTTCCCCCATATTGTTCAGCTGCATATTTTACCTACAGTATTTGTGCTTTGGTTTTGGTGGGTGAGATGGAAACACGGAAATCCCATTTTTCATGTTCCCCAGCTGCACAGCCAGTGTATTATAGTTCCACCTGTGTTGGCAGGGATTTCCTGTTTTAGAAGATTAATTTTGTTGAGCAACTCTGAGTTCCTCTAAAAGAAACGATTTTCCTTTCCTGTATGGCAACGGAGATTGCAATCTTCTGAGGCTGTAAACTTGTTTATATCTACCAATAAAGCAGTTGGTAGCATTTAGGGATACCTAACTGCCTGCTTTAAATTCTGTTCTGTTACATGGATGTAAATCTGAGTAGCTGCCTCTTTTAGAGGTTGTTGTCTGTGTAGCCGGAGTTTTTCATCCAGCTGGAAGTTTGCCTTTCTCTCTCATTATCTCCTCTTTCAAAGTCAAAAGTTGCTATCTGTATTTTACTACATCTCAGAAAATGAGTGCCCTGGTTGACTTCAAAACTTTAATTCTGCAACTGCACAGAAGTGGTTTCTAACAGACTGCCCAGTTTGGATGGCCCTAAGGATTCGTGTGGAAACAGTTTTCAATCATTTTCTTTTTTTTTTTTTTTTTTTTTTTTTTTTTCTCTGCCCTCTCTCCCCTTCAGCTGGTTGAACGGCCAGCACTTCTGCCTCACCCAGTTAGCTTGTCCTGGTCCAGTTCCAAAAGTCAGAGGGAGAGGAAATGGCCTTTTTCCTAGTTAATTTGGCCTCTGACAGTTTTTCTCATTCGTGTCTACCATGTTAAATTGACATATTTCTTGCTTTATTATGCAGTATATTTGAACATAGCTTGCTTAGGAGAGCTAGATTCTGGCTTTGTATTCATTTTGTTGGGATATCATTGGATTATTTATTTTGTTGGGATATCATCCCTTATGTGTGGGGCTACCATTCAGTTTGATGGAGCAGGTCCAGAGGAGGGCCATGAAGATGCTCAGAGGGCTGGTGCACCTCTGCTATGAGGACAGGCTGAGAGAGTTGGGGTTTTTCAGCCTGGAGAAGAGAAGGCTCTGGGGAAACCTTAGAGCCCCTTCCAGTACCTGAAGGGGCCCTACAGGAGAGATGGGGAGGGACCTTTCACAAGGATGTGCAGTGATAGGACAAGGGGTAATGGCTTCAAGCTGGAAGAGGGTACATTTAGATTAGATATCAGGAAGAAATTTTTCACTCTGAGGGTGATGAGCCCCTGGCCCAGGTTGCCCACAGAAGCTGTGGCTGCCCCATCCCTGGAAGTGTTCCAGGCCAGGCTGGATGGGGCTTTGAGCAGCCTGGTCTGGTGGGAGGTGTCCCTGCCCAGGGCAGGGGGGGTTGCAGCTAGGTGATCTTTAGGTCCCTTCCAACCTAAAGCGTTGTATGAATATTGACATTTGGGTGCATGTGCACCGCTTGTCCTCGTCCCCTAGAGATGCACTGTCAGAACCGCAGTGCCGTTAGCGTTGCTGTACCAGTGTCTGAGGAAGCTGAAGGGGCTGGTAGTGGCTGCAAGACTGTCTGCCTTTCGTAGTGGGTTGAGGACATAATATATAAAGAAGGCAGCACCAAAGCCTTCTGAACCAAAGCAGGACCTAGGAGGCAGATGAGATACCTGTGAAGTGAAGCAGCGGGGATGTACGTTGGGCTTGTTTTCTGAAACACGTCATGGTGATAAGTGAACCAGAAAGAAGACTCTTTCCACATGGTTCTGCCCAAAGCTTGGTTGTCTGCCTTGGCTAGCCGGAGCTTCCCAGGGACGCTCGGGTTCCCGGGCAGTGGAGGGTGGCAGAGGTGCTGTGGGCAACCAGCGCTGAGGCTGCCGGCCAAAAATACTTTCTTCTCTGAGGTTCTACAGATTTGTGAAAATGCACTGCAGCAACAGAAGCACATGGCACACGCAGGATGTTCTTATTCTCTTCACGTCTGAAATACAAGCAAGCGTAAGTCCTATTATTGAGTATTCTGTTACTACAGTTCTTTTCAGACAGTTACGGGGAGGCACAGACAGGCTGGTTGAGAGAAAATAACTGAGCCAGAACCTGCAGCGAGGCTGAGGAGTTCAGGTGCGCCCTGAGAAGGCAGCCCCGTCCCTTGGGATTTCTGCCACAGTCGCGTAGTTAAGGTTTCTGCGTACTTTCTAGAACTAAAATGTTAAAAATGATCCTAGACAGTTTAAGCTGCATCTGTTACTGCCTTCTGCCAGTGTAGTTTGATCCCTTTGCTTTTAACTGGGAACCCTCAGGACGGAGAACACCATAATTTTAAGCAGTCTGAAGTCTTGCTGCTTGTTTTTTGGTTTATCCTCCTGTGCTTTTTATTAATGGCTTGTTTGGGGGAGGCAAGATGGGAAGGTAGCTGGGAATTGCCAGATTTCCAGAATGCCAGAACTCAGTGCGTCACATCTCTGAACCCAACATGTGGTTAGAAGTGAAGGTGAAGTCAAGATGCAGTAGGATGGGAAGAGCGGAGACAAGGGACAAGAAGGGATAAGAGGAGTAAAAAAAAGAAAAGGGACAGTGTATCATCCAAAATGAATAGGAGAGTGAGAAGGGAAGGAGTTCATGAGGGACATTGAGATTTTATTTCTAATTTAGGCACGAGCTATAAAAATATATGTATTCATATATCTCTCATATGACTTGCTTTGAAGGCTAGTAGGATTTTCCATGAATAAAACTCTTTGTTCCTCTCTCTGACCTGTTATGCTCAATCTTTTAAAATAGTTACGATTTAGCGGCAACTGTAAGAAGATATTTGAACTGGTCTCCTGATTCCACCCTAGCATCCGGAACCAACACACCAATCGGAGATTAATGACAGTTGTGAGAAATAAGCAACTTTTTCTGCGTATGCCATCGACACACAGCTTATTGGAGATGTCAGGGCAGCAGAATGAGATGTTGTCCCATTATGTTTTCAACAGATCTCATCAAGCCCAGATCTGGCACTGTGGATTTGAGACTGCTGTTGATTTGAGATTAAGAAAGAAAATAATTCTTAACAAACGCTTGGGAAATACTGTTCAAGAGATGTCATTTTTCTCCCCCTCCTGCTCTATGTCTAGGTGGAATTTTGGCCACAAACCAGACTTACGTGTGTTTTTTCCACTGCGTACTTTGTCTCATGCAGTTTTAAGGAGTTAGACTAAAAGATGTCTGCTCAGCTAGAGGGTATTTTTTGATCTGATGTAGCAAAAATAATTTGATACTGGTTTGAAAACTCACCCTGACAAAAACTGGAAAAATAACTTGACAAATGACAGGCTTCTGCCAAGTATCTTTGAAAAGGTCACACTCAGCCAGCCAGTTTGGAGAAACACTGTGGAAAGAAATCGAGTTAAGCTAGTTCTTTAATAAATTTCCCCTTAATATCATTACAATGTACATCAGATAGGAAAAACTGGAAGGAAAAAGGTGAATTTGAAACCTTGGAAAATCATAGTCAATAGATGGAAAGGTTATAAACAAATGGGATGAATTGGAAAAGGGCAAAATGTACAGAACCTGACTTGTGCCGAGCACAGACTGGTTTGGAAAGACAATTGAACTTGGCAGGATTGCTCGTGTGTGTGAGGTTACGTGTGTGGGTATGTGGAATCGATCATTACAGACCCAGAGAGTGAAACAAATTGTGTTTTTCTGCGCGTTAAAGAGGCTGATCGCTAATTAAGATACTTGGTATCTCACTACCTGTCAAAGAACCCGAATGAAGCAACCGCAGTAATGCAGAACTGGCAGTAAACTCGTTATACAGGCAGTCATTTGTAGTCTTCTGACTTTGGTAAACTTAAATCTAATCCTAATGCTTTTGCTTGCCATCATTTGCTAAACGCAAGGCACTTTGCTAATGTGCAGATTAGTTGTTTGCTGCTGAGTGAACTGATGATGTGTACGGGCTGCAGCAGCGTGTTGTTGCCAGCAGTAGGAAATGCAGGTAGAAGAGAGAACTCATTTTCAGCATAAAGATGGGGGGGAGCAGCGTTGGGACAGCTGCGGTTTCCGACAGTCTGCAGGTAGTGCCACAGGTAAAGCTTGCGTGCGCTCTCTGAACGCCTGTGCTTGAATATTATCTCCAGAGTTATCTTACTGCGAGTCTGATTTATGCGGAGTCTGCCCAGAAGGATTTATTTCAAAATGCTCTGTTTCAGGCAGGATGCGTAGAATGGGACACTGGTTTGTCCTTCTCGGCTGCGCTACAAAAGCGCCTTTCAGGTGTATTTTAACAGGGTGCGGAAAAGCAGAATGACGCTAGTACAATATTGTGCGTGCTTACAGTGCTGGAAGGGGCAGCCCCCCGGAGGAGTTATTACTGGCTGTAATGAGAAACACAAAGCATCTTTTGTTGAGTCTCCCCACGCTATTATTCTAATTCAGGGTTTGCACAGTGCCACAGCCCCGCTTCTTTATCAGACACTAATTAGGGGCTATGCATATTTTTTCATCTTTTGAGGGAGGTTATCACCTGATCCCTCTCAACTTGAAATAATCAGGTTTTTAACAGAGTTCATGTGGCCAAGCTGCTATAGAACTGCATGTCTGTTCCCTCAGCTGTCCTTGGGGGGAAACAACAAAAGAAAATCATGCTCAGTTTTTCAAGGGATGTTTATGGTAAATGGTAATTTAGCTGAGCATCATCAATACTTAGGTTTGTGTAAAGTGATTAAGCCACAAAGTGTAATGGCATATTCTTTGATAGAAAACCTGACATCCTGTAACGGCACCTCGTTTTCCACATCTACTTATATTTCTTTTTAACGTATTTCTGTGAAAAATGGTACTTTGAAATGCGACGAAGGTTAGAAGAGATGAGGTGCACATGTCTCTAATGCTTCACTCAAGACTTTTTCTCAAAGGAATATTTAGCATTAGAGTCAAGGTTTAAAGGTTAAGCGTACATCTTTAACTTAAATTATTAGAGGAAAGCACTAATGTTAAATTATAGTGTTTTAAGAGGTTATTTTGGATATGTTGCATGAAGAAGTTGGCACAGGATGTTTTTTGTTAGTTTAACAGGCAATATTTCACAAATAGAGGCTTCTTTTTCACTACTGTAGAGAAGATTTCTTTTGCTGTATTGTGGCTGTTCTAGGTACTGGATCTGTTTGTTGTTAATGGTGCTCGAGAACAAAGATGGCATTTTTAAAGTGCGCGAAGGCTGATACTTGGCACCTTTTTGCCATTATGAAACACCCCTCTAGTCCACACGATAATTGATTGACCCTAACTGGAAGTCGTAGTTGGCAAAAACCATTTAAATAGAGTTTAATGACAAGGTAAGGATGCATTTGAAGTTTCAGTCTAAATTATTGTGTGTTTGTAGCAGTTGTGTGGTGGCGTTAGAAACGCTGTTGGATTTCCATGGGATGGCTAAAGGCAGTGTGCTCTCCTTTAATGGTGTTACATCGCTGCTTTGCTTTAACAGTTCGCTGCAGTTTAAGATATGGATCACTGCAGCTGAAATTGGCTTGCCAGAGTCCTCTGTTCGAAGCTCTGTGAGTTAGCGTGTGGTAGTAAGGATACAGATGTGTGGGTAGACAGGTATGGTGGGATACAGATGTGTGGGTAGACAGGTATGCTGGTGGTGGGTGGGTGGAGGGGAAAAAGGAGAGTGCAAATGCATTTCCTTTGCTGTCATCACATTCCTCCCTGTATAGGGAGGGAGCTTATATGTGAAGTTCGGTACCCTCAGTGCCCTGGCTGAAAAATACACAGCTTTTCAGTTGAATATAATTTCTTGAGAAGTTCTAGAAGCCACTGGTCTTTCTGAGAGTCCGCTCAGCCCTAGCAGTACTGTTCTTAGAAGTCTGGAAATCAGTGGTTTCATTAGTCTTTCACCAAAAAGAAGGTTATTTCACAGTATAAAGAATAATAAAGAATGCAGTGAGTTACTCTTTCTTAGGAAAGCAGCAGTGGCTAGCCAAAGCTTTCTCCAAAGGTGTCTGCGGATGGTTTGGTCTTTCCAATAGTTCCTCTTCTGTGAAGGAACTAAAAGCAGCAGGGAAGTAGCATTCAAAAACCTTTCTTCAAAACATTCCTCACTGAGCCCTGGCATTCCTGTGATAGCTGTAATGCAATCATTAACTCATTGCTGCGTTGCTGGAAACAATTTTCTGAGCAGGACAGGCTCTTTCTGGCACGGTTTTTGCTTTGTGCCTGTCCGGATCAGCCCAGACATAAAAATAGGCCCACAGCAGCAACTTTTCACATTACTGTGGTCTGATTTTGCCATGGTGGCCATAATTTCTGTTTCCCTCCGTTTTATTTTCTTTGAGCAGTCACTGGTACCGGTGCTTGCTTATCATAGAGGTGGGAAGCCTCCCAAGAGCTGGTGGACTTGGGGTGGGAGCTGCGATACTCAGTACCGCTAACCTGATACTTCTCATCCAGATGTAGGAGATGAGGCAAAAAAGGCCACTGCTGTAAGCAGGGGGAAAGAGAGGGCTTGGAGGAGGTTGTTCTCTGGTATTTGTGCTTTCCGTATATTGCCCAAACAGGAGCACGTTTCTTACTAATGGCAGATTGTCTCTGGGAGTAGTCTTCTTGTAACTCAATAAGGAAGCCCAGGTAAACTAATTTCACTTTAAGACAGTCTTCCAAAAAGTTGTATTAGAGCCACATGATCAGTAAACATCAAAACAGGTTATTAATCTCCTGTTCTTTGGATGTTCTTATGTCTTGTGCCAGAGGTTTCCTTGCGCGCCGTTGCTTATGAACTCCTATCAAAACCACATTAAAACCCAGCGTTAGTTTGCCATGCTTTCAGCTTGGAAGCTCAGTTGAGCTTTTTGCTTTTCAAGCATCTTTGTGTACTGAACAACGTTTTTCAGCATGAGCGAGACCCTTGGTTCTGAGTAATGTTTAGCGCTGCTGGTGTCGTGTCCTCAGCTGGGCTGCAAGTTTGATTGCCAGGAAAACGATTCACTTATGCAAAGGAGAACGCCACAACTGTGAGCCCTGTGCAGCTAACAGACATTAAAAGAAATAATGTAGACTTGGAAAAAGTGATAGAAAATGCATGACTTTACCTTCCTACTTGAGAGCTCTCTTCAAAGTTCTTGCCCAAGCACTTTTCAGAGCAGAATTTGGTGGTGTTTCCTGGGAGTTCCTCAGATACTTGGCCCTAGGTCAGTCTCTCCTACAGAAAACTTTTTGGGAAAGTACAAATTCCAATGGAAAATCCCAGAAATTTCCTTGGGCAGTTCTCCTTTGGGATTAATGGTTCTCAGTCTCGTGGAGGTGATTCAAAAGGCCATCTTCATCCCAGCGATGTCTTAGCCCTAAGCAGGTCCCCTTTTGGTTAGTTGGCTCGGAGCTGCATTTGCCCCTGTTGTGGAGTGTCATAGACAGTAAAGGAGAAGGAATTACTGGCGCATGCTGTGCAAACAGAACACGCGCCTAAAGCTATATTAAATTCTGAGGGGATTTCCTCTACCAGATTGAAAAGGACTGTGACTTCCCAGCACTCTGCTCTCACACCCTTGGGAAAAACTATGTGAAAATACATAATCTGAAAATCGTGAGGGAGTGTGCGTGTGGGGAATATTGTTGGACAATTCACGATGGGAAGCCAGGGGTTCCTAGGAAACATCTTTGGTGGTATGAGAAGAACCCAACTTGTTTCCCATTAGAATTTGTCGTTTGTCCATAAATGTATTACCAGAACTGTAATATTTTTGGGACGTCAGGTTACCCCTTTGCGTAGGCTATAGGGCTAATCAGAGGCTTTCAGAGAAGGACATCTCTGAGTAAGGCTTCATTGGGTAAGTTGTCAAGGGTTTTAAAATCTATATTGGGAGATAGGGGAGGAGGAAGATTCCAGTCAGTAATTGGTAGGAAATGCTTCATTAATATTAAGCTTTAGGTGCAGAAGAACCCAGGAAGTCGTTTTTCCACTATCACAGAGGGAAGCAATACCAGTTAAGCCAAGGCCTGCAGCAGAAACATTTACTGGAAATGTTTACGTGTTACTTAATACCTTGACATGCATTATTCCACTTGTGTAATGTCAGCTGGGGTGGAGCAGGGAGGAATGGCTTTGCAGAAGAATTTGTTTGCTCCCCATGGAATATTTTTCTGAGCTTAGCTACCACCTTTGGCAGTGAGGTATGTTCCAGGAATAATAATAAAAAAAAAAAAAAGCTCTTCAGCCACATTTTTGTGAACTGCTGGAATGTGTTCTCTTGCAAAGGTGACCTAACCTTGTCCAGATGGCTAGCCCTTCTCTGAGCAGTGATATCCTGTCAGTTTTTCTCCACTGCAGAGCAGAATTGCAACAAAACCCCTCTATGAGCCCCCTCCAAGCAGGAGAGCCACACGCTAGGTGGTGGAGCCGTTTAAATGGATGCACTTCCCAAGTTGGAAGTGAAACCCCGCTTTCCCTCTCAGAGGTGTACACAGCTAGTGCTCTCTCCTGAGCAAACCATGGACACGTGTGCTTCAGTTTCCCTTGTGTGTCTGGAGGACTTTCTGAACTGCAGCCAAATGGTGAGAAAAAGGCCAGAAGAGTTTGTCTGCTCGTATTAGCACTGTCACAGTGATACAGCGAAGGAGCTGGGAAGGAGAAATAGATTGGGAAGCGTGAAGTTAAGCTGGCATCTCTCCGCTTCCCTCTGTGTTTACTTAGCGTCCGCACAGACAGTAATTTCATGATTCACCTGCTGAATGATTTGTTTCGCTGACAAAGCTATGATAAATAGAGACTTGGCATCATTTGCATAGTAGTTTAATCTAAAGGCGAGTGAGTCATATAAATGAAGCTTTCAGACTTGTTGTGATAGATTGCCAGACAGAGTGGGTGAAAGAGACACATATTTTGATTTGGTTGATCAATACCTGGAAACGTTGTTGTAAAAAGCGATTTAGCACAAAACCTGGAGTTTCCAAAATGGCAAGGCAGGCTTAATTTGTTACTTTTGAAAGTAATAATAATATACTTTTCCCCTTATGCTGCAACATTGTTTTGTTTTGTTTCTTTTTTTTTTTTTAATGGCATCTGGCCAGATTTAGTAATATTTGCTACTGAGGACTAAAAATGAAGATGATGCATATGGAGCTCGAAGAAACTGTCTAAAATGTAATTCCTAGAAATAACATGAGTCTTCTCGATTCAGGATGACTGGATTGTTCAGCAACAAAAGGTTGTGCGACGCATTGCTTCAAACTATGTACTGGCGTTTTAGGAGTATCCCCAGAACCTCTCCTGCCGTGCCCGTTGGGAACAATTTGTGGGTGCTGTTCTGAAATGTGTCAGAGTGCTGGTTTTTCCGAGGGTGGGACTCGGGGCTCCTGATCATGGGAATTTAAATTAATAAAACCATGACATGAAGGTGTTTCTGTTTGTTCCAGCAGAGCACTGAATATTTTTGGTTCTCACTGCTTTTGGTGTGTCCTAGCGACTGTTTGCGCTCATCTTAGTGTAGAAGAATAGTTTTATAGCAAAAGAAACGTTGATATGATTACATGCTCATAAATTAGTATTAGACACTTGAGACATCCTTAATATGAAATCTATAAATACCTTTTGAATGCCTAACTGCTAGATATGTGTATTTTTGATAGTCCTTTTAAAAATAGAAACTCATAAGTAGTATTAAAATTGTAACAGTTTTTCCAGAGGGAAGAAATTCAAATCTGAGATTTGAAATAGTGATTCAAAATAATAGTCCCTTTGTAGCTAAGACTTGATGTTTTTAGAGGAATGCTGTTGCATGTAGCATCTGTTATTTTTCTTGTGCTTACTGATTTTTAAAATTTCACATGAACGTTTTCCGTTTGCCCTGATATGTAGGTATAGATAGATACAGATGTACAAGCTCTCTAGCAGTGTATAATAATCAATGAGATTACAGTGATCATGTTTTTCCATGGGCTAGTGAAGTGTTAATGCAGTACCTGTGTTTTATGGTAGCGGTAATATTTCACATTTGCTTTTATCTCTTTCTTTGGTTTGCACATGACATAACTTGTGCGAGACAAAGAAAGATTTGTATTTGAGCAAGTCTTTCATGGTTCGCAAATGGCACATGACCAAATTCAGAAGTGATGCTCACTGTGTGCTGCAGGTCAGTAAATGTATTGACTCAAAGGGTAACTACATCAGTGTAATTTAGGGGCTGAAGACTGTGTTTTCTGTCTTACGGCAGTTCTACACAAAATGAAGTTTTGCAAACCCCAACTTAAACCGTTGTGACTGGACAATGAGCTCCTCTAAGCAAACTTGACAAAACATCCATTGGATGCCTTCTGCAAGGCCAAATGCAGAAATAATATGGTGTATTTCATATCCATAGTCATTAAAGAGAGTGATAGACTCAATAGTATTCACGATCATTATTCGTTTGCACAGTTGTTAACATCTGTTCTGTTATCAGAATAGCCATAACAAAAAGGCCAGCTAGAAAATAAATCTGTAAAGAAGGTGAGAGAGATACAGGTTTCTTTAAACCATTTGTGTTCCAGTTCCCGTAATGAATCTCTTCCTAGTCTTTGCCTCTGGCTGAGAATAGTAATACACATTAACCCAAGAGATGTGAAACATGCTGTGCTGAGCTTGGAAGGGTGTCAGAAACTCCTCCTGTAAGGATGAGAAGGTACTTTATTGCCTCTTCCGTTGTTGGACAGCCTAATCCTGGTAGGCATTTTAGCAAAATGGAGCTACTAAAGTAATTGTGAAGCCTGATGCTTGCTTTCCATCATTAGCATGTTGCAAAGATGAACTGGTAGTATAGCTGTATCGAGGCAGGTACAGCAGCTATTACACTTGAAGTGCTGTCTAACACATTACAACCTGCTGGACATTGAAGCCTATTTTTAGTAAAAGAATAAATAAGCCGGCTGTGCCCTACTTTTAGCCAAAATGTGTCATGGGATCTTTATATTTGATTAGAAAACTCAGCAGAAATAACACAAGGGAACTCAGTGCCTCATCTGAAAACTGGCAATTCTAACAATGCAGTGCTGCTTCTTATTACAAAAATACATTAATATTGGGTATGAGGTCAGACCCATAAAGTGGGCAGAGGAGATAATAGCTGAGGGGAGACTCGCCTGGTGGTGTGTGAGGATACGCATGGACAAAAGTCCTGGTTCTATTAGGCACTAGCTATTCAAGATGCTTTTGATGAAAGATGTGCTTTTGGATTGATGAATGGAACTATTCTTGCAAAAGCTCTGTTAGGAAACTGGACAAATGAGAAACTGTGTAGTGATATTTATATATAACGGGAGGACGTAGCAGCAAAGTCAGACGGGCACTTCAGGATGCTGTTGAGCTTTGTAAAGTCTTTCTAACTCTGAGCAATTTTTTTGATCTCCATGGCTGATATAAGATGGATGTCCACATACCTTATGAACAAGCTGTCTTGTAAAGAGCGCCCATACGCAGAAGCCTCTGTTTGCCATGAGCAGGTGCAGAAAATAAGCAACTACATTTCCATTTGCTATAGTATAGTCACAACTACTTTCAACCAGTTCCTCTACAGATAAGTGATATAAAAAAAAAAATGCTGCTTTATTACAATAGAATCGTCATAAATTGATTGAGAATGCCATCAGTTAAAAGTGTCCGCCTAGGAGCTCCCGATAGTGGAGTTTCTGTGATTTGGGAGCAATGTGACGCTGTGGTGTCTAGGTGTGGATTTACAGAGCAGGGAGGAGGGTTCGGCTCCCAGTTCTGACGGCACACTTGCAGCCTCAGTACGGAGGGGCTCTCCTTTCCAGTTCCTCCAGATTTAGGGAACCCGAGAGAAGCAGTCATGTTCTGTGGGATCACCAGCAAAGCCGGTGCTCCGGCGCTTTGGTGGGTGAAGGCCTCTCTCCAGCTTGGACCTGCTGCTGCACGCCAGCTCCCACAGCTTGCCTGAGCGGGGAAAAGGGGAAGGAGCTGAGCCCGCTCCCTCCCAGCAGGGCTGGGTCTGCCCTGCCGGCTGAATCAGCTGTCGTGCTGGTACTTCTGGTGTGGTACAGCGGCCGGGGGAGGCCAGGGAGTATGAGGAAGAGGCCCTCTATTTCAACTGGCTTTACGTCACTTAAGTTAGGCTTAAAATTTTAAAATGAGAGACACTGAACTCAGTTGGGGGAACAGAACAGTGATGTGCCAGGGTGGTGAATATTTGGGTATCAGTGCTGCTGGCTCTTTGAGGCGCTGCTGTAGATAACAGAGCGGTTTGCCTCTCTGGCTCCTGTACATATGCTATAGAGTTTCCACTGAGTTTTACACATATTAAATAACTTGGTTTAGCAAAGCACTGTTAAAAGCTGCTTGTTCTTGCTGCAGGCTGTAGCTTCATTAGCCAAATTCAGCATCCGTTTTGTCTGACATCTGCATTTGCAGTCTGGTACTGAATGTCACTCAGTCCATTATTTGCCACTGCCTCCCCCTTCACCAAAGTCAGTGTGGGGAACAAAGAGAAGCTTATTATAGACACACACGCTGGTGCAAGCGCAGGAAAAGGCACCAACGTACTGTGCAGAACACCTTTGAGGGAATGGTAAGCTTACAAAATCGAGCTAGTGTGTTACGCTGAGTTTTGCACCATGCAATTAGCACTTTATCAGTGCACCCTGAGAGGCCCCAATGGCAATGGCCAGCTTTGATTGCACGGAGTGGTCTCACATCTGCGGAGATGGGGAAGGTCCAGTCCTGTAGGGCAGCTTTTATTTATCAGCTGGGGCTGGTACAGGATCATGCTAGCCACATGCCGTATCTTCTCTATCACGTCATTTTTATGTGTTGTAGTGCTTTAACCTAGTGCATGAAATCATGTGTAGACTTAGTGAACATACTTTTAGCATACAGAATTCTTTGGAAATCTCTTAGTATTTCCCTTTTAGGAAATTCAGCATAGACTTTGACAGTTAAACCTGTTATTCTTGTGATTTATTTTGTGTAAACATATGGCTTGAAATAGTCACACCAAAATTACTCGCTTGGTTATTAACACCTCTTAAATTTCAGTGACTAACAAGAGATTGTGTCCCCCAAATGCTAACAACTTACTGCCTTAGGCTACTGGGGACATGGGGTTTTTTTTGATAGATGAAGGAAGGACTTAGAATTGGAAATGAAAGTTTTGTTAATTCCAGATAAGCTATTTTTTGAATATTACAGTCCAAACTGGCTTTCCTCTAGTGGCTACTTAGGAGACTGTCATGTTATTTTTCATATGCAAGATGTTCTAAAGCCTTTTATTTGGGTGACAGTAGGCAGCACGCTGACCATGCAGTGTAGAGTAACCTTTATTCTCTCTACCATTGCTCGTGCAGTTTTGAATATAACTTTTTTTTTTTTTAAGAAAAGAAATACTCATGAGAGATCCTCGTGTTATTCTGTATTCACCACAAAACCTTCTTGTGCATTAACTACCCAAAGCTGCTTTGGTTTGTAGATGTTGCCATTGTGTCACAGTATCAGACACTAGCAAGTTGCTATAAGCATTTAAGTTTTGTAATAAATGATTTCTGAGCATCCTCTGCCCAGTACTTGTCTGTGTTCTGGATCATTGTCCCTTAGATTTACTAACTTGAATTTTTTTCAGACCAGCTTTTTGTACTTTAGGCCAAACATCCTTCACATGGCTTTTCCGCTTGCATGTTCTTTCTCCCTCTGCCCGGGTCTGCAGACACGGTTCTGAGATGTCTGCAGATACGTAGACAACTTGAGCATTAGTTTCTTTCTTCTGATCACTGCAGTGACACAGGGCTAAAATAATGTAAACCCAGAATGCTGAAAACGACACATTTTCAAGTGACCAAGAATGTGCCCTAGGTGTACAGCTGCTTCACATGAGAAGACATGACTCAGATACAGCCTTTTTAGACAAAACCCTTTTGTTATACTGAGAACACATGTAACAATAGCCCGGGGGGGGGAGAATAATAGAACATTTGTTGCTTTGTGAAGGGGGGTAGGAAGAGAATCTAAAGATAAGGAAATTGAAAATTAAAATTATATTTAAAGTCTGGGTTTTTTTCACTGCCACGTAGGGTATAAAAACATTTCTTTAAGATGTTTCAAGAGAAGTTCCATATCGCACACGCTGTCCATAACAACACCATGCGTGACAAGAACATGAATATCATGCAAGTTTAGCAACTATAATCTGAAATATGTTGATAATTACTGATTGAGATCTCTTTACTCCCACTGCTAAGTACTAATGTTGTATTTGGAGGCATTCAAACCCAAAATGGAAAGGAAATTTGAAGTCAGGGATTACAACCCTACAGAAAACTCTGTGGGCAGATTTCATTGAAGTGTGTTCATAGATACAGCAGAAATTGTCTATACAAGACAATTTTTTAAATGCTTGGGGCTTTATGCATCACAGATGCTTGAAGGTGTCAGTATTCAATTGAAAAGATGTCAGTGCAGTAAACAGACTTTGAAGATTCTGAATTGTAGCCCTCTGCTCAGTCTAGTAAACGACTCACATCATAGTTGACTTACACTTTACAAAGACTGCACTGGGTCTTGTAGAACAACCGTCTCATGTTGCAAGATCCAGAGTAAATAGCTCTTTTTCTAAAAAAAAAAAAAAAAAACAACAAAAAAAAACCAACCAACAAACATTATCTAGCCTTTCCAGGCACAAACCCATTTATCATCAGTGAGGCCAGCTAGCGAGCCAAGGTTTGAATATCTAGGTCAAGACTATCTGGAATATTTAATGTCAAAACCACAAGTAGTAGAATGGTTTGAAAATTTCGTAGCTGGGACTTTGTGCACTACTGGATTTCATTAATGCCTTATTTTTCAGAAATATGTTTCAGTAGCAATGTAAACTTTAAACAAAACAGACAAGTGGCTCAATGTGCTGAACTAAACTTTATTAATAGGACACGATCCATAAAGATGATACTGTCTTTGCATGATCTGTACACTTGCCTGATAAACCAGTTACTTTCATTTGAAATCTATTTGCTTTTTTTTTCCTTTTCCAGGAAGAAGGGAAGTCAAGTCAAGTTACCACACTCCTGCGGTGTGAAGCAGCAGCAGGACCTTCAGAGACAATGCCCGTAGTACTGAGTGGCCTTAAAAGAACTGGTTAAAAGCAGGAAGGGGAACTGTTAATTGGTACACCCAACAGATGGGCTGTGAAGACAGCTGACAGGTGGTAGGCAACGTTTCTCCTTGACTTCTGCCCTTCCACTGAGATTTGTCTAGATGTTGCGTTGCGTGCTCAGCCTTCGTGCAAAAATCCCATTTGCTGAAATAAGTGGGGAGATTGTTGTCCTTCCCATACACTTCCAGTCAATCCGTGTTGTGGTTGGTTGCTTTGGAACAAACACCTAAACATCCCCTAGATGTTTTCTAATCCAAATTTAATGAATCATTAGTGCCTTGAGTAAGTGGAGTTGATGAGGAAGTGAATCCATCCATCTTTCTATTTTCAAAACTGGAATAACTGGAAAAATGAATAGAGAAAAATAGACAAGGCTAATAATACAGCATGATTATTGGCATAGGGATGATAAAATATGCATAATATGATCATACTCTTTTTGAATGCGTACAAGGACACGCTGTGCTTTGCCCTCTGTTCGTTAAAGGCAGGAGGAATGTTACTGCTGATCCCGGCGGGTGGGGACGGGACTAGCTGCGTGCAAAAGTTGTTTGATTACCGGTTACGTTCTACCTTCCTTCTCTTTGATAGCTTCTTTTAAGCTTTAGCAAGCGGCTGGTCCGTCCCACGCCGCCGCCCGGGGCAGGGCCCTGCGGCCGCTCGCCGCCACCCCCGGCCGCGGCGGGAGCGGGGACCCGGGAGCGCCCGGGCGGGGCGGGGCCGCGCGGCGCCATTGGCCGCCGCCCGCCGTTTGATACTGAAAGCTGCGCGCGGATTGGCAGGCCGCGCCGAGGGGGCGGGGCGGGGCCCGAGGGCGAAGCGATCGCCTAGGTAACCCGCGGCTCCCCCTCCGTGCCCGCGGAGGCGGCAGCGCGGCGCGGCCCTCGCCGGTGGCGGCCTGAGGGAGCGGGCTCCCCGCGAGCGCCGGCGCCGCCGCGCTGGCTGGGGACGGCGCGGGGGACGGCGGCGGCAGGTGGGTGTTGTGCGGTCGGGCGGCCGGAGCCGGGTGTGCCGCGCTCCGAGGGGAGGGGACGGGACGGCAGCGGCGGGGCACCGGCGGGCGGGCAGGGCTGCGTGGCGGCGGGGCTTCCCCTCGGCCGCCACCGCCGGCTCGTTTCGGTCCCTCCCCGCCCCGCGGCGCCGAGCTCCGCAGGAAGAGGGCACTTCTCGGCTGCCGCTCGTTGCGACACGGCGGTTGCTCAACCGGGCGGGAGGGGCTGTGCCCGCTCCCCGGCGCGGGGGAAGGTGTGGGCAGCGGGGCGGGGGGGCCCGGCGGCTGTGAGCGGGGGCCCCGCTGCGCCGGAGGGCCCGGCGGTAACGGCCGCCGCGACAAGTGGCCGGGCTGGCGCACGCAGCCCGGGACGGCGGGTCCTTGTGCCCCTCTCGGCCGGGCCTGGCCCCCGCCGAGAGCGGCCCCGGCGCCTGGGGGAGACTGGGGGGGTCCCCAGGTGCTCAGCGCCGGCGCCCCGGGGAGGGTTCGCCGGACAAGGTCGGACTTTGCTTCATGCCTGGAGAATTTTTTAAATATTTCTTTTTTTTCCCCAAGCTGGGCGCTCTTAGTGATTGCCTTGTGATTTGTAAGGGACGTTCAGATTACTCGATACGCCCGGCTGTTTCCAGCTAAGTTTCTGGGCGCTTGTTTTCCTTCTGAGCCGCAGGAATTCGTGTGGAAAAGCAGCCTTTGGGAAACGTATTGCCAGCGAGATGCTCGCTCTCTGCGCAGCCCAGGGCGGGCGATGCACAGAGACGTCCCTTTGGCAGCGCGCTCTCATCCTACGCTTTCTCCACAGGCAGCTGAGCGCTTCCACAGCTTGAGGACCTGTTGCTGTGTAAGGGGGGAATAAATCTTCATTAGTCCCAAAGAGTTCCTGAAAGAGAAACGGAAACCTTTCATGCCAGAATCCCTGGTTTGTCGAGCTCCAGCACATGTGTGCTTACAGACTGATGCTGGATACCTTCCAAAATCAAGAAAGCTTAGGATTTCTCTTTCCCAGAACTTTCTGCATTTACAGACTTTCCTTGTCACCAGATAGGTTGATGAGTTTTGTTCATTTGGAATTGACAACTGTAGCCAAAGTAAATGTACTCTCTAGGTCAGTGCTGCTGCTAACGCTGTTGATGCTGCATTTTATTCAGGCTTAGGAAGTTCTTGAAGCTGGGCATTACTAGAAACCCCAGTAACATGTTATTTATGTTTTCAGGACTGTAGTTTAGGGTTCAAAGTTACGTGAATACATGAAGGATGTCATAGAAATTTGGTCGGCCTGTGGTCTGTAGTATTAGCTAGACTCCCACAACTGTGGGTCTTCAAAGATTAATTAAAAGGTGAAATAAAACTTTGTAATACTTTTGCTTTTAAGAAAATTGCACATAAATAAATATTGAATGTCCATACACTTATCAAAAGGTTGCGAAGTCTAGTGGAACGCGTTAAGGTGGGTGGTGAATCAATCGCCAGGTCATTTGGAAACTTCAGTCTAGAAGCTTCAGTTCAGACTGGTGATGGTTTTTCAGGTTTCGGAAGTTTTGTGCCACCAAGCAGTGCTTTTCAGAAGAGTGAGAGAAAGAAAAGGATTATTGGAAAAAAAAATTGTTGTTAACTCTTTTTTTGGCCTTTTGAAAAAGAGTATCAGAGATATCAGTAATATCAAGAATGTTTTGTTGTGGACTGATGGTTGAACTAGCTGATCTGTAAGGTCCCTTCCAACCTAGGCAATTCTATGATTCTATGACTTGGAAATGTGCTTGGGTGGGGTTTCAGCCTGTAATTAAATGGATTTTAAAAATTTAAAAAGGAACTTCCTCCATACATCATCTTAAAATATTTTTCTTGATACCTATTTAAATATCTGTTTTTCCTGAATAAAAATCACTTCCGTTAAGTCAGGTTTCACTTCCTTGGAATATCTGATGTCATAAATTTGCTAGTTCTCCAATTGTCTATAGACTTGTGTCAGAACTCCAAATTCTAGTGTAGGAAACCCTTGGTAAAATACAAAATAATAAAAAAAATTCTTTCTTTGGTTCTTGTGATATAGTAAAGCGAGACCGTATCTTGCGTCTTCTCCCTTGTTTCACCACTCCTTTCCCTTTTTTGGAGGTTGAACATAGAGGCAATAGGCTTGTGAAACGTTGCACACTTTTTTTTTTTTAAAGTTTGTGTGTCTGCACTATGCTCTGTCAGGACAAACTATCAGAATGGCGTATATACAAGGAGGGTGCAGGAAAAATGCTAGCTGTTATTATTGAGAAGTTGGGTGGAAATGCGGGCTGGTGTTCAGGCTGTTCAGCTGGAAAGCTGGTGTTGTGTCTCAGTGAAGAGAGGCACAGAGGTCAATAGCTGAAGTGCTTTTTCATAGATCTAGAGATACACATGGAAGTTTTGCCCTGGGTTCTCTAAAAGTTGCCACCAGTTAACTTATCTGAAAATAAATAGGTGGGTGGTTGGGCTGTGGAATGTGGCATTGTGTTTTATGCAAAGTCCGTGGGGCTGCTTGAGTTTGAGGTGGACCTTCTGACTCCACATGCTTGGTAGCAGCAGCAGCAGCCCCTTCAGTCCTGGACTTAACCCTTTTCACAACTGGCGGTTTCTGTGACAGCAGGCCAGGAGAGAAAAATCTGCAATAAGGATCATTTACACAGTTACACAGAAAAGCTTGCTTGTTTGGTTTTGTTTTTCAGTAAATGTGTGTTTTTACTCAAACTGATACGCTTGGAGCAGTGACACACATGCTGTTAAGTACTACATCTCAAATCTCGATTCATTTGGCTCAGAATATGAGGACTTCGAATTGCAGAGGGCTAGAAAGAATATTCAGTATTAGTGTCTGAGTGCATTAAACAATTTATTTTGTGGCAGTGCTGTTAGTCCTCACCGTCACTCAGCAGGTGAAAGTTTCGGTGTGTTTTGTTTCGATAACTTCATCAGATCAGGTGGCAAAAATCATCTTGCACTAGAAATTAAACATTTTTTTTAAAATAAATTTTTATAAATCAGAGTAGTAACTTGTAATCAGGCAATTTTGCTTTGGGTTAGTAATGTGTATACTTACTGTCAAGGGGTAACAGCAGGTAACAAAGTGGCAGTTGTGTCAAAAAATCACAAATGGGAGATTCTGCAAGGTTAAGGCTACATGTTTTTGTATAATGCCTGAAGTACCAGTTAGTTTGTGTGCAACATTGACCAATCTGTTTTACAATCAGTCAAATTTACATGGGTAAATCTTTATATCTCAACCTTAGGTGGAAATAAATTCAGGAATGTGGTTGCATTTACATATTTTAAGAGTGGCAGAGTAAGGCCCTCATGTGCAAATGCTTGTGCATATGTAGCTACCAAAATAATTGAATTTACATACTAGCTTCAGAAGATTAAAGAAACAAATACTGACACTGATGTGTCAAAAAAAGCTTCCTTTGAGAAGCAGGATTGGAGCAATTATACTGTCTCCCACTGCTAATTTTTTTTTTTTTGGAGGGGGGAGCAAGCAAGTTGCTTATTTGTTTTGGTTTTGGCAGTTTTAGGTAAACTGAAAGTTTAGGCTTTAGCCAAAGTTTAATTGCTAGCATGCTACAGAATACGGCCTTTTGTAAATATGGCCGTATGCAAATAGCGGACCCAGGCTGTCCTCGGGTACCTTCTTTGCTGCTTCCACTTCACAGCTTTGGCCCTCGGCCATGGGAGGAAAAATGCCCCAAATCTTTTCCAGTTGTATTAAAAAGGGGAAGAAAAAAAGAAGGGGGGGCAGCTGTGAGAACTTCCATTATTCAGTTTCTTATCTGAGATACTCTTGACTTAAAATTGTGAATTAACTGAACTTGGGAGTAATTTTGTGTCTTTGGAGCTAAATCTACATATATATAAATATTTTTTGTATTTACTTTAACAAAAGTGTAAGAGTTACGAGTAGTATAATTTTTCTCTTGATGCAAAATATAAATTTGCTACTCGTAGCTTACTTTTGTTTCTTCCAAAATTGTCAAACTTGCATATTTTTGATAAGTAGTGTTGTGTTAAATTTTCATGGTGAAACTGAATTGTAAAGGATGCTCGTCTCTTTCCAGAATATCTTGCTATGGTTTCCAATAGTTATTCTGATTTTTAGAGTAGCTTTGTGAGTTCTACATCACAAAATATCTTAAGGGAACTCCATCAACGATATCAGTGTGTAGTTTTATGATTGTGTAACTTAACTCTATGTGTTGCTGTAGTGCTGAACAGTTTTACTTCCCACTTTAAGTTGATAAATCATCCCCAGATTTTTTACTACTACTGGTCTTTGGGGTTTTTTTTGTAACAGAATCTTTGAACAAGTAGGGTACAGTTCCTTGGGGCAGGGGTATGGAGTGAGTTGACCTGATGGGATAGATCTGCCTCTAATAATAAAGTACTTCTGAGATATTAGATTCAAGAAGAATTTTGAATCTTGCATATAAAATAGCTGTGTAAATACAATAATTTTTTTTTCCCCACAGAAACTATGACGATTCACTGGGAAAGGTATGCCCTGTAATGGAAAAAAACCCCAAAACATCTATGTTGTGGGTTTAATTTTTGTGCCTGTATGTGATGGTATCTTTCTTCTTTGCATGAGTTTACTTGTAAGAAGGGAGGAGGCGACAGCCCTGTGATTTCTAATTTCTTTTTATGAGACCCAAGTAATCGGTGTGTTCTCATTACTATCTTTTGAAGATCAGTTTTGGGAACTACCAAAGATTTAGACTGAAGAGTCTAAACTTCTTTTCACAATGTTCTTATGAGGCTTTTGTTCCCAGATTTCTTGTATCCAGAGCAGAAAGCAGAGGCTTTTGTTCATGCATTAATTTGGAACTGATGAACATTTTTAAGTGATGTGGAGTCCATTAGGAGCTTGCACTGTTTGGGTCATTCTTGTCATCCTCTTGCCCCCAGACACCGTATATCCACTGGATTAAAAAACAGCTATGAAAGGATTCAAAGATGAGTTAGACAATGTAAGTTTTGAGTCTGCATCAACTGGCAGTATGTGCGCAATAGCTTGTTTGGATAGCAGAGGTAGATAAATAGTTCTGTGGAAGTCACGGGCGTGTTTGTGGTTTGTGTTGTCAGTTAATAAGAATTAATAAGAATATTAGTGTGTCTTTGGTTTTACGATACAGTATTGTTGTGGAGCATTTGCTAATTTTCAGTGTTTCTGAAAGTCCTTTGTTGACTGAATGCACAGAGTGTATCTTTAACAAAGCAATGAAATATTTAAAAAAACTAAGCATAAGAATAATGAGTTGTTTATGAAAGCTTTTGTGTGGAATGTGCAATAGCTGGTGTTCTGTAGGATCAACCTGACATTGAAAGAGGCTCACAGTCCTGCCGTCAAGTGGGGTTGTGACAGATTTAATGCAGAAGACTTGTGCTTGTATGCAGCTACAGAGTGCTAGAAGCAGTTTAAAAACCAGAGTAGATGGTAGATGGTTTGGAGAATATTGTAAAAAAACCTCTAGAAAATAGAATAACTGGTAACATTTGTAGTGCTTGAGATTCTTGTGGTAGCTACCTGTTGAGCAATGCCTTTTTTATCTTTTATAAGGCGCTTGAGAGAGAGATTTTGATATTGCTGCATCGTTTTATTTTCTAAGAATGAAATGTGATATTTTGAAATGTTATTTTCAGTGAACAATTTTATGTTCATGGGTATAGAATGCTAATAACAGAAAAATATGAAGCATACCTGATTTTAAAGACAGATTACATTTGTTTCACTACAAATAACTCCCCAAAAGACTGCTTTCGAGTGGTGCAGTGTGGTGGTTTTCTGTCGCTGTTGTGAGTATTGCTATTTAGCGTTGTGTCCTCTGGAAGGCTGTGAGTTGGCCTGTGGTTTGTGCACACGCACACGGGGACAGACACATGTACACACAGAGGAGAACCAGGTAAACAAAGGTAAATGTTGTCAGTAAAAACTCGAAGCTAAGTACAAAGTTGATGCAGTAGAAAGAAGCACATAAAATGTCATTTAAAAATGATCTTGGGCGCTGTATCCCGTTACTGATTGGCTTCATGCTTCACATTCCTTCCTCTGTTTTTGAAAAGCACTTCGGTCCTTAAGCCTGTACTTTTTTCCACTTCATCCACCTTTCAGTACTCCTGGTTTTTTTTTTTTTAAATTTTTAAGGTTTTTTTTTTTTTTTTTTCTGTAGTCTGTCATTAAATACACTCCTCTTGGCTTATGCCTTCTCCCCAGAATCCCCCATTATTTCCCTCCCAACCCCCAAAGAAATGAAGGACCTGTGTGTTAGTCCTATGTGAGTCTTCTCTCTGTTAAGTGTCGTGTCTTTTTAGGCAGCTGGTTCTTGGAGGCATAGGCTGGTGTTCCTTACAGTGCCCTGGGGGTCCTGGCCTGAGGGTGCCGCTTGGAAATAATTTATGCTTTACAAAGTATAACATTCTGTAGGGTGGAATCTGCAGAAGACAGCACTCTGGTGCCAGCTGTGGGCGGGAAGGAACCAGTAGTTCCTTCCAGGCTGGGAAGGAGGGGACGGCGCTGGTGAGGCCTCAGCAGCCCGGGGCTGGGTGGGATGGCGGGGAGATGTGGGCTCGGGGTGGTGTTACTGGATCGTGGTACTGGGAGGCCTGCTGTTGGATCACGTTTGTTTCACTGCTTGAAGGTGGCTGGAAATACTGTTTGTTCTCTGCTGATGTTGAATTGTTGGGATGTTTCTTTTTCCCTGATCCCTTTTGGACTTAAATGGGTGTTGCTAGGGGAGGCAAGGCCTTTGGGGTCCACCATTTTGTGTGGTGGTCTGAAACTCACATGGGCTTGGAGTACTTGTGTTTCTAGCCTTTTGTGCCGAGTGTCTTCCTTTTGTTTCAGCTGATACACGGGAGGACCTCTGAATTTGCTATCTGGTTATCTATATGCCCTGCTAAGGATGCAATTCAAGATGTCAGTGAAGATGTTTAAGGAGGATTGTCTGAGCCATAACCAGGGATCCTCTAGGCAAGGAAGAGTTAGTACTTGGTGTACAGACAGCAGTAAACAGGTCGCGCGTCTGTGTATGCAGTCTGTGTAAGCATATGAAATGGCCAAATGTCAATGAGACACAGCAGAATATAAGTCCTGTTACTAATTTAACAAAAAACCCAATAATGAGTCCAAACCTAGTAGGAAATAAAATTTTAAATGTAGCTTAACCTGAAAGGAGGTTGGAGCAAGGTGGGAGTCGGTCTCTTCTCCCAAGTAACGGGCAACAGGACAAGAGGAAACGACCTCAAGTTGCACCGAGGATGTTTAGACTGGATATTAGGAAAAATTTTTTCACCAAAAGGGCTATCAAGCATTGGAACAGGCTGCTCAGGGAAGTGGTTGAGGCACCATCCCTGGAGGTATTTAAAAGACATATAGGTGTGATGCTGAGGCACATGGTTTAGTGGTGGAGTTGGCAGTGCTAGGTTAACGGTTGGACTCAATGATCTTAAAGGCTTTTTCCAACCTAAACAATTCTATGATTCTATGTTTTTATTCTTTCGGTTTTCTCATGTCAGATTTGAATGGAAGTTTTATGGGAGTCTTACGTGCACCATGACATCAGGATTAAGCCATAATATCAGTACGTGAAGAACGCGTGTCTGTGTCTGCTGAGGTATTTTAAATTATTTACTTGTAGTAATAATTTAAGTGTGAAGAGGTGTGTGTATGTGTGTGGAGAAGAGCTGTCTTGTTTTTCTTTTCATGGGAGGACTGTAGTTGGGAAACTGTGATAAATGCTGACTGGAAAGTGAGTAGTAGTTTCTGAACCCTCTTGAGTGAAGAAAAGCATCATTAGCCTGGCAGATTGTCAGCAGCAAATGGTACATTAATTTTTGGCACAAAACTCTTGCTAGCAAAAAAAGAGACTTTCCTTTCTGTTGTTAATAATAAAAATGATGAGGGACTGATTATCTGTTCTCCAGGCTGGTGGTGTTCAGCTTCTTTTTAATATCCACATAAGACAGATGCAATGCTTTTGGCAAAAGTCCTTTTATATTTCGTTAAAAATAAAAAAATACTTTCTAATATACAGAAAGTCTACATGCATCTACATAAATAACTCTTCTTTAAATAACTTCATTATGATTACGAACTATTACAAACTGTGTATAAACTATCTAAAAATGTCAAACATTATTTAAAGATAAAGAGATACCAGTATTAAGATGTGTATTGAACTGTATGGAATATGTTGAGTCTCATCCTAGGCCAGTTTTACTTCCCCAGTGCTTCAGACGTACTGTTTCATGTCTACGCTAGTGGTAGTAATATAAGGAAGTAATATTTTTTATTTAAAATGTTTATTTACACTTGAATTAGGTGATCTCAAGCTATGTTGAAAATTTTAGTAAGCTCAGCATAATGATCTAACTTTATTTTTTACCCGAATAATAATGAAAGCATTTTTCTTTAGTAATTTGTTGCTTTAAGTGTTAGGGTACCATTTTTTAATGCTCAGTGTGATTCTGCATAAGTTCTTACAGTTCAGCTAATGCAAGTACATAGAAGTTGTTTATTTTTATATGGCAGTCTTTTGATAATGACAGTAATTTCTACTTCCTTTGGGTGCTGTACATAAATCTGGTATATGAAGAGCTACAGTGATTAAGAATAGCAGGAAAGTACACATAAAAAGGAAACATTATTTAGTAGGAATTGAATTCTTCAGTAAGAACAAGATTTGCAAGAATGTGAAGATGTAATTAAAAAGTTAGAAGTAATGTTGAGACCACAATCAAGTCTTCCTCATTTCTCATCTGAATTTATAATAGTTTCATCAAGATTTGCAGTAGCTCTGTATCTTTTGAAATTGAGTGTGCATATTGGGTGCTTCCATAATTTCTGTCACTGCAAATACCCTGGATTAAAACTCACTTTGATTTGCTATTTACCACAAAATGACGAAACTCCTTATCTGTTTCCACTTTTTAAATAAAGAACTTCTCTTTTTTCCTTTACTCCATTTTGTTTAACTTGAAAGCTTCAGCATTAATTTACTTGGGTGAGAAATACTGTGGGTGAAGCGCTGGCTAGGGATTTGTAATAATTAGATTCTGTTTGCAAGTGTGTCACCCGGCTGCTGTGTGAGTTTAGAGAAGTTTGGTTATCACGGTATGTTTTCATCGGTGCATTGGGGATGAGGTGGCTATTTGCTTGGTAAACTTTTCTTGTGTTTACGTCCTTGAACGTACATAATGTCAGCTGTCATGGACCTTAAAGTATGTGAGATTCTACTTTAGGATAAATGCAGACGCTTAATTGAAAAATACTTCGTAGCAGCTATGGTAGTTAAAATAAATAGCAAATAGGTTTTATGTGCTTTATATTAGGATAGAGAAAAGGTAAATATATTTTTAAGTGGCCCCATTTAAAACAATCCATTTAAATGGGTACATACAATCATCTCAGCTGATGCACAGCCTCACTTTGCCTAGTATCTGTGAAAATGCTTTTGTTGACAGAAAATCTCCTTTATTGTATTTTAAAAAAAAAAAGAAATTATTAATAAAAAGTAGGTAGAAGCAGACCATATTATAGCAGCTAAAGTATTTTTAATGCATCATATTAAAAGATTAAAAAGTTAAGACTCTTTAGAGTATGGTTGTCATGGGAATAGAAATTTGAATGATTAACCCCCTTCTATTTATAGCAGTTTTCTCTGAGTTAATATTCCTGTTCCAGTTAATTTCTAGGTAAATTTTATGAGAAGGGAGAGCAATTCTTGCCTTAGTCTATAGCTGCAGCTAATCATTTTAGTGTCCTCAAGTTACTTTATTTTTAATATGAATTTCACAAATCGTGCTGCTGTATTTTCAGATTTATTTGTACTTTGATAGCTTGTCAACTTTTATTGCATGCAACTACAGGATTTAAAGAGGCCTTCAGCATTTTGTTGGCTTCTTTTGTCCTCCCATCACTACTTGCTGTTTTTTAAAATACTGGTATATCAGTGCTTAAGACTGATCTTCTGGGGTTATGGGCTCATGAAAACGAGAGATGCAGGCTGTGTGCGCTATGCTGATAAAGCTCAAAAGAGCCAGACCTAATATATACCACTTATTATGACAATTTTCCACCCTCTTGATGCCAAAAGTGGCTTCTTCATTGTTAATTTAATTGGGGCTTGTTGGCCAGGAAAGTAGCGTGCTACTTTTAATTTGTTTTTTAACTCTATTTGTGGAGTAATAAAGGGTTTCTACTTATGTAATGGTGGTTTTCTTGAAAAACGGGCAGTGTGGTTAATTTGACCCTTGATATAAGGAGTCTTTGGAAACAGCAGCATTCCTGGAACTTTCAGCTCGTGCTTCTACATCTTGGTGATTAACAGACCCAGCTAACCTGAAAAAAGATTTCTTGGGATGCGGTGGCAAACGAAATGGTGTCAGTGGTGTTTAATTTTCTGTTCTTCTGTGATGTATTTTTTTTTCCTTGTGATTTACTTAGGAGAAGTAAAATAGGATTATAGAGGGGCTTTGTTTTCTTTCTAACTTATCATGGGAGAGAATTTGAAAGGAGTTAAGGCAAATATTTTTCAGGTCTTTCCTCAAGACTTGGACCCCCTGGTAAATCCCTTTTTTGCTGTTAAGTGTGGTGGTGAGAAATTTTTATCACTGTCAAACCATTTTTGTTTGCGTGAATACTGAAAAGCCTTTGCTTTCATTTGCAAGAGTTGCTTTTTTGACTTCTGATTTTTATGGCATATTTTAAGAATTGCTTTCTTAACTGCAAACGCTGCTGCTCCAGTGCTCTTGTGTGTGCCCAGGTTTATATACCTTGTATATTACTACTACTGTTATTTGGAGGTGAAGCAAGTTGTTGTGATGTAGTGAAGTGGTAAAGTCTCTCTGGTGGTTTGCTCTGGAAGGAAGAGGAGCTCATTTTTACTTAGCAGAGAAAGAGATTTTACGTGCCTATTGCTAGAAACTGCTGTAAATATTGATCTTGTAATTCAGTGGTAGCGGGAGGATAAATACATTCTCCAGCATGCGTCTGCTGCCTCCTTGCTTCAGTCCTTCCACACCTTGCCTGTGAAGAAGTCAGAGAACGCATCACTTTTAGTCCAGCTTTTGTCAGGTTCCTCTTTAGTCTTGTGGCTTTAGAGATGTTACACAGAACATTAACAGGGCTGTATTCTTTCCATCTTGATGGTCATGATTCAGCTCAGCATCAGGAATTGCTTTGCAGCTTGATCGTATCGAACATAGAATTATTCTTAAGCTGGTTAGAGCAGTTCTATTCACCATAGCATCTATGATACTACGGGTAAGAAGTCGCTCATCTGTGTTAGGGATCTGCCAAGCAGATTGCTTTCTTTATGGAGGAACCTTATTCCCCAAGGATTTCTGTGCTCTGCCAGTGCTGCTATTGCTACTCTTCCTGCAGAATTCATGCCCATGTGCTGAAAAGGGTACCTAGAGCAAGTCACAGCTCTAGCACTACTATAGCTCGATTCCTTCTCAGAATATAGAAGAAAATCTCTCACTGCAGTGTTCCCTGGTGCCATGAAAAGCTTTTACTTCTGCCAGAAATAAGGTAGTTCTTTAATCTACTGAAACGCTTTCATTAATGAATGAAGCTGAAAACTGCCATATAGTCTAAATTACTATGCTGAGCATTGCAGCTGAGGGAAATAGAGGGTTTGGGGTTTGTGTTTTTTACATCGTGTTCTGTAATTCTAGGTGCTATGTCTAAAAGCAGTGTAAAATGTATGAATACTATTCAAATCTGACTTTTGGATCCAAATCCAGATTTGAACTGTTGATTTAATGAGGAGGATTGTGGTTTGTGTGGTTTTTTGTTTGTTTGTTTGTTTTAAACCAAGCACTCCCCTGTGTCTAGCCTGGGAGTAGTGCAAATTTGGGGTTCTTAAATTGTGTGACATTATGTGTTGCTATGCTGAAATTATGCTTGATATTTTTACATTTTTTTTCTGAAAAAAAAACCCGGCTTCAAAATACCCACCCAAAACTCAACCAAACTTCCATGAGCAGAGCCTGGTAGCTGCATACTTTTTGAGTTATTCTTCCTGGTTTTGATATGTAGTAACTTTCATAAAGAAACCTGATCAAATTTATTAATATGGAGGGGAATCTTTTTTTTTTTTTTTTTAAAATAAAAATTGCTGGTGGTGCTAGGAGTTATTTGTCAGCTCTAAGATGACAGAATCTTTGATCCCTTTTTCTTGTGGATGTACCAGATGGTAGAGAAAGTTATAGAACCTCTATGTAAAGAGGCGTTAAGGAAGACAGTCTATCAATATATATTGCATTGCAGCTCTTGTTATATTGAAGATAAAATAGTTAATGAAAGGGATAAAATAATCTTGCTATAAATGTAGATATTAATGCAAAGGATTGTATTAGAACCTGGGAACGTGATTGTTTAATTTTATATTAGAAAACTTGGTCTCAAAATCACTCCTAGATATGTTCTGTATTGTAAACTGTGCACTTACTATTGCCATTGTCCCGCCAATCTTAAATTCATACATAAGGGCTATAAGGAATAGGGATATTGTAAAGCTTCTGTCTTTTCAATGTTTCAGAGGAAGTGTAAGAATTATAAGCCCAAACTTGTATTCAGGCTTGCAACTAGTTTTCTGTTAGTTCTGCCTGTTTTTCCCCACCTGTTTAAATGCACATCAGGTTTGCTGTTGAGCGGCTAATACAAGCAGGAGGAGGCTGTCCTTGCTTTCTTCACACTCTGGTCATCTTGCTTCCACGTTCCCTAGTGACACTCTCCCTTTCTGTTTGGTAACACAGCCGAGGTTCTTGGAGGCCTTCCATAGGCACACCGACAACACAAATTTGTACATTCTGGCATATAACATGCAACTCCTTTGGTAACACCCTGAGTTTCCAGCACTGAAGTATGAGGCAACAGAAGTCTTGCTACCTGAAAGAGGAGGGAGTGGGGAGCAAGAGCAAATTAAAATGCAGAGTGTTTCATTACCTAAGAGAGCTTAATAGATTTGCTTGTGAATGTTGGATGTAGCTGAAGGTAAACTCCATTTGTTAGATGCTTGAAGTTTTCCTTCTTCATCACAATAAATATTAGTGATTATTTTTAGTTTCAGATAGTATTTACTATATACGTGATATTAGCGATGAAATACTGTTAATATTTATCATATGGTAATATTTGGAATCAAACAGCAAGTTGGACCCCAGCAGCATGTCTTTGAAGTACACTTAGCTAGACGTTGCTGTGCTTGTTCATAATCCTTGCAGTCCACACTTTGGAGTTTGTTTTAATCATTAAGAACAAATTGGTATCTAGAGCAGAGTGGGAAGTAGCTTCACAAAATGGCTCATAACAATTAATTGCTGGAAAATTCATTGTTTACTCTTGTTATTTAAATCTAAATATGCACATAACAAAAAAGCAGAATTTGGAAACTAAATAGAAGTAAATTTGCATAGTTTCACCATATTAGGCGTTTAACATAATGTAAATGGGAAGTGAAACATCAGCATGTGAACGTAGTGAAGAAAATAGACTACACAGATCACAAGAAACAGAAATCGCGAGTAGTCCTATTAATAATGTTTCAAATAACTAAATAATTGTGATAAGATCTTTGCAGAGCTAAGATGAAGACTCACAGTTTTATTTCTCTGCAAGTAAATATTTATTCATTTAGTAATTTTCGGGCGGAACCAGTAGGGTTTTTTTGCAGTGCTTTGACATCTGTGATACGGTAGTAAGTAAAAAATGCGTCAACAATTAGGGCCATATTCAGGTGTGCTGAATTGTGAGGAAATGCCTCATCAGTGAGAGCTGTGCACCTTCAGTCTTTCAGAGGGAAATCATGGAGATGGACCTCATAAACTTTAGGATGTCTGAAAATGGCCTTGAGCTCATTAAATGAATGTAAGATTCCTTTATCAAAAACCGATGTTGTGGAGGTAATTTTTTTCCTTAACAAGTCCTCGTGTTCCCTGTTATGCCCTGTAATTAACTTAGCTGCAAAAGTAGGTTTTGAAACAAAAGTGTGGGGCATAATTGTGGTGTGATACAGGACCAGAAGAACCAGTGCTTCACTGGCTCTTTAAGGTACAGGAATTGCTGTGCTGCTGGCAATTAATGCCCCCCTCCCTGAGACTTCTGTTTTCAAATACTGCTTTAGATGTAATGAGAATCCATGCAGAATCAATTGTTTTTGTTATTGCTGGCAATCTATTTTAGTGTTCAGAAAGATGAATTTTAGTAGTATGATGGCTGAGGGTGCGCACTGATTGCAGACCAGTTGATAGGCAGTTTGTTAACTCCTGCAAACGTCTCTGTAGATGTCACAAGGGCTTGTGCAGGGTGGTGGATTTGTTTGCAACTGCTCAGTGCTCGAGTCGGCTCAGCCTCAAGCCTTTGCGCTTCAGTATGTGTGTGCGAGTGTGCATATAGGTACGGATTTCTTGGAAGAGGAGCACTGCTCTGTGACCGTTGCTTCTAACTCTCCACTTCTGAAAGCCAGATTTAGTGAACCAGATCTAGAAAAGTGGCAGCAGCGGCCTGGAGGTGTAAGTGATCTGTGGGCTCTGGGAGGTGGTGGGAGAGTTTACGTCTTCACACGGATGAATGAGTCTGTTCAACCTAAACTATTCATTTCTTTGTCACAAGCTTTGGAGCTACTGAACCAGTTGGGTAATCACTTGTGTCCTAAACTGGATTGAAACTGGAAATGAGCTGGAAAGTGTTACTCATTTGACTCCATGTTTATCAATCAACATAAAGGAAGTCTAAGCACTTGTTTGTGAGTCATCTGAAATCATAAAAACACTGCTGTTTTTGTAAGAGGGTCACATGCAGCCTAGAACTTTGTGTTTTTTTGAACTCTAGAGTACCCTCAGATCTAGTACATCTCCAGCCCAGACTCTCTCCTAGGGTGTTCTGGTGTTCTGCGGTTGCCGTCAGAAGTTATCAGTAGTGGCAGCCAGCCCTCCCTAATACTGAGTGCCTTTGCAGGGTCTCCCGCTTACAGAGACTTTGCTAATCTTGATTTCAGCAAACTGCTTGCAAACCAGAGGATGATTGCTTGTCTAACAGAATGAGAGAGGAAAAAATTGCCATCTACTAGAGTCTTTTTTTGTTAAGCTTCATTAACAGTGATGTCTTCCTCTTCTGCTTTGCCCAGAGGCGTTTCTTTTGAAGGTGGCAGAGCAGAAGAAAAACAGTTGAATCATTCTGAGAAAGTAATAATAAATTATTTTTGTTTAGGTTTTTGTTTGTTGATCCTAAATCATGCAGGTGATGCCTTGCCATCTGGAATTAATTGTTCTTTGCTCCTTTAGTTGTAGGTCCTTCATTTTTCAGTCCAGTAAGAACCCAAAGTCTTTTGCTCTTTTGTTGCCTTCATTGTAAGGACAAGAGATTGTCATTTGCCTCACAACTTCAATGGAACCGAGTGCTAAACCGCAGAGTAGGAGGATTGCTGGATTACTTAACCCTGGGCACCATCAGGATATATCACTGTGAAAGAGGGATTCCCCTCTGCCTCCCCCTCAGAATTAAATCCAAATGTCAGTAAATGACAGTGTTATAAATCAGTGTTTTCAAAATAAAGAGTTGATGAAAACTTGCAAGATCTTTTTAGTATTGTCTTACAGTTCTAAACTCAAAGGAGTGTGTGTAACCAAGTAAAAAAAAATTATTTATTGTAAAGCATATTAGTATGTGCTTGTGCGAGTATAAACTTCTGTTAAACAAGGCTGTTGGACACTGAAGGGGATTTTGGAGAGCTGAAGCACAGTTTAGTGAGGCTGGCTCTCAGGGCAGGGAGAACGTGGCTTTGTTAGAGGGTGATTCTTAGCAGTTGAGTGCAGAGCTCCTGCTCTGAATCACCCACTGGATTAATGTAATTATGATATCCAGTTCTCTTTAATGAAGACATGTGACTGAATTTAGCTTCAAATTATGTTTCTAACTGTTATCCATTTAACTTAAAGAATAACATTGACCTGCATTTTTAGTTAGTCATGAAAACGCTTTGTGGTCTTTTTGTCTGTCTTAAGGAAAAAGAAAGGCTGTAAACTGGCTTGTAGTTCTGACATAGATCTCTCTTTGCAACTCATTTGGCTTAGAGCTTGGTATTCTGCAGTTTCTGTCTCTGCTTGGTTTTGTTTTGTGCTTTTTTTTCTGTGGGTATTTTTACGGGATGACAGCTTGTAGCTATGTGCCTGTTTTGGTTAAAAGGTTTTGTACGAGATAGGTGGGTTTCATAGAGCAGTTGTGTTCTGCATTGTAAAGAGGCACATTTCAGAAAAGCTTGAGGCTTTTTTTTTAGAAAAGGATATTATTGGTTTTTGACTAACCACCACCACCTGTGTAAGTAGAACACAAGGAAGAAAGAACACTGCTGTGTGTGTAGCAGTACGCTGTCCATATCAATAAAATATTTTTACTCTTGATATTAGTGCAGAAATAAGTGCCACCTTTAAAAGGTCAAAACTGGTCTCTGCTGTTGAAGAGACTGTGGACGCTCCGTAATGATGCTTACATACGGTTCTGCTGTGTGGATCAATCTGCACGGAGCGCTACACAACATATAAGAAATAATTTTTTCAGATTCAAGCTTTAACTTGCATTTTCAACATTTGCACTATGATGCCCAATATATGGAAGTTGGAAGTTGCTGTGATTTAGCCAAATGTGCACTGCTGCAAATTCCTTTTCTTACAGTTTTAATTCCTGAATTTGGGTTGTAATGGCTTAATTACTGATAGTGAAAGTTCCTGAAGAATTCTGCACCTGGTATTGTTGAAATTTAGGATTGGGGAATGAGGGAAAAGAATGTTGCTTTATATTTCTCAGTGTTTTTTTGATTTGAAGGTATTTGGTGTATTTGCTGATGGTTAATCCTCTCTTGTCTGAGACTCTGTGAAATGGCGAGTTTCTTGGTTGCTGAGTGGCTGTGACAGCAGCTAATTCAGCTTGACATTCACTTGTCCAGTCTTCAGTGCTATTGAGAGCATGAAATGCACGAGACGGCTTTGAGGTAGCTGAAGAAGTGAACCAGAAGCTATAAAATGCCCTAGCAGTACGTTTCTCTATGTATCAATGTCTAAAACATCTCCTCGTGCTCTCAGCGCTGGTCCTGATGCCTTCCTCAGTGCGTCTTCCAGAGTAGGAGGTTTATTTGCAGAGAGGAAGATACTCCAGAAACTTCTGCATCATGTCATTCAGCCTACTCAGAGTTCCTCATCCTAAAGCAAACACGGAGTATTCTTTCTAACAAACAGGAGCTTGTCTGATGGGTCCAGAAATTGTTATAGAGGAGAAGACCATAGGGCCACAATTAGCCCAGTAGTTTCTATGCGGCATCTTATATTGCTTATGAATTAATTTTTCTTTTTTCTTTTTTTTTTTCTTTCTTTGTGAGTGGGTTACTTCTCTGGCTTATAATGGTTTCTGGTTTACATTAGATGCCACACAGGAGTTTTAGGCAAAAGTGTCTTATACATTTTCCCCCTTTCTTCCCTTCTGGTACAATTTTTTTGGTCATACGTTCATCAGTGTTTCTGTGGACATGAAGAAGTATAGAGGGTACCTATGGAACTGTGGAAAGTTTTACTATATTGTCACAGGCATTTTGATTGCCACCACACAGTTCTATGATTCCTGAATTATTTAAGATTGTTAATGTTTTCTCTAAAACAGTTATGATTTGCATAAAACCGGTATCTGTGTAATAAAGGTGTAATGAAAGGATTCACGAAAATGATTATTTTGTAAAACACAATTTCTCATGCAGAAGTTGCAAGCTGAAGTGGAATAGGATTGCTGTTAGGTCCGTGGTGGCAGTTTCTATAGAGGTGGTATGGGGGTGGACCCAAGGGCAAGTGCCCAAGGTGTTTTTGTGTTGTGTTTTTGGCTGAGCTCATGGTCAAGAGCGACCCATCAAGGAGGCCCCACTGGTAATGTCCAGGTGACAGTTCTAGGTTTCCCATGTTCCCCAGAGCGATGCAGTGGGGAAAAGGTGGGTGCTCATCAGTTTGGTTTTGTTTTCATCGCTTGAGAGAGTTGCTTCAAATCTTTTCTGATCTTTACTCTGTTCCCAGGGATTATGCTTGCACGTTTCTTCTGTAGTTGGAGTTCTCACTACCTGTTCACGGTAGTTAAAAGGCCAGCTGGGTTTGTACCTTGCTTTGTTAGGTGACATAGTCACCAGCCTTTGAAAAATTTTCCACTCATGCTTTGAAGGTAGAAAGTGTACTGACTGGCATATGAAAGGTTGACCATGATGTGGTCTGCAGTTACGCTGATAACCATCTCTCATAACCTCTGTTCTGCTGGTCTGAAAAACAAGAAAGCTTGGTTAGCTAGAAAAAGAAAGCTGCACACTGTCATCCTGTACTGAAGGGTTTGTTTCTAATGCTTGAATATAGTAGTGGGTAGTTTGTCTGTACGCACCAGAAATGTTGTAAGGTCTGGAGGACTAGCCGTTCCCCTAGCTGTCCTCGGTGTACAGCTGATTGCAGAGGACCAGCAGGAAGCCTGTTGTCAGTGTCATGTCCGAATTGCAGTGGAGATGCAAACTACTGGCAGAGTAGAGGGGGAAAAGGATGGGGAGCCATAGGGAATCCAGCAGAAATCTAGCAAGCAAGAGGCTGTGGAGAACACGGGAACTGATAAACTGTGATAGGAGCTATTCACAACTTACTGGTTTGTTCAATGTGTACAGTTTATGGACCCTAAATGTTTTCTGGGCTTCATGCATGTGCTTGACTCCCAGTTTGGAAGCCAGTGCATTTCCCACTGTGCTAATACGCATTTCTTTCATTTCTCACCAAATTCTGAATAAGGTATGAGGAGCGTTAGCTCCCCTTGGCTCGCCAATGGCTTAGAGAGGGATACAGTGCAGGAGGTTGGCTGTCCGAGACAGGAATGATTTCAAGCATGACAGGAGCCAAGCAGCTGTCTCCTGTTCCAGGTCACAGTTTGCACTATATGATGCGAAGAGAAAGGAAAGAATGAGACAGAAGAAGGCTCTAAGCAGAAATTGCAGCACCAAAATGACTACCTGCTTTCTCTTCTGGTACTTGAGTTATTTCACAATTTGCAGGTTTGGTTTGTTTTCTTTTTTTTTAGTACCAGCCTTGTTTGATTTTCTTTTTTTTTTTTTTTTTTTTTTTCAAATGCAGTTAGTCAAAAATGTGAGAAACACATCTGTGTTACACATTGTTCCCATTTATGAACTTAATAAAATGGGTAGGTAGTATGGTATAGGGAAGGAAAAAGGTCACAATTTTTTCCAGTGTATTAGTGCTGATATTAGAAAACTAGTATTGTGCAGTTTGCCTGTGATTCCCACATTGCTTTTAGGAGGCCTTTCTGTGGTTTGCCAACCTCTATGGAAGTGGTTGTTGTTCTTAGGGTAAACTTATATTGTATATACCAGGAGAGGCATATATGCAATTTCAAAACACCATTCTTTGCTACGTCGGTGCTGGTAGGTTTCCCATGAAAGGTTTCCTATGAATTTGGAATGGTGTGTTAGGCTCCCACCATCTGATTTGTCATCAGGTGGCTAGTTAGCCAGAGACCTCTAGAAGGTTTGGATATCCAATTTTTAGTTAAAATAACATCCTGCTTCCGCCCCAGGGTATGGTCTTTCAGGCATACGCTGTGTCCCCCCTTTGAGGGGCAACAGATCATGCAAGATTGTGCCCTCAGGTGGAAGTTCTGGAAGTAATGACTATTTATCTTGTATCTGTAGTATGATGCATTTCACACCCCCTCCCAAGCTCCTGCCTTCTGGCCGCTCACTTTCGATTCTGATTTTTGTGACTCCATAAACACAAATATTGACAGGCTGTAAAACATTAATGCCAGACTGGTACTTCAGCATTGGTTATGAGAGATTCACACTGTGCCTTTGTCGTTGCAATTTCTACATTGTGTACGTCTGCCTTCATTTTCCTGTAGTCTTCCTCTTTGGGTGTTGCCTGCTGTAGGCTCCTAGGCTTTAATCATGAGAAGTTTCTGGACTAGTTCATACCTTTATGCACCACACAGTTGTTTTCAAAAGGTTGTCCATGGAGCGGTAACTTAATTTTTTCAGACTTAAGCAAACGGGGCAGCAACTGTTTTTCCCTCAAAGCCACTGAAGAAATCTAAGTTACTTCACAGTGCTCTATGTGTTGATCCCCAGAGAGGTTCTGCTCTGTATGGGACAGAGGGAACAACAGCCCTTGTTCCTGGTCCCTGTACTGGGCTGAGTCCTCCAAGCACAGTGTGGACTACTTAGTGTGGTTTAGAAAAACAATTGTTTACAGGAGGAGGAGCAGAGTTACATGCTTTGTGTTTTGTGGCTTGGCCTACAAACCTGTAGATAATATCAGCGCAAACTGATAGCACCGCTTTGTTCTCAAGGGTATTTTAAATATTTTTCCTTTATTTCACTTTGCTGAGAGCCTGGTTTGCAAGGCAGAGCTAAATGGAGGTGGTGTCTTGGCTATGTGGAGATATTTTGTCCTGTACTGTACATCTGCAGGGTGTTGGTAAGAGCAGACCTATGGAACCTTTCCCCTGCTGTTTCACAAGTTGAAGTGTGAATAGGAAGATGGGATCATTTGTGTCATCAAATCAAATTCTCCACTATAAAACCAAAGATGGCATTACGCTCTTCTTAAAAACAAAACAAAAACCAGCTTACAGCCAAGTGTAAAAGAGAATGCGTGGTCAGGAGAGTGACAGCAACTCTGTTTCCCTTTCTTTTGCCTTTAGTTGCAATGGGCATCTGTTGATCTGATCTAAATTGTGTACAAAAATTTAAAAATATTTGTATCGGCTAGAAAATGTTTTTGGCTGTGTAATTCATGACTATGATACCTATATTGTTAGAATAATTAGCATCTTCTACATATTTTTTACTTTCCTTTTTTCTTTCTGGTAACCAAGAGTTTGAGGACTTGACATTATTTTAATTGTTAGATTGTGTAATGTGAACATGGTACCATATTAGAAGAGAATGAAAATGTGTGGTTAATTAGATATTTTTGCACAAAAAGTTTATAGAGCTATTAAACCAACTAACTGTAAATTGCTTGTTTTCTCATTTGGTTAATTACAATATGTTGTGTTTTGCTTTTTTAGGTTACATTTAGTTCATCTTGTGGAACCTTCCGAGAAAACAAGGGTGATAGCAAGAAAACGATGTTTAATAAAAGTATCTTCACTACACAGTCAGACTGAAACAGGAACGGGTTCTCTGGAGTAAGTATTACGGTTATTAGGTTGGGTTTTTGTGCTTATAAAGTCAGTAGCATGGTTATTAGGCTGTTATTCTATTTAACTTTGTTATAGTTGCATTAAAAAAAATGAGTGACTCCTTAGTCATTTCAGTTGATCAGCTGGTGATGGGCACTCTTTTGGACTCTTATTGAAGCCTCTCCCATCTTGGAAGCAATTGCACCTTATGAAATGTAGATGGGCTTCGGATGTTTCCCTTGGCTCCTGTGTATTCTGGGTATGGTTTGGAGCAGGAAGTGGCCTGGTATAGGTGTAATTGTGTATCACCCACGATTTACTGGCAGAAGTTGAAGCTCTGCCTGTATTTTTCAGGGGATTTGGAAGTGTAATTGTTTTTTGGCTGTAACTTCCCACTCCTGGCACTTTCTGTGTGACTTTGATGTTTTTGTTGTCAGTATTTTTAGTATTTGTCTTGTATTGCAGGTCCATCATCCATCAAACTAGCATAAGCCTTCAATTTATGGATCTCAGATATGTCTTTTCTTCACTGTTTCTAGTTAACTTATAGCTTTTGTGAATTCTAGGCTGAGATGTGGGTCTCATTTATGACACAAGAAGCTTAGCTACCTAACTCAGGGTCTGTGGATTGCACCTTTTGGTACTAGATACCTAAACATTTATATACTAATACAGTATAATTCTTAATTTCTGTGTGCTTCGCTTGCTTGTGATGGGAAATGTAACCATTTTTCTGTCACCTTGTTTGTAATATGTTTAAACATATTCTTGTAGAGGTTAGAAACCAGGGAAAATCTGCATAATTTTCTGTCTGATGCAGATTTTGCTCATGCTTTGTGATATGTGAATGGAATTCTGCAGGAGTCATTGGAAATACACTTAAATGCGTACTTAGGAATGAAAAATATCTGCCCATTAGAACTGAAAGGGGGTGGGAAATGGTTTTACTTTACAACAAGTAGATTTTGGCTTATTGCTTTATTGCCAAGAGGAAATGACTCTTCTTAGCTTCTTCTTTAAAAAGGGATGTGTACATGGTGTCATAATTTGGGTAGAAAATGTCTGCGAAACCTAGTCAGACAAGATGAACTTCTCCTACTTGGTATTTTTTCCAAAGTGTTTTTAACTGGCAGAATAACACGTTTGGGTTGATAACTTTTTTTTTTTTAAAGGCAGGAAATAAATTATTGTGACATTTCAATTAAACGTGATGTGTGTGTTAGTTTCCTTTCTCTAACTACTTGAAGCAAATGCTACAATTTTAATTCAGCATGTGTAAATTTGTATCAGTCCCTGATCTAGGCCCTCTGTCAGGTGGCCCCTAAACATTCTTGTAAAAGGTTCTTGTAGCACCTGATAATTGAACTCTGACCTCTGAAGCTTTCAGAAACTGGGCTGTATGAAGTTATTTGTCTTTTACTGACTCACGAAACAACACAGTAGAAGTACAGGCACCTGTCACAATATCCAGATAAAATGATACTTAATTGCTGCTTAGACACTTACTTTGACAAGTTAATTCTTGACTCTGGTAATCCAGTTACTGAAACAGATGAGCAATAAAGTTGAAACCAAGCTCTCCAAAGAAATGAAATGAAAAATGCCCACTAGAGACAGCTTTTATTAACTTTTAAATCATTGTGTACAGGCTGATGCGAGGCACAGAACTTGCTCATGCGTTTAGTAGCCAGTAGACTTGTCTTCCTCCCCCTCCTTTTTTTAGAGGGACTTAGAGAATTTAGATGTTTAAACCTAAAGTTGATTCTGTTTTGTTCCTTTGGGGGAAATATTTTTGAATCGTTTTTTGTTCGTTTGTTTTGATTTGGATGTTTGTGTATGCTTGTACAGATTTCAATCATCACAAAGCATTTTACAATTCGAATCCTTCCTTAAAGTACTAAAAACATGAAAATAAAGTCCGAGTAGTGTCTATATTCCCCTCCACTCAGGACCTCCAAAACTGCATCCAGAACACTGTTTCCAGTTCTGGCCCCTCCAGAACAAGAGGGATGCTGGCAAACGGGGGATGCAGAGGTGATTAGGGGGCTGCAGCATGTGGCATTCGAGGTGGGGGGTTTGGCTGTGCAGCACCTTTGGAGAAAGACAAGGAAAGATCTTAACTAGAGTTTTCCACTGCCTGAAGGAGGATTACAGAGAAGATGTGGCCAGATGTCTGAGAGGTGGGGGGAAAGGCAGAATGCAAGTTGCAGAATGCACAAGTTACAAGAAAAGAAATTTTAATGGAACATAAGGAAAGAAATTTCACTGTGAGGGTCGTTAAGCACTGGAGTGGGTTGCTCATGAAGGCTGTGGGAACTTTCAAAATTAACCATGCAGCTCCTAAGCAACATGCTTTAACTTCAGTATTGAAAATAATCTTGGGACCAGATGACTCCCAGAGGTCCCTTCCAACCTAAATTAGTCTGTGATTCTTAGATAATCTTAATTATTTTTCGTCCTTATGATGAATGGCCAGGACTACTTTTGGCTTTACTACCATTAACTTCATGACAAAAGTATTGATTGTGTGTGATTTTTAGGATTATTCTTTTCTACCAAACGGCATTGTACTTCAGGTTATCTTTTATGAATAAGTGTCATGAAAAAGTTGTCACAAAATACATCTAGACATGAATTGTTGGATTTCTGTCAATGCTTGTTCAGCATTGAACAGTCTTGTTCATATAAAAAACGGCCTCTGAATTTGTGTAGTGGGTGACATCAAAGCTGGTGTTGGAAGAAAACTAACTGCAAAAATCCAGACCAGATTGCTTTGTGTAAGAAACTGACCCAATCAGGAAGAATGTCTAGTCTGATGAAGCATGTAATTTTTTCTTCTTTCCCTTAACGGGCATCTTTCTAACTTTGAGTATCCATGGCATCTCTGTGTATGAGACTTAAGCACAGTCTGCTTATGTGATAGCTCTGGGGTTTGGTCTGTGTGCCCTCCTTTTAGGAGAAACTTTCACTCCTAATTAATTTTCCACTGTTTTTAATTATTTCACTTTTTTACCTCTCTTTCTAGATGCACACAATCTGTCTGCTGGAGAATAACCCTCTTTCCTAGAGGTTTTGATTGAAACATCAGAAATAATTGAAAAGTGAATCTGTTAGTCCCTGTGTGAAGAGGTATCTCTATATAGGAAAATCTCCATTTCTGGTCTTAACTTTTTTTTTTTTTTATAGTAGAAAGTCATCTAGCTCATAATTTAGAGGAGTAACATTTTTAATAGCTTAAGGAAACAGCTGCTGGTGAAATTTGATGGTCTAGGTTCATCTGTACAATTCAAAAGGAGAGGAAATATTAACCATTTATATATTTAAATGTCTTGTAAGTGGAATGTTTACTCCTCCTTTCCTCTGTGTTTACAGTGGAACAAGTAATGACTGACTGGTAGAACAGGCAAGAAAATATGAGCGAGCAGAACTAATACTGACTTAATATTTCCTTTTGTTTTTTGACTGTTAGGCTGTTTTTTTTTTTTTAGACTGTTAAGAATTCTTGTATGATTCTTCTATAGCAGTGGGGGAACAGGGACCCTGCAGTTTACTTAGTACAATAAATCAATAAAAACACAACTCCACATTATTAATGCATCTTCTCGGGTTCATGACAGGCACATTACATAGTCTTTCGAATAATAGCTTGACCTCTAGGCTGAGTTTTACCTACGTTTTTAAAAATAAGCTTAAGAAATGTGAAGTGGCAAGCCAGCCCTGGGGCTGGAAGAAGCTGTTGCCCTTCTTCCACCACTCGTCTTGCTTCTGTTGACATCTTCACTTTGCTGGCACAAGCAGTTACGCAGCTCTGTAGGAAACGGTCTGACACACCTGTGTTAAAATGACATCTTTATTCTGGCTTAAGGTTCTGGGTTAAGGTTCAGCTCTTTCTCCTCCTTTCCCCTTCAGTCTGACTGGCCAGTCCTCCTTCTTCCCTTGTGCCAGCTCCATTCACCTGTCTTGTTAGGCTTGATTTTTATTTTTATTTTTTGTTTTAAAATATCCATGTGAGCATCCCATCATTTAAGTGTTTAGTAGGATCTTTTTCCAATATTAGAACTCAACATATCCAAACATTTCATGCTGGCCTTCCCCTAGTACATAGAATATCCAGTGATCTGGGTTATCTGAAGTGAATTATCTAGGTTGTGAACTAACCAGGTCTACTCTTCTCCCAAATCTTTCATCTCATTTTCCTGTCCTGGAGCATGCTATACAGAATGCATTGGTCTTCATGTAAGGTCCCACTTTGCCTTCTGCTATTTAAAACTTACCAAAATATCTGAGAGCGCTGTTTACAAATTTTCCTAAAGGTGAATGTACCAGATATGTTCTCACAGCCCAATTGACGTAGAATACTGAATTATTTGACCGAGCTTTTTACTTCATTGGAATCTTTTCTCCTTCTTTTCTCCCTAACTCTGTTTGTCAAGGTGTCAGATTAACTGCTATTTAGGTGACAGTGCCTTTCTAATCTGCTGTTTTCTTCCATTTCTTTATTTTCCCTCCCATCCTGACCATGCAGAACTGGATTCCAGTGAGCTGAAAGGGGATGTTTTCTTATAATGGCCCCAGCTTCAGTGTGATCCAGTGATCAAATGCTTCTAAAGACAATTTCAGACAGTAGTATTTAAATGTGAACGATTTTCTTCTTCCTGCAACTCGCTTTAACTGTACAATACAAAAAGATGGCTTGAAACTCCTTGTTTTTATATATAGATTTTAACGTTATCTATATAGTGATTTCAAGATACAGCAAAGGATAGTCATGAATTAGTCGTGAGAAGCTGTTATGTTACTTTTGTATTTTGTGTTCATTGTGAGTAATGTGCTGCCTGAGAATTGTCTGAAGTCTATCAGAAACCCGGGACTAAGTTTTGTTCGTTCATTTGGTTCATCGTGAATAATCTTTGGAGGGAGCGGGAACCGTGTTTACTTTCTTGTGTATAAAGCAATGAGGAGTAAGAATTTCCTTTTATCCTCATTGTTCAAACCCGTTCTGGTAAGTCTTCTGAGTCTGGAATACCATTTTAATAATGTTGTTCTCTACCTGTAGACTTCTTTTACAGAAAAAAAAATTCTGAAGGCAATAATCTCACTTACAGCTAGCTTTAAAATTATGCTTTCGTTAAATCATAAAATAATTTCCATAAGAAAGGAGGACCAGAGGTAATCTAATCTAACCATCTGTTCAAATCAAGTTGCCTAAAATTAAATTAAATTTTAATTTGAAACCAGTTAACGTGTTTGCCTTTTTTTCCTATCTCTAAGTCCCATTGAAGTCAATTCCAAATTCAGATGCTCAGCATTTCTTGAAAACGGGGCCACTTTTATTTAGAGGCATTAATATCAAAGTAGAAACACCTTTCATTGCGTTTTTAAAATCCTGGCTTTGGTTTTTAAAACTTACTGCATTGTAATGCTATGGGTACAGCAGAGATAAAAAGCTACAGAAGATGAACAGGCCATGGAAAGAGAAGATAATCAGGGACCATGGAAAAAAAACCTAATCGAGTTATCTTTGTTTGTGGAAAATGAGCTATATTTCATGAGGAGAATGAGAGAATCTAGACTCGAATAGCTGAGAGACCACTTTTGGTACCAGTCTGAGCACTGTGAGGGAATGACATTTAAATAAGACCTTTCATGTTTTCTATACATAGATATTTTTAGAAAACTAAATGGTGATATTTTTATTCTGATTTCTGGAGGAATCTTGACTAAATGGACACTTAATTTTCCATTCCATAGGGCCAGCTCATGTGGCAGTTGAACTAAAACTGCTGGGAAATATTTATAGTGCACATGATCTTTAAAAATAACTTCCCAGACTATGCTGTAGATGTCTTGAATTCTTAAAGTCTTTGCTGTTATAGATAGATAACCATGACGTTCCTGGAGTGAAAAAATCCTGGCTTTCCGATTTAGGCATTTGTATTTATAAAAGTTGGTTTTATTTACTTTTCAAATTTGTAACCGCTTTAGATTGAAATTCACCTGTGCAGCTGCAGAAGGCCAGAACCCTGAGTGGGTTCACTCTTTAGGGCAAAATAGGAATTTCAGTGGCATGGTATGAAATAACATACAGAATAAACTTCGTTAGTGCCTTAGGTCCCATCTTTAAAAGAGGGTCACTCTTGATCCTGCATGAACTGTGAGGCCTAGTGAGCAGAAAATACGCTTTGTAGTAATAGTAAATGCGTTGCTTAGCGTAGGTGCTGCTTCTTGTCACGTTAAACCTTTAAACCAAACCTAGCTTGCAATTCCGCATTACACCTAATTTCATCCCTGTGAGGGCTGCTGGAGGGTAACAAGGGTGTTCTCACCCCACCCTTGGTTTTGATACGGTGCCTGCTTGTCACAGGGTGAGGCAGGGCCATGAGCTGGTGGAAAACTAGTAATGTTTGTTCATGTTGTTATTCCATTGTGTGGCTGGGGAGGTGGGGGATGGCCAAGCAAGGGGAAAAACGTAACAGCGCTGCTGCTGACTGTAGGCTGCCCTCAGTCAGCTACGGATACGGTGAAACTGCAGGAAGCAGTGACTTACGTGGGGGTCAAGCTGGTGTCTGAAGTGATCCCGTTCTAGTCACTATAAATACAGTGGAAGTCGGCAAAATGGGAGTCCCATGCAACGCTCTGAAACTGCTGCCAGTGTGTCGGCTGCAGAACAGTTGTCGCAGCCCCGTGAGCTCACAGGCTGTGGCAGCAGCTCCGAGTTTGTTACAGTTTCAGGAATAGAAGAGGATGTAGTTCTACAGAGCCATGAACTGGCAAGCTGATCTAATGTATATATTTGACTTCAGGCTCTTCAGAAGAAATCAGAATTCTTTTAAATAGAAAGGAGGAGGAATTTTTCCTTTGATTTTTTTTTTTTTTTAAACACCTCCGAAGTTTCACAGGACACAAACCTTGCTGCATACTCTGACTTTCCATCTTTGCTGCTACATTCTTTTCCCTTATTTGTTCTCAAATATTTCCTTTATAGTTTGCTCATCTTTTTATAGTATTAGATGTTTACGTAGTTAGAAAAATGATTACAATGATTATATTGTGTAAGTTCTTAGTGTTTCTCCTACTTAGACTACGTGATAGGCTGCGTTTGTTTCCTAGAAGATTACTGTGGTCAGATTGTCATCTAGTCTCTTCTGGACAGTAAGATACTGTTTAAACACTGTTCTTGTGTGTCTGGATAGGATGGCCCTTTCCAACTGCTTTCACTGCTGCAAGACTTTTTTTTTTTTTTTTAAGTCCCTTCACTGCCATATGACAGAGGAAGCAGTAGATAAAAAGCTGTATTGATCACAGTGATGGTCATCTGGAATGTGATACTAAACAGTTGTAATAACTTATTATAGAAAGCAAAAATCTGGACAAGCAGAGTGCTCTTAGTTTTTGCATAATCAAAACAAACTAGTTTCTGATATTTGTCCTTTATGTAAATGTTCATGTTTTTAGTGGAAAAAAATAATAAAAAATTTCAGATTTGTATTTAACCCGAAGTGCTATAGATACTTATGTGCCCTTAAAATGCACCCTTGTTTGAAAGAGGTGGTGTAAAAGAAACTTATTTCTTAAGGAAACTGACTTTTTCATAGACAAGTGATTTCTTCTCCTCCCCCCAAACGTTTTGCCATCTATTTGGGATAGCATACTTATTTCATCCTGAGAGAACTGTGACCACGTTTCAGGGATGGGTGACATCATTTCAGATGTACAATATCTCTTCTAAAGAATTGTCTGAAGACCAGATTTTCTTGGTGCTATGAGGCAGCCCAGGAGAATAAATGCTGTGAGAGATAACAGGACACTAAAATTTTGCTCTAACACTGTGTTATGTGGGTGTTTGTGTTTACCAGCTTCCTTGCAGCTTCTTTTACTTGTCTTTTATCAGTATTATTTTTGATTACTCTTCAGGATAATAGATTGAATGTTGCATTGGATTTTAAATTGGTGTTCTTTTAATAATAGAAAAATACATCTCACAGGATGAGTGTTAGGAGATTTGTGGTGAGTTCACAAGTAAAGGAGAATTCTAAGCTGATGACATAGTATGAAATTTTGTAATTGGTGTATTCTACAAAATGTTGGTTTTAGAAGAATTTACCTGACACAGATTAATATTGGGTGTTGATAACAATCCATATGGATTTGTGAGTACTTTTTAAAGTCTAAGTCTTTTGCTGATCTGATAAATTTTTTTCAAAGGGAAGTTCATTGCGTTGTTACTCCATGTCTCGTTTTTGGCAGTGCCTCCAGACAGGCTGGCTCTCTCTGAGTATGCTCTTGTTCAGCTCTTAATTTCAGGATAACCTCATGCAATCTCTCCCGCGCTTCGCTTTGTGCTTCGTACCTTCTTGGTCAGCACTGTTTTATGTCAGATATTCGCACCTCCTGGATGTAACTCCTTTACATGAGCAAGTTAAATATTCAATGCAGGTAAAACTGAGTTTGCCAGCTCTTACAGGAGTGGTGTGAAGCCTTTGCCACTGGGTAGTCCTGGGCTCTCGGTGCTGTCTTGTCCTGAAGTAGTCACAATGGAATTGGGTTTGCTACCAACTGGTCTTGCTTGCCTCCTCAGCAAAATGGGATTAGCTTCTAAGTGGATGGTTTAGTAAGCCCAACTTGTATCCACAGCTTCTGAAACCCTGATCCTTTAGTCTGAAAGATGTCTTGTAACTCTTGGGGATGTTCTGAATGCCTGGGTTTTGTTACTTGATAGCGTGTGATGTTCCAGTGGTTCTGCTGGTGACTGACGCTTGCTGGAAGTGTTGTCTGCATTGTTTTTACAGGCCGTTTTTGTACCTGCACTGTATAGCCCAGGCACGTGTGGTTCTAGTTCCATGTTTCAGATAGGGGGAAAAAAAAAAGAGCAGGCTGCAATTCACAGAAAAACTTATGTAGCTTACTTTTGACTGTCATCTTTCCCAAAACCCTGATAAAAATCAATGAAGAAGCAGCCTTCTTCTGGTAGTCCTTTTTTTGATTGTTTGTTTTTTCCTTTCCTAGTGGTCTCTTTGGTTAGATGATGAGATATACTTTTGTTGGGAGGTGTAGGGGAAGCTTATGTGGTCTCTTGGCTTCTGGAATAAGGCCGTTAGCACTAGAGCAAATTCTTCTGCATGCCTAGAGATGGTAAGCCCTTTAAAAAAAAACCCAAAACACCCCCCCTACACACAACTGCCAACAAAACAAGAACAACAACCAAGAGCCCTGTGCCTGGGAACACACAGCTGTTCTCAATAGCTGGTCAGGGACTGTGGTCTGTTGACTGATCTCTCCTGCTTAAAATGTCTGATTAACTTGTGATCAAGATCACAATACAGAGGAACAACAGAAAATTCAATTCTGTAACTTTCACGTTGATTTCACAGAGGAAATTCTCACCCTCTGCAGGAATCCATAGTAAAGACAAAAATAGCTTGCGTCGCTTCTATGGGGGGTCTGGTTTGTTGGTGAAGCAGTGTCAACACAAGTGAACGTTTATAGAAGACATCAGTGATGACTATGTAACTTACTGTGTGGTTCACTAGATTCCTCCCTCCTCTTTTACCTAGCTGGAACTGTCTTAGCATGAAGTATTCATTTCGCTTGAGGCATTTAGAATTTTAATTGTTTTTTATTTGGGAATCCTTTCTCCCTGTTGAAAGCAAATGGAAGTGTTGTTTCGTGTGTTGCTGAGGTTGATCAAAATCTGGGCTGCTGTCAGAAGGGATGGTCCTCCCCTGTTCCCAGCTAACTGTTACCACCACCTTCTTTCTGTGTTCCTGTTGAGTGCCTGCATAGAAAGCTGTTTTGAATGAAAACTAGCTTTAAAGAAGATAAATACCTAAAATCTGAGTTGGATCAATACTCTGGTTTTGCTGACAGAATGGGCAGTATGATCTTCTGCCAGTTTTAGCCAGTTGTAAAGCCGCATCTTGAGGCCATAGTTACCTGAAGCGCTATGACACAATCTGGAGGCTTGCTGCTGATGAAAGGAGGAAATCCTGCTTCCATTCTTCTCCGTTCAGAGGCTCTGGCACTATTTAGATCCTTCTGTGATTTGATTCAGCTAGATAATGTGAAAGAAAATTAGTCATTGATTCCCCCTGGATGCTGAGCTGGCTCACAAGGAGAGCTGAGGTGCGCTGAAGCAGGTGGAAGGCTGGGCAGCAGAGCTGGTCCACCCTGAGCAGGGGAGGCAGGAGGCAGGCATTGCCCTTGAGCCATCGCAGAGCCTGGCATCCTCTCCCACAGCTTCATGTGGAGTGGGTTATGAAAACCATATTACGACACGGTGTGGAAGCTTACAGCCTAGGTGTTGGCAGTTTGTAGCGATAGCTGTTCCACTTCAGTCTTAATGCTGGGTGCACGTGCCAGATGTACAGATTTATAGACAGAAAAAGTTGCAGGCAGTTGGTTTGGTTTGAGAAGTCTTGTAGGGCTTCTTGTTCGTGTATGTTAAATAAATAAATACAAAGATGAATGTTGAATTTTCTTTCTCTTTTTCTCATTTTGCAGGCGTTTTCCTAATCTGTGTGTCTTTTAGAAGTGCTGGTATATCAAAATACAAATTTTTGGTTTTGAGATTAAGAGTTTGTATATATATACACACACATAAATATATATAAATCTAAAATGCATAAGTCAAAGTTTAGAGAAAATTTACACTTCAAAGGGGAAGGTTTGAATGCTGTCTACCAATGCTACATACCTGTGACTTACAAAAGCATTTACTATTGGGCTTTGTTGCTATTAAATTCAAATAATCATTGATTAAATACTTCAGTAGCCAAGATTAAGTACTGTTTGAATTACTTCCTTCTTTTGTATGAGAAATTGTTTTTACCGTGACAGTAGGTAAGAATAGCTATGAGGTTAACAGCCTGAAATAACTTTTTATTATTATTTTGCTTGTTGGGCTTTTTCCTTTAGCTGGAAGTTGTTTAAAATGTCTCTGGTGCTATTGCTCTCCATCCAGATGGCTTTCCGCCTTTGTTTCAGTTACTCGATGTGATACTGTTAGTCACTAGTGCCACCACACATGTTACAGTTTGGCCCATGACTCATTCTCACGGCCGTCTTACGTTGGCAGGCAGTGTTATTCTCAGTATAAATACTTGTTCTCTCTTGACCCCTGTGATGTCAGCTACGGGTGGAAACTGGGTGCTGACTGTAGAAGACACTGGCCTCTTTCCTTGAGGAAGGAAATCTTAAGTGCCTGAAAGCAAGAATAGCTTCCCAGCATGCTCAGATTGGTGCGATAATTGCTCTTCCCTTTTTAATTGAAAATGGAACTGAAAATATTCTGAGGTCTGTGTTGGAAGTCCGTCATTATAAACAAGTATCTTACAAGAACTTTATAACTCTATGCGTTGTGCTGTCTAGGTTATAGGGTATGTAACGGCATTTTTAAGTCTTGCTTCTTTAAACATTTTAAACTCTTGGTATACTACAGTGGTTTCAACAATTGCAAATGTTGTGGAAAAACATCTGAAAGGATGAAAATAGAAAAGATGCTGAATTGAAATAGAAATTATGAACAAAATAACTACATAGAACAGATTAATGTTTTCTTGCTGCTTTACCTGTTAAAGGAATGCTTTATAATGGTGATACTATGACCACAGAAAATAAACTGAAAATATACTGTGTGTGCATTCAAGTATGAAAAATATTTAATTTTAGATAATTCAAATGATTTTTCTGTGGCTACTGTCGTCAGTTACAATAAAATTGCAGCCAGTATTTTATGGGTAGAAGTAGCTTGATGGAGGAGAAGCAATAATATCCCATTTAAATAGTAGCTTGTTAAAGATATACTGATTGGTAATGAGGAACCACACATTTTCTCTGGTTTTTTTTTGGTAGATGTTGTGTTATTCTAACAGCGTAATCTGTGTTGCATGGTGGGGTTAAAGTTTATTTCTTTCCTTTAGACAATTTAAGAGCTCACACGCTGTGCTAAACTTTCTGCATCCATTGATGAGTGAAGGGATGGATTTGTAAAGATCTGGTAATTAAAATAAGATATTTTAATACCTGGTTTGTTATTTTCACCAGCTCTACGCCCCCACCTCCAATTCTTTTTGTTTTGATTCAGTCTGGTGCAGTGTAGTGGATTTTTGGGAGGAATGAGGACCTGATGGTGATAAACTATTATTTGATAACGATGATGATGATAAGAGTGCCCTAATTGTTGTTTCTGTTGAGGAAAAATATTTTTCTTTATGTATTTATGCTTTCTGAAAGTTAGAGGTTTTTTTTGTTTGCGTTTAGTGAAAATTCTACTTTTTTTTTTAATGTAGTACAAGTGAAATACTAAGTGATCCACATATTTCATATGGTAACAAGATGTGTTGGCAGCTGTCGTGCTTGTGTGGATCCTCACAACTTTGCTACGGCTGAATGGAAAGGTTTTGAAATGAGTTGAGTCTCATTATTCAGTGTATTTACGTGGCAGTTAGAGGTGAGACTCAAGTGTGTTGTCTCATATCTAAGGCAGCTTTGAACTGGCAAGCTGATGGTAGCACAGCTGCCGTACCAAATAGCTGCTTTGAATATTTAGCTGGGTTCCACGTGGGTTTTGGACTTGCTGTTCCACTGGGGACTGGTAAGCTTTAGGACATTTCAGTTCTTTCTAGCCAACCCTCTTTCTCTGCTGGAAGTTTTCTTCTCCTGAATTTTTCCCACTGTCAGATGAGTAATTTTATGTATTAATGGTAACTGGAGGGATAGAAACCAGTACTGAATAAGGCAGAGATGGCCTGTGAATACTTTAAAGTGGTGGTTTAAATAGTACTATTTGGATAACAATGATCAGTAAAAGTCAGCACAGAACAGCCCTTTATAATATATATAAAATATTAATAACTTGTTTGTCAATAAAAAGTTATGCTTCTCCAGTAGTTGATTTTTGTGCTGCTGGTGTATTCCATTATCCAGTGTGGGCACAGTCAGCTTTCCCCTATGCTTGCTTGCTTATTTATTTATTTCATTGCAAGCTGTCTGTATCAAGCAAGGGATTGCGGAGAGACTTTCTGAAGTACCACTTTTGTGTTTCTGTTGTCAGTTAAGGACAATGATGCATATGATTTGGAAGCCTACCAATCGTGAAGGAGTTGAATTTCTGTGAAATAGGAGCATCAAACAAATTTGACTTGCTCTAAATGAAGCGATAACTCCTGCATATCGTAAAGTTTGGATTTAGTTGGATGGGGCCCTGAGCAACCTGATCTAGGTGGAGATGTCCCCGCTCATTGTAGCGGGGGTGGACTAGGTCACCTTTAAAGGTCCCTTCCAACCGAAACCATTCTATGATTATATTCTATGATGTGCAGGTGAGCTTGTTTGAACCTGCTCTGTGATGTATGAAGAACAGCAGCCCAGCGTACTGGTTACATCCTGCTTTTTCTGCTGGTGCTATAATAGGAGAAATACCTCCAGTTAAGCAGAGCAGGGAAGGGATCTAGAAGGGAAGGAGTGATATAAGTAGTGGAAATCTGTAACAGTAGTGGGGTTGCATATTCTGGCTTATTTTTTTTACAAATGGTGATTTCCCACGTCTAATGGTGTCCAACAAGAATTAGAAAGATGTAGAGGTGACCTGTCTTTATTGGAGAAGTGATTTACAGTAGTGTTTTATTACGACACTTCCCATCCCTTTGTCAGCTGAAGGGCATTGTCTGGATGAAGAGGGTGGTTAATACTGAAGTGAATACTAATTGAAGGGAAGACTCATCTTTAGAGAGTGGTAATCAAAAGAGAAAACTTGGAAGGTTAGAAAAACTAGTGGCAGCATTAAGTGTAAATAAAATGTTTTGAAATACAAAGGATGAGTAATGAGGGAGGCAGCATAGTGAATTGAAGTAGATCATACAAAGGGCTCCCCTCTACCCCGCAGTGGATGTAGTTTACACAGTGGGTTAAATTCATAGAAGACTATCTTTCTTTAAGGCTGAAAGCAAATTGAGATAAATGTCTTTAGAGGAAAATGTCACTTTCTAGTAAAGTTGAAGATTATTTTCTTGCTATTAATATAGACTTGCAAGTTGAATATGTCACTCTGGCCATGTTTGTGGACAACTAACGGGAAATTTGCAAAAATGAAATTAGGAAATTGGTCATGTGTTTTCATATTAAATATTGTCATGCTTCATCCAAGAAGTTTGCTTTGATTGTATTTTATGTAGGTAAATAGTTTTAGAGAAAATCTAAATTGAATTTCTAACTTTGTTTTATCTAACCTCTAACTAATTATTTTTTTCTCTTATTACTTTGTCATAATGACATAAACATCTCAACAATAGTGCTTTACCAGGCAAATGCTTTTATTATACTAAGTGGAATTAATGAGTAAAACTATGCTTATGTGTTTGCAGTACTGGCATTTGAGACCCCAGACTTGCAAGCTGAGCTGTACAAGCAGGCTTATGTAAACTTTCCAAAGGCTTTAAAATGTGTGTCTAATTATAGAAGGTTAAGTATACTGAATTTTAATTTATTTTTTTTTCCCCAAGGCCATGTGGTTATGATATTATTGAGATTCCATAATGCCTCCTGCCGTGACAGACAGCCTTGACATCTGGGCAGTGGATTCACAGATTGGTGCTGATGGCTCAATATCTGTGGACTTCCTGTTGCCCACTGGAATCTACATCAACCTGGATGTCCCTCGAGATGCCACCATATCTCATATTAAACAGGTAATACCAAAGGGTCAATTAACTTAAAAGTTAACTTACATTTGGAATGAGTGCTGTTTCTGATTTTTATATGCCTTTTGGCAAATCAAGTAATGAATTTGGGTAGGCATAAAAAATAATGTATTGAAGGTACATGCATAGCAGATTGATTAATAAAGATGTATATATGTCTGGGGGTTTGGAATGTTTTTGGGCAGATGGCAAGGTTTGGAGAAATTACTTCTTGCTGATGGTTACACTTCAGCAGAGATTATTCTAATAGCTCTATATTAATACCGTATTGTTACACCTAAGCCTTTTTTTAACACACTGTTAATACATTATACATTGACTTAACATTTCTCTGATTAGTGAGCAAACAGGAGATGCTGTGTCTAATTTGATTTTTGATATAATAGTCACAGATTGTGCTTCTGCTTCCTTTGATTGACATCAAAGGTAGGTGCTTTAAAAACCACGTATGCCATTTCTTGAAGGATGTGTACAAGTGCCTTGCTAGGGCATCACTTAAAAAGTGAAGGAATACTCAAATCAAAGGAGGGGGGAGCATGTAAGGAAATAACCACAGATATTAAAGAATAGTCTAGTGATCTTTCATCAGATAATGGCCACGTGAGGGCATTTAGACAAGTTACTGTGGAATTAGGTAGTGGATGCATGACAACACCAAGTAATCGGCTCCTTAAACGTAATAAACTTCTAAAAGAAAATAAAGTGTGATTTCTCATTCAATTGCATTGCCTGGTAAATAAGTACCTTGTTTTTCATTCCTATTCCGTCTGACAGTATTCACTTTTTTTATAGAAATTGTTTTCTTTCTATCAGTAGTAGCTTCATAGAATTTATTGTACTCCTCAGTTGAAACTTTCTAGACGCTGAAGTATTTTTTTTATGCAGTGGATCACTTAGTATTTTAGAAGAAACGAGAGTGCCACTAGAAATTGAAGTGATCTGAGAAATAAATTTTGTGCTATACTCGAATACTGGAAATTATTCTGACTGGAAAAATGTCATTGTAGTTTTAGTAAAAGGATAACCTGGGCAACTACAGGTTGGCTGGTGGGTAAGGTAATGGCAGAGCTGATAGTGATTTCAACTGATAAAGAATTTAAAAAACAAGTGTGCAAGTGACAACAGTAAGGGACTTGAACTAAGCTGTCTGCTGTAAACAAGTACTGTTGATATTTAGCTGTTTTTCAAAGAAAAGGAATGTTTATCATAACTACAGAAGTCCTTCCTGGGAGTCACTGTGTTGGAAAACAAAGCAATAACAAAGACTTTGATGGCATCCTGGACGAGTAGCTTTGCTCCTACCACATTGCTGTGACAAGCCCTAATTCGTGGATGCTTGGATGTATAAATAGAGGACTTGAGTGCAAATATAAGGAGTTTATCTTCAAAGTCAAACTGTTAAGATTAAAATAAAAGAAGAAAAATAGCCAATTATTTGAGGGCAGAAGAAGTTTTCATTTCTGTAGACTTTATAATTCTACCAGGCCAGTACTTTGGGTGATGGCAAATGGCTGCTTTCTGTGGAAGTCGTTTCCAGGGACTTCATGGCTTTTTTAATTTTACAATCATTAAGAGATATAATAAGTACCAGTAGCTGGAATTTGAAGTTAGACGACGCGGGCGGGGGGGCGGGGGGGGGGCGAGGTACAAATTTTTAATCAATATAATTAGCTATTGGAGAAGAATGTGGAGGCAATAATAGATTTAGTCCTTTGATACCTTTGAAGTTGGAATTTTTGCTCTACACCAAAGGTAGTTGCTAGGCTCAGGTCTCACTCAGCTAGGCAAAATATGCTGGAATACATCACTGTAAAGCAGAGTTCATTGTACAAATCTAGGGAATATATGCAGGTGTCTTCAGTTTAGCAAAAGGAGTTCAGCTTCAGTTGTTTGAGAAGAGGTTTTTGCCACTGCATTATTGATCCTGCAGTTCTCATTTCAAAATAGGTTTCAGAAACAAATCCAGAAAATGTAAACTTTTAAAATTAGGATAAAAATATTCTGACAGATAAAGATTTGAATAGGATTGAGGTTGGAAGAGCTCTTTTTACTTCCAATTTTGATTTCTGCTAAGGATTTGATATATTTTATGTATTTGGTACATTGGTGTTACTTAAGGTGTAATCTGCTACTTAAGTATTCTGTTCAGTGAAGTGTTATTTAGTGTTCTGTGAGTGGCTTGCATGTCTTAGTGGCCTGACAGTAATTTACAAATAAATTTACTATAAGCTTCTCCAGGCAACAGGGAATTTGTTGTCTATGTATTACAATAATTACTGGAAAAGGAAAGTATAGATGTGTCTTGATGGAGAAGGATTTTGATAGGAAGCTATAGGAGTGGATGGAGGAGAGTGACATTTTGGTGGTCAGTGCAACATCTGCCTCCAAAATCATTAAGTGCTTTGTTACTGTAGTGATAGCCATCCCTCCTGCAACTTCACTGCAAATAGGGCTGTATTGGGTCAATCCCAGGATAAGCATCAGGAGGAGGGTTAGTGCTGCCCTTCTCTCATCACCTCAGAGTACTTGTCCCTATATGTTTTTTGTCCTTGGGATATTTATGGACACAAGTTGCTGCTTAAAAATAACCTCAAGATAGTGACTACAAACAAGACAAAGTAAATACATAATGATATATAGGGATAAAAATTAACCAAGTTAGCAAATATATTACTCTAATGTTCCTTTGGGAACACAAATGGAAGTCAGCATTACCTTCAGTGCCATGAGACATGTCCATGCTTTCTTGGGTTGTTTCATTTATGTATTTATTTTCTTTGCAGCTGTTATGGAAGCAGGCACATGCCTATCCACTCTTTCATCTCCTCATGGAGATTGACTCGTACATGTTCTCATGCGTGAATCAGACTGCTGTACATGAAGAATTAGAGGATGAGACACGGAGACTTTGTGATGTTAGACCCTTTCTTCCTGTCCTTAAACTAGTGACAAGGAATTGTGATCCAGGAGAAAAGTTGGATTCCAAAATAGGTGTCCTTATAGGCAAAGGTAATTACACTTAATTTTTTTTGAAAAATGAGGGTAAACTTTGTTTTGTGTATAACTGGGCAGGTGACCGTGGAAAAAATTTTAAAAAATAAATTAAAAATTGTTTCCCTGAAGGAATTTGCCTTTCTCAAACCAGTACTGATCTAGTTTAAAAGAATTTAAATACTTAGGACAAAACATTTGGAAGTTGTTGAAAGCTACTTTCTGTCTGGTATTTTGGCAATGTATTGTATTACTGCATAAATCAAGAGCAAATTTTATCTTACTAGATGAGGGAAAAATCTATAACGTTACTACCAAGTGAAGGAAGGCATAATCCCTGAAAAGTCTTATCATAAAGAGCCTAACAGCAAACTGGATACCCAGAAGGAACTAGAAATTATTATGGTTTTGTTCTACATGGTTTCTGAGTTGGTTAACAATATGATTCTTGTTTTTGCTCTCAATTGTGGCACTGATTTTCAGCAAACAATGAAAAGCTATTTTTAAAGGTTTCACACTAACTTGTTCTTGATGTTATTTCAGAATTTTCAGCCTTTAAATCTACTCTGCTTGGTTATACAATCAAGATTGACAGGGTCGTGTGAGGTCATACCTCTTGTTTTAAAACAATGAACCATTGTTAGCTCTTTTATAAAGACTGCAGGTTTTGTTTAGATTTCAGCAGTACACTGTCTGCCTATTTGTTAAAACTGACAATGGAAACAGTTAGCCAGTTTAACCATTCAGACATATTCTGACAGATTCTGAGAGATTCCCATTCTTAGATTGAATATTTTGGTTATTATAGCTATGCAAGATCCTTCCTTATGCAGCCCCTATTCTGCATCTTAGCAGTGCAAAAAATGTGTTCCTGTCTAAGCTTCTAAACTTAGTGTTTTGTTCTCAAAAGGTGTTTCAGTGCTTTGTGTAATTTGGACAATGTCCTTCAAAGTTCAGGAGAAAAGAAAGAAAGAAACACTTCAGGCCCTATGCTTCCTGAAGTACCGAAGAATCACAGCTGTGGGGACTCTCCACTGTGTATTCTCTCTTTACATATTTTGAAAAAGGAACTTTATGGGTCTTGGATTGGTTGAAATTTCAGCCCTGTCATTTTGACTTGAGTAGAAGATTTTAATCACAAGGAAAATTCAAGAATAAGTTTATCTATCCTTCTTTTTTGACTTTTAAATGAAATAAAAAAGATGGTCTTTCTGTGGGATTTAAAAAAAATACAAACAAATTGCAAACACTTTGTCTGCTCTACAGTCTTTAGGATGCACTTGCTGTGCTTGCTTTGCATTTGCTCTTGTGAGGAGAGACTTAAAACTTTCCAAACTATCTTGAACCCAGAGCTTAGTTGGGAGGGATTCTGTGGGAAGCTTCCATGGAGGATAAAGGAGTTAGTGAGTGCTGGGAGTTTTTCAAGAACGCTCTCCTGGAAGCACAAAACCATTTCATTCCCTTTAAAGATAGGGGAAGTAGGTGAAGCAGGAGACCCCTTGGCTTAACTGTGGGCTTCTGAGACTGTTCAAAACCAAGAGAAAGGTGCCAGGGATGGAAAAGCAGACAAATACCTGTAGAGAACTACAAGGGCATTGCCAGGGCATACAGAGAGGCAGTGAGAAGAGCAAAAGCTCAGCTCGAATTGAAATTGGCCAGAGATGTCAAAAAATGCAAGAAAGCGTTCTACAGGTACATAAACAACAAGCAGAAACAGAAGGAAAATATTGTCCCACTCTTAAACGGAGGGGTGAATTAGTCACCAGCAATGCTGAAAAGGCAGAGGTTCTCAACATTTTCTTCACCTCTGTCTTTACCAGCACTGTTGGGCCCCAGGCCTGGTGTTGTGGTTTAGCCCCAGCCAGCAACAAAGGACCAGGTGGTCTTTCACTCACTGTGCCCCCAGCAGTGGGATGGGGAGGAATTGGACGGGCAAAACTCATGGGCTGAGATAAAGGCAGTTTAACAGAACAGCGAAGGAAAGAGGAAAACAATAACAATAATACTGATAGAGGAACACAGAAAGCACGATTAATGTACAGCCGCTCACCGACTGGAACCCAAAGCCCAGCCCGCTCCCAAGCGGCAATTCACCAAGGGCAAACCTGATCGCCTTCTACAGCAAAGTAACCTGCTTGGTTGATGAGGGGCGAGCACTGGACATTGCCTACCTGGATTTCTCCAAGGCTTTTGACACGGTTCCCCACAGCCTCCTCCTAGAGAAACTGTCGTGTTATGGTCTAGCCCAAGTGGTCTGTGTGGTGGGTGGGGAACTGGCTGACACGCTGCCCCCAGAGGGTGGTGGTAAATAGCTCTTTTTCAAACTGGCAACCTGTCACAAGTGGGGTCCCCCAGGGTTCAATATTGAGCCCAACGCTGTTTAAAATCTGCATAAGTGATCTGGATGATGGTGTCAAGTGTACCCTGATGAAGTTTGCTGATGACACCAAACTGAGCAGGGAAGTGGACACTTGGGAAGGGAAAGCCACCCTGCAGGAAGACCTGGATAACCTGGAAGAGTGGGCTTCTGAAGTCCAACAAGGACGTGTAAGGTCTTGCAGCTGGGAAAACATAATCCAGGAATGCAGCACAGGCTTGGATCTACCCAGCTGGGGAGCAGGTCTGTGAAAAGGGACCTGGGGATCCTGATGGATCACAAGCTCAATATGAGTGAAGAGTGTGCTGCAGCAGCAAAGGAAACCAACAGGATGCTGAGTTGCATCAAGAAGGGCATCACCAGCAGAGATAAAGAAGTCATTATCCCACTCTACTCAGCACTTGTCAGACCACACCTGGAATCCTGTGTTTGGTTTTGGTTGCTGCTGTGCAAAATAGATGTGGACAGGCTGGAGAGGGTCCAGAGAAGGGCCACCAAGATGACCAAAGGACTGGAAAGCCTGCCATATGAGGAAAGGCTGAGAGAATTGGCTTTGTTCAGCCCTGAGAAAAGAAGGCTGGGGGGAGACCTTATCACCATGTCCAAGTATTTAAAAGGTGGCTACAAAGAAGGTAGAAACTCCCTTTTTACAAGGAGTCACGTGGAAAAGATGAGGGGTAATGGGTACAAGTTACTCCTGGGGAGATTCTGGTTGGACACAAGAGGAAAATTTTTCACAGTGAGAACAATCAGCCATTGGACTCATCTCCCCAGGGAAGTGGTGGATTCCCCAATATTGGACACTTCTTAAGATTCGGCTGGACAGGACGCTGGGCCATCTTGTCTAGACTGTGCTTTTGCCAGGAAAGGTTGGACCAGATGATCCTTGAGGTCCCTTCCAACCTGGTATTCTGTGATTGAATGATAATAAAGGTTTGAGCGGGATGGTAAATAGATGGGCAGTATTTGTATGGGTATGTATCCTTTTGCTTGCTTGAATTCTTTCAGGTCTCCATGAGTTCGATGCCTTACAAGATCCTGAAGTGAATGACTTCCGAGCTAAAATGCGGAGACTCAGTGAGGAAAAGATTCAGTCGCTTGTGGGTCTCTCCTGGATGGACTGGCTAAAGCACACTTACCCACCAGAACAGGAACCTGTTATAGCAGAGAGCTTCCAAGATAAGCTCTATAGTGGAAATCTTGTCGTGGCTGTTCATTTTGATAACTGCCAGGTAGGAATGGTTGTTCGTCACATTTTATGCACTGTTCTTGATCCTGATCTGAATTAGCATGTGATTGATCAAGGATGTAAATGAAATAGAATGCTAACATTATGGTGTTTGCTCTAAAATGCATATTCTTTCACCACAAAGTGAGGATGTGAACTTACAGTTGTGAACTGCACTTCTAAAGTCAAATTACAGTTCTACTTCTAAAGTGAAAATGTACAACTTTTATATTCTATATTATTTCAAGTTCGTTTAAATGTAAAACATAATTCAAGGACATTTTTTGGCCAATTGTTACTGTGTTGCTTCATAAGCGTTCAATTTTAGGCTTAGGGGATGCTGGTGAATTTGGAGGCACCATATTTAACACTTCTCGATGTGTGTGATTCATTGTTGAACATCTTTGGGGTTAATCTGCTAATTAGGTTGAGCAATACATTTTTAAAACAAAGAGGAATTAGTATTCCCTATGCTAGACACGCATATAGACAAATAAAACGCTAGCTGAGACTTTCTGTTACCTTTCTGTTCCGGTGAACAAATCTATAGCTTATTTTTAAAATAAAAATCCCTTTAGTTTCCACCTAAAATGATTTAGCTTCAGTTTTTTGATGCTGAAATTGCTGATTCTCCTGAGTCCAGCATTCCCGTTATTCATTTTTGCAGTGTTCTTTTGGATAACAGCAAGGGATCAGCATTGGAAACCTTAAAATCTTCCAAGTGTTTAAATATATCAGGCTACATTTGGTGTCTGTTTTGACCCGGGTGCTAGATACTGATGGTCTAATGATTCAGCTGATTTTACTTACAAAACTATATTATTTCTGATACTATCTTTTTTAACTTAAAAAATAAAAAATCCCAAATAGTAAAATCATATGGCTCTGGAAACACTAAATGCAGAGGTGAATACTAACTGGGTCACCAGTAACACTAGCTGATGTTGGATGCATGGGTGGTTTTATGACAAAATCTTTTTCCGGTCCTTTTTGGCTTAGTAGAGGACTTGTAGTTGTCCAGGAGCGAGAATATCTGTGTGTTTGTCAGCTTTTGATTAAAATATTGTATATATGCATATGAAAACAGTACAAAAGCAGTGCAAAAGTTCATGCTGGTGCAGAATGTATTTGCCTGCTGTTCTACTAGCTTAGGCTGCTGACATTTCAAATGTTTCACATGCTTCTGCTGCCAGTTCTGACCTTCAAAGCTATTAACAGTTCAAATCTGAGCCACTTTTTAGAGAGTCAGCTCTGCTCCAGACCTTACTACTTGCACTGAGCACTAGAATCATCTCAGGGAAATTAAATTGGAAGGTATGGGGACTGCTGTGTTCCTTCAGTAGGAACGCTGCAAGATTGAGAGAAAGGAATATTAAAATACTTTTTGTCTAGAACGCATGGGTGAGCTGTAAAAGCTACCTGATTGTCTCTGGCACAAGAGAAAGAGGCTGATCCCCGTTTCTGTGACATCCATGTAGAGACCCACAGTTTGGAAGTCAGGCAGCTGTCACAGAGCACCAGCTTCGTGGGAAGCGAAAATGTCATTCCCTATCTACCCAGTGCCAGTTATGGTAGCAGGAGAAACCCTTCATAGTCTGGCAGCTTTCTGAAAGGGAGAACCTGTTGTGAACCATGCAGAAAATGAGAAAATACAGAATTAATTTTGCCTGACTTTACAGAGTTAGATTTTTCTGTTAGGGCAGCTTGGCTTCTTACGAGTAAACTTCTATATAAATAAAGCACAAGTCAAAAGAACGTAAGCCAGACAACACTTCACATTTGTAAATAACTATTTTTAGAATGCGTACATCTTCAGGAATGTGTGTGTTTGTGTAAATAAAAAAAAAGCTAAACAAAACTCCAGAACTTGCTGAATCAACCTTTGCAAATAAGCGTGTGCAGAGTGTGATGTGGTAGATTAAGGGATATGAAAGATTTCACAGAAGACATTTTAAATGAGGAACTTTAAATTAATTTAAACCTTCTTTTTTTTTAACTTTAAAAAAGAAAGTAGCCTCTTACCTTTACCTTTTTAGAATGCATCAGAGTTAGAGATACTTTGTAAATATGTAGATAGCCTCTAAAGCTTAGATTAAAAATTTTGTTTGAAAATGCAGAGTCTTTCCATGTTGTATTCAGAATGCCACAGGTATTGGCTGCTACCCCTCTTTTCTGCATTCCTTGAAGTGAGAGGGTGTTATTGTATATAAATCATATTAACAGTTTCTTCTGCTTTATTACTTGAAGCTTTCTTTTCATTCTGAGTACAGTGGTACCTAGAAAGAGGCTAACTTGCCAGAAAGAAAAATTAACACATGTAGTACTGCTAAATACCTTGAAATGTAGGCAGGATTTATTGTCCCTCTCATTCACATTCTAAAATACAAGCTTCTGGATCCATATACTGATTTAGAAGTCTTTAAATCACTGCTGAATCAATTAGATAAAGTTCTGCGTTCTTATAAGTACTCCTGATACTATAAAAGTTTTGGAATTGACAATTTTGCAGCTTCTAGGGTCACTATTGCTCTGATTGCACTGAAGACATAGACATTAACTGTAAGTGTTAAAATAGACTGGTTTTAACAGTTGCATATTTCTACCTATTTAATTGTGTATGCTACAATTTAAACCTTTTATGACTGCCCATGAGAAGTTTGACATTCAGTATTCCTGTTTGTGTTTTGTTAGGATGTATTTAGTTTTCAGGTGTCTCCTAACATGAATCCCATCAAGCTGAATGAGCTGGCAATCCGAAAACGTTTGACTATCCATGGGAAAGAAGATGAGGAAGTTGATCCGGCTGATTATGTGCTGCAAGTTAGCGGAAGGCTAGAATATGTTTTTGGTGATCACCCGTTAATTCAGTTTCAGGTACATAAAGCTCTTTGGAACTTACCGTAAGAGTTCTGTGGTGCCTTGGCCAAAATTTGACCTTGCTTCCTGTGCCATTGGATGGTCAGCTATGCTACATTTCCTCCTCAAGTCTGCAGCCTTCCGCAATTGTAAAATACATGTGCACCATTTCCTTTGTATCTTTGTAATATATTATTTGTTTCTTTGATTTGAAAGTCACTGTAGAGACATTCTGCTAGCTGATAACAACTGTTTTCTATGGGCTTTTAGTATATACGCAACTGTGTGATGAACAGAACTCTTCCTCAGCTGACACTAGTTGAGTGTTGCACCATAAAGAAAATGTGCGAGCAGGAGATGATTGCCATAGAAGCTGCCATAAACAGAAAATCATCCAACCTTCCTCTTCCTCTTCCACCAAAAAAAACAAGAGCGACAACTGTAAGTTGATATGGAGAATATCTAATACCCGAAAGGAACAGTGACTTACGGAATATAAATCATAGAATCATAGAATGGTTTGGGTTAGAGGGGACCTTAAAGATCATCTAGTTCCAATCCCCCTGCCCTGGGCAGGGACACCTCCCAGTAGACCAGGCTGCTCAAAGCCCCATCCAGCCTGGCCTGGAACACCTCCAGGTGCCCCAAGATGGGGCATATGCAGCTTCTCTGGGCAACCTGTTCTACTGTCTCACCACCCTGAGGATCATAATCATGGTGCCTGGGATTTGTGCTGCTACTACTGTTTTCCCGTGTAGGTCAGCTGGATCAGAAATAGCAGACCTTAAGGCTTTTTGGAAACTTCTTACCTTTCTTCACCTCATCCATCCTCCTTCTCCCCCACTGTCTCCTTTCCATTGCTATTGATTATACTTTTAATCACACCCCAGAAGAGCGGGTAATAACAACTGGAGAAGTTACTGAAGAGAACCTGGATTCTTTAAAAGAGGGAAGGGAACCTTTAAAGGTCTCTTCCAACCCAACACATTCTAGGATTCTATGATTCCAGCTTCAATGTAACATGTAGACTCCACTAGCTTGGGCAGTGGTAGTCTGGGATCTCTTCTATTAGCCCGATGTCTTGCATGGTGTTGCCAATTCAATGATGGCAACTTTTGCCGTAATATGTCTTAACTTTTCTTTTGTTGTGGTGCTTCATTTATTGCTAAAGTTACGACCTTACAGCACAGTTACAATTTACATACTGTCACTCTAAGAAATGTCGACAGACTTTGCTGTATTACACACTGTATATAAATGAACACTAAATTTGAAGGGTTGTTCTGAATTGTCAGCAAGTAGTCCTGAATGTATGTTCCCACCCCCCTTTCAGCTGAGTATTTTTTCTAATTTTTTTCCCTTTAGAGCATCTTGTATGCTCTTGTAGTTATGATAACCAATTTATTTTTTAAGATTTCAAATTTATATTTTTAAACGTGCATCTTTTTTAGTTTGTATTTATGCCTTTTGCTTAAAATGCTTTGCCTGTAAAATAGGTCTTAATATATTACAGTGGTTAAGAACGAACGTGTATCTTTGTTTCCCTTCTCAGAGTGTATGGGATATTTCCAACCCTTTCAAGATTATTCTGTTAAAGGGTAATAAACTAAATACAGAAGAAAATGCCAAAGTAAGTAACTATGCCTGGTATCAGAAGACGTTCTTTTCAATTTAATGATTTAGTGAATTTAATGTTTAGGGAATTCAGAATCATACAGATGTCAATTCAGCAAAAGTCTAAGCATTTTTAGTTATTCCCGGTTATATTAGTAGTATTGGCTACAACATTACTTTGTTGTTTGAAGTGGGTATGTGGGTATATTGTATGAAGTTGGGAAGTTGAACGTTATCAATAATCATGGGCAGTATGACACAGATGTTCATATGGTACTTGATTTTTTTAAGATAGTATCTTTAAAGTACAGATATTAAACTGTTGTAAACATCTGACAAACAGAAGTAGATTAAATATTAAAAATTTTTCAGTGGAACATAAGGTATTTTGGGTAGTCCAGAATATATTCTCTGTGTGTCTAAACATGAACTGCATGCTTCTATCCAATCTGTCTTTTATTTTCTAAACATGCTGAACACAAAAAAAAGCTGTAGTATCACTTCCTGTAAAAATGTACATGACTGGGCTACTGGCTGTTTTACAGACCACAAGTTGTTAACACATGGGATTTTATTGCACAACTGCTTTAAGACCTTACAAGACACTTGCCTGTGAGGTAGAACAATATTCATTTCCTTTGTTTTGTTTGGCAATCAATAAATGAAATAGCCAGTCATGCAGATGAGAAAGAAATTCAGTTAGCCTCAATGGCTAATTTGCTGTTTGCTGTTCTGATGGTTTGTTCACGATACTCAGTGCATCTGTGTTTTCTTTCAAAACTGTTGTTACAACCTGGTCATATATTAGCAATACTACATTTTACTCCATATGGCTAAATGAGCCATAGTTACAATTTACTACCTGAGACACTGTGACTGTGGAAATAGATGTCTGCAAAAACAGATGTTTCTCTTTCTTGGTCGAAACTGTTATTTAGCTAGTTGTAATATCTTCTTAGCTCTACATTCTATAGACTCTGAAAGTTTTTAAAAGAAAAGGGAAGGGAAAAGAGAAGGTGGATTCCAGAAGCGACACATATATATATATATATATATACACATATATATAGCTTGGGGGTGTTTTTTCCTACTTAGAAAAATTGAGTTTTGGTTACTTTCAGTATGCTTTTAGAGGAAAAAGAAAATACGTTGATTGTAAACTTAAGGAGAAACAGAAAAAATTGACAGTTCTTTGGTTTTGGAGCCGGTGGACACTATCTAAATATTATTTAGTGTTTTGAATGCTTTTTAGTTTTGAAAACTTTAAAGTCCTGTAGTTACCCAAGACCAAGAATGCATGTAGTAACCTTGCAAGCTTGTGCATGTTTCCCTGCGTTGTCTGTCTGCACTAGTATGGATGGAATTGTCACTATTGAGAACGTATTTGTTTGCTAGTCCTCATTGTAAGGCTGTTTAATTCACTGCCATTGTTCTTTTACTTTTGTTGTGCTTTGGATCAAGCCAATATTCATCCATTTTTGCTGAAACCACCAACAGTGTTCCCAAATGCAGTGTTTGTAGTGGGAAACAAAACATTTGTCAGATGGGTAGCACTCCACTGCTGTGAGCTGGACTCAGTGTTTTTCCTAGAGCACGAGTGACTTCATTCAGCTGTTGAACACCTAATTTTCCAAATACATGACATTTGTAATTGCTTTTCTTTTTGTCTTGCTCTTTGGCTGTGCCACCAGTACATACAGTTTCATTAGTGAAAGGGGAGTGTCATAATGAAAAGAACAAAATTTGGATCAAATCCCTTACATTAACAGGATTGGAAATCATGGAATTAAAACTAACCAAAAGCAAGCAAAATAACAATCTGTTCCAACAGTACAGTACTTTGTTACTATCAAATTTTACTTGATCATTTATGCATTTTATATAAGTCAGGGAAGTGTGATGGCATGTAAAGTTACAATATCAGACGATAGCAAGTCAAAGAACAATGTTCAAAATTATGCAAATGTGAATTTAAATCTCTGGTTTAAAAAAAACCAAACTGCCAGATTTTAGAATATTTACTGTTGCTGGTGTTAAAGCACAAACAGTTAATACAGTAGATATGATCACATTCCCATAAGACATCTGTAAATCAGCAAAAGAACTTCATTATAAATTCAGTTGCACATACACAGTGGATCTCCAAATGGATTAATGTAGGACCATCTGGTGAATTGTTTCAAGAAGGTTATGAACCAACCGATTTTAATCAGTTCTCTGATACCAGAGAACATAAGAATATAAGGTACGTATATATACATATAGGTATGTACACACACGTATAGTCACTTAGATTTCATGAAGTAAGATAACTTTCATGTGATCTGTTCCATGGATGTTCACGTTGCTGTTCTTAACTGACAGTGGTTCACAGTGGTGAAGCTGTGCTTGCCAAAAATAGGTAATAGTGCTTTTTATGAGTATTGCTGGGACTCAAGTAAATACAGTTTTCTAAATGGATCTTTTCTTTCAGTGATTGATTGTAAACTTGGGAATGAAATTGGGATTGTATATGTGTAAATCAAGGAGTCAGTTTAATAATGGATGTTCCTTTGGCACCTGTATCGAGGAGGAGTGTAACCCATAGCAGTGTGTTCTCCAAGACCTAATACCCCTGCCGCTGCCTGTGCTGTGACAGCAGTCTCTCGATCAGTGGTAGCAATTGCTTCAGAGAAGTCCAGAACGATCAGAACAGGTGTTATTTGGAGACCATCATTGGTGCTACTAATGCCTTCCCCGGGGATTATTCTGGGCTGAAGACAGATTTGCTCTCCAGCATGAATTAATTTAAACTGTATTCCACTTTGCCAATGACTAGTTTATCTGGGCTGGTTTATGAATGGAGAACTTAGTACTGAGCAGTAGCTGGTGTAGCCAAAAAGATATCTTGAGATTGGAACTGCCTTGATGTTGATCACACTATTGTTTCTTTGAAGGAGGGTAAGATAGACTCTCTGCCAGAACAGAGCTTGTCTAGGTCAGTTGGGAATTCAAAGGTTAATTATTTTTTATCCAAAACCTGTACCAAGTTTGAAACATCTCTGTCTTTCCCTTGCAGTGCTCAGAAATATGATAGCTTAAAGGGAATGTTGGGAAGGTTGTTTGAGGAGCGGAGGGAACCTGAAACATCAGTTCACCTTTTACTCATGTAACTGTAACATTGAGAACATTTTTTTCAGTGTTGACCAAAGGATTAAATCTGTGGTTTGTTTTTTTCTTTTTCCTCTCTCTCTTTTTAAAATCACTGATATTTTGGAAGGTCACCTGAAAGAAGTTGACGTATTTCTCTCTTTGTTGTTTGCTCGAGCAACAAAAACAAAGACCTCTGTGTCATTCTTGTTGAAGCTGCCCAAGAGTATGGATACTAGGAAACATGCAGTTTTCTGCATACCCGTGTTATTAAACAGAAATGCAGAAACGAGCGACACCTTGGCATTGACCTGTAATGTGTTTAATTTCAGTGCCAATAACTCAGACTTCTTTCTCTTCTTGCCATTCTCCTTTCCTGTTTCTTATTTCTATCATTCAAGCTATCTGGTTCTGTTGGTTTCTGGGTGCTAAAGGCAAAACAGAATTCCTGGGAATAACATTGTTATTATTACTACAGGTGATTTCTGATGTGAGTCATCAGTGTTCCCTCTCTACATTTTTACAAAAAAATTAAGTAAAAAATGAATTCTTAAGCTGAAAAAAACCCAAATTTTTCTCCGTTAAAAGCACAAATTGGTTCTACCTGGTGATTTGAATTTGAATTCAGAAAGATAGTGTTACCTTTTTCATTCTGCATAGTTGTTTGTTTCCTACAATTTCCTTCCATGTTAGGTATGTTAAGTTAGAAGCATTTGTATATCCGTATATTGTATTTGTTACTACAAATGAGTTGTTAATATTATTAGTAATATGTGGTAATATAGGTAATTCAGTACTGAATAAATTGTTAGCCACCATTATTTAAACAAATAGATTTTGATTTGGCCAGGAACATGAATAACAAAGTAAAAAGAACCTTGTTCTCAGGAATCGTTTGGTTCATTTTAAAACCTCAAAATTAGCACTGCTTTTAAGATAGAAATATTGATGAAATGCCTATGTGTATGTTCTGTGTAATATTCTGTGCAGAATTCTGTATGTTCTGTGGCAAGCTTAAAATTTCTCATTTCTTTATTGCAGGTTCATGTTAGGGCTGGTCTTTTCCATGGTACAGAGCTCCTTTGTAAAACTATTGTAAGCACAGAAATATCTGGGAGAAGTGACCACGTTTGGAACGAAGTACTAGAGTTTGAAATAAATGTCTGCGATCTGCCAAGAATGGCAAGGCTCTGCTTTGCAGTTTATGCTGTGATGGATAAGATGAAAACTAAAAAGTCAACCAAGGCAATGAATCCTTCCAAATACCAAACCATTAGGAAAGCAGGAAAAGTGGTAATTCTTTCATTTTTCTTGAGCGTACCTCTGAATTTTGTTCAAATGAGTATTTTCATTGTCCTTGCTTTAGTGTTCAAGAATGCAAAATGAAAAAATAATTAAAAGGAGCATGCGTTATTAAGAATTGCACGTCTTGGTATGAAAAAACTTTTCATACTTGCCAGACGTGAAAATTTTGGTTGTAAGCTAGTTGGCAAATGGTTGTTTAAAGAATTGTATTTTAAAAGGTCAGTTTTGTTCTCAACTCTAGATGCGCTGTGATTGGGAAAAGGTGAAAAAATTAGCATCTAGGCTCACGCTCAGGGAAATGTGTATTTTTACACTGGCAGAGTGGTACCCTTAAAATTAAGCCCTATTGTCCTCCGTGGTACTGGAGTACGTACGAAAAAATATGAATGTGTTTAACTGCTTTTCTGCAAGATACCACCATTTAAAACCAAAACAGCCCTCTCAGTTTTTCTTACATTGTAGTGCATGCTGCGTAGTAATGTTCACTTGCATCTTAGTTCCCATGTAAAAATTGTTTTCTTTCACAGCATTATCCTGTAGCCTGGGTAAATACCATGGTATTTGATTATAAAGGACAGTTGAAGAATGGAGAACTGGTACTGCACAGCTGGTCGTCATTTCCTGGTAAAGTTTAACTTTTAAGATTTGGACTTTAAACGCTTATAAGACTAAAGAAGAGTAGTATGAAATAGTAGAATATTTACTGGATGCATGTCCAATTCTCCTGTCATAATCTCTTTACTACTTGTATTTTTTATGTGGATCCATATATAACGTGTTAATCTCTTTCCTGAAAGTAGTGTGTATCAGGAAGGAGGAAGGACAAGAGTCTGTTTGGAGATAGTATTCTAAAAGTTTTATCTCTTATGGAAGGAAAATCACATAAAAATAGATGCATGTTTATATCTAGTGTTACCTGATTTTAAGATGCAGTTTACGTTTCATTTGGTTCCCTGTGCTATCATCCTAAGCTAAATAGATAAAGCTATATTGTATGTGACAATATTTGCATCATCAGGAAATGTGAATTAGAATTTTTTTTGTCTTCCTTCCCTGACGTTAAAATTGATTAGTAAGAATATCTGAAATCTCCATGTCACTCTTCATTCCATCCTGAGAAACCCGTATCGACTTGGCTGTAGTGCTGAAAGAAATCTGGCTTTAAACTCTCCTCTTTGTTTCATACTATGGGATATAGAGGCAATGTGTATACTGCTTTACAGAAGCTGCAGATCTTACTGGGATTTGATTCAGTATAGGGATATCTCAGTTTCCCTTGACTGTTATGTTTATTTTGGGAAGAGAAAATCAGTTTCTCATGGGGTGATAATCCAACATTTGTGAATGGATTATGGATTTGTGTATGGGTAGTTTATGCTGGAAATGCAGTGCATTGTAATAAACGTGCTGTGCAGCAGAACATGCTTCTGTCTGTCGTATACAGTAAGCAATTTCTTATTCCCTTATTCTGCCTTTCAGATTTTTTAATCTTAATGCATGCCTGGCTGGTAATATTAATTGTTCTGTCTGATGTTTCAGATGAACTTGAAGAGATGTTGAATCCAATGGGAACCGTCCAGACTAACCCTTATGCTGAAAATGCAACAGCTTTGCACATTAGATTTCAAGAGTATTCAAAACAGCCTATTAATTACCCTCCCTTTGATAAGGTAAGGTATGACATCAGGAGCAGTCATGAATGCTTATGTGTAAATAACTATTTCTTATTTCCTTCCAAAACTGACTTTTCCACTGAATTCCCTACTTCTGCCTTTTAGTTAACATACTGCAGCTTTATAAACTTGCACTGCGTGAGAGTGCCGGTGCTCTGACTTCGGGGTTTTCGGGTATTTTGAAGACTTACACTTTTAAAAATACTTTGTACGTGGTCTCTTGAGGGTCAGAAGCATAATCAGTTTCCAATATCAGTGATCTCACAAAAAGCTAAACTTACCTGCCATTTTGGAAACCTTCAGCCTGTGCTTGCCTGAGATCTGTACAGACCTGGTACTTTGTACAAATGTACGTTACCCATTCTTTGGGACATTTCTTGCCTCTATGAGGATAATACCCTTTTAAGGATAAATAGAGTCTTAATACTGTATCAAAAGGGATTCCTCGAGGTCCGCTTTTGAATTGAATCCATTTACGCCGCCCGGTAGTTTTCTGCAGATCTGATAAGAATGTCTGTCTAGAAAGGAAGCATGTTCTTGGAATACACGTGTTAGTGTCTGTAGCGTGGATGCTAGATAGCAAGTTGTTCACAAACCAGTAACTAAAGCTAAGACCAGGAAACAAGTAATAAAATAAGTGTTCAAACAGCTAATGATGCGTTTAAAAAACAAGGTTTAACTCATCTGTACATTAGTCTGAATTTTTGTTTTGGGAAAGTTAATAAACACTGAGAAAATGGCCTTTAATTTTTTTTGAGGGTTTTGCACCTTTGGGGGCATGAACAAAAAGACAGAAACCACCATGCTTTATCAGCTTTATTGAAGAGGAATTTGGGGTTTATGGTTCATCAAAATGAAATCAAACAACAAGCTAGATTTTTGTTGTTGTTTTGATTTTTGGATTGGGTTTTGGTTTTTTTTTTTACCTTGTTGGTGCAGTATTTGTTCTTGTGTTTAAAACAGCATTGGAAATGTCTTAAGAGCTGAAACAGTACTGACTAATTGTCTTCTTAATTATGGTGGACCAATTTACTCTTCATACTGGACATCTTTTTATCAGTTTTGTTATTGGTTTATTTGTAATGCTTTAAATTGTTTGCTCATTACACTATATGTATTTAAATTTTAAAGCAAAAAAAGCTGCTGCTTTTATGTGCATGTTACAGACATGTTACGTTAATGTTTCTGAAGTAATAGCGTACTTGTTCTAGCTCTATTGTTCCTTTTGTACCTGCGATACCAAGTTTTCAGTATGTTAAAATGCTTAGGTGAATACAGACAAAAGATTCTACTGCGTAAGCTACCTGATGTATTGACATTAAGGTGGTGTCTGATGGTCTTCACCATCCCTTGTAACTTCTGTTTGGCTGCTGGGTTTTTTTCTTTTGTGACTTTACCCGTTTCTTGAACTTTGCCTGGGAAATCCTGCATAGAAAATCCCAGAGCATCTTTATAAAGTGATTGTGAAGCTGGTGGTGAAACATTGAAAGCATTCAACTTCAAGGAAATGATACAAAATGTGGGTTTTTTTAGCAGTTCTTATATTTTTTTTCAGTAATTCTGCTACTTGCAATTCCCTAGAGTTAAGAAACTGGTTTGCAGTAGCACTGAGAAAATTGGAACTCTAAACTCCTTGATAATTCATTCAATTTCTGTGGGTATCCTGAAATGCCTCACTAGGAAAAGAGAGCAAGATACCCCGTCTCTGAAAGATTGTCTTGGTGAAGGTCCCATTGAATCAGGAGTACCATTGTAGCTGCTTGAATTATATCAGCTGAGAATCTGTTTTTCAACATTGTCTAGACGAGAGTTGCTTGGTGTATGGCTGCTTCTAATTTTCCCAGTGTTGTTGCTTGTTTCTGCCAAGAAAATGGAGAATCAGATGCCAAATCTTTATTTTAAGAAACGTAACGTGCAAAAATAGATGAATCTTCTTCGATCGTAGCATCAGTCCACTTGCAGTGAACAGCTGTTTGCAGCTGAGTGAGCAACTGCCTTGATAAGAAACCTGTTGTCTGACGCAGGAGCCGTCTGTTGGGCTGGTTGATGGTCGGTGCTGCTGACACACCGAGGGCTTCTGGTTCAGTTGAATGAAGCTGGACTTGCAGAAACTTTCGAAGTTTATTTGCAAACAGAGTAACTCTAAAAAGCACAGGGAGCCAAGCATCAAACACAGAATTGGGACATTGTGGTTTTATTTATGCATGTTTTCTCACACAGTATGTAAACAAGCTTTGTAGCCACCTAGCAGATGTAATACGTCACATTAATAAGCATTTCATACTGAGAAAGAAATAAAACAAGTTAGTATACCTTTTTAAGGACTTTAGCTGCTGGGTATTTATGCTCTGACTTTTGTAGTCTTTTGTTGTTTGTCATGTTGCCTGAGTAAAGACAATACAAGCTTTGCTGAACCTGTGTCTGGGGGTGGTGTTATATTCCTGGCTGATGGGAGAGGCAGACCTCTGCGGGAAAGGAGATGGTGTAGTTCCTTAGACTTCTTAATTGATATTTTATTTGATGAATTGTTCTCAAAGCAGTAGCATCTGACAACTGTAGACATATTTGCCTGACCAGTGCAGCTGGCACTCACCATTCCAACACATCTCTGTTGGTTGCAGTAGTGCGCAGAATGTAGTTTGGGTAACTGTGTTTACATCTATACTTAACTGCCCATCATGATTTATTACGCGGCCTTCAAAAACTAAGTAGAATGTTCAAAAAGCCAGAAAAAAAAGGGAGCAGTAGTAACTCAGAGCTGAGCTTCTTGGGAAATGTTGCTTTACTGTTAAGTAGCAGTCTTTGTTCCTGAGGGTTGCTGTATGTTAGCTGTATATATTATATTAGAGCGTGTTGGTGGAATATTCGCTTTATCATTAACTGAGTTCTTGTTGGAAGCTGGCTGTTCATGACGTTACACAAGGGAGGACCCTGGATTTAGAGAAGTAACTGGAAAGGCTAATTGAGATCACATGGGCGATCGGAGAGGATGGTGAAACAACTGAGTTTGTGGATTCATACTGGAAGAGAGGGCTGGGTCTGTGGGTGACAGGTATGGCTCGGGGTCACAGTGCCCTTGAAAACAGCAGAAGTAGAGATGAGAAAGCAAAGGGAAACTTAAGGTTGAGGAACTGTTTTGCTGTACTGAAAAATAAGAAGGAAATGCAAACAGAAACAGAAAAAAAGACGCTATAGGGAAGACTGTTTAGCCCAGGAGTGGTGAAGAAGAAAATGGAGGTAATGATGAGCGCTCCTTTTCCTGATCTCCATGGTCCTGCAGATTAGAAAAGGGACACAGCGTAGAAGTCCATGTTATACCACTCTATATGCAAAATAATAGTGTTGTAATTATCTAGAAGATAGCAAAATTTCCTTATCTGCTTCATTTCTATATTTATTCTTTCAGTGCATTCAGATTTGTTTTTAAATCTACTGTATTTAAAGACATCTCTTTGCAGATACTTGAAAAGGCAGCTGAGATTGCAAGAAGCAGTGACAATGCTGCAATGGCGGTAAGCATCTGCTAAGGAGTATTTTAAAATTATTTTTCTGTGTTGTTTTTGTCTTCTACATCAATCTAGAGATAAATAAGTCAACTGCTCAAATAATGGCAGTTCTACTGGTTCTGTTTTCTCCTGTAATTCGCTTTGGTGAACTGCCTTAAAATTCAGGTATATGTCCACTTTTTCCAATATATTTTGGACTTCTTGTCTGTTTTTTGTCAAAAAGCACAATTACATTACATACTCCATGGATTTGGAACACACCTAAGATTTACGTTAAATCTGGATCTGGAAAACGTTCCTAGGCTGTATAAGATATTGCTGGGAAATTGCTCAGTTTTATCAAGTATGATGATTTGCTTGATTATCAGATATTTCCAAATAAGCTCTCTCAAAAATGGTCACTGATCTATAAGATGATGTTTCTTAAATATGATGATTCTATGCTTTTCTTGAGCAATTGGATAGCTCTAACTTGAGGACAAATTTTGAAAAGATGACCAAAATCTTAAGACGTTTTCTTTGTATTATACACAAAATTAGAGAAGAACGCAATTTTAGATGGTGAAAGCACAATAATAATTACTGCATAGAATAAAGGGGCTAAATGAAAAATGTGTCAGTTACAATACCAAGTGCCTAAAGTGCTCAGGAAAAGTGAAAACTACTTAGAATGCAAACAAAATGTACAAATAATTGGAAATTTTAAATAGCAGCATGCCAACCTGAGAGTGTTGTGACATTTAATTTGAAAGATTAACGTTTTCAGATACAAGAATCACCTTATTGTCAAGACCGCTTACTTATTTTGATGCAGAAAAGAGAGTATGTACTTGATTTTACTAAACAAGCATTGCAATTCGTCTAGCTTTTTAAAGTCTATTCACTCCTAAAGAATTTATACTTAGGTAGTATTTTTACATTAAAATATTTACTTAAAACATCTCAGCACAATGCAAGGCTCAGGCACTTATCGTTTCTAGGAAGAGCTAAACTTAAGTTCTGTGTGTGACAGACGTTATTTTTTTGTCAGGTGGGAAACCTGTGCAGGATGTTATTTGATGAGAGCCGTTTGTTTCTGCTATGAACCCTAATTGATTTTGCTTACTGCTTCTTCTGAACTTTCCTTTGATTTTTTTTATTTCCCATTAATTAATTCCATTAATTAAAGACCTTTCACCTACCTCTTAAAATTATGGAGAAACTTCTTCAGCTATGTGAAAATAAAGTTTGCTTCAGAATTTAAAGCTTGCCATATTGTTTTTCAAAATGTGTATTGAAACTAATTTATTCCCTTCAATTAATACTTCCTCACCCAGAAGCTTTGTCTCCCATTAATCTATGGAATGCTGTTGTTGCTGATATCATTACTTTAACTTCTGCCCTTGCAGTTTGCGTAAGGGCATGGCTGGGGACAGAAGGTATTAACTGAGCCAGAGTGAAGACCCATTCATACAAACTGATTTACAGAGACAGTGCTAATGTTAGTGTTTCAGAGAGAGAAAATGGAGCAAAATGTCTGGAAAAGACAGGTCTGGATTAGAAGACAAAAAAGTATGTGTTTGTATACTTAGCAAATGTACTTCTCTTTGGTTGTTGTTGGAAAAGTATTTTTTTGGCTTTTAATTTTTTTTAATTTAGATGTATATCTATTCAATTTTCTCACTTGGAAAACAAAAGGAGAAAGTATATGCATCCTAAACAAAAGTTCCCTGTGTTAGAGTTGGAAAACAGAAATATTGCCATCTAGTGTCATGAACTCTAAAGTTTAGTTACTTTTTCAGAAAATTCTGTACGCTGAATTTTGAATCTATTAGTTACAGTTCTGATAGCTTAAGAAATCTGAAAGAAAGGCATAGGAGTCATTCCACGGTGTTTCGTGAGTTTTATCTGACGTTCTTCCTGGTGTATGATTTCTAGTTTTTAAGCTAAAATATAAGAATCTTACTGAATATATCAAAAATTTATCCATGTCTCATTTTCTAGGGTCGAGGTGGTAAGAAGTTTTATGTTGTGCTAAAAGAAATAATGGAAAGAGATCCTTTATCTCAACTCTGTGAAAATGAAATGGATCTTATTTGGACTTTGCGATATGACTGTCGTGAAAATTTTCCACAATCATTGCCAAAACTGCTGCTCTCTTTAAAATGGAACAAACTTGAAGATGTTGCTCAGGTAAGGGAAAAGACGATGGCGGTGGGGAAGAATGCTGGTGTCAAATAGTAAGTAAATAGGGTTTCTTTCCCAAGTAGAGACATTTTGAAATGGTACTATTGTATAAACCCAAGTTCATTCTAAACATAGGTGTCCGTGGCCTGGACACATAAGCAAGAATTTATCTTTAAAATAAAAAAAAAAAAAAAAAATAAAAAAAAATAAAAAAAAAAAACAAAAAAACCACAAAACCCAAAATGCGTTTCAAATGTCCTCTGAATGACGAGAAGAGCACAGCAATGATTTATACAGGCTAATTTTAAAATCTTGTGCTCAACTTTGATCTTAAATGCAAGGAATGCCACAGTATCACACAATCATTTAGGCTGGAAGGGGCCTCTTGAGATCGTCTAGTCCAACCCCCGTGCTCAAGCACAGTCAGCTACAGCAGGGCTGTGTCCTGCTGAGTTTTGAGTATCTCCACCGATGGAGACTCTGCAGTCAGTCTCTCTGGGCAACATGTTCTGGCATTTGACCACCTTCACGGTAAGAACTTCCTTTACAAGGTTATTAAAAAAAAAAAGAGAAGTTTGAGTTTATAAATCAAGACCTGAAATAAATCTTCTTATAAAAATTGTTAAACTGCCCAAAGGCTATAAAAATCCACATCTTAGACTGGGTAATTAAGCCTCACTGAGGCAGACAGATTATTTTTCAAAGAGATGTGATACCCACTAGTGGTACAAAAGATTTAATTCTCATCACATTGACTGTTTGAGGGTCTCTTCAAAGTGACTGTAAGTAATTAAGGACGTGAAGACTGGTGCCGTGATACAAGCTCACGTTTTCAGCAGAATTGTGTCATTTGCTCTGTAGATGTGCAAGGTTATTTCACTATACTGTAAAGAAGTTGGTGTAGCTGCTATTTTCTGTATTTGCCCAAATAGAATCCAACTCTTGTGATGCTGGGAATAGGTGGAGGAACCTTGATATAAGAAAAATTACATGAGTAATCCTACTTGGTAGACTGACTTAAAAGTAATAAAATAACAGATCCCTGGATTTGTATTGAAACTTTTTAGTCTGATTGCATAGAGGTTGAGCAAAACCATAGAAGTCTGGCCAGTGTCAACAAGCCATAACCTCCTTGCTCAGCATAGTAGGGTGGCAGAACTTGTTAGCAGAATTCATAGGCAGTATTTATTCTCAAAGCATAACTCAGCCATTATTTAAAAAAAATAAAATCAATAAAACCTGCTTTCAGTGAAGTGACACCATCGTTAATGAGAACTAGAGAAAGGACCACTAATTTTTGAAATACTTGAAATAACTGTAATAAAAATACTGGCCTGTACTTAATCGTACTGTCTCTTATAGTAAACTTGTTTTATTAGGAAAGAAATTGTGGTTATTTCTTTATAGAAGGGATGTGGAGCTGCTAGGACTGTGCTGCTCTCTTAGTAAAAGTTCCAAGGCAGAATGTGAACAGAGCAGTAGGTATTTGGGGAATTTTCTTGGCTGTTTTATAGGTCATTTAGATCTTGCTTCCTTTAAGCTCATATCACTTAATATTTTCTCTTTGTGGTAACCTCTGAAATAATTTCAGCAGGCAAAGTGGGGAGGTCTATATCTTCAAACAAACTTCACGGTTAATGTACATGCTGTGGACTGTGACTTTCAAAATCCATTGCCTGATACATGAGGCATGTAAGGCCACTTTGACTTGTCTTTTCAGACAGTATTTCAAGTTCTCCATTCATTTTGATCATGGTAAACAAAATGTTTCTATATTTTTGTTGGTTTTGCACCTGATTTGAAGAAGGTTGTCTAGATGTTCTGATACATTTGAAGTTTTTCACTGGGTGTCTGACAAGCACGGCTGCTGCTTGCTTTTTCGACACCTGTTTGACAGTATTATCTGCTCAGTGTTAGTATTTCTTTTAGAACTGCAGAACAAGTATTCATTATGTGTGTGTGGTGATGGTGTCATTGACCCTTACTGGGCTATGGGTTGAATAAATTGTGTGTGTATGTTTCTATGGGAATATATCTATATTTAAAAACATCTTTAATTTTACTTTATATCATTATGAGTCTTGCACGTGTTCATACCAGTATTTGCCCATGAAAATAGTTTAATTGAGTCTTTCCTCCACTTCTGGAATTGTAGCTCGGCCACTGGCGTTGCATTGTGATTGATCTGTGCCCATTTCTTGCTTTCTGAATTTCACAAAACTGCACGGATGAACCAGTTCAGAGTCTGCCCCCCCTGGTGCTTAAATAGTGTTACGAGCGTTTTATATGCCTGTTACATGCAGGTTGAGACTAAGAACTCAGACGTGTTTGTCATACGCAGCATTAGCTGAACTATAACATATAGTAGAAAATAGAGATTTTTCACTATTGGTGTAAAAAGATTACTAAATCAGGAGGAAAATAAGATCTTCCTAATAACTCATATTTTATAAGTTGGTATTTAAATATTAGATGTCTGTATTATCTAATTTGTAGGAAAGGGTATTTTCATCATGAGTTATGACTTGTTTCCTTTGGAGAGAAAACATCTTGTGCTGTTGATACACAACATTTACACATTCAAGCTTGTTTACTTTGAGTAATAGTCTATTGTTTCAGTCGTACAACTATATACATATTATTACAAATATACTCTCAGTGGGTAGCTCCATTAAAATGCAATAAACCCAGTTTATTTTGAGATTTCTAGACGTTTTTCTTCTTAGTAGTCCAAAATAATACACTAGTGTTTTCTGTAATTTTTTCCCACACATCATTGTCTTCAGTATTGTTTTTTTGGGTTTTTGGGTTTTTTTTGTTTTTTGTTTTTTCTTAAATATCAAACTGAATCATCCTTTCTGCAATTTAAGCTCTTTGCTATGTACAGTGCATGGGAAAAGGCTCCATCACTTGAGGTGGATAAATATTTTTGGTAAAGATTTCTCTCAACAAAAACCTTTAAATTTTTTTTTAATGGAGAACTTTTACCATTACCTAAATATTTACATATTTATGAGAGCATTTACAAAACACTGTCTAAATTTTATTGAAACTCTGATTCTGAAACATACACATCTGGGGTTACCTGATTTTTATTTACTGTGTGTTGTGTCTGTGTGTGAAGAAACAAACTTTTCAGGCTGTGTAAATGAGACCTGGTGCCACTGGTGCCAAAACAACGCTCTGGACTATTTTAGAGGGTAAGAAACTGAATCGGAAGTGGGCCCATTTTCTCAGAATTATTTCTCTTTTCTTTTTTTTTTTTATCTTTGCCAGATCAGTCTGTAACCTCCTTCTGTTATTATGAATGTTTTTATGGGCAGTTGTACCCATCTCTCTTCTTAAATAGTTACTTTACCTGTAACCTTATAATCATCTTTCTAAAACAGCTTCAGGCTCTCCTTCAGATATGGCCCAAGCTGCTGCCTAGAGAAGCATTAGAATTGTTGGATTTCAATTATCCAGACCAGTATGTGAGAGAATATGCAGTGGGTTGTTTAAAACAAATGAGGTGAGTATATTGTATTACTTCAGCATGCAAAGATTTCTAGGGTGAAAAACTGCATTCTGTTTGCCTATAGGAAAAAAAAAAAAACACAACAAAGTGGAAGGATTTAAACATGGAATAGGTGACCAAATAAAGCAGTCTAATTTCTAGATAAGCACATTGGCAGACAAATAAAACCTCCTTATTCTGACATCTTGTATTCAATGGTTATTATTTTCCATGTTGCTTGGAGAACAGCAGTGTGCCTTTGTCGCAGGGAGGGTTGTGTGTTCACCCCTTTCTTGGGCAAAGGGAGAGCCAAGGTAGTGTGAGAACTTTTTAATAACAAAGGGACAAAGTATTACAATAGTCAAATCCTATAAAAACTGCCATCCAGCCTCACACTCTGGGCCAGGTATTGGCTGTATCATTTAACAGAAATGTAAACTGTAGCATATATTAAAAAAAAGGCAGCCCAACAGAGAAGTACTGATTTGTTTGTTCTTCACAGTAGCCTTTGCTATCTGCAGTTCTTCCTTTATCACATAGGATTTTGTTCTTCGCTGTAACCTAGGGCAAGATTTGTATAATATTATCATTTGCAGCATTACTGCGTATTTCCTGTCCTTGAATTCTAAATTCTCTGTGGTGAATAGTTTTATGATTAATTTTTTAAATGGTCAAGGCTAGATTTTTGGGGTAAAAAAAAGACTATTTTGACTTCTTTTAAATGCAAACAAGCAATTTAGCTGCTGGGTTATCTCAGTAATACTGAACTGTTACATCTGGAATTGTTTCCAGAATTCTTAGTTCTGGCTCTGAAGCAAAATTGTGTTCAGTCGGGTGTCACAAATCAATTTTCAACTTCTTAAAAAAGTCTGATGAAGGCACCTGGTAAAAACTGTACCCTAAAGGTGATCCTATTAGCTGAAATAAAATAAAATAGGCAAAAATAAATACAGCATAGCATAATTGAAAGTTTTTACCAAGTTTCTGAAGTTTTTCCAAGTAAGATGGAGAGAATGAAAAAATTCAGTATTTGCATCTCTGAAGACTTCAAGTGATGGACAGAAGAATTTCTACTCTTTTCTTTCCAGCTTAGGCAGACAATTTAAATTCTGCAGGCCTATTATAAGAGGAAAGATACTAAAAAGCCAAGGAACGTTCACATTTGTTCTAGAGTAACATAATTGTCAAGTGTGGGAGGTTTTCTGGGGGAAGAGGAATACAGAATTTTATAGAAAATACTAGAATTATTTTTATTATGTCAGAATATTACTTGAAGTAGTTAATTAACATAGAGGATTTTCAAAAGTATGTTTATGAACTGTGGCATCATCATCATCAAAAGTACATCAAAGGTGATGTACTTCTCCTTATCTTCTAAAAACCTTCATGTTGTTGGTATGATTTTAACAAACAAATAAAAAAACCCCAAAACAAAACTTTTTGGCTAAATGGATTGCTTTGGATCTACTTAATATACCTACTAACACCTGTTAACTGTCAGGTAGTTACTTTTAAAGACAGGTTAATTGAATTGCTTTCAGGGGAATGAATACTCTTCTCTCCCTTCTTCGTGAGCTGAGTGACTTTGATAGGCACACCCAACTACTCTCAGTTCCTGTCCATGCCCGCTGCAGCTGACTGCTCAGTTACGGTGGTTCTTTATCTGCTTCCAAAGGTCCAGCTCCTCAGTCGGAGGTTGAGTGGTCAAAGGGAGCCAATGTCCAGTCTGAAATAATGTGAAATAATTAATCTCCCAGATGCTCAACGTAGCACTCAGGCCGAGATCTTGATCTTGTAAAAGCCCATGACAGAACACCAGGTTTTTACTTAGAGGTTTGAGGGCCCTAAGGTTCTGTTAGGGGTATAACTTACTGATGAATGGATCAACCTGGCAGTTGCACGAAGTTGTATGTTATTGTCCTTCTCCACGCGACTGAAAAGTTGGGGGACACTCTTCCTATGGAAACAAATCTGTCATCGTTGGATTTGTCATATGCATCTGGATTTATGGAATATCAATAATCTAGTTATGCTGTTACTAACTGCTTTTATGTACCTCATTCTAGTGATGAAGAGCTCTCTCAGTATCTTCTTCAACTTGTGCAAGTCCTGAAATACGAACCTTTCCTTGATTGCGCGCTCTCCAGATTTCTATTAGAGAGAGCACTCGCTAACAGGAGAATAGGACAGATGTTGTTTTGGCATCTAAGGTAGGAGTTTTTCCCTTAAGTCCTTCTGAAACTATTGAGTCTGATTGGACTTTCTAATATTATTTCTTGAGGATTTTTCTAAATGGCCATTATCGTAGTCCCCTACAAGTCCTCCTTATGTTTCTTTCATTTGTCATTTATGCATCAGAGCAAGCCTATAATTCAAACTATATTACAGTATATAAAAGTATATAAAGGTATATAAAGGTTTGTAATCTACTGTTAGACAAAAGTATTCCAAACTGCATTCAGCTCTGACTATCTCATAAGTTAATCTTGTATATAACCTTAGTGTTTGTTTTGGCTGTGCATGCAGTAAAACTACAATATTGATACCTCACAGTTGAGAAAAATTTATATTATTGTTGAGAGTTAACAGAAAATAAAAGCAGTTCTGTGTGTCGTTGCTACTTTTAATGACCAGTTCCATGAATGGCAGAAACTTTGTAGAATGGACTATTGGTTGATTCTGTCTTTAAAGCACAACTTAGTTTAATATTTCTAAATAAAAAGAGCAAGTACGACGTGAAAATGTTTTGGAGGATAATTAGCTCCGGTATAAGGTTCAGTGGTTTCTTTCAAAGTGTTCCCCTTGAGGCAAATTTTGGCTTTTCCCTTACAAAGATTTGAGAACTCATGGTTTAACATCAGCCCTGATTCTCAATATCATCTTCTAAGATTTACCAGTACTGCTTTCTTGAATAAAAGGGGCTCCTGAACACAAATATCCAGTCACTACCTCTTGACGTTACTGCCTCCAGAACAGTCCTAGACCTTGAAACAAGTGGCATGCATTTGAAGTGTTTTGTTTCTTAAGAAATTTAGCTTTTCATTTTATCTACATGACCATGGTTAGGGTTGTTTTCTGGGGGGTGGGGTGGGTTTTTTTGGTTTTGTTAGGTTTTTTGTTTAGTTGGGGTTTTTTTTGTTTGATTGGTTTTGTTTTTTTGTTTTGGGTTTTGTGGTTTTTTGGTTTTTTTTTTTTTCATTTTAATGGCTTGAAGAATGCTAATCTGTAAATGCTGTGGTCTGATGAGAAGCTTTTCTTCTTATAGGTCAGAGGTTCACATACCTGCTGTTTCAGTACAGTTCGGTTTGATACTTGAAGCTTACTGCCGAGGAAGTGTTGCTCATATGAAAGTGCTTGCTAAACAGGTATAGACTTCCCTTCTCCTTTAAATCTTGACTTGTCCCAGCCTGTAACTCAAATACTTATTCCATTGCTCCTGTGGGGCATATTGGTTACCTTGACAAAGTCCATCTGTTGGGGAGCAGGGGAGAGAAGAAAGCGTGGGGGTGAGAGAGAAATAAAAGGGCTAAATAGGTGGATGATGGAGCAGTCCTCCCTGGCAGAGAAAGCGGCTAGCGCCATGGGGTCTCAGAGGTAGGGAGCTGGGTTTATAGTGTCCGGAGATGTGCGAGGTACTTTCAGCAATACGCATATATTCTGGATAGAACAGTACACTGGCTGGATTATTAACTGAGAAAGGGTTTCTATGCACTTGAAACGTGTGACCTTTTTTCCCCAGTTAAGTGTAGCTTCTTCCATAGCAACTATCACCTTTCTATCTAAACTTTACCTAGGTGACCCAAGGACTACTTTCCGCAGCTTTGGCATTTGTTAAAGGTTATGCAAAACCCCCTGAAGTTGTAGTATAATGTCGTACTCCCTGGTAACAGGTGCTGAAGTATAAAAGTGTTAATATAGATATGCTGCTTACCAAAAAAAAAAAAAAAAAGGAGAGATATGTTTGGTTTTGAATACTCTAATAAGTGTGTGAGAGGTTTGCTTTTAAATACACTAAGTGTATCAGCAGATCATTAATAGACCCATTCATATAACATGTTTGAAGGCTCTAATGCAGTTTTAGCAAGTTAGTTTAGATTGCAATCATAAAAATCTTTGAAAAAAGATCTCTCTCTGGAATTAATCTATTTACTGTATCAGGCCACAAAAACTGCGCAGATACTTGTCTGATGAGTGCCATTTCTAACAGTTTTGATGCTGTCTCTGTTGAAACTGCTTTGAGCGGCATAAGGAGCAGGAATGTACTGTTGTGCTTTTTATTACTGCAGCTCACAGGACATTGAAAAGACCATCTCTTACACAAGTGTGCTTGTTAGTATTGTCAAAATCATAAAAAGATTAGGTGATGAAATGCCTTAAGCAATAGACCTAAGGTCAGTAAAGTTTTTGTGCACTTCACAGGAAACAAATGTCAGTACAATCAAAGAAGGGGCAAAAAAATTCCCAACTGTGCAAACACGGAAGAAATTCAAAGTAGAAATACTTCAAAAAGTTCCTGTTTGTACAACGCAGGTTCCATTTTGTTCCCTTGTCACTGATGTTTGTACAGCTCCTAGAATAGTGGAAAAGCAGAGCGCTTTTGGTTTTGACAGATGGCTGACCTGGCAGGTCTCCATTGCCTCAGTTTTATAATCAAACTGCGTACAATTTCCACAGCATCCTGCCTGACAGGGCTCAGTCTCTCTGTAGAAGTGGTAAGTTTTGACTCAGCACCTTGTAAGTTAGACTGAAGCTTCCTTGTATAGAAATGGACTTTTGTAATGATTAAATTGATGCTGTTTGCTAGAGAATGTGTGTATTACTCAGCATGTTAACGGTGGCTAGCGCAAATACAGCTGATTGTTATAACAACTATTTCATATTTGGCTAACAAATGGCTTAGATGTAGATGCAATGTAGAAATTATGTTTGTTTTACGTGCTGTCTAGGTTTGTTACTGAAGGGCTTTTCTCTGTTAGTGTTATGTACATTTACATCACTAGTTTGCATGTTTTCTTACAAGTTATGTACTGGTACAAAACTTTCCAAAACAGAAAGAGGGGAAAAAAGGGTTAAACCCACCTGTATTGATTGCAAATAACTTTTTTACACGTTTTTAAGGTAACAGTGTTGCTTAGATGTGATACAATGATTTGGAACACCTTAATTGATTAGAGCATTTACCGCATGCCTAACTTCAGCTGGGTTTTAATGAACAAACATTTAAGACTGCTCTGTAGAAGTATGTGTAGTTATGTACATGAAAATTGTCTGCAAGTAGTCATATGGCCATATCATATTGTACGCGACTGCCATGTACAGTGAGGTATCTACATCCATAGCTCATCTCAAGCAATGTTTGATTTTGTTAAAGTGTGAAGCACTCCATATTTCTGTTGACTTCAGTATGGATAGAGGCACCGATGTTACGGGCTTTGTTCAATCAGTGGATGAAAACTGTATTTTGAAGAAGGAATTTGTGTAAATGTATCATACGTTAAAATACCTCATTAATTTTTTTGGAAATGTTAAGTCATGCTTTAAAAAGTGGCTTGAGGCATAGGAGCTTTCACCCCATCAATGTCTTTGTTACTTATGAAAATGGTATTTCTGGGATATGAATGACTTAGAAAAGGCTGTTCTCATATTCTTTCAGGAATGCCACCTTAATTGCATCCATTATTTCCACTTTTAAAAAGTTGTAGAATAATTTAATACTTTAGTTAAGTTCTTTGGGTTTTTTTGAACAGGAATTTTGCATCGTGTTATGTGTAAAACCAGAGCAATAACTTTTAAAAATAAAACATCTCTTTTAGGTGGAAGCCCTTAATAAAATGAAGACTTTAAATAGCCTAATTAAGCTGAATGCCATGAAGCAGAGCAAAGCAAAAGGAAAAGATGCAATGCATACTTGTTTGAAACAAAATGCTTACAGAGAAGCACTTTCTGACCTCCAGTCTCCTCTGAATCCTTCTGTTATACTTTCAGAACTGCAGTAAGTGAAGAATGAGTGAAAAAAAAGTCACTGTAGCTTTTGCACGGAAACAGTAAAGCAGAAAGGCATATGTGCTTTAACTTCCTTTGGCTGTATTGTTCGGCAGATACGCTGTCATAGGGAGCTTTTTCTATAGTGAGGGAAGGTCTGTTGGGAATCTGCCTGAGGTTCAGATATCAGTTAAATGAGAGGATTTTTGTGATCCGCTATGAAACTTAATGCTCTCTTAGTCAATGTTTTACCATAGCTAAATATATTTAAATATAAGCCTAAAAGTGAATTGGACTGCATTCCTGGCTTTTGTTAAAAAGAATAAGCACAAAAGCTGTTAAAATTTTTAACAGCATTTAAATATAAAGCCTAAAAATTGATGGGAAAGGATATAAAGAAACCTATTTTCTCTGAAAATGCAGGTGTTTAATTTAAGCATTAGGAATGTGTATGCCAATCACGGTATCCAATACCTTCCATCTATAACAGATTATGTTCATAACTTAGTAAGTGCTTATAGCATAGTAGCACAATGAAAGCAGAGATAATGTTTAACTACTTCCAAACTGGAAATCTATGCGTTCTGTTGTGTTTTGAAGAATGTTTAGACTTTTTCGGTTGAATTATTCTTACTTGACTAAAAGATTTGTTGCGTTATCTTTTAGTGTTGAGAAGTGTAGATATATGGATTCTAAAATGAAGCCTCTATGGATAGTATACAACAACAAAATGTTTGGAGGAGATCTTGTAGGGATCATCTTTAAAAATGGTGATGGTAAGCAGTGCTAAAAATTTTAAATTTTTCCTTTTCCTTCTTCATTCCCACACTGGCACTTAAGCTGTGTTGCTCTTTATTGCCATAGTGTAATGTGATTTATTCTAACATCGGCAAACAAATCTAGCATCTTCTTCTGACTGGGTTTCAAAGTATAGACATTATCAGTCATGATGATATAATTACGGTTAATCGCCCTTTAACCTTTAGACTTGATGAATCGTTTAAATACCTTTTTCTGAAGGCCTTATAAGCATTATAAAGTTTGTCAACAGCACAGCAAGAGACTGAAGTAGCAGTTTCAACCTTTCGTTATAGATCTCCGACAGGACATGTTGACGCTCCAGATTTTGCGTTTGATGGACATACTTTGGAAAGAAGCTGGTCTGGATCTCCGGTAAGGATCTCTTGAGGGCTGGTTTATTTGGTGGAGAGTCCACTTTTAGCAGTAAAACTTTCCTGTTTTTTAAATACCTTCCCTACTGTCCCCTTTCTAAACATCTGTATTGCTGCCCAAAGGTTTCAGTTGTTATAGCCAAGGTGAACAGGCTATAAGAAAGCAGTTACCTTGGCTAATTTAGATGGCTTCTCTTGCAGTTCATTCTCTAAATGGCTGACATCGGAAAAGAATTTAGCCGTGGAAAAAATAATGGAAGAAGTAAAGTGGAACTTTGGCATATTTTGTTTAGTATCAAGCAGAATATTTTTTCTAGTGCACCATATCTCTTGTCATTTAAGTTGTTGAGATGATTATAAATTCTACTATTCTCTTATATAGTTTACTGTTTTCATCCTTTGAAAATCATCTAGATTTGTATGAGGTAAGGAAACAATTCTTGAATTAAGGGTCCAGCAAGCACGTTTTCTGCCTTTTTGTGTTTGTTTGTGACCTTTCCAAACAGAGATGTTTCATAAACCCCTCATGTAACAAACTTACCTATTAATGGTCACTGATTTTCCAGGCACATGCAAAAATGAGGACTTATTGATTGTGGGAATTGCACCTCTTAAGTTCTAATACATGTATGCCAGTGAGGTACAAACATAGAACACAGATCTGCTGGCCAAATGTTAGCTGATGAGGATTGCATTTGGATTCTCTAATAGGTAGAACTAATAGGCAAAACACTTTAGAAATTAGTCGGCTTTAAGTGCTGGTAATTTGGGGGCAAGGGAGTAGGAGGTCTGAGATTCTTTATAATAGGATTTCACTTTCTGGTTGAGAGTTACTGGAATGGTGAAATGCACAAATACAGATTCTTCTTTTTAACATTCTTATTTGTCTTGGCCTTATTTCTTAAGGACATCTATGGATTATGCAGCCTTGGCCACAAATGAATGTATTACTGTCCAAATAAATTTTATACCTGTGATCTATTTCCTACAAAATTTGACAGAGGGGTGTCATCCTGTATTAACAACATCATGGGCTTCATGAACACGAGAATCTGGGAGAGGAGAAGTTAGTTGCTTGTGCTTCACTTCTAGGAGTACTGCTGCACAAAGACAATGATGATGATGATTGGGAACAGTCACCCTGGATGTACCAGGGGTAAACCATGCCTGACTGTCTGATTGCTGCCTTTGAGGGAGGCAAAAGAGTAGTGGATGTCCTTACCTTGACTTCAGCAAGGCATTTCAGTCTGACACATGTAACATTCTTGCCTCTTGAGTTAGGGTGTTACAGTCTGGATGGATGAACAACTACATTCTCTGCCTGGAGGTTGATGTCAAGTGGATTATCACTGGATTATCACCCAGGAATTTTTATATTCTTAGCCTTGTCAGTATCCTGCAATGAAAGACTTGTATGTATGTAAGAAAAGGTCCTTCTATCTGTTTTATGCTTACCACCTGCTAATCTCAGTTACTGCATGTTTTCAATTGTATTTCTGAATCGTGATAAATAGTGGGTAGTCATTCGAGAGTAAGACGCGATTCTATAGTAAGATGAGGCTGGCAAAAAAGGTGATTATATTTAGAAACACTACTTTTTGGGGAAAAGAAATATGTTGTAGCTTCCATAAAATTTCACTTTTCAATGCTGTTTCAATGAAGTAGTTCTAACCCAGCCAATTATACAGTCAGTTGAGAAAAAGCATAATGTCCTAGTGCATTTGTACTAAAGTGCTAAAGAGGTTTTTATAGTATTGAACTTGCCCATATTTCGTGCTAAAGCTTCCATTTCTGCTTCCTTTGGGCAGCTTTTGTGAGGTTGTAAAGTTACAGTAGAAGTGAAAACTCATAATTTAAGTATTCTGTTAGGGCAGAAATACGCCGTTTGAGAAGAATCTTCTCATTTGCTGCTTCTGCAAAATCACGTGTCTCAAAATGAAGTAACAAACCTTTCCAGGACACCACAAGTACAGGAGTTTCTGGCATTTGAAAAACTTGTTCAGAATGATGAGGAGGGATGTGGGATTTTAATTTATTTATTAGTTCATTAGTTAAGTCTTGAGGACAGTTTCTCCTCCCATGTAAGCTACTCGCTTTTTAATTGGTTGTGTAATTAGCAATGAACTCAACTATTTTTTTTTTGTAGCAGCCGCTTTTTTTCCCTGCTGTGAGCAGTCCTCTTATTGCTGTTTATTCACAAAGACTTGCAGTCATTGTGAACAACTTCAATGTACATTCTGAAGTTCCACTTTGCATTTTTTTTGTGGTAAAGCACTATTTGGATGTCAGAAAATATTTTTCAGACCAGAAATATCTTTGTGTCTTCCAAAGTCTCTTGCTAAGTAGCTTTCTTGCCTTCACATGCTTGCTAAGATAACCATGACTTCTTTGTAGGAATACTAGAATATTCCAAAGAGAAACAGCATCAGGCATTTTTCGATGTTATGATACAGCCCTCTAGTACGTGGGGAGCTTTTCCAGACAAATCTATTCACCAGCTTTAGCTAATATAGTTTTCAAATTCTAATTTCTTTCTAGAAAAATAGTTGTAAAGATACTGAGTGTCCCATTATTATAAGCCATTTGGAAGTCATAAATTCAATTTTATATGCCTGTGAAAGAGCTGTAATCCTTTGTTGTTAATTTTTAAGTGCTGTTTATAAGGCTAGAAGTACTTATTTAAACCTTACTTGAAATACTTCATTTATATTCTTTGAGCTCATTTTAGGTTTTTTGTTGTTCAAGCATAATAGTGTGAGCTTCATAAGGCACATAACAGCAGCCCACACAGATAAGTAAAATTATAAACTTGTTATTTATGCTACTTACAGAAAGGTTCCTTTGAGTGAAGTATGGCATAAAGTAGGAACGTGTATAATAAATTGTTTCTGGCAGTGTATGTTTGCGATGAGGTGGCTGAGTGTGCGTTAGGTTGAACACTGATTTGAGGAAACTCTAGATAATTTATGTCATTATAAATAGACCGTGAGGGGACTAATCGAGCATTTGGGGGCAAGGACAACCTCTAGCAGCTGTGGAATCCCAGATGAGGCATTCTTTGGTTGCTGCCTTCCCAGAAGCTTCGCTTGTGGTTCCAGCCTGGGCCACACACCGTGCCTAGCAAACAGGAATAGTGATTAGGAGTCATCAAATATGCTTTTCCTGACTAAGGCATTTTTTTAAACTCAACAAAGGAAAACCAAAAAGTGGCTCTGATGTCCAGGATTTTTCTTCAAACTCTCAGAAGAAAAAAAATAGAAAGGGGAAGTTCCTAGTGAGAATTGAAGTTCTATAATTGGCCTCTTCCATTTATTTACTTAAGCGGGAGCATCTTCCTTCCATTCATCCTCTCTTAGTTATGATTATAAAATAAAATGCTGGGATTGAGGCAGGGTTACAATTCTGTGTCTATCAAAGAGAGATTAACCAGGCAGTTGCCAAGGGAAGGCTCTGAAACGGCCTTAATTGGAAACAGAATTGGACAAAACAACACTCCAAACGCCCAGAGGGTGAGGGTGCAGCTAAGAGAGTAAGACTTTGTGATCCCCGTGTTTGCAGTCTACATGCCTCTCAAGAAGAGGTAACTCCAGAATCTATTAACAGCAGTGGTAGTGAGTTCTGTTACCCTGTTCATGAACCTGAACTTGTTGGCTTGCTGCTTTTTGCTTCAGTAAGAGGTACGGCATCAGACGAAAAAGTAGCGTCAAACAGATCTGCTGTCCTGAAAAATACAACTTCATGCATCTATACTAATGAGCAGAGTCTTTTCTTCTTGCCCTGTATCCTCATCCTTTGAGGCTTTAGTTTCCCTGAAGCTGTCACTTCCCTTTTTCCTTTTGTGGATGCATAATGGTTATGTGCTTTTCAACTTTTTTCCACTATAGAGCGTCCGATAATGCCGTTCAGGTAAAAGCAGGGCTTCTCCCTTATTTCAGCAGTGTAGGAGCAGAAGCACTTGCTGTTTGCCTCTCTCTTCCAATCAATAATGTCTCACTACAAGCAAATTGTACAGCTTCTGTGAAGCATGGATCAAATGGCAACCATCATGCTGCCATCGAGGAGTTTGGGATAGGATCTGTTTCCTTATAATGGCACTGCAGTCTGCAGCCAGTCATTTAGTAGTAATTTAAAATGAAATCTTAGCCCTGTCTGTGTTGAAAGCAAGCATGATATTCCCAGTGGGATCTCTCAGCTCTGGAGAGGAACACCAAATATATATTGTTTCTGAGATCTCCAAAGCTAAAGAAGGAGAAAGGCTGGTTGGTTGGTTGGTTTGTTTGTTTTTTAACTGTCAGTTGATTTGTCTCACGGGTAAACTGGCCCCTGTCGCACATGGCGTGTTCTGTTGTCTAGGTTCCCGTGTGTGCGTTCTGACTAAATACCAGAACAGGACCAGTGTTTGTATCAGAACAGGAAACGTATGCACGCGGGAGGACGCACCAGTGTACTCCAGTAGGTCCTTCATCCTGGGCTGTCGCTGGATGGACTGTGGAGCGCGCAGCTGAATACAGCTGCAGATGTAAATTGCCTCTGCTTCTCAGCACAGACTCAACCGTTAGACAGCCAAGACCATCCCGCGGGATGAGCGCTGCTCTGTCGTTTAGAGAAGTCTGGCTCACAGTCAGTTTACCCTAGACATCAGTCAGTCAAGTACCAAAGAGAAATTAGAAAACCAAAAAAGCATATTTTTTAATTAATCCCCATACTTAAAGAAAAACCAAAACACCCTACCTGTTCATTTCTAAGACAAACTATGACCTGAAAATTGAGCAGGAAATAGTTGGCCTAAGACATTAGTAAGTACGTGCAGGTAAACTTCCTCAGCTCTTTCTGTAGTTTATCTCTAGTTGTTTCTAGTACCATAAGTATGGGCAATTATGGAACAAAGTTACTCAGTTAAACAGTATTTATATTGAAATTGCACCTGCAGAGTGACGAAACGAGAATTTCAGAGATTCAAACCCCGTGAAAAGTTACAACTACACAAGTTATTTTGCTTAAAAAAAAAAATCTATGTCTGAAGTCACCTGTATGGGCATAGTCATAGTAGATGACTTTCTATTATTTCTATGAGAAGTGTTTAAATATTACAAATATATGTCACAGCAGAGGGGCACAACATCTGTCCTCCCAAGCATGCTGTGGGGCCTGCAGTGTTGCACCTCTTAAGAGAGTAATCCTTGCAGCAACAAGTATTTCTGCTGCTTTACCTATATTACAGCATCGAAATTGTGTTAAGGGGGAAATTAGTAAAGTAGCAGAGCAACAGAAAATCCTAAGTTTGAGGCGTTTGATCTACGCTGAGTGACCTTTGCTGTGGTAAATTGTCATAAAAGTATTTAGTACTCAGTTACTTTTTGGACAGATAGAGGGGAGTTCTCCAAACTTCTTCATTTCACTGCCTGTTTAGAGTGAGTTTTCATTTTCACCGCCCTCCCTTAATGTGTGTGAAGGCTGATGTTAAGCGGCTGTGTATGAAATCAGAGTTCACAAACATACTGAAAAATATATTTATTACAAGTTTAAAGAATATAATTATTTTTAACCATTGGACCTGATGTTACAGAGAATGTGCTGATAAATTACCAGAACTTGGTGTTGGATTTGGAAAGATACTGCTTCGGAGAATTAAACTCTTGAAATAAAGAACGGTATTAAATGGGGTGAAGAAGATGATTTTCTGTCCTGCTGTATTGATCTCTTCATGGTCTTTACTGGCATTAAAAAGCAGGGAGCATATCCTGCTGACAGATGTTGCAGTCAGAAAGACCAGGATGAGATGGAAAGGGCCCAGAGGATTTGTCCCTAACTTGACTCCTGTCAAACTGTCTCTCTGACAAGGATGTTTTTTCCTCCAGTTGTAAGCACACGGTCCTCGAGGGGCTGAAGGCTTTCATCATTGCTTGCTTTTGAAGGGGAAGTTGTTGGACATGTGCCCAGTTAAGCTGCAAGTAGGGTGGGTTGAAATGCCATGGAAGAAGGCCAGCGTGCACTTTAACCTGGCAATATTTGGCTTGCGTTTGTCGTGTCGTGATAAGGATGGGCAGTGCTTCCTTGTATCATGAACGCTGGTGTTCAGTAATCACAGATAGCCTTCTGCCCCTGTGAGAACCCTCTGGTCTAGAGAGTTGGGGTTTTTAATTGGGAAATAGAGTAGAAACGGGAAGAAGGTTCCAAATCTGCACTTACATTTTTTTTGTTTTGAAGTTGTGTATTCTCTAATTGCCCTGTTGAATCTGGTTTTCAGTTCGCACTGTTGCCAGTAGAGAAGAATCCCCAACTACATAGTTATTAATACTTGCAACGCTTTGGTTGTGTGTTATTGCTGAGGTAGAGAAACTGTTCAGTTACCTAATAGCTATTATGCCAGAAAGTTGCAATTAATTTCATCTGGAATTTTATTTATTTTTCTTCTATGGCTTGGGATAATAGGCTGTGTCAGTTAAGAGATGTGGTTGTGCTTTGCAGTGATGAAACTAAGTATCTGTTTTATATACAAATACCTATGACAACTCCACTACACACACACACACACACACTACTGCAGTTAGATTTGCGTGGGCATCTGTCCTTTTATGCATGGATCTAAGACCAGGATTGAGATAATATTCTTGACCTGGTGCGTCGCACGATTTGTGATGCAGTGCCTTTGAAGAGTTTGCTTCAAGTTTCCATTGTGTACATTGAACTCCCGTCTAAGATGCCATTCTGTTTAGCAATTTGGGCATCTGGAGTGAGGAAACGTTTCAGAAAAATTCACATATCTATTTAGACACATCTCTCCTTGATTCGTATCTTTATCTGTGTCTTATTTGCGTGCAATGATATTGTTATAAATATTTTTACTAGGCATAGTATATGAATGCACAGGAATATTCTTATATATCACGTGGGTTAAAAGGTGTATTCTTGTTTTTCATTAGGTTTCTAGGGTTAAAATTAGAGTTGGAAAATATTATTTTATGTTTATATTTAAAAGGTTTTCCAGCATTTTAAGTTGAAATGGGACGAATGGGGAAAAAGGATAAGAGCCTCTTTTCCATTTACGCAAATAATCTAGAATGAACATGAGTGTAATTTACTGTCGGTTTAGCCAGTAAATTAACAAACGAAAACAAAGGGCTCCCTCTATGGTTTCTCCTGTAAAATTACAAGAGAACTGTGTTCCCTAGTAAAAGGGGAAAATTAGAGTTGCTTATAATTTCTTTTTTACGTACATATGTAACAGGAAAAATTAATGTTTTACATGTATTGCTGGTATTTTAGCTTTGCAAGCAATATCTGTATATTAACCTTTTAGAGTTTAATGTTCAAGTTAGCATGAGTATTCAGCCCTCTCAAAATGTTGATACACTGAAGAAAAACATTCTTACGATTTCCATTTTTAACAGGAATCTGTGTTTTGTTTCAGGATATTGCCATATGGGTGTTTAGCGACGGGAGATCACTCTGGCCTTATTGAGGCTGTTTCTAGTTCAGAAACCATTGCTGACATCCAGTTAAATAGTAGCAATGTTGCTGCTGCTGCTGCCTTCAACAAAGATGCTCTCTTAAACTGGCTGAAGGAATACAATTTAGGGTAACTTCTACAGTTATTTTCTCATCTATAGTGTGAGCTACAAAATTCCTGTAAGTTTCTATTTCCATATTGAGGAATGTGTGGCTCTTCTGGCACTTTTCTTACTACTTATTTTTCTACTATGTCAAATCCTGAGTCAGATTTATGGTGCCTTTTGGAATTCAAACAACGTTCCAGCTGAAATTCTGGCATTTGCAGCATTTTGACTGCATGTTGTTGAATAAGTCATACTAGATTTGGCAAAACAAACAAACAAACCCAAGAAAACTACGTGGGTCTCAAGTCTTGATGTTGTTGCCTTTCATGATATTTGCATTTCTCCTATTTTCCGTAGCTACTTTTTACAGTTATTTTCTCTTAAAGAAGTCTAGTTTTACAGCATCCTAATGGGCTTCTAGTTTAAACAAGTAAAAATCCTTATTAAGGTCAAGGCACAACATGAATTACCAGTAGTATGCACTAATACACTAATATTGTCTGTCTGTTTTTTTTTTTTTTTTTTCTCTTAGAGATGACTTGGATCGAGCCATTGAAGAATTTACCCTGTCTTGTGCTGGCTACTGTGTAGCTACTTATGTATTGGGAATTGGCGACAGACACAGTGACAATATCATGGTCAGAAAAAACGGTCAGGTAAACATCTCTCCCATAGGCAGAATAACTGCGGCATCTCTGTTGTGCAAGAATTATCTGGAGAACTTTTAATTTCTTTAGTGTCTCAGTAAAATTAAATCGACACATTGTTAGAACTGATGTCTTTGTTCACTGAGAATTGAAGAGAGCTTCAAAGAAAGGCCATGTAAGACTAGTGGAAGGACCAACCGATGCCTGTTTAGTAAGCAATTCTATATCAAGTGAGGCTGTTCTACAGAACTTTTTTCAGAACATCCAAAAGGCCTGTTAATGCTTCAGATTCATTGAATAAAAATAGTCTTGGAGAATCTTGCAAAAGACCATCCTTAAGAATACATGAATTACAGTTTTGAACAGCGTAGTTTTCCTGAAGTTGGTCTCTACAGCGTATCCCTGCAGAAGTGTTCAGTGTGGAACTCAGTACCAGCATAATGCTGTGTCTGTGAGTCTCAAAACCTAGAACCTACGTTAACTCTTAGACGTGTATTTTCCTCTTTAATTTTTACTTTCTACTGTAACTTGTCTGATTTTATTTAAATTATTCTGCCCATAGAACTAGCAAGGGTTATAGAAGTGGGAGTTCTGTAGACATTTGCAGTATTCTTTTAAGTTTTTACTTACTAGAAGAAAACTGAAATGTCCTTATCTTTGATTATAAAATGGAGAACTGTCTCAGGGTCTCTGAGATTAACTTAAGTTCTACTGGCCTTGCTCCTGACTTTATGTAGGAAGCCCTTGGATACAGAGTTGTTGAGGCTCATGGGCTCATCATTGGGATCATTTTTCTCTCTGACATTACCAACAAGACGTCTATTGGCAGACATCAGAAGCTAAAACCTGAGATAGTCTTTTGCATGCTAATTTGTAGCAGTGGTCACTCGTAAGAGCGTGGATGTTATCACTGACTTTAAATAAATCTTGAAAAATTTTAAAACTAAATACTCACAAGGGGTCGAAATCATGGGCTGTGGAGGGTAGCATTAGGAGTATAACTGTTCTTGATGTCAGCATCCTGTAGAGGTATTAAAAAAGTGAAATATCTCACTGGAAAAATAAATTATCACTTCTGTTTTTTTAGCTCTTTCATATAGATTTTGGGCATATTCTTGGGAACTTCAAGTCCAAGTTTGGAATTAAAAGGGAACGGGTACCTTTCATACTCACCTATGATTTCATTCATGTTATTCAACAAGGAAAAACAGGGAACACAGAAAAATTTGGTCGGTGAGTATTATTTTGATCTCTTCCTTTTGTAACTGAGATGATCTCTGATGATAATTTCCGGCACAGCAGGAACCTGTCTGGGTTTGGTTTGCTCATTTGTACTTGTGGGGAAGTGGGCTAATGTGCATTTACAATACTATCTACTTCTCTACCCGAGCTAGAATATTCATACAAATTACTTCATACGTCAGAAACTGCAGCTCTGCAGTGGAAAGACACAGTTCCTTTTTATCTCCTACAGCAGGAGATGGCTTCTTCTGGGCTCACCTTTTTTTACCTACAGCATCACTGGGCAGTAGGGAGGGATTCCACAGACTGCTGTTGGAGCAAGATGAAGCACGGGGCTTAGAAACAGGCTCCCTTCTGCCCATCAGTGCACACTCAGCGTGCTCATCAATCCTGGCGTTCTGTAGATGCTTAGGCATATAGAGCCATGCGCTCATCATCCAACACTTTTGCATGCCCCTTCCCATCTGTGGTTAGAGCGCTGCAGCGGAACAAGAAAGCACACGACAAGGGAAGACTGCCCTCTGTCAGTCCTGCCTGTTGAGGCAGATTTTTCATTTTCCCTTCTGTATCATTCTCGCCAATTGACGGGAGGGGCATTCTGAATGTTTTGTGCTCACTTTGCTATCAGTTTTCACAGGAAGAATTTATTGACAGAGAAACGAAATTAAGTACTTGGGGGTATGGCTTGATAAATCTTACGGCTGCTTCTGGTAGAGGAAGCTGTACATATGATTTTAATGGTGTGTCTAGGAAGAATTGAAATCAGCTGCCAGCGACCCATTTCTCTCCTGGAGAGTAAGGAAACCAACCTGTAGCTCCATTTTTAAAATCATGAAGTAAAGGCTGTTAGGTGACTGTGCTATTGCAAGAGCTGTGGAATGCAGAGTACTTGAAATGGCAGTAGGATTCCACTTTCAATTGAAAAATGCCTCAGAAGAGAATTTATTCTTTGAAGTGTAACCTGTCATCTTAGTCTGAAGGGTTCTTCCCATTTCCTGTGGAAATTTACAGATTAGATGCTGGACAGTGGCACCTTTGGGGACGTTGAGCAAGTTCTCGAGTGTCTGTGTGATGGGTCTCTCTGCCAGATCTGGCAGTCGGTTCAATTTTGTCCATGTTTGCAGGAAGGATTTCCCTTCTAGAGAAAGGCTGGATTGGTAGATCCTCTATACAGGATCTTCAGGGTGTTTCAGCTAACAAATTCTGAGGGAGAGTGGGCTCTGGCATTACTTTTGGCATTTTTTGCTCTTTATGAAGAACGGTGGGGTTTTTTTAAAAGCTTTTGGTCTTTTGTACTGATGTTTTAAGGGCTTGTTGGAAAGTCGTGGGGTATTTTTGTGGGAATACATTGGAGGTTCTGTAGACATCTCTGTCCTTTCCTTTCTGTTACTGTGTTCCTACGGTACGTGTGTTACACCAGATAATTTTTGGAAATCATGACATATGTTTATCAACTGTGTAAGTTCTCATGTGTTGTCTTCATTGCATGTGCTTTGTGGTTGAACGTGAAGTTTCCGCCAGTATTGTGAAGAAGCGTACTTGATTCTGAGAAAACATGGAAACCTATTTATTACACTCTTTGCACTGATGTTAACTGCAGGGCTTCCAGAGCTAACCTCTGTCAAGGACATCCAGTATCTCAAGGTAAAGTAAGATTTACAGCTCGGCAGGATTCAGCGTTTTTCCAGTATGTGAATTTTGATTCTAAGATTAATACATTTTAATTGTTTTCCATTTCTCTCAAGATTTCCACATAGTTCTCAAAGCTTTCTTTCTCAGCTCTATGGAACAAGGTCTGTAGTCAGTCCTAGCAGTCGAAGAAAACTAGGACTATACGCTCTTCTCAACCATTCTATAATGAGTTCAGCATCCCTGCATCTTAAATGTAGTCATTTCAGGGGTGTTTTATGTCTTGGCTCATGCACAAGCATAGACCTGTAAAGGTGAAAATTATTTGCTTAATTCTTTTTTAGTTTTAACTTTAAACCCAGAAGATACCACTGATGTAGTGCTTAATGAATAATAGGTGAAAAAGTGTCAAAACGGAAGAAATCAGAATGTGGTTTGTGTCGAGTTGTGGAGGAGGCCTTAACTGTGGTTTTTAAAATTCCTAACAGTACTTGTTTTCCTGCCACCTTAGGACTCTCTCGCCTTAGGGAAGAGTGAGGAAGAAGCACTAAAACAATTTAAGCAGAAGTTTGATGAAGCACTCCGGGAGAGTTGGACTACTAAAGTGAACTGGATGGCTCACACTGTTCGAAAAGATTACAGATCCTAGATTTTTGCATTTGCACTAAGCTGAATGTTACCTTGATAAGTGTTTTTTAAAGGCGATCTGTAGTATGGACCAACGGAACTCGCTTCAAATAAGAAAGAAAACAATGACAAAAAGAAACGGGCTGAAATAATTCCTGAGTCTTTTGCACTCTGCTTCTGAATGCTTGATTCCACGACTGTCTCTACAAATAGTGAACATCCTGGATAATCAGTTCCTGCTGACTTTGCACGCTGAGAGCTACTAGGCATTTTTAAAAATACTTTGGTACTTTATGGAGGTGTAAATATTTGTTTTTATACGTTAGGGTAATGTACTCTAACATACTCAGGAGGTTCAAAGACCTCTGACAGAACTGTTCTTTGTTTAAAGTGGGGACTTGAAGAGTAAATTTTTTTTATATCCTAATCTGGCTAAAAATGATCATATTGTGTATATTTTTCATATGAACTCTGCCCTACTGGCACAGATGCATTAATTCTACTGTAAATAGCAACCACGATATCATTGTACTACAGGGAGGTGCTTCTTCACGTCAGATACCGCTGCCGAAAGTCGGTATTTGTAAGATGGGGAGGGGTGAGAGATGGAGGGGCGGGGGGGAGAGGCATTTGAAAGCAATGCAGTGTCCAGATGTTCAGGGTTGCATGATTTTGTTCCTCTGACATAACAGACAGAAAAGAAGCCCTTCAGTAAGAGGAAAGTTAGGTCAATTCCAACCATGTCTGAGAATCCCTCATTGGTAACGGTCTCCCATTCGGCCTCTGGGGCTTCGTTTTCAACTCCTGAAGAGGCACATTTATTTCAGGTTCAGCAAGACGCTCCTTACAGCTTTACATTGAAATTCCTATCTTGGACTAGTTGTGCCATGCAAACGTACTGACTTATGTATGGAAAATTTTCATTAAATGTACTTCACATAGCGGTTTTTAGAGCATACATACCAAAAAACCCCAAATGTTTGGAAAAGCAAGTGTTTATGGGAAAAGATCATTCCATAAAACACCAATGAGAAGTCATTAATCTTTTCTTTCTGTATTTATTAAAAGCTTGCAGTAATGTTGCTTTACCAAGATATATATGTTGAAGATGGTTGCTGAAGAAACTGGATTTGTTTTAATTTATTTAGTGAGGTACCAGGCTTTTAGGTGCTTAAATGGAGAGCAAATTTGTTACGTGCAATAGGGAACTGCTGGTTAAAAGATGTAACATACTGTTTCTGGACATCAGCAAGATAGACTTTAACTACTGCTCGTTCTCCAAGGAACACTGGTAGCTCTCAATTCTTGTTGACATTTGAAAGAGAATTAAACATATATATTTACTTTTTGACTAAACAGTTGTTTTGCATAGAAATGTTGTTTTATGTAGGAGTTTAATTAAAGGTGGTTTTACTTTGTTGAGAGTGATTTATTATTTCTTGTTGTTGTTCTGGGATTTTGTTGTTTCTTTTAAAGGTCAAGAACTTATCTGGAGCCAGGATGGCGTTTTATGTAGTGGTTCGATTCCCTTGTCCTCACCCTTGGGCCTAAGCTGTCTGAAAAGACCTCTGCTTCTACAGTATTGTAAAAGTAACAAATGGTTTGTGGTTTGTTTTGGTGGGGTTTTGGTTTGTTTTATAATATAGTAGCATTTTAAGTGTGCCATGACCTTTTTAAAATGTTTTTAATTTTTAAAGCAGATGGGAGGAAGAGTAAAAAGAAACTACTTCGCAGGTGACAACTCTGAAAAAAAGTAATTGCATCCTCAGCTAATTCACAGCATATAAATTTGAATAAGTAATCATTCCTGGACATGTTATAAATTTCTGTGAGGCAGAGTACTTGGACATCTCTGGTATGTTGTCTTGCTGAGGGAGACATAACCTTTTCCAGAACTCAAGATAAAGTTGTCAAGTTCACCTTGGCTGCTTGGGGCTGATGTGCAAGGTATGTGGTAGGAGGGAGCGCGATGGCATCGTTGTATCTGTAGCTACAAAGACAAGTCAGTTCCACGTTCCGCCCCAGACTTCTCGTGAGACTTTGAACAAATCATTCAAAGCTGTGCCTTGGATTCCCTTCTGCAAAAATGGAGGAAGTAGCACTGACCTCCAGATGCAGAAACACCTTCCCTCAATTACCACCAGCATATTGCACAGAGTAAAGACGTTTTTGTGTTATGAGATTTTTTGGGATGTGACTTTGATGCAGGTTATAAAAGTACTTGAGATGGGCAGAGTGATTTCCTCACCATCTTCTTTGAAATAGCCAGTATTTAGAGATGATTAGGAAACACTACTTCTGCTCAGTGTTTGTATTGGTTAATAGCTCTGGAATGGGCTATGTTATATTTGGTTGTCTTTACCTTCACTGCGTTTACTCTTGGCAATTTGTTAGCAAGTATGGGAAAAAAAGTTAAGAGGCTTGTTAAATGATGTATTTTCATGTTTGCCAGCAAAAGAAAATGATGCATTTTCCTTGTGTACGTTGAACTTAACTTGGTCTTCAGATAGCTGAGAGCATAGCACGTCTCACAAGAATGCTTTTCCAGGTCGACCTTTCAGGGATGAACCTTAGATGAAGCAGTGTTTATAAGGTCACCAAGGTTAATTTTGTGCTACTTTCATGTTCAGTTTTGAGTAGAGTACTGCTTTGCTGAATTGTTTTAGTAAATAGATCACCACTTTCCCTGGGTTCCCGTCATCCATGCTACAGCTTGTGGCATACATATTTTCATTCAGTAAATAAATGAATAAATGAACTGCTTTGTGAAAAGTAGGAGGAGAGACAGCCTGTCCTCCACATTTTGTCATCGAAGTGGAGAATACTGGAATTTTGTCACGTCAGTCCATTAATTATTTCTGTACTTAACCTCCCAATATCCAGCTATAGTATCAAAGTGGTAGGTTAATTTGGGCTGAGTGGGATCATATTTTTTTCTTTTTCTGAGCCATTATTTTAGACCATTTGCAGTATTCAGAAGGCATCAACTGGTCAGATTACAATATGAGAGTTTAAAGATTTTGATCATAACAGTGAGTAGAAACGTAACCTTTTTAAATGTGGAAGCTTTGGAAAAAATGTAGCTCTATGCAGCTGTAGAAAAGAAACGTAAGCTACGACTGTGGTATGAAACACCTTCGGTTCAGATGGTCTCATCTTAATTACTTTGCTCCAAGCCTACTTCTAATTGGGTCTGCACATTTCCACTGGAAAAATGACTTTTCTTGAACCAATTCTGCTTCTCGAGGCCCTCATTGTATCTGATGGGAAAAGATACCTAGACACTGCTTTATAAACAACAACTGAAATTGGGTATATGTAGCATATATATTGTATAAATTTGTTCTGTTTTTCTTTTGATTGCATGATTACTTAATGTGTTTGCTTTCTTTACCTTGTATCATTTGATTTGTGACAAATGGTGAGAACTGTTCAGAAGACTGCTTGACAAAATCCCTTGGGAGGCTGCCCTGAAGGATATAGGAGCCCAGGAAGGCTGGACATACTTCAAGAGAGAAGTCTTAAAGGCACAGGAGGAGGCTGTCCCCGTGTGCTGAAAAACAAGTAGGCGTGGAAGGAGACCAGCGTGGCTGAACAGGGACCTTCGGCTGGACCTCAAGAACAAAAGGAAAGTCTATGACCTTTGGAAGAGGGGGCAGGTCTCTCATGAAGACTATAAGGATACAGCGAAGTTATGCAGGGAGAAAATTAGGAGAGCCAAAGCGCAGCTAGAGCTCAACCTCTTAACAGCTGTTAAGGATAACAGCTATAAATTCTATAAATTCATTAACAACAAAAGGAGGATTAGGGAAAATCTTCCTCCCTTATTGGATGCAGAGGGAAACATAGTCACAAAGGATGAGGAAAAGGCTGAGGTGCTCAATGCCTCCTTTGCCTCAGTCTTTAGCAGTGGAACTAGCTGTTCCCTGGGCACCCAGCCTCTTGAGCTGGGAGACAGGGAGGGGAAGCTGAACGAGGTCATCACAATTAAAGAGGAAGGGATCAGTGACCTGCTACGCCGCTTGGATGCGCACAAGTCTATGGGACTGGATGGGTTACATCCAAGAGTGCTGAAAGAGTTGGCAGATGTGCTCGCCAAGCCACTTTGCATTATCTACCTGAAGTCGTGGCTAACTGGGGAGGTCCCAATGGACTGGAGGGTAGCAAATGTAGCGCCCATCTACAAATAAGGCAGAAAGGAGGATCCGGGAAACTATAGGCCTGTCAGTCTGACCTCGGTAGCAGGGAAGGTCATGGAGCAGATCATCTTGAGTGCCATTACAAGTCATCTAATGGACAAGCAGGGGATCAGGCCTAGTCAGCATGGGTTTATGAAAGGCAGGTCCTGCCTGACGAACCTAATCTCCTTCTATGACAAGATGACCCGATTATTGGATGAGGGAAAGGCTGTGGACATTGTCTACCTAGACTTTCGAAAAGTATTTGACACTGTCCCCCATAGAATTCTCATGGAAAAGCTGGCAGCTCATGGCCTGGATGAGCATGTGATCTGCTGGATCAAGCACTGGCTGGATGGGCGGTCCCAAAGAGTTGTGGTCAATGGAGTTAAATCCAGCTGGTGGCCGGTCACAAGTGGTGTCCCTCAGGGCTCAGTGTTGGGACCATTTCTGTTTAACATCTTTATTGATGACCTTGATAAGGACATAGAGCGTATCATCAGCAAGTTTGCAGATGACACGAAGCTAGGTGGGAGTGTTGATCTCCATGAGGATAGGGAGGCTCTACAGAGAGACTTGGATAGATTGGACCGATGGGCCAATGCTTACGGTATGAACTTCAAGAAGCCCAAGTGCCGGGTCCTGCACTTGGGCCACAGCAACTCCATACATCGCTACAGGCTTGGGGCAGTGTGGCTGGAGAGCTGCCTGGCAGAAAAGGACCTGGGGGTTCTAATTGACAAGAGGCTGAACGTGAGCCAGCAGTGTGCCCAGGTGGCCGAGAGGGCCAACGGCATCCTGGCTTGTATTAGAAATAGTGTGGCCAGCAGAAGGAGGGAGGTGATTGCCCCCCTGTACTCAGCACTGGTGAGGCCACACCTTGAGTATTGTGTCCAGTTTTGGGCACCTCAATACGAGAGAGATATCGAGGTGCTGGAGCGAGGGCAGAGGAGGGCAATGAAGCTGGTGAAGGGCCTGGAGAATAAATCTCATGAGGAGCGATTGAAGGAGCTGGGACTGTTTAGTTTGAGGAAGAGGAGGCTGAGGGGAGACCTCATTACTCTCTACAACTACTTGAAAGGACACTGTAGAGAGTCTGGTGCTGGTCTCTTCTCACAGGTAATTAGTGACAGAACAAGAGGGAATGGCTTCAAGCTGCAGCAGGGTAGGTTTAGGCTGGACATTAGGAAGGAATTCTTCACAGAAGGAGTGCTCAGACACTGGAATAGGCTGCCCAGGGAGGTGGTGGAGTCACCATCTCTGAATGTGTTTAAGAGTCGTTTAGATGTGGTGTTAAGGGATATGGTGTAAGGGCGAACTTTGTAGAGTGGAGATGATGGTTGGACTCGATGATCCCAAGGGTCTTTTCCAACCTGAATGATTCTATGATTCTATGAACTGCTGGTTTTACACTCCTGCTCGTCCTGCGTTTGATTTCCAGGGAAAGAGCTCCCATGGATTTGCCCCTCACCAGTGAAGTTGCTTTCACCAGTTCATGTGCTAGCGAATGCCTTTGACAGAGCCTATTCATATATTTAATATAATAGAGTCCGATATTCCTCTTTAATTTTCTAAAGCTATTGGAATCGGATAATTAAATAGTACGGGCTCTTAGTAATTAATATGTCAGGCTATGATAATAGCTTTATTCTTTAGAAATGATTTCAAGCCTAAATCTTTTAAGTATGTAATCAGTATTTCTTTTATTATTCTTTCACAATATATTGTATTAATTTAATTATGTGTCTGAGCTGGCTTTAAAATCTAAAACCGAAATCCCGTGCTCACATAATGCATTCCAGTTTCTGGCAAGTTTTCTTAAAATAATTTTTAAAATAACTTGTCTGGCATAATACTGCCGAGAGATGAGGGAGCAGAGCTCCCTTGATGGAGAACAAGTTTTAGTAGATGCTGCCATACGAAATGGCGATGCTGCATCACTGTTTGACATCAACATTTACATATGGCTGTGGGTTTTCTATAGACAAATGTGCCCCATTCTGGCTTGGCTTGTGAGAGAAAAGTCAGACTAGGCTCAAGGTAGTGGTTTTGTGGCCTGACCACAATACCACGCTGACTGCTATTTCCAGTGCAAAACTGTTTTGTTCGAGGCACATCTGTCTGCCACTGACTTGGTGGATATAGTCTGGGCATAAGGTTAGTAGTGAAATTATTTCTGTAGCTGGAATCAGTCACAGTAAGATCATAATCATAAAATCTCAAGGGATTAAACGGACATAGGAACTGCTGATCTTTCGTGTTTTGGCATGTCAGTTCAGAGAACTAGCTTTGCCGTTCCTTAGCAAATTTGTGTAGATGGCGTGGATGTGAAAGCTTCCTCTGACATCTTCTGTGGGAACAGCGTGCATAACCTCATGCCCACGTGGGTCACTTACTGAGGGAGCGCAGCTAAATATCCCTTAGTTCAGGGGCTGGGGGGTCAGCAGAGCTGGATTTTCTAATGTTTCCATGGGGACATTAGGGACTTTTTCATATAAATCTGAGCATGCGGAAGGAGCAAACGTGATCTCAGGAATGTGCAGTACCAAGCAGATCTCTGAAGCAGATTTCAGTAGCCAGTCCAAGAAAGGTGCAGTAATTTTAACGGCTAATGCTACTGAGAAAACTTTAGTGTGCCGTTTGTCCTACCTCAATGCATAATAAAAATCTTGTTATTCTTTCCAAGCATGACTTCATGACTGATCAAGAACAGGGCGCGTGCTTCCGCCAGTGCTGACCAGGGAATTTATTTACCCCGCTTACATTACTAGCTGTTCTTCAAACAGCGTAGCAAAATAGCATTAACTGTTGGTGAAGTGAGGAGAAGAAAAAGCTTTTTCCTTTAATGAGCTGGATTTGCATACTACTATTACTTGGATGACTTTCCAACCGAATAGCCCACATGAGGAGCTTGCTGTCTGTCCTCTAGCAAACCACAGGGGAAAATTCTACTAGTCAGATGCTGATGGAACTTTACTTGTTATGTCACCTCTAGAACGCTTGGCTAAATGCCAGCTCAGCTATGTAACCTATTTTAACAGGTTTTAGTGGATTGGACTGTCAGATTTAAAATAACGCTGCTGCGATGAGTTAGTCCTTCATCCTTTCAGTCTATCACCTTGTTTTTCCGCAGGTGATTGTCTGGAGAAGCTCCCCCTGGCATTGCTTGATGAAGAGGCATGGGGATGAATATGTATTTCTTAAGTAATGGCATGGCTTATTCTTGGGAAACCTGTGAAGGATCACAGTTTAAGAATAGCAGTCATAGAGGAATGTAAAAGGTTAATTCTGATTTGCCAGACATGGTTTGGCTTTTATGAAGCAAATGAGCAGAAGCGACAATCAAGCACCATGGAAACATGCTTTCTGAGGGATTACAACTGTGTAGCGCAAGGATGTTTGTAAGATCTAATTTTTGGCTTTAGAAGTCTGCGTTTGGGCAGGAAGTCTGGGCACTTGCTGGGAGTGCCCAGAACAAAAGTCTGGGCAGAAGTGAGGAAGCTGATAGAGGTTCATTCCTATTTATGAATCCTGCCTAAGGTTTTCCGCAATGTATCTTACCTAACGGGCTTTGCCCCGTGAGCATTCTCAGGATGCGCGTTTGTGACCTGACCACCTGTATGACGCAGGCAAAACAGCTCATTCTGGTTTCTGAAATTGTCTCTATACCTCCTTCGCTTAAGGAGCATTGAGTGTTCACAAAGGGAGCTGAGCAGTATTCCTCGGGATAATGTGGAGTGTGGGAATGTTGTATACATGGCTCTGAATTCTTCCTGTTGAAACTGTTTTCCATGGGGGGATGACCAGCAGAAGAATGTCTGACATAGCTCAAAGTATTCCCCAGGGATAGGAAAAAAAAACTGGATTCCAGTCCCCTTGCCAAACATTCATTGGAAGAAAAATGGAACATCTCCAAAAGGGGAGCGGGAAGAACAGAGAGCGAGTCCTTTCCCCTGTGGACTAGCAGCTTGGGAATTTAGGAAGAGGAATGATGAAACAAAGGTCCAGGCTTCCCAGCCCGTGTTCTGTGTGCTTGGCTAAATAAAAGATCCCTTAATATTCATGGCTATGGGAGACACAGTCTGTTTAGCCTGTTCCCTAACAAATAGCAAGGAATTCATCCTGCGTATACAGTTGTGCCAGTTGGCATGGGGGGAGATGATACATGCTGCTCAGCTGGCGGTAATCTGCTCCAGAGGCTACTTCCACCATTAACTTGCATTTATGAATTCCGTAAAGGTAAGTAGTCTTGCCTATGCCTGGATCTTAATGCCACCCACCTCCTACCATTGTGTCTTGGCTAGTCACCGTGGTCGCTGGGCAAGTCTTTCCATGCATTGTGAAGGAAATGGAGATGGGCATCTCAAGGTGCAGGTTCCACTGGTATACTTAAGCTTTGAATACTGTGTTATTTGGCGCTGTACTACACAGATCTTAAACCCAAAGAAGGCTTAAATACTTTGTAAGTTGCAATGATTATTGCTCCTTTTAAGGAGAGGTGCTGGATCATAAGTTAGGAGTTGAAAGTCCATAAAAGTTCAGAAATTCTAGAAGGGAATTGGAATGTGATCTGCAATTTTTGTGGCCAGGATAGCCTCTAGAAGCCCCTTTCTCCCATCAAATTGCATATCCATGCTAGTTGATTTAAAAATAAAAAGTTTAATATTCCAGACCACAAACAACACTGAAACATACCTAGGCGTTACAAGTAAGTGTAATGCACCCAGTGGTTCTGCATTTAATATTCGCTTTCTCTTTTGGAGCTCAATGAGATAATCTTGTTTTCTTGAGAGGAAAAAGAAAACGCTTTGAAAATGTTTCTGAAACGATTCCCTGTTCTTAATAGCTGAGAAATTTTAGCTCCTACTTACAAATCTTTTTTTGCAGAGTTTATGCTAGTTAAATTAGTGAATGTGCATCTGCTATATATAGTAAGTATGAACTACAGTATGGCTGTAATTGCTGACGCTGCGTGCAGATTGCACAGACCAAAGATCCATTCAGCCTGAATGGATCCGAGCTTTAGCGTTTTGGATGTAGTCAGGCACCGACAAGGCACCCACACCGCACCTTTAATCACCTTTACGTACTTGACCTTCTGCAATCAATGTATTAGAGCTGGTGTCTCCTCCCCTGTCGTAGTGATCAAGCAGGCTGTGGGCAATGAAGCTGCTTTCTGAATGCAGTGTCTCACACTTTCTGCAGACGAGGATTTCACATTTTGGACACATTTTCCCAGAGTGCGGCTGCCTCAAAGAACATATTTCCTCCCGCGCTGGCTTCAGCTTTTTGGAACCTTTCCTGTGTAAACATCTCCTCTTGTCTTCAAAAAGTTGACTTCTTCCCTGAGGGCTAGAACAGTCAGAAAGAAAGGTGACAAGTTTAACCTGTACACTTCCTAGATGAATGAGATCAGCAGAAGCAATTAGTGTGTGATTTATGAACCCTTCCTGAGGCTGTAGCTATGACACGCCAGGAGCAGGTGCAATGCGTGGTCACCTGCAGAAAACAGGAAGGGACAGAAAAAGTAGAGTCTGGCTCTGGTGCTGTGATGGTAGTGACAAGCCCTTAGATTTAAAACATAGACTTATTAAAAAGATTGTCACCATTTAAACAAACACATAAAAAAAAAATAAGTCAACTAGCTAGGTAGGAGCTTTCTATTCAGTTCTTTAATACACAGCTTTCCCGTGCGTGATCGTGGCGTGAGCCTTGTGTTTGCATGAAAACAAATTTCATACAGCTCTGTGTATCTAAATTACCGGCTTCGGACGTAGTAGACCTCACCTATGCTGTCATAAAGGTGCTTTTTCCACTTGCATGCACTAGTAATTACGCTGGCTAGTAGATAAGCCCTATATTGTGCTATCCTTGAATAGAGATGGCAGGGGTGAAAGAAAAGCACTCTTCATTGAATTATATACCATTGTGTTTTATATAAAATAGTACTTCAAGATCAAGACACTAACCTACATAATTCCTTACGAGAGCTTGCGAACCAGTGCTGCACTGTAGAGACAAGCTGATTTGGCCACACCCTGTGAGAGTTCTGTAGGCCCTAGTGACTTGAATGATTTTAAAAACCACTGCTACGCAATGCGTGTGTAGAAACACATCCAACAAAAGCTGAAGACTGAGTCTTTCCATTAACGTGCGAGTAGCACGGGAGGAGGATGCTGTGTTGCTATTTTGGGGTTTTTTTTAGATCAAACTGGGAAAAATCCATATTCATCACAAATAAGGATCAAGGAAAGCATGGTTTTACTGCTTCAGTTGTACTTCTCTGCCTCCCAAATGCATGCTTCAGTGAAATTATGGACAACAGAGAGAACTCACAGCTGTAATTCACTAACTCCTTGGATGTTTGACTATGTTTCCAGTCCAGTTCCTCAGCAGTGCAGCAAGACAAATCCCAAAGCAAAGCCCTCAGTATTAGCTGTTCTGCAATTGGATCAGTCCAAGAGAAGAATCTGGCTCTCGGGATCATTTCTGGGTAGTGTACTTTAATCTTCTGTCGAGCTTGTAACCAGCTGCTGTGGCTATCAAGCGTAATGTAGTTAGCTGAGTAATTGCTGGGACTTGTGTGCACTTCCTGCTAAGACGGTAATTTCATGTAATTATCAAAGACAGACTCTTTTTAGGAGATCTGTGTAGAAAACAGCTCTTGTAATGGATAAGAAAAGACACTTTTTGGAAACTCCTCCCGATCTTAGCATGATGCATACACTAAGTTTACCTCATGGTAAGGAAGAATAATACGAAGCATAAAAGCCCCAGAAGAGAATTTCTAATCCCGTAAGAATGATGATGATAACTCAAAGCTAATACATGCACAAAGCAGTAAGCTCAAACTCATTTTTGCCTCTGCCTCTGCTTTTTAACTTCGGTTAAAAAGAAATAGTTTTGCATTGCTTGTCTGTTTTTTTTTCTTTTTTTTTTTCCTTCTTTTATCTGAAAAGTAGTAAGCATAAAGGCGCTATTACAGGAACATAAGCAATAATTATGCTCTGATTCAGGAAACTCGGTAGCACTAACTTTGTTGAACAGTGATTTTGGGTGCTGCCCATAGGTTGCCACTGTCCGTTACACCCTGGAGCTATGGATATTGGTTCAACAAAAATGGCAGCAATGCTATTCCTAGAAACAGTGTCCTGGGTTGTCACAACAGGCAGCGCTTGTGTGTAGGCACAGGAACAGAGATGCTGCCCCTCCAGATCTCTCTTGCTGGGTGGGAGGAAGCATACGGAAATGATTATAAGATAAACATGCAGACACCCAAGGTTTGGAGACCTTTATTTCATACCTGCTTCTGGCAGTGACTTGCTAGTTTTTAGATCAAGTTGTTTGATTAGCCTGTAATTGTTCTGTTGTTTGTTAATACAGCAGAGGTAACAAAGGTGCCTGTGGCTCTTTGAAAGGTGCTCTGGAAATATTTATAAGATTTTTTGGTTAAAAATGTATACAAAATATAACCTTGGATGTACTTACAGTTTATTCTTAGGAGATCCAGAGAAGAGACTCAATCCAGAAAATCTCTTCTTAAATAGTCGCTCTCGCTTTTTTCGGCTGTGCTTGCCGTCTCCTATGCTTTCTTCTGTGAGGTCCTTCTTTCCTTTGTGCCAGCTCATTTTATCTGTCGTAACAGCAGCACCTGCTTAAAGGAAAGCAGAAGTCTGAGTAGCTTTTTGGAAGTCTCTCCTTTACTGTGTTGCACCTGGCGAAGTCTGGATCTGTTGCTCTACAAACCTGTAAGTGTCCTGGTTCCGCAGAAGGTTTGGTCGAGATCAGTGAGCAGCCGCTTTCCATCAGATGGAGCAAATACCTGCTTTGAAAAATCCTGCAGCACAAGGCGACTCTGGATATTCTTGCTCAACCACTATTCCACATAATTATGGAAAGTAGGCTTGGACATTAAATATAATAAATATTTTCTTCTACGTGCTCTTTCATGATTAGGCTAGTTGCTGAAAACCAAGAGAGGAGGCGGCTCATTTGATAAAAGCGAAGAACCAGGAGCCAATGAAAGAGTTTTGCGCAGAGAACAGAAGCAGTGAAACAAATGTGAGATGGAACAAACACTGCAAAGCAAAAACCAGAACCCTGAAAAGATGAAGAACCAACTGGGGATTTTAGTTAAGGCTTGGAAATTGTTTCCTTTTTCTTTTGATAAAGCAGTTGATTAGTCTGCATTTCCGCGTTGCGTTGCTTTGTCTCCAAGAATTATCCCTTTGGCCTCTCTGATTGAATTAGTCTCTCTCCTCTACATTTGATGCTTAGTAATTGCATTAACTTTCGGTTGCTTGACTTGGAGGGTCGCGTTCGCCCCCTCCTAATGATTGGAAGCGCTCGTCTGTTCCTACCTCTTCCAAATATTTTCCACAAATTGTCTAAAACAAGTCACACACAGTTTGTAGGCTTAAAAACAAAACTGACAACCATTTTGAACTATGCGCTTTTCTGATTTTACTCTTCATCTTCCCCCTCTCCCACCCCCAACCAGCCTTTTAAGGACAGTTCTCCTTAGCCAGTTCTTACTGTAGGATATACGCAGGCAGAAGGGACTCACTCTGCAAATGCTTTGCGGGGTCACGCCCTGAAATGGTTTTTCATTGTGTTATAGTTATTTACCAAAATATTGACGCACGTGAACAAGAAACTATGAATACCTCAAAGGAACAAAGTGACACACCTTGCTAGTCATGCTTGGTGACAAGACACCCGGCTTTTCAACAGAACCTAGGTAAGGTGGACCTGTTTCTCCCACAGAAATGGCAGAAAAGATTGTTTATGAAAGAAATTACGACCAGTTCATTGACCTGTAAGAGGAAACTGACGCTCAAGAATTACTATGCTATTAAGAAATGAATAAAAATTTGTGAATGAAAGAAAATTACACAGCTCGAAATTATAGACATCTCTTCAGTTTTTAATTTTTGACAAAATACCCTGCAAGTGCAAGAGCCGTTTTAGGAATACAGTGGTGCTGAGGTGAAGCTTTGCAGAACAGACCAATCTGTGGCTAATAAAATCAGCAACCGGGGAGGCAGGAATCTACCTTATCTCCGAGAAGTGAGCTTCAAAGGCTTCTAAATGCAGGGTCTTTCAGTACTAATTCCACTTGTCTAAAAGATCAAGAGGGAAAATGTAACATTGGAAGTACAGATGTAAGTATGTGGAAATTGGTGACAAGGAATCGAAGATATGCAGAAGGGATCTTTTTTAAAGCCTTTTAATCAATAATTTTTTAAAAAATGTACTTTGGACATATATTGTATAGTATTTAATTTCTGTTCTTTTATAGATGAAGTTATCCGGCTATGTTGAGTTTCCAGTGTAATTAATTCTAATGATGTACGGGGAACTCCTCCTATACTTTAACTGGATGTTTAAATGCGTTGACAGATCAGAAGATTTAAATACCCAGTATTTGAATAATTGATTTCTTTGCCTTGCTTTTGTTCTCTGCTTAAATCTTGTGAAACTTGACTACCATTGCTTTGAATATACTGAATAATTGCCCTCACCTTTCTTACTTAGCAATACTGTTTGTTGGGGTTTTTTGTGAGCTAAAGTAGCCAATAATAGTGTTATTGGGGCGAGCTCTGAGATTTACTTTATTATGTGGTCAGACTGTAATCCTATAGATTACATAATGACTCTTTAAAACAGGAATCCTACTTGTAGATCTGGGAGAAAATATGTTTCCTTCAGATGAAGATCACGTAATAGCAATGGGCAGCATTTTCAGGAACCTCAGTAGGTTGTCCCAAATTAATTATAAGCAAGGTCTAATACCTTCAAGACTTCAGATGTCAAAACTGATTTGCACTGATGCTTGCTGTTGACTGCTTTCATTGCTGGACTACCTGAGCAGTGCATTGGTGTCTCTGTAACTGCTTTCATATTTATAAATATGATTTCAGGACAAAGTATGAATGGTATGGGGTAAATGAATGGATGGGGTAAAAAAAAAAAATGACAACCCAAATATTTACAAAGGAGACTGATAGATTTCCCTACCCAGGTCTGTCAGGCTAAAGATGCAGGGAACTATTTTCCAGAAATGGAGCGTTTCCAAGGCCATTCCTCCAATTGCAGCAGCACACGGCTGCCCTGACCCAGCTGATATCCCCTGGGGCAAAAGAACCAAACAGCCCCAGAGGTCAAACCTTTGTCGCAGGGACCGTCATGCAAACACACAGCGCAAAGGACGCCAGACAGGAAAGGAGGTCTGGAGAGAGGAAATTACGTGACTAGCAACTTGGGAAAGATTTCGCTGTGTCCCCAAGATGCAGCTTTTCTGATCCAATTCTGTGTCTTAATTAAATAAAATTTAAGCTGTTTGAACTAATTCTGATCATATTATTTTTGCCACCACAGGGTGTCTCTGCATCTCTTCTTACACCAAAGGCTTTGGTAGCCTTTAATGGCAAACTGTAATCTCAAGGGAATGTAGGGCTGCAGGAAAATGTCCCCCAGATTAGGTGTGGATTTTCTTCAGGATCATGAGCCTTCTTGGGTTGGAATGGTGATGCCTTCATTAGCTGGTAGGAAATTCTACCTTAGCAAGGCCATAGCCCAATGATGCTTTTTAATTTGGGGTTTTTTTTGAGAGCTCACCTGTATCAGATCAAAGAAAGCTGTGGCCATATGGTGTGGTGCACCAATCTAGCTTAAGCTCATTCTGCTCTATGGCTACAATGTTTGAAGCATCATCCCTGTACTGGCGCACTTCTGCTAAAGCAGGCAAGGTGTCTGCCATTTTACCTTCATGCTTCTCTTTCAATCAGGATAAAGCTGGCATGAAGTCAGCATAAACACTGTATCATGTGCTCCGGATAGTTTGCATATTAGAAATGTTTCATGTTGGGTTTGGGGTTTTCCAGGATTTTTTTGAGTCTTAAGAGCTTTGGTCTAGCATCAGTAGTTACTTGTTCTACCCTCCATATAGTCAGGACATGAAGCGATACCGCAGGAAGGTCTACATAGTGGGTCCTTCTGCCCCAGGAGCTCCTGGCCACACTAGCCATGCATGACTTTTCATTTCCTCAGTATTCAAATGTGGTTTGAGTTTTAGGACTAAAAAGATAACGTACCTGGTAGCAGGTGGCCCCAGTATTGGGCTTAAGTCTACGTGTGGGTGTTGGTGTGGCTGTATGCTGTGTGGGTATCATAGAAACATATCGTCGTCTATGATATCTGAAAATTAAACTGTCCTCTGGAGGAAAGTGTTATGGAGGATTTCCAGGTGAGAAGTGCTGAGCTAAGTGGTCTGTGGATGAACAAAGCTTAAAGCTAGTCAGGAATCTTCTGATAGCCATCTGCTTACGTCAATTGGTTGAAACTCCAGCTTTTCATACAGAAAATCCAGTTTGAAGTATTTTTTACTCCAGGAAAAACATCAGGAAAAGTTTGCCAGGGCCAGTCTGTTATGAGTGCAATATGGCAGCAAGCTCTCAGTGATGTGGTCAAACACAGAAAACTAAGGCTCAAAGTGCTGCCCTGAGTGATATTTATTTATTAATGTAAATAATTACCTTCAGTAGAAGAGACAGAATGACCCTCCAGTGGCAGTAGGTACGATGAGTCTCCAATGCAGTGAGCAAGCTCTCAGACAGCAGAGGGAGAAGGAAGAGAGGTTCCTGTGACTGAGTCACTCTGAGGCGTTCCACCCTTCCTAAGGGGCTGGTTCCCCCTCAGAGATGTCAGGGGCTTGTATCTGAATCAGGCTGTGGTAGTGTCTGAGCCTGGATTTAGGCAACAACTGAGTGTCCTAATGTCTGGGCTATGTACCACTGCTGTGGGTGTTGTGACATTCCTTGGTTACTTTCATTCTCTGTGAAAATAATCAACGGGTTGATAACAAGTTTAGAGATTGGGAGTGATGCACTGCTCACTCCTAGTACTTGTACCTTTGCCTGTTTCTTTGAGGAACAACTCACCTTTTCTTTGTTTTCCACATGCAGAAAACACAGATTTGATTGATGACACCAATGTACTTTGTCACCAACAGGCAGGCCAAGATCTGAGCTCTAGATACTTAGAAAAGCTCCGCTGTGTGCTTGGTAAGCCCTTGCCTTACTTGGGTAGATACCTGATTTTAAAGGCTTGTGCTAGCTGTCACTGAAATTGACGGAAAGTTAGTGAAAATAGTGACTGGCGGAGTATCTTCTTATGAGTAAAACAGAACAAGGTATCATTGGGGACAGCAATGTCAAGTTCCCACTTCTTGAAAAACAGATTGCCTAGATTTCCTTCTTCCGTGGCCTCCATTTAGACTATGTGATTGCCTTGGTTTAAGTCCGAAGGAGCATGTTCTGCTTCAGAAGTTTTCCTCTGTACAGGGACGGGGGGTGTGCAAGAGAAGCGCCGATGTTAATGAAGGGGTTTCAAGGGGGAGATTGGATGCCTGGACCTAGGTTGAGCGCAGGGTGAAGGCTGCAAGTGCTCGAAGCCAGGAGCAGAGAGACTTGGCAATGGCTGTATTTCATCTGAGAGACACAATCATGGAAGAAGCAATGGTTGACCTAGCACCTTATCTGCCTCTGATTTTACTCTGTGTTATGGGTAGGGATTACAATCCTGACAATTTTCTTTTTTTTTTTTTTTTCATTTGCAAATACTCACCCATGACAGCGCAGATTGAACTGCACTACCTCTCATGATTTTCTTCTTCCCCTGCCTTTTTTTTTTTCCTTTTTTTTTTTTTTCTTTCTCTCTAGAGAGGAAAGGGAGAAAGAAGGTGGTGACAGAAACACACAAAGGTTTTCATCTAAATCGCCCCCAAGGCTCCCGGCTGGAGGGAGCCCGGCTCTGGTAACCACCCCCCGGCCAGACGTGTCCTGCTCCGCACGGGAGGCGGCGGGATGCGGGCAGGAGCCAGAGGCTCCGTTTGCGTTAGTCGCCCCGGGACTTTCTCCTGCCTGGCACGAGGGTGGGGAGGGGGTACCTCTGTGCCTTGCCTCTGCTTCCTACTCTGTGATGTGAGGCACAGGCATGCTCAGTAGCCGGTGCCTACCCCTCCTATCTCAGCAACAGTGCCTACACTACTAGGAGACCGCTTGCAGCAGGAGCAGAGCCGGAAAGCCATCTTAGCTGGAGAGGGAGGCAGCAGACCCTGGGCCGCTCGGCAGCCGCTCCCCCGCACACATGTGAGTAGCGGGCGGCCCTGCCCGACCCCGCAGCCCCCCGCAGCCGGGGGCCCTGCCCTGCCCTGCCCTGCCCGGGGCTGTCCCACGCCCGGCTGCCCCGCAACGAAAGGCGGGTGGAAAGTTCCCAGCCGCGGCGGGGGCAGGAGAGTTGCTGTGCAGACTTCGGGGGAGTCGCTGGGTGTTACCCTGTTGCTTCGGCGGCCGCGGGGGGAGCAACTTCCGCGAGCCGGCGCGGGGTCGGGGTGTGCGGGACGTGCGGGGTGGGTGGAGGGACGGGAGCGGGAACGAAACGTCCGAGCTGCCGGAGCCTCTGTGGGCGGCATCCGTGCGGCTGCGGGCGCTGGGGAAGGACGCGCAGGGCGTGGGGCTCGGCGGGTGTCTCCGCTGCCGCTGTTAGCCGGCGGGCACCTCGGCGGGGCTCTCGCTGCTGTTTACCCAGCTGCCAGACAGCAGTGGAGAGGATTATCGACGCGGTGCCAACTCGGGTTAATACTCGAAAGGAAATGCTGGGCCAAGGTCCTCAACAGGTTCAAGTCAGGATTGTTTGATAGCCTGAGTCACGCAGTGCTGCTGACCCACAGCTAATGGCTCCTGTTCATTTTCACTGCTTAATGAAATGTTCTCTCCCAAATACTAGCTGTCTGATCAATTCAGCCTCACCATCTCCAGTACCAATGGCTTCCTGTCAGCAGGGCTTGATAATAATCTGTTCCTTCTTGTTTGCATCTCTTCAAATATCTCTTGCAAGTCTTTACATTCAGCATTAATGACAGCGTTAGCGTTCTCTGCTAGGCAGTGATGAAACCCCCAAAGTCAATTCTGAAACGAGAAGTGTGCTGAGGTAAGTAGGAATTGATCCAGACCCCTGTTCATTCACAAAAGCGTTCAGGTAGCTAAATGCATCATTTTACTATCGTCTCAATCGCTCATTCCCAGTGACACCTAAGGGACAGCCAGAGAAGATGTCTAAAACAAACAGTCACTCACACCTGGTGCATGGGACCAAATATTGGTGGTATTGGGTGGTCTTGGAAGAACTGGAGCTTGGTTGATACAAGATGGGGAGTGGAAACATTCCTGGCAACCTGTGATTAGATTACTTTTAAAATATTTCCAATAACCAACGTTCCTCATAAGGGTTTTCAAAATAGAGTCTACATTCACATATTCTGAAATGTTGGATTTTTTTCTTTAATGCTATTTCCTATATAATATCTCGGACAATAAGCTTTTGTCCATGTTGTCTAAAATGTTTCCAAAGCAAGGAACACTTTGTAAGTCAGAAAAATTGCTATCTAAAAGAAGATTCCTTGTGTAAACACTGGACTCCATCTAGCAAAAGCCAGTTTGTTGTAAGCTTCTGTTGCCTAGTTTTGTTTATATCAAGAGCCAGAGGATGACATCAAATACTTTTATTTGTATGTGACCTGTTCCTCAATGATTAGTACAAGAGTTTGCTGCTGCAGTATTATACAATCTAAGCTGTTCAGACACAAAGCAATAACTCGTATAAAGTTTAACTTAACCTGTGTATATTTTGGTGTCTGTGTATATAGGTGTTCATGAAAGCATTTGTAAATAAAGCAGATAAGGTGATGCTAATGTAACTTGCTCATACTTCTTCTGTAGGGGACTCGCATGAGACTTCTGGCAAAAATTAGAAGAAAAAGGGAAAGCAGGTTTTGTCTATTTTGGCAATATAGACTTTCAGTTTGATAATCAAAACAAAGCCAAGACAAATAAGCAGCTTGTCATTGGCAGCGTCAGTTGGCTTCTGTTTCATTGCCAGCTATTGTAATGAAAACTTTTTTTTGAACATCTGCATGAATATCATGTCCCAGTAGCTTCTGAGTTACTGATGAACAACAGAGATAAATGTGTATTAGCTGCTGACTTGTAGCGGCAGCTATAGTCCAGTTCAGTGGGCTATAAAAGCTAATTGCCAGTGAGCACCAAATACTCTGTGGAGTTTCTCCTGCTGCGACACCTATAGAGCATTGCAAACATGGACTCTTCTCGTGTGTGTATACAGACATGCACATAAGACATGGTGCTGGGTCTTCAACTGGTGTGAACTAGTGTCAATAAAGAGGTCCCTCACTGAGTCAAATGACGGCTCCATCTATCCTGGCGTGCTGTCCCTTAAAGCAGCTTGCAGGGAGTGCTCAGGGAAGAGTACAAGAAAACAGCAGGTATGCAGTGGTATTCCCAGAATACTTTCCCAGTTTCCAGTGGTTTAAGGCTCAGGGAGTGTCTGAACCTGAGGAGAGTTCTTTGCATTTCATGACTGCCAATTGGTGTTGGTGTTCTTTCAGGAAGGTGTCCAGGTGCTCCGTGTGCAGTGCCCTGTGGCAAGGAGCTCTACAGCTGGACCGTGCAGGGTGTGAAAGCCTCTTCCTGTTGGTTTGGAGCTAGCAGGTTCTGTGTAGCTGTGACATAAAAGTGTTGAATGAAAGGAGAAGGATACAAGAGGGATCTAAAGCAAGAACTGAGAAGGGTTGTACCATGCCATGGCAGCTGTGAAGACTTTTCCAGGCGTAAGGGAGAGCACTTATTTGGAAAAGGTATGAGGAGCAGTGAAGGCAGATGAGGAGAAGAAAATGGCACTCAAAACTGAGGGGCTTTGTTCCTCTCTGGAAAATAGACTAACAGCAGCAGGTGAAGTATATGGTTTTGTTTCTTTTACAATGGTCACATTTCAATAGGTAATTGTATATAATAGGCGCTTATGGCATCATGTCATCTGTTGTTTACAGACAGGTCAGTGACCAGACAGCAGGGTGCCTTTGATTACATTAATCCAATACAAATGTGCGCTATTGCAGGGTACAACTTTTGTGAGACAAGCAGCAAAGCAAAGCACCTGGCTCACCCTGGGGCAGAATTGCCTCCCTGTATCTCATTCCTCGGGTAGCAGTTAGAGCTTTCTAAAAAAAAATATCCTTCTGCCTGCTTTAGAGTAGCAAGGAGTACATCCTGGAGGGGATGGATGGGATTAAAATGGTTCCACCAGTTGTAATGAGTCTGTTCTGGTTGAATGTCTATTCAGTTGCTCTGAAAAGAATGGCATGGCTATGGTCTCCTGCTGTTAGTAGAGCAGTACTTAGCCCTCCTTTTGTGGGCATAATTTTATGAAACTCGGCAAAATCTCCTTACCCTGCCCTTCTCTTGTAATGAACGGCAGAGGCAAAACGATTTAGTGCTGTTCTCTACACAATCCTGATCCACTGCTTTTAGGGAGTTTAGTGGCTTGCAAAAGCGCGTACAGCCAGTGCGTGTCCTAGGAAAGTATAACCAGCGTGAAATGGAGGGGTACATTTTGTAAGTGGTGCAGGTGTTGTGTGCTGGTAAGTGTCAGTGTTCCCTTCGAAATACATCCTAAAAGATCTCTGGAAATCCATGGTGGCAGGAAGACTTGAGTCCACTGGAGATCTTGGGGTTTCACATCTGGTGGCCAGCTGTCTCAGACCCAGAGAAGCTAGATTCAGTCTTGACATTTTCTGACGTTTTTTCCCTGCACTACAGTCAGCCAGAGGGACCGATGGTTTGAGGGTCTTGCAGTATTGGTTCACACAAGTTCTGTTCTCCCCTTCCTTCCACCACCCTTCTGCCACCAGTTGTAGGATGCAGAACGCGTGGAAGATTCTCACTGACAGCTTTAGCCGAATGTTTATGGTGCCCTGGAAGGAGCAGTACAGTCTGTCCTGAATAAGTTCAAATTGACTGAACTGCTCATTTTAAGCAATTATGACTTAGAGAGAATATCCTCTCACCTACGTCATTCAGTACTCTCTACTGTCATTATTTGTAGCCATTACCAGCAATTAACTAGGCTGGTGTGTTTTCGTGATGCAATTCCTTTTTCCCTGATGTCTGTACCTGAACCCTCTAAACTCTTTTCCATTATCCACTGAACAACCACCAAATGATTGCAAGGTGTTGTGGTTTTTTTTTTTTAACTGCTCAGTTATGTCAACCTTATGTTTTTCTGTGTAAAGTAGTAACTCATTGAAGAAGATCTGTCTGAACATTTGCAAGTAAGTGTTTTGTCAGTTGCAATTATATTGCAGGTTATATACTGGGTGAAATAATTAGAATGGAAGTTCCTGACCAAATGGTCTGAATTACCTGATCTTGGACTTTTCAGATGCAAAATTTAATGAGAAATATGTAGAAACATTAAAGTATTTCCATTTCAGAGTAAATGAGAGAGAAATTTAATTTATCAGATGTTAACGTACACCTGCTGGACTCAGTATCACAGGGTCAAAAGAGGAGTCTTCTAGAAAACAGATTCTCCTATGATGACGTTGTAAAAGATCAAACCCACATTGTTTCAGGAATTGATTTGTTTGTTTGTTTTGAAAATACATTCTCATCTATTGCAGTGCTCTCTAAATGTAAACTGGTAAATATATCGGAATCAAGTGCTGTCACTGCATATTTATACATCAGAGCTGTAGTTTGCTTGTGTTTTGGAAGCATCAAATAGCTGACAGTTTGTATTTGTGAGAAGTCAGTGCTGTAAACTTCACTGGAGTTTTTATTATTATGAACCACGTCGATACCATGCAGAATTGAGACAGCCTTTGCAAGATGCTGGAGACAGAAACAGAACTGATGGGTGGTGGGAATACAGCAGAGGCTGTGACGTGTCCTGCTTCATTAAATGGTGTCCTTATGCTGGAGTCTAAGTAGGAAAGGAAATGTTCACAGAGTTTACAAAACTCCTTATGTGGTCTACGAAAGAGTTGAAGAGAGGAAATACCATGATAAGTGTTGTACTGAACTCTCGTTAGTGCCTGATACTGGATAGATGCTGATTTTCTTTTAAGATGCTCGCGCTAGATTCAGATGGGAATTTATATATTGAACTTTTAAAATTTTAATTGGAAAATGAAACTGAAAAATTGAACAGTATTAAAAATGCAATCATTGTAGGGAAAAGGGTGTTTTATTTCCCATTCTAGATGCAGGAGAATGTGCTATATTATGAAATTATCAAAAGACTTCTTTAGGTTCTTTGAAATGAAGTTGCACAATTTGGTTTTAAATAACTTCTTGAAGGACTGTAGTGCATGTGCTCAGGAGAGATGTTTTGCAAACTGGTTTTGGAGATATTAAAAAATTTGACTGGGCATTGTCCTAAGCAACGTCATCTAGTGGGCCTTTTTTTTTTAGCAGAGGGTTGGACTAGATGATCTCCAGAGGTTCCTTCCAACCTCAGCACTTCCGTGATTCTGTTTGAAAAGGTCAGTCAAAATGGAATATGTTGAAGTTAGTTAAACTAACATTTGGCTGTTTCCCAAACATTCAAGATTTTGACTTTTCATCCATGATAACTTGGTAGCACTTTCATCTTCAACCTGGTGGTAGTGGATGCTGCAGAAATACCTGTAATAGAAGGGGAAAACATATGGTATTTGGGAAGGGAGGCAATGTGGGAGTTTAAAAAAAAAATAATGCTGATCATTGGAATGCATTATTACATTTGGCTTGAATATAAAAGCTCATATTCCTCCCACAGAGAACAAAACCCAGGTTCCCTGAAAGCAAACTTTCTCATCTTTCACATTCAATGCAATCTTCTCCAGCTTGGTGTCTGCTCCCATCTCTACACCATGTCTTGCAATAACTTGGTAGTTTGGAAAAAGCTATTGCTCTGTTCTCCTGTAAACGCTGTCTCAGTAGTGTGGAGTGCACGTTTAATAAAACCATATGTGCTTATATCAAGTTACGGTGTCCAGATCCACAACAGAGTAGAAGCAAATCTCACTGTGACATGCAGCAGACTGGAAGAGAGAGGAATTGCTGGTAGACAAGGTTACCTAGGAGTGGTGCGCTGACCAAGACTGGAGTTGTGACCCACTGCTACAGAGCTGTGACTTTTGTAGCTCAGTTTGTAACTTCTGGAAATGGTGGGTTTAATCCCTGGTTTATCTAGCAAGATGGTGGCAGTTGATTAGAACGAAGGACTGTGTTTCTTCAGGCACGATTGCAGAGGTGGATCCTTCATCGGCAGAGCCGTGCAGGCGCTCTGTGGGCAAGCTCAGCAGACAGTGCTCCTTGTATCCATGCTGGTAGCACATACCTCTTGCTTTTGGGCTGTCACAAGCAGGACAGATCCTTAACCCAGCATCTTCCCTGCCTCTCCAGATCTCCTTCCTCAGTCTAGATTTCGTGTGTCTCTGGAGGAGGTGAGGAGGGAATTTCCCCAGTGAGCCTTATGAACTGCACTTCTTGCTGGAATTAACCTCTGAACCTTCAAAGTGAGCAACGCACCCAAAATACTCAGCTCTACTGAAACACAATTGCCTACATAAGAGCAAGTCGGATCTGTGAAGGAAAGGACTTGGGAATTGGCTCCATAGCCGCCTCAGCATCTCTTCTGCACCCTCAGAAAGGTCGGGGTGCTGGCTCTGGGCGGTGGGGGTTGTTGTAATGCACTAGTTGCCCTTTCAGACACTGAGGTCCTGAGTCAGGCAATGTGCCAGCATTTTAGAAATGTATGGGTCCTGGTAAAGCTTTCCTAGAAACTATGAAAATCATTAATTATCCCTAAACCCACTTGTTATCTGCTTCAGGAGGTTAATGGTTAGAAATTACATTTGTTCATTCGAATCCACATACAAAAATAGCTCTGCTTTATCATGCTAGTGAATGTGGCCCTACTCAGGGCCTTAATTACAGTGTGCTGCAGTAAGGCAAAGGGTGCTGCTGCTTGGAAGCATAAGCCTGATCTGCTGTTAGCCCCCAGCTGTTGGCACAGACTATCATATGGGGTAGTGTTTTGTATGTTATTTTGGAGTTTAGAAGGGAATTCTAAGACTGGGCATTTCTTATTGCTCTTGGTGATCCTGAGCAACACTGAAAAATAGACAAAAATCTCTCTCTCACGCACACTCTTTTAGGTTGATCTGTGGGAAAGCTTCCTGAACTCCAGCTAGGTTTACCGACAGCTCTGATAGAGATTGGTCTCCCCATCTCTTTCCTTCATGTTGTCTCCGGTAGTATCCATTTCCAGTGTGGGCACAGAGAGAATAGCTGCACCCAACAGCTGTCAGCCATGGTGACAATTCAGATGGGGAAAGGGGAAGGGAAGCAAAGAAACAAAGAGCTTTAAGCAGTAGCAGCAAAACCAAAGTTGTCCTCTAACCCTGAAAGGCATAGAGCACTTTGTGCTATCACCAAGCAGCTAAACTGACTGGCATGGCACTTTGTGCTGCCGAACATCTTGAATGGGATCAAAACACACAAAACAATTACCACAAAATAATTGGACTTGCCTATTGGTAAAAATGCAAAGATTCCTAAGTAGGCATCAGATTGAGCATCAATAAGCAGAACTCTGGCAGAATGACCTTGCATCCCTTGTGTCGCATGAGAGTGGTGGATGCTGCAGAACTGATTTGCTAGCACTGCTTCTGGCCAAGTATTCATATTTGCAGGGGACAGTTGTGTACAAATACAGCTTTGTTTGTTTTCCATCACAATTGCACCGAGTGCCAAAGCAGTCCTTCCAGAAGGCTTTGGGTATCTGGTTGTTTCCTGCACTTCAAAAGCTGACTGAGATTTGATGATGACTTATAGCCCATCAGCTTACCAGAGAATTTCAAGGCAGAATTCTCTGAGCTGGTGTCAGCGCTGCGGTTGAGAGCCTTTCTGCTGATTGGGATCCAGGGAGAGCTCAGCTTGAAAGCGGGTACTGCCAGGATGAATCAGCAGATATCTTCCTGGAAGCAGTCGACAGTCTGGGTATCCCAAGTGTTTAGCAGAGGTCCCACCAGGCTATAAAAGTCTGCTTTTGAAATGTTTGACTTCTTCTTTCCAGCAAGGAGCTGTGCAGTCATTCCCTGACAGCTGTGATATTGTCTCCCACACATATGAAGATCACACAGTGACATTTTTCAGCAACTTTGTTTACTAGATGATATAAATACAAAAATATTTCAAGTCACTTAACATTTTGATGCGCTTCTCTTTGCATTGAACATTTTAGGCAGAGTAGAAGAAAAGAACGGAAAGGCAGAATATGCCCCATGTGTCTTGGCATGTTGACACTGACCTGCACATTTTTCATGTCCGTTCTCAATTGCTTCATGTACAGGAAGCAACATGGTCTCCTGTATTTCATCTTCATAATTGATGCGTAGCTACAGCAGCAATGTTAAAGCAAAGACCGTTGCATTAGCATGTTCGTTGCCCTTGTTGTGACAATCAGTTTTATGCAGTTAACTCTAGGGGAGAATGAGCGGATTTGATTTTAAGTTCTGTGCAGAGACTGAAATGTTTTAGCAGTAGAATGGAATGGTCTCCTAACAGAAATTGCAGCTGACAGGTGCCTTTCTTGTTCAACCCGTACCTGGCAAAGACAGTTACGAACTATACAAGTTGATATTTTTCTTGTTGCCGACTCCCAGATAGCTGTTTGCTAAGGATCTCCTTCACCACCATGGTTTTAGAAATAAAGCCTGTTTTCAGTCCTGAGCCCCCTCTCCCAGCCCTTCCTATTTCATGAGCAGTCTGGATGGTGAGACTTGTTATGCCAAAAGAAGGCACTTCGGCTTAGACTAAACCACAACAAATACAGAATCAAACCTTCCCTGTATTTGCATGGAGGAAAGAGCTTAGCAAGTCAGATAGTGTGTGTGGATGAATCAAGAGGGGGCCTGTGCCTTGGGGAAGGGAGCGTTGAACCCAGAAAGAAGAGCAGAGTTCGTCTCAGCCATACCCTCGATCCTGTGCACTGTCAGTGAACAAGAGGTACCAAGATTTCTGAGTAACTTGCTGTAGTCTTGGAGGAATCTGTAGTTCTTGTAGCAAGTAAAAGAACTCCAGAAGCCTCGAGTTTGATTGCACTGGATGGCTGCTAGTATCGAAGTCCCTTAGAAGATTAAGTGCTACCCAGCAAAGGGAAAAGGAGTCCAAGAGGTCATATCTGTTTAGGAAGTTAAATCCAAGATCCTCAGGGGCAACATGGCTGCTGGCTCTAGATCAGACTCAGCTCAGAGCTAAATCATTCTGTACAAGGTATTTTCCCTCTGAGATGCTGCAGTAGCATTGCAAAACTTGAAGGAAAACACTAAAAAAGGCAGAAAAAATGTAGTTCAGAAGGTTACTTGCAATGAATTAAGCATTATGTACTTTGCTGAGTGAACCTGAAAAATCCCCAAATATTGTAAAACATTTAATAATTTAACCAGTGACTAGCCAAATGTTCATTTAATTTAATTTGAAACTGCACTTTTTTGTTTGTTTTTGTGTTGTTTTGTTTGGTGATGGTACTTGTCTCTGGGTTTGTTCTAGCATTGCTTGTCATAGGACAGAATCTGGTTTACAGTGAAGGCAGCTGTTCCCCCAACTTGGAGCAGAGAAGCTGTGCTTCAGTGTTTAGATATATGCAACTATTTGTAAAACTCCTCTAGTTGAAAGGACTTTTTCTCAAAGGCTTGTGTTTATTTCTATAATCTTTGTTTTGCTTTGAAACTGATTGTGCAGGTTTCTTATGGGATTATGCCTGTAAACAGCAAAGGAAGGTACTTGATAAAGATTTCTTTGTATCTTGAAAAAAATTGTCATCTGGGTTTTAGGATAAAAAATGAGAAACGCCTCTTACTTGAAGGGTGGTGGGGTAGTACTGTGAGTAACAGACAGAGGATAGCAAACTGGTGAGCGCATGGGGAAGAAGAGACAAATATAGGTGTTTACGCTTGCAGCTTGCTGCACTGAGCCAACATTCAGTCTCTTAACAGCACAGTCACATAACAGTCTCCGGCAGCCAGGTGTCTTAGGCAGTGACTCATATGCTGAATACAGTTTTCTGTTGTTTTCACTGTGGTCCCTTGTTAACCTGCAGATGGCCTATTTTGAAATGTGCCTTCCCCTGCAACGTCCCTGTGGTGAATGTGACTTGTCCGCCTGAATTTGAGACTTTTCCCTTCCTGAGGTGGCTTGGTTAAAGATTGATTATAGATTTACCAACCAGCAAGCATCAACTACAGCTCCAAGTGACAGTGGGCTCCTAACCTGACTTCCCGTGGAAGCGGCCTTCCTTTGAATCTGTCCTGGGACGGTTGCGTGCATTTCGAGCCTCTAACAGCAGAAACATATCAAGCAGTCTGTCAGTGGTGACAGGAGACAGGATTGCAGTAATTCCCTTGTGTTGTCAAATAAACAAAGGGAATCCCTCTGCTCTGAGCTACAATTTCCTTTAATTTGGTCAAGGTAGAATAATTTGTGTTTATTCTTCTTGGCTGTATCTCTGAGAGAATAAACTAGGCAAACCTGGCTTCATTCTTTTCATGACAGAAAAGACTGGTTATAGGCTGAGGTCAGAAGAAAATTAATTTAGAATATGTGAGGAATTAAGGTGAGGCCCTTGACTCTTTCTTATGTCAAACAGAACTTTTAAATTTCAGAAAAGCCTTTGCATTTTCTGTTCTGCCAAGCTCCAACCTTGCAAATCCTCCTCTCAGGAGCAGTACAAAAAAAAAGAGAATTGCCAGGATGGAAAACGCCTCTTTTACTTTTATCTCATGTCTCAAACGGCAGCATCATGGATGCCTCAGCATTTGCAAAAATACTAGGCACATGAGAGATGGTGTGACCTCCGAACAGACCAAACAGCCCAATACTGTCTCGTAATGGAGACTTGAAATTTTAAGCAAAACTTTCTCTCTCCCAAACTCTTTTAATTAGCTGGTAGAACTCTAGGTTTTCTCACTGTGTACGTGCAGTGGTAAAGAGATGGTCATGCTAAGCCATCCTCTCCCTGTTTCCAGCTAAAGAACTTTTTGGATGAAGGCTGACTGTCTTTGTACTGAACACGTACACTGGGAGCGCAGTGAAGAGAAATAGTATCTCTGCCCTGCTAAAAATGAAGCAACATGATACATTTCCTTATATTCATGCAAAAATTATTACCTGGGCAAAACTGTTGCTTTTACTGCTAACCCACATCTGTCAATGAGCCCTATAGCAGGGCTGAATCAGGGAACACACGTGTTTGGGATGGATTGGGATGGAATAGATTGCTTCTGCCTCCTTTTTACTACAGCTACAGAGAGACTGAATGAAGAGGCCACGAGGGTAGACTAGGATGCACAACCCACTGCTACACTGGACATCACACTGCCTTTCTATTACAGAGAGAAGGAAATTAGTGCTGCCTCTGTCTTCCTGTCTTCAAAGTGGAACAAAGGGAAGATATTGTAGTTGGCTCTCATTTCCCTTAAAAGAAAATAAAAGAAAAGAAAAAGACTCAAGGACTTCATTTAGTTATCTTTAATTACTAGACCTCTGCCCAAGTAATGGGAGGTGTTTGGAACTGGGAATTCCTTATAGTTACTGCCATAACCAAAATAGCATTCTTTTCAAGGAGTCTTTACTTTTCCAGAATGCGTATAGAACTTTGTCTTGGGTATATTCAGATAAATGCTCAGGATGCTTAACTCAGAGATCAAAAAGACAAGTAAGCTGACCTTACAAAGATTATGAGAGAATATGTTAATACTCTGAGGAGTGTGAGATTTCTAGGTGAGAAGATACTCGGTACAGGAACAAACACCTCTGCCTAGGAGCATGCAGACTTTTTTCGAATTGCTGATGTTTTTAATTACAGCTGCTTTGTGCAAATGTGTATAGAGAATGCCCAATTTTTAGATGTTTCCATGATGCTGTGCAAGAGCTATTCTGCATATGAACGTTATGATGCAAAGCATGTTATATTTCACAACTCAGTGTTTTGCTCTGTCTTTAGAAATAAAATCCTGAGAGGCTGGTATTTTTTTGCATGCCTGTGCTTTAGATAGGTTGGTTTGGGATAGGCAATTTGTTTTGTTTATTTTTCAGACTATCTAAAATGGAGAAGTTGTTTAACAATTCTATGATTCTATAGGGTAAAATAAAAAAATTAAAATGTTGGAATTCAGCCTCTTGTTTTTGGGGCCTCATCTCCAGTCCACTCAGGTGGTTGTTGTCCCACTTCAGGCAGTCTGGCTCTGGAGAGCACACGTTTTTTGCCAGTAGTACTTTTCTTTACACAAGATGTGTTGTTGGTTCTTATTTTCTCTATGTGGAGATATCCTTTACAGAAAATTTAATGACAACAAAACAGTAACAACTATTTTAAGTCACGTGTCTATAGCATCAGAGAAATAGCGAATACATTTCATAGAGTGACAGTGTGTGGCTAATGGCTGCACAGGAACTAGCCTGGTTCATAAAAGCTGAAGGTTGTGAACTGCATAATACAATATTAGGTAGAAGAGGATGCATCCAGCATTTCTCTCACTCTTTCTTGTCCCCATTCTGTAATATATATGGAAGTAAAGCAAAGTGAATCTTGAAATATAGCAGTAGTTCTGTATTAGCCATATACAATTGGCTGAAATCAAGAGAAACTTGTAAATGGCCCATAGGCCCTGGATCTCTCACATTTGGTACACCAGAGCAGAGCAACAACATGGATCAGAGAAGTAGGCAGTGATTTGAAAGTTCAAGGGAATGTATAAGGTTGAAAACTACTTGAAGAGGGGTGTGAGAGATTTGCCTCTAAAAACACCTGTCTGAAAGACAAAGCTTTTTTAAGTTGGGGAACAAACGGTGAATTTTAATTAGGAAACTGGTTTTAATAAGCTAAACCCAATCAAAATACCCCTCTGTGTCTTAAAGACAGTGGTACTAGCAACCTCAGCACTGCACAGATTTATACCATGTGAACATTGACAAGTGAACCAAAGAAGAATTAAAATCTTGTTGGAAAACTAAGACAAATATAGCCATTGTATATATTTTATGGATTTTTTTTTCCCTTCAGAATTAGCAACTGTTAATGGGAATTAAGAGAGAAGGCAGAACATCCTGTTTTAAATTGAGTAGCATAAGTGAGTAAAAATGATTTATGTAGTTCTCTTACATACTTATGATTGTCCCAGAGCTTTAATGAATGTCTTCCCTTTGCTGATGTCCTCCAAATTTGTCTCGCAGAATTGAATTAGTGTGGGATCGTGTCTCCATCACAATGCTCCAGAAATTGACATTTTAAAAGTTAAGACTTCTATCCTCTTCCTGAATGTTTCTTCTCTCAAAGTACTAGGAAATAAAACAGTCTGCAACAACCCTTACTTGCTGTTTGGCTGGGAAGGTGGCTTCAGGGTGGTGGCTTCTGCTATTCGTCGTTCTTTGTAATCCCTGCAAGCGTGCCTGGTGTTTGGTGATACACACGATAGTAAGTACCAGTTAAGTGATGAGTGAAACAGAGAAGCAACGGGTTGTAATAGTATGATGCTGGTAGAAGGAAAGATGTTCTAGTCCAGTGAGGCTCACATAAAGTGGGTTACTGGGGTAAAACATAACCACTCCTGCCTTGCTCGTTCTTTTTTGCCTCTTTCCTCACCTTTGATCTATGACTAACTCTGACTACCTTTGACTATCTTTGCATTTCTGTAACTACTCTGCCTTGCAAAACATTTTGTGGAGAGAGTTTGCTCCAGCAGTGTGTGCACAATGTCTGTCTTCTAGATTTTTCATCAGAGGCCACATCTTATGCCATCAGGAATATACTTGCCTGATTCGCTTCTAATTTAAAATTTGATTTCTTCAATGTTAATAAATTTTAAAAAAGCAAAAAAAAAAAAGGCAGTCATGCTGTGACATGTGAAGGGAACAGAAGCTATGGACTGGGGAAAATATCTTCTCACTAGAAAAGATCTTTGAAGGGAGAAAATAGATTCCCTATGGAAAGATCAAAGCCCAGGAAGTTAATGGATTCTGACAAGGTAAAAAAAACCCAAACTATCAGAAACTGGAGAAAATAGTAAGTTCAAACATAAAAGAGCAAAATAGGAAAGAGTGGGGGTTTTTTGTTGGAAATAAAGGATAGTTAGATGGCTAGCTAAGTACTTGAGATTATATGTTGTAGCTAGAGGGCTATTAGTGGAAACAGGGATTTTTTCCCTCATGCCTGGCACAGCCTCAACTTATGTGGTGTCAAAGTTGCCTTGGAGTTGCAGTCCCGAATTCCTGCTCTAATGTAGTGCTCTGTGCTGGTGACTACAGCGTAATGCATCCTGTAGTGCAACCAGAACCTCTCAGACTGACGCAAGACTGATGTAATTGTAATAACTCTTAAAGTCACTTTAATAGGCTGATTAGGTCCTGCTAGGGTCAAAAATATATGGAGTTTGTAAAAGAAAAAAAGGGCAGAAACCCTTCTGGTGAGTGGGTGAAGAACTCCAGAAAAAACTTTTGTTCAGGTTATTGTTAACAAAGATCATCTGTACTGCTGTAGGTATCTATGTGCCTTCTTCATTGCTGCAGTGTTTGATGCCTTACAATCATACAGAAATAGAAACAGAGAAATACAGCTAAGGCACAAAGACAGATCCTCAAAGATCTCGGTCTCAGTGGTGTATACATCAGTGGGAATCAGACATTTGAAATGGCTCTCAAGAAGCTGGGGCCAGGTGACTTTGTCCAAGGCTATGCTGGGTTTCTGTGACAGAGCACCTCACTTCTTCCATTTAGTCACTCATCCTTCCTTCAGTCCCACAACAAAGCAGAAGTCCCAGCAGACTTGTGCCAGTGCTTTACACGTACCATGAGGTTCACCTGCACTAATTACAAAGTAAGTGTTGGATCTCCTGAGAGGTACTCGGCCACTCAAGACTATCAGTAGGTGTTGCTGTTTGCCCCTCTGGTTTATTTCTCTATACATTTGAGCAGTTGCATCTCCACAAACCTGCTGGTTGTTTCCTGGATTGACAGTAATGTCTGCATTGAGTGAGAACCCAACATTTGTTGCCTGCCCTTCTTAGCAACACCTGCTTGCCCTCTGTCTTGGGTCAGTTTCTCATCTGCCTTCCCTCTTGTCTTTCTGCGTACCGAAGTTTATTTTGAAAAAGGCTGCAGATTTATATAGTGACTGGAGGCAAGAAAAGTTTGCATAGGTGGGACACCTCTGTATTGATGATCTGATGGAGAGGTGATCAGTACTGGAGTGTATTTACAAGTGCAGTCTCTTGCCTGTGACGGTATTCTATGAGTGAGGCTAGATGGGGTGAGGGAGGGATTAAGGCCCTGGTAAATTCTAGTCTCCCAGACCTCCCTCCTCCTTCATACTGCCTGTGCTTTGTGTATGTTTGTGCTGTGTGATTTTTATTTATTTTTTTTTTTTACTACCAAGAAGTGGTTGAAAACTTGATGTAGCAACTGTGTTCCTTCCTGCTCATAGGCAACTTCAAATTAAATATATATTTAACTGAATTAAAAATAAAATTGCAAGCCTTTCTTTTTGTGAGACAGCTTCACTTTAAACTAGAAATTCTTTTTCCTTGTTTTACAGCAGCTGCAAGAGCAGTAGTCTCTCTTGTCTGTCTCCATGACAAGAAAGAATTATGTAAAGGAGTAGATTCCAGTGGGTGCATAGTCCAGAAGGAGTAGAGCAAAATGAATACAAAATTCAGTTATTATAGCAAAACACTTATATCATCTATTCTTTTAAGGTCTTGTTTAGTTTGGTGTAGTATAGACCAGAGAAACAAAAAGTGATGGGAACTAGGTGCAGCAAGACTGGGATGGATAGAACAAATGGTTTTGATTAGAAATGTTATTATTGTGCCCATCTAGCAATGAGAAGATAAGAGACCTTGACCTGAATATTTGATAATCAGAATTCTTGATAATAGGATGCCAACAAAATTTAGAAGCAATAATTGAAGGACAGCTGCCATTAGGTGACTTCTGTCAAGACCTGTTACAGTATCGAGGGCTTTCCCATCTCTGGGTATGAGGCCCATGCTTTTCTGTGTTATGAGAAAATTGTGCACTTTATGTTATATCCAGCACCACGGTTGTATCTTTTGCTTTTGTTATCTAAAATAGATATTTGTAGTTGTGGCACTTAACCAAACTCTGCAGCAATTGCTGCTTACCAGTTATATTCTGGGCCTATACAGATGTGTGCATATAAGAGCTAGTAGCCTGATACCTCATAATTAGCAAATTCCTTAACTCCTTCAAAAGCAATACACCAGGTTGTTTAACAAAGGCACTTCTTTTTTTTTTTTTTTTTTTTTTTTTAACCACCCATCTTAGTTCCGCAGCCAAGTTTCAGATACTGGTCCTGAAAACTTCAGATTTCAACCTTTATTTTATCATGTTCCACGTCTGGCTCTTCCTGCCAGGCTCAGATCAAGTGACCTGCTCTATGAAGTAAAAGGGAGTGCTACTCCCAAAGACCACTCATGGGTACAGAAGTGCAGTGTCTCCTTCTCTTCCATCTCTTTCTGTTTCCCAAAGCTATGTATGGCTTTTATTTTGTATATTGCCAATCTTACCACCAATCATTTCCATTTCAGTGCTGATGTATGGAAGATGATAACATACAAAGCATTGCTACAGTGGGGTACTACTATGAGATGATACTGGCAACACATGCAATTAGCCATAATAATTTCTTCTCTTTTAATAGCTTGGAAGAAAACATATGGAATCAGTGAGCAACAAAACCTCAGTTTTCACTAGAAAAAGGAAATAGAGAATGATTCATTCTAAAACCATACGCTCCAAAGGAGGAAGATTTGAATTATTAACAACATATCTAAATATGATGGGTGCTGACACCTTCATCTCTTATATTTTTACTGCCATGGATTTTCTTCACATGCAGTGAGAGAATTTACACTACAGGAAGTGTTAATGGTTTCATGCTTCCTACCCATTTTTAGCTGCCTAATTTATGGAAAGCCATTACTAGGTGAGTCACAGCTTTCACAGGATTAGTGTGGCTGAGATAGAGCTTTGAGTGTTCCTTTGATTTCCATATTTGCTTGAAAGGAACAACAGACCCACATTAAAACTGTTGGTGTTTGGTATTACAGTAGAGTTCAGAGTCTCTGCTCTACTTGATCATGTACAAATATTGTAAGAGATGCTCCCTGTCCCTATAAGCTAACAACTTAAACAAACAAGAAAGAGACTTATCTGCATGATAGATGCTGTGAGTCAGGGTGTCTCATGGTTCAGAATTTGTGCTTAATTGGATGGGAGTTAAATATTTGCAAAGATTACAAACAGAAGTAATACTAGGAATATCACTATAAAGAACTGTTCATCCCGCAACAGCTACTGCAGAAGCACATTTACTCTCTTGTTGATCTTAAGGGGTTTTGGTTAGACATTCACAAGTTACAAAAAATAACAGGCAAACCCTGAGGACTGGGGTTTGTCCCTAATAGTAAATGAACCATGGGTTGAAATAAATACATTTGGGCTGTCTGTGTCATGAATGTAACAGGAGAAGTGCAGTGTGTAAAATACTCAAGCACTGAATAAGGTGTAGATTTCATAGCCAATACACTTTGTAATAAATAATTCAGAAAGATTTTTTCAGTTTAGAGAACAGTCTCCAGCAGGCAGTAACAGAAAAAAATTAAAGGAAATCTTGAAATTATTTTTTTTAACTAACTTACTCTTCTATAAACCTCTTAACTTGTTGCAAAAGGTATGTTACCTATGATGAGACTTCCATCCAATTAGAAGCTCTTAAACATCTGCATAGGTTTTTTCTGCTACAGATTTTCGGTACGAGTCTACCTCCAGAGGCTGTTTGTTTCAGTTATGTGTAAGTTTCTTAATTAAGGAGCCCATATCTCACTGCACAGCACATACCAGGTAGTACAACTATCCATCTGTAGCTTCCTCATTTGCCTCGCTGGCAAGTCTGTTGTGTGATTTAGTCAGTGTGGACCTGCAGCTGGGTTAACTTTGAACTACTGTTGTAAATAAATGATAATTTTTGGGTGCTATCTGTAGATAATAATGAAATGAAGCATCACTAGTTCTCCCTCTTTGTTTTCCACTAGAGATTTTGTGGGAGATGAAACTGGAGAAAGGATGTTACAAGTAATTTATTGCTCAGGGTTCTTTTTTTCTCCCCAATTTCTTTCTATTCTGTCAGCTTCTTTTTTCTCACACCAATTACTCTGCCTTAAGAGATTACACAGCTTCTCATAACGGTGCTTGAAGATTGGTATGTTTGCTGTATAAATTCTGAGGCAGATCTTCAGCTGCCACAAAGTGAAGTAACTCTGAAGCCACAACCTTTTATTACAGATAAAGGTCTTTTGTATACGATCTATCCCTTTTTTCCTAGGGTTTTTAAAATTCTTGAAAGATTTTAAGAACAAAAGGAAAAAAGTAGACTAGCGAATGATATGCATAAGGTTGGGAGACCTTATGCACATCATTCATTGGTCCTACTAGACCACCAAGTTACCAGTGGCTTGTTAAATGCTAAGTTACAGAAACTAAATATAGATCGCATTAATCAATTGGTGTATGTACATGTCTATGTGTACCCCCATGTGTACACTTTTGAAAGGAGTGTTAGAAAATAAATCCCAAATGACCCTTACAATCTGTCATCAAACTGATCACACAAGAATAGTTAATAAGTAATGTAGGCAAGTACAATAAAACATTCTTCAACTACTGTTTTGCAATATAAGTTTGTGGCGGAGATAGAAGCTCATTGGAATGGACTTTTATAAAAAGATTCAAAGTGCTTGGAGTATTTAGAACTGAACTGTTCCATCACACCCATCCAGTAGGATTTTTCTTAATGTGAATATGTGTGGACTACACATTATTCACTGGCCATATATGTGGATTTTCAGGCAAAAGATAGTTTAAATTTTATTCTGAAGTTAAATCAATACAAACATTTGTGGTGGATGCTTTTATTTGTACTTTCAAAACATTCCACATTTTCCACGTTCTTATTTTGTTCAGGGCAGTTGAGTGACTGAACGAAGAATTCAGTGCATTTCTCTACTGAAGAGCCACTGACATGACTGAGGCGTAACACACGTTTGAGTAACAGTAGCAAAAGCAGAGGCTAAAAAGAGATGTCCACATGTAAGGCTTTTAAATAGTTCTGGCTTTGGCCTGCCTTTCCGAGGAAATGCAGCTTGTGTGATTGCCTCTTTAATATTCTGCCAAACTTGATAGAGTGGTAAAGCCCTCCTAGATACAATATCCTAAAAGCTGTTGGGAAATCAGCGGCTAGGTAAAGAGGAGGCCCAAATTATTGTTGCCAGATGAGGAAAAGTCAGTAAGAGAAGCTCAGGAGCTATTGGTTACTGTGGTTGGCTGTACGCAGGGATGGTCCAGACCTCACCACACCAGCAAATGTTCTGATGCTCTCTAGAAGGGGAAAGGGTGGAGAAGAGCTAGTGGATGTGGCAGGAACTGGAAGTATTACAAGTTAGCAAGTCTTGGTAAGGGAGGTGAGCTGGAGATATTTTGGTGACTGGGGAATGATATAGCAATTACGGATACGAAGCCAGGCTTTCTTGGTTTGATTCCTTATGGAACAGTTCATAATGTAGTCTGCAAAGGTTGCTTTTTAACGAATGATATCATAAACCAGGGAATAAATGGAGTAATTCTGAGTATTGCTGACGTTTTAGACCACTAGAAGGGATAAGATTCAGTCGTGGTATCAATAAAAACTCATTGTGGACCCCAACCACAGAAAAGGCAGAAACTGTATACAAAGTGAAGAAGTATGATGATACACCACGGCTGGCTGTTCTGTAAATAAATAAGCCAGTGGACTGAGTATTTGTCCTGCTTTGATGCATTTCGTTTCCAAGCAAACTAACGTACAAATGATAAAAATAAAGCAAGCCATTACTAATACACTTCTTTTGGCACCTTTACTGAAATCCGTGTTTTCATTCTGTGATGTGTACCACAGAGAAATTTGTGAGTCCGATACGTATCTTCAAAGTAATAACGACAAGTCAATAAAAGCAAGAATTTGCAGACTCAGACCTGCCTCTTCTTTCTTTCGTTTGACTCAATACATTCCTACAAGGTGAGACATTCTGGAAAGTGTCAGTGTTTAATGGATACAATCAGAATAGTTGAATGCCTGCTTTACTTGCTGCTTCTTATAATTAGATCAAGCAAAAATTCTTTCCTTTTGGACATGGACAATTGTTTCCAGCTGCACCACAACACATCTAAAATGGTAATATGGAGCTATATGCTACTATTTAAAGCCCCTTGGACATTGCCTGATACATTGTGAAGTTGGTGACAGTAATATTTTACTGTAATTGCTTTCTTAAGATGATGACAGAGCACTGCAATTGCTGTCATTTTTTCAGTATGAGTTAAACCAAATATGTGTGATTCAGGCATATTCGCTTGACAGAATGCTCTGAATTTACATGATTAGAAAGCTCTTCATATTAAATGCAATTCATCAAGGCATTTTTCACAAGTAAAATACCTGTGTCAGATTGTCCACTTTTTTCTTTTTGATGGTAGGAGAGTAATCTTACTGAATTTAAGAAAAAAAATCTCAGAATTACCTGCACATGCCATCAGGTTGGTAGGTAAATAATGTTTAATTAGTTCCAGATGTAAAACTGCATGTGCAAGATTGAAGGCTGAGTTGTTCTTTCAAAAAAAACCCAAAACCAAAGTGGTACTGAAAACAAGGCTTTTTTAGAAAACCAGGCCCTTCAAATCTTTTGAATCTCATGAAATGTTAGTCTAAATCGTAATAGGAAAAAATGCTTAGCGAAGGGTGTTAGAAGGTTCTTTATCATTGCAATATTGTTCAGGAAGATTGTACATAGAAGTATGCAAAAGATTCTCTGGAATGTTGCCATAAAACATAGTGATGTGGTCTCAAGATATCAATAACTACTTACAAACTATTCTCTCATGCTAGTTTCAAGCTCTTTGCAGAAGTATTGGTATTAGCCCACAGTATAATGCACAGACGGTGCATTACATATGATGGCTGCTGGGAATCATGTGAATGCAACACAATTGTTGCAACTAGTAAGAACTTACATTTATTTTTAAAAAGCTGTGGTACTATGTAATAACTCAAATGTTTTGATATTTTTGGAGTCCTGATTCTGCAAGAAACTTTCTGGAGAGAAACTATGAATTTGGTACAGCTTTATCCAGAGAAGATTATAGTAGAATGCAAGAGCGAAGTCAAAAACTGGACAGGTGCTCCCTTGATAAAAGGAGTTGGATCGTCTTTTTTCATTGTGTTTACTTCCCTATGTGAGCACAAAGTGAAAAATAAACCTGCTTTAACTATGCTTCGCGGGATGAATGTTGGTGAGATTGTGACAATTACAGGTTCATTATTGGAAACTGTATGCTGTTCTTTTGATTTATGAAAGACTTAAGAATCTCTGTGTTTAGTGACTTTATATAAAGAGCGCATGAGCAAAATAATTAGCAAGAACACCTTTAAAACTAGCAACATCCCAGAAGATGAGATTGTTAACAAAATTGGGTTTTTTTCTGCAAATTACAGTTTACCTTTCATTTACTGGGATAACTTGGATGTAGCAGTGTGGTGAAGATTAGCATAATCACCAAACATACACTTTATCCTAAATTTGATTTAGCAGTTATTGATAAAAACCCAAATTAATTCAAATGGAGGTTGTTGGGGTTTTTTTCCAAATGAACTGCAGTTTGAATCACAGAATGAGGCCAAAATGCCATTAAATTCTGACTTCTTGTGTCGTGTAGCTATATTACTTCACGATGTACTTTTTAAAGTCATTACAAGCTAGTTTGAATTACAGCAAGGATTGGTTTGTTGATGTTCACATTTCTTTATTTGGAATCTAGCTAGACTTCATTTAAGCATTTGAATTGATAACGAACTAATCTTAGACCATTATGATTCTGTGTGCATCTAACAATTTTTTTGAAAAATCATTTGTAAGTAATCTCTCAGAATTGTTATTCAGTGGATTACTCACAAGCTGTTAGTTGTTTTTAGTTGAAATCTGATGGAAAAAACCTGAAATGTGGTCTGTTCATTTAGGCTGGATTAATCCTGTAATTTTCTCCTCAATTTGAACACTGGAATCAGGCTTCAAAATCTGTTTTCCCAATAACTTTGTAGTTTATCTTTCTGATAATCTTTGTCTCAGTTAACTCGCTCATTTAAATATTCACAGACAGCAGGTACTGCGAATGTTAATGTTTTTATGAATATATTATTAATTTTTTTAGGAAGTTAGCCAATTCTAATTAAGACGATGAAACTGAATCAACCCAGTTTTAAAGAGAACAAGCAATGAGAGAACTCTCCTTTGATTTGAACAGGACCCTTCACAGGTTACCATGTGTTTTGCAAAAGATCTCTTAGATACTTCCACCAGAGTCAGTGTGATTTCTACCAAACTTAGCAAGGAAAATGACTGTTAATTTCCTGTAGTAAATTGCTCTATAGACGTTCAGCCACTCTAGGACTTAATGGATAAAATAAAGAGCTTGCTGTTAATGTTTTCATACAGGCACAAAGATTTTTCATATCCACAACAACTCTTTCTTTTCTAGATATTCCAGTCCCTCAGCGGATTCATGATTGAGGGACCTATCCTACAGATATGCTTTGGCTAGTTGTCACGGGGCCTAAGACTAAATATTGCAAAGCATACTTGCAAGGATTAATGGCTGTATCTTGTGCACAAGGAGCTTTTCTTGAGGTAAAAGTGCTAAATGAACCATCAAAATGTCTGATACAAGTATCATTGGGAAAAAAACAGACAAGGCTGAGGCAGACAAACCTGTTTCAGATCTGAAGTAGGAGTCGTTCCTGCCTGGAGATAAGGCGATGGTCAAGATGAACTCCCGAGACCTTTTCCAGATAAACTTTCTGGTTTTCATTATTCTGTTAGGGGGATGAAAAAAAAAAAAAGTAAAACCTCAGTTAAAAGGATGTCTCCTGCCGGAAACACTCCTAGTTATGGCAAAATCTGTTGCTTATATTGGGAACTGACTGACCTTGTGTGGTTATGCTCCACTTCCCTTTTCCTTAGTTCCCAAAATTTTTACTATCATTCCAAAGCCTAATGAGTTCATATTGCTGTCAAAATAGAATCTTATTTAATTATTGGCTAATTAAATTTAAGGGAATAGCTTATAGGTATGGAATGCTTAATGCCATGCGTCAGCTGTGCATCTAACATAGAATCATAGAATCATAGAATTGTTGAGGTTGGAAGGGACCTTTAAGATCATCGAGTCCAACCTTTAGCCTACCCTGACAAGAGCCACTTCTAAACCATGTCCCTCAGTGCCCCATCTACCCTTTTTTTAAACACCTCCAGAGATGGTGAATCCACCACCTCCCTGGGCAGCCTATTCCAATGTTTAATAACCCTTTCAGTGAAAAAATGTCTCCTAATATCTAATCTAAACCTCCCCTGACGTAACTTGAACCTGTTTCCCCTCGTCCTATCACTTGTCACCAGGGAGAAGAGGTCAGCCCCCATCTCTCTACAACCTCCTTTCAGGTAGTTGTAGAGGGTGATAAGGTCTCCCCTCAGCCTCCTCTTCTCCAGGCTAAACAACCCCAGCTCCCTCAGTCGTTCCTCATAAGGTTTGTCCTCCAGGCCCCTCACCAGCTTTGGAGCCCTTCTCTGGACACGCTCCAACACCTCAATGTCCCTCCTGTAGCGAGGGGCCCAAAACTGAACGCAGTACTCGAGGTGGGGCCTCACCAGTGCCGAGTACAGGGGGATGATCACTTCCCTAGTCCGGCTCACCACACTATTCCTGATACAAGCTAGGATGCTGTTGGCCTTCTTGGCCACCTGGGCACACTGCTGGCTCATATTCAGCCGGCTGTCAACCAACACTCCCAAGTCCTTTTCTGTCGAGCTGCTTTCAAGCCATTCTGCCCCAATCCTGTAGCACTGCATGGGGTTTATATGTTACTGGGGTAACATATAGCACTCTTCTTTCTAGGCTAACACATCTATTGCTGAGAATTACAAGGCATGACTTATAATTGTCACCTTTTAAAGCACATATTTATTAAGTTTTGCTGCATTCAGTAACCATTTTGGTTATCAGGAAGCACAATGATTCTGGGCTGTGCGTTGTCAGGTCACTAATCTCCATCCTGCACTCAGCCTATCAGCCACATGAGAATGACTCATTCTCTGCAAACCTCCTGTTGCTTAGTAGCTGTTTGTAATGTGAAAGAGAGTTGGGAAAGTAGTGGTGAGGTAAGAGGAAAAGGGCTGGGAGGCAGTGTTCCTGGATGCCTAAAAGGAACTTGTGAATGAGGGTATTATTTGACCTTCTAATTGACGGGGAATTTTTCTGTTTCCTCACAGATACAAGGTGCATGAATTTACATGCTCTCCCCCTCTCTCTTCTCTGTGGTATCCAGGAAAGTTAGTCATGCTTGTGGGCCCTTATTGTATGCTTTTATTTATTTACCACCACGGTACCACTTTCTCTTTTAATAGTATCTCTTTGTTACCTAGGGAACTGGTTACAGCCCTGCACATTTCTTCCTCTGTTTGGTGCGTCACGATGCTCCTGTATGCCATACACAAGGTTCTCAATAGTGTTTGAAGAACTGTAAGTCTGAAACCTGTTGTGCCAGGCCTGCATCACAGCGCTGGCACCAGCATGATGACTCAGAAAAGAAAGGATACAGGAGCCAAAGAGAAATAATAATAAAAAAGCAATAGCTCTATCAATGCATTGAATCTTGCTGTAGGTAGGCTGAATTTGTTGTGGACAGGTGAATTTAATTCCCAATATTTAGTTGGGATAGCTGTAGAACGTTATTTAGCTTTTTTATGCAAACAAACTACATGAATAACATTTGCTTCTAGACTAAAGCATGTATTTGTATCCCAGTCATAATAGCAGGAGGTAATATTTTGCCCTTCAAGAGTTGTGACACAGCTGGAAAGACAGAGAGCTTGAAGGGTAGCTTTGACGGCAGGAAATGTTAGCTATGGGAGTGCTTCAGTGATCTGACTTCTTCTTTGTTAATATGAACAGGACTTTATGGTTGATTGTAAATGGCTTGCTTTGTCCCAAATATGATTCTTACCAATTTCTTCTTCTCACCTGAATAAACATATGGACAGTTCAAATTTTAATTAAGTCTTTGACTTTCAAGGCATACCAGGTTTAAATCTCAAGCATTTCTCCTCAATCCTAATGATGTTTTTTTTCAAAAAAGGAGATGAGGAACAAGTGGTTACTTTTGACGTGTTGTAAAAATAATTAACTTCCACATTTCAGATGAATGCTAAGCAAAATAGCAATGCTCACGCAGCAGACATGGAGGAGACTGTTTCCATTTATCTACAGAACCCCAAGGGCTGCTTATAATGATGCAACTCACAATAGATTTTCAGCGAAGTGTCTAAGCATTTTAACAAATAGCAAAAGGCAGTCTCTTGAGTTTAACAAGACTAAAAGATAGAACCAAGATAAACTGGTCTTTCCTGAAATAATAAGTTTATGGATTCATTTTTGGGGAAAAAAAGCAAAATTGGAGTTCAGTTTCTGGACTGTAGCAATTTGTGAATATACAGGTGTGTACAATGTCAATTTAAATATCTCAACTAAATTAGAAAAACAGATGCCATATCTCAGCCTCAGCATTGATCCACAGAGTATGTCTGTAAGCTTCTGAAATCACACTAGGAGTTCTGGAAATGTGATTTAAACACAGGTCTTTGTGTAAAGCAAATATGTTAATTAAAAAAATATCAGAGTTTTGAGAGAAAGACAGATGGTAAGATAAAGATGGGAGCATAGTCTAAGGGGAAACTACAAGGCTTTCAGTGGTCCCATGAGGATGGGAGTCTGAAGAATTTAGGAGAGATGGCTGTGATGATATAGACAAATCTTACTTTACACTTTTAAAGTGCTCAAAACATGTTTCAATATGGATTGTATAATTTTCTATTAGGCAGTATTTAATGAATTCACATTAGTTTGACAAATGATTTATTTGGCAAAGTAGTCTTAAAGATCTTCTTTAAAAGGTCCTTAAAACTCTGGTTTTGTTGTATTCAAAATGTTCTGGGGTTTTGGTTGTTTGGTGGTTTTTTTCATTCAACGAGAGTTTGAAATGAGGAGTTTCTCTTTATTGCTTTACTGTATTTGATTGGTTAAATTTCAGTAATTGATGGATGCTGAAAGTGGGGAGAAGAAACATTGCATGTGAATCATAACACTGTGGGAAGGTAGAGCACCTGTGATAAGGACACTGTCACTTGCAAATGATAGCTCTGTTTCATGACAGCTCTTCAAGAAGTAAACATAACATTTTGTGAGAAATAAGGAAGAAAGTTTGGCTTTACATACAGATACTTTTGCTATTCTCTCTTAACACTTGTATGTACTATGTGACTGCTGTTTAAGCAATGAATAGGTTCACTGTAGTTCTCTTGGCCAAGTAGCTAGAGAAGTTTTAAGCTTAGTAATCCTCCTGATAATTAAGCTCTAATATAAGTAAGGATGGTAATTACTCTATGAAGTTCAGTTGTGATGAAACTGCCACTGAGTAGATGTATATAGCAAGGCTACAAAAACATTTCACTGCTGATGGAGATGTGACTTCCTTTCAGCTGTTTTGTTGTTGCTGGGGCTTTTTTAATTTTAAAAAAACCAAACCAACATGCTAATAGTTTATTTCCTTCTAAAGTGCAACAAGAATGCTGGGAAGTAATTTACAGGGAAATGGAAAGCCCCCAAGCCTCCTAGGTTTTAATTTGGGTCTCCCAAAAGACAGGCACAGAAAACATCCTTGATCCAAAAAATATTACTTAAAAGTGGTGAAAGCATATCAATCTTAACATTCCTTTGAGAGTCTTCCTTGCTCCTCTGTATCAGAGTTAACTTTTAACTGACTGCAACCAGCAACAAATTACAGCAGTTTCTTCTGCACCAGTACATGAGTCAGTGAGTAGGGGATGGCTGAGTCAAACTCTACCCTGATCTTTCCCTCCCACTCCTTGCCCAGCTGCTGCCTGTTTACTCCTGTGGGTATAGCCCATGATCCTGAAAGCCTACACAGAAAGTTAGAAATAGTGGATGCTCTTCCTCCTCTGCATGAGAACATAGGTGAAGTCTAACCATAAGGTGCCACGTCAGCATGAACTTCGAGTACATCAGCTCCTGTCCAGAAACAGGACTTGGGACTTTGCTTAAAGCTGACTATTTCCACTGAACTGTGTCCTTAGCGATTGTCTAGAGGTTGAAAATAGAGGTTTGTGAATCTGGAATATCTGGCAGAGCAGGATGTTTAACATCAGCAGCTTATTCAAATGTACTCTGGCTTTAGAGTCCTAAATTTTTGAAACATTTCTTTAGCAACATATTTGGTATTTATGTATTTCCCCTGTAGTTTCCAAGACAGATTGTGTTTCTTCTTTTTATTCCAATATGGAGAAGAAAATGACAGCAATGATACTGACTGCATTTTCAGTCTATTTATTGCTTTATTCTTGATATTTTTTTTCAGACATATCTCACTAAGGCAAGGAGTGAAGCTTTGTTCTGATAGGCTTCCTCTCTCGCACAGCCTGGTATGCTTTGGCGATTTTCTGCTTTTATCCAGTGTTGTTTCAGTTTGCTATCAGTTTTCGCTTTCCTTAGTTTCTGATCGGTAACTTAGCACAAGAAAAATAAAGGCTTTGTGTCACCCAGCATTTGATTTCTCCATTGAATCTCTTCTTTGGTTTTGTGTTTGGTTGTGTTGGGATTATTTTTGTGGGTTGTTTTTTTGTTTTGTTTGTTTGTTTGTTTTTTAATGCCCAATAAAAGAACTCTCCTGTTTATAAACTAAAATTCCTTTAATAAAGTTTTCTGGGAAGAAAAAAGCAACTCTTCCTGTGATGGTCAGTCTTTGTGTTATTTTCCCAGGTACGTAAGGTAACCTCAGTGTTCAAGAGAGAGCAGTAGTAACTGGAGAAAGGCTGCTACCAATGTACCTTGCCAAGTCAAGAGCTCTCAGGGATGGAGTTGAAGACCACGTCAGGTCAAACGGGCTAGATTAAGATAAAAACATATGGGGCTGATGGAGCATAAGGAACTTTTTTTAAACAAAATTCTGGTATTTTTTGTAACTGTATGTTCATTTACCTGTACCTTTGAATCTGTTTGAAATTGGCAACCTATGCTGAGCCCTAGATTTAATCTATATTCAACTAACTTGAAATAGTAACCATTTTGTGACAAAAACAGATCACAGAGCTGATCTTTGTGCCATTTTTATTGCCTTTAGTGCATATCGTAACCCAGATGCTCAAGGTTAACGTAAACTTCAAAAAAGTTAAAAATAAATTAAAAAAATAAAAAAATAAGCTTGTATTCTTGTAGCTAATGAAGAGAAATTACTAGAAGAGCCTGAAACCTGCTAATTCTGAAATCTTGTAAGAAGCAATAGAAGGTACACTCAGCAGTATCTAGGAACTAGAGATAATACTTCCTTTTAAAAATTGACTTTTAGTGCAATACAGTGGTTTTGTATTTTTCTGTGTAGACATAGCACTGAAGATAGTTTTCAGTTACTAACTATCATGAATATTTCACATGATGGTTTTTGCACGTATTTTTACGAAACTGTAATTTCTATCCAAAAGCAGCCTGGTGCAAATTAAGAATTTAAACTAACAAAATTCTGAAAATAAATTACATTTCTCTTTTCTCACAATATAATGTTAATGTCAATATAAATATTAAGAGAAAGTTTTTTATAATTGCTTACATCTGTATTTGCATTCATTCTCTAATTAAAATAAACTTAATTTAGTATAAAGATTATAGTTAGTTTCAAATCAGCAAATAAGAGAATTAACCCTTTTCTAAGAAAAAAAAAAGAGACTAAAATTGACTAAAGTCAGTGGTCAGTCTGAGGAAATTATCTCAAAAGGAGATTATTTACTTCAGAGTTGTTTATTTATTTCAGTTCTCTGTATTGCCTATATAGATTTGCAGTCCTCGTAGCTGTGAAAAAATATATGTAATTTGATCTGAGATCACCCAGATCTGTAGCTAGTCTGATGCAGAGGTTTGTTAGGGGCAAAGTCTCCTGCTGATCTGAGCAGGGCAGGGGACATTCCATGCTCCAGCGTGTCTTGCTGGCAGTAGGTGAGCAGAGGTCCCGCATGCAGCAAGGTGCAGTGGGGCTGCCCCACAAGCTAACCAGCTCCATTGGGTGCTCAGTAATAGGGATCTCTTCCTTCCCTCTTGCAGTTAATCCCAGAGAGACCTAATTTGCTGCTTTACTCCTCTGGGAAGGTGGGAGACGGGGAACCCTCATTTACTGCCACTGCAGAGGCAAGTGCTATGGTATAAAAATTAAACCCTGTTATCGCAGTGTGTTAGAGCCTGTATTTGGTTAGTCTAGTCTGGGTCAACACAATTCTTATATGGGGTTTAAGTAGCAGACTGAGCTCTTGAAAGAGGATCAGATAGGTTACAGGTTGTAATGGTGACTGTCTACTTGGTTGTCTGCTTCAATAGTTCCCTGCATTTTTGTTAAACCTTTCTTTTGTCCAATGAAATGGAAGATGAGACTGGTCAACTGGGATCTACAGACATGGAAGAATTAGTTTGTGTGTTCAGGTACGTTTTTGCATAGGTGATCACTTACCTCTAATGTATGTTAGACAGTTGGCTTCTATAGTTTAGTTCTGAGTTTTTAATTTGTGAACATAAAATGTGTACGCTAACACCCTGAGTCATCTAACCCTTAATCATCCTTCAAGCAAACCCATAGACTACTCTGCAAAGCGTGATCAGTGGTTAACACATGAATCAATATCCCTGAATAGCGTTGACTTTATCTTAAGCCTCAGCCTTTGCAAAAGATGACAGCAAGGAGAAAGAAGGATCTAAAAAAATCTGTAGTGTTGATATTTCAGAAACGGAATCCTGCCTTGTGTTACTTTTCTGACTAACAGAAACCCCGCCTGAGTCACTGCAACTGGTTGTTGTGAAGACTACAATTTAAATTATAGAAATAATGCAACTCTTTCTGGCAAATTCTTATGTTTGTCACAAAAATAATTTGGCTGAACTAATTGGCTTGACTTAGAATTCAGGTGCTTTGGGCCTTGTAAGTAATACTCGTTTGGCTTGAATAGAAGGTACTGGAGAAGATAAATCAGTCAATCATTACTGGCATAACAAGTGATGATCAAATTAAAGATGATGTCTTAAGGTTCCTCTATTTTTCCTCTGTGTGCATATTTAGCACACCAGATGGTCAATGCAGTCATAATAAACTTGTGGGAATATTTAATTAAATGTGTTCCCAGGACATTAAATGTAGGGTATTGTTCTTTGGCTGATGATCAGAGTAAATATTTTGTAATAAGGGAGAGTCCTTGTAGAATATTGCTGGTAGTACATGAAAATCACATTTGGGAACAGGAATGTGTTCAAAGCAGGCTTTTCTTCACAAAATTAAGACATCTCAAATGCTTATTCCTTGTATATGTAGGGGTTTTTTTTCCTACTACCAATTCGCTATTAGTGGTTACTACCCAATTATTACAAATAGTATGAGAAACTGTTTTAAAATCGATAGTGATAGAATAGAATGAGTCTAAGCTAAAGTCCGTAGCTGTTTAATTGTCAATAGTCACATTTTTGCTGAACACTGAAGGGCTGAGATGGAACACTGAGAAGCACAGTTAAGAACACACATCTCTGTAAAAGCAGTGATGGTTCCCTGGTAGTGAAGGAAGCCTGTCTGCTCTTGTTGGGAGTTAATTCTGCGCCCTCTGTGAAATCTGAGGACTGAAAACATCTTTCCATAGTCTGAAAATCCCTCCACCCACAAGTATGCAAATGTCCACTAGCCCAGCAGTGATACTGCTCTGTCAGTAATGTAATTACCTTTTCACCCTAACCAGTTTTATGGTTAATATCATGACTTTCTTTACTCCCATAAAAGCAGGTTGTTTTTTTTTTTCTCCTGTGAAAGTGAGATTAGTAGAATGAAAAGAAGGATAAACTTAGTCTATTAAAATAGGCTAGTTAATAACTGGAGGGGGGAAGATCAGCTAGAAATCTGAAATACATATAATTAGTGGGCAACTGAGCTGATAAGCAAATGAACTTACTGAGTGCATCTATGTCAGAACTGGGTAGGTCATGCTCTCTAGCCAGGATTTTCTTTTGAAGAGTCCTCTCACCTTAAAGGCAGAGAACATCATTATCTACTTGTAAGAAGGCTGAGAACCTAATTCTGAAGGACACTTAATTTTATGGGCGCGTTAGAAATGAAATAAGTCATCTTTTCTCTGAATGACTCCTGACAGAATTAGTGTGTGGCTTTGAAAGAGTAACAGGACCTGCCATTTGACACTATACCATTTCACTATGGGAAAAGCAAAAATTTGGGTAGGAAGCATTGGGATGGATAGCTAATGTCTCTTGATTTCTAGACACACACATGTATATATTCCCAAACAGAAACATTATTGTTTCTGTGTTAGGCCTGTACAACTGTTAAGTTTGTACGGTTAAGTACACCAGTCTGCAAGGCCCAGAACTTTAGGAGTTTAAATATCAAAGGCCCAAATTTCTTTGAGAGATGGCATGTATATAGGCTAGCACAGAATTTTAGTCTGCCCTGTTTGGTTAGACTGGATTTTGTTAGGACTGTGTCAAACTGTACATAACCAAACTGATTGTTAAGAAAGCTTTTGTGCTAGTTTTGGCTACACTGACCTACTGCAGAAATAAAATCCTATGCGGTAGAATCCGATTAACAGAAAACTGAGAACTAGCAAATCCCTCCAGAAAGCAGAAGACTCTAAGCATTATCAGTAACAGTCCCCCTTTGCAAATTAGCAGTGGAAAAACTGTTTTAGCTTTTACTGCATCGGAATAAACAAAGCAAGTTCAAAACTAACAGCAAACCCCCAGTACTATAGAGCTGATTTATTTCCTTAGAGATCCTCCCTGCCTCAAAGCTTTCAGATGCATCTAAATTCACAGACGAACAGTCTCAGCACCGGGGACAATGTGAAACTACAGTTACTGTTAGGTCCAGGGTTTTTACTGACATCCATAGTCACTAAAGTAGTGTATGAATTTGCATTTGTAGCTAATTTTAATAATTGTTTTAGAGTTAAATCTCAAGAGTGCAAAGCTATGGGAGTGCTCTGATTTATTTTACCATTAAATAAAGGGGGGTTTTGTGGTCGTGGTTGGTTTTTTTTTTAATGCTATTGAAACCACAGACTGTCAAACCCTACTTCAGCAGTCAAGCCCAAATGGGCAGATGCCTTCTGAAGGAGTACCAATGGAAGAACAGTGTCTTAAATATACATAAGTTGGGTTACAACAGTAAATATTTACTATAGAAATATGGTAGCTGGACAGTAAAAAATAAAGAGGAAGAGAGGCAGTGCAATTTTACATTTTATTTGAACAACAGGAAAAGGATTTGAGGGAAGAGGAATCAAACTGGCATTGATAGAAAATTGCCTCTTTCATTTCACTTTTTATAGGGATCATTAGTCAGATCTTCTGCTGCATTGATGCACTTTCGCTGCCCCCTCCCCTGAGCTTTGCCAGCTGATACCAGCTAAAGCTGTCTGATGTAATTCTCACTTTCCTCATGCTGTAACCTTTAACTGTGTGTTTCTCACTGTTTAAGTCTGAGGGGTAGAAAATGATTCCTGCTGTTAGAAATAGGTTGTGAGCTTTGATTTGGAGTCAGTAGCTGAAGAAGGGGGGAGGAGAGGGATGGCAATGAAGAGGCTTGGGCTGCTTTGCCACAGGCTTCCCGAGCCACTGAACAAGTCACTTAATCTCCCTGTACCTGTTTCCCAGCCATATGCAGGGATAATAGCTTTTCCTTAGCTTATTGCAGTGTTGTTAGGATAAAGACTTTGAAGGGATTAGGTCCCATAGCTGGAGGCTTTAAAAGCACTTTGGATGGATAGAACAAGTTGCTGAAAGCAGCTATTGAGGTTCTAATGTAAACTGCACCGAAGTCACAGCGGTGGCCTGGCATCCTCCCGGTATTCGCATTGTGCATTTCTTTCCCTAGCCTGACTAACACAAAGAATTTCTCCTATGTAGCTCACACATATGAACAAAAACTGAAGTATGTGTCAGGCAGCTTCCCAAAATGTTAGAGACACAGTCATCCTTAATGTTCACTGGATATCTCCAATTCTGTCTTAATTAGAGTTGCAGCTCCCTTTAACCGTTAGAGCTAAGTAGTAAATTGTTTCTGAAATATCCAGGTGAGATAAGAAATCTCTTAGTCATGATTTTGACCTACCAGTTTCTGGCCCAGCAAGTAACCAGAAGAACTGAGGAAGTCTGAGTCAGCTGAGACCATTTTACTGAATCACCAGGACAGTCCCCAAATGTTTCTTTATAGGTGGGTGCATACATACACAGATCCAGCATCTGCTTTCAATCAGCCAGATTGCTCATGTGCTAAATGAAGCAAAATCTGGCATGGTGGGAGGTGAGGATGTAACTAATGTTCTATAAAGATCGACCTAACTGCCGAGACTTTAAGCATGTGGTACTGTTGTCCTGAAGTGCATGTACTCGTCACTCTCCCAGAGCATATCCCAGTGCTCTGACATCACAGAGTGGTTGTCATATAAAAACATTTGCTACCCTTTTTCACCAACAATAATAGAGCTTTGTCCCCCCTTCAAAACTAATTTGACCTGGTTTTGGGAGTGAAGATTCTCAGCATCAATGGCAACTTTTTTCCTTTTCCTAAAAAAAAAAAAAAATAATAAAAATACACAAGTCTGATGGCTAAGGACTCAATGATATAGGTTTTACATGGATTTTTGCATTCTTTTGTAGCTCCCAAAAATCATGCCAGACCATGAGAAATTGGCCTTTAAGGTTGTGATGCTTCATGTATTTCAAAAGAAAGCCTCTCTAACATAGTGCTAATGTTTTGCATAAATTTCTTTGAATAATGCTTCTGAGAAATTATAAGGTGATATGACACAGTACTGAGGCAATAATAGAAGAATTATGTAAATGTAGGCTGGACTTTCATTTTAACATTCTTGCACTAAAATATTCCAGAGAACATTGGTGGTTTCCAGTGATTCATTTCCCTTCTTTACTAGAAAACATAGGTTCAAAGGCAAACTCTGAACAGATGCCTTGTGGGACTGGAGCCACATTAGCTCCAGAGGTACTGCCTTCTGCTGCTGCCCAGCCAGGATGATTTCTGCAGAGCTCCAAAACTGGTAGGGTTGAGCCAGAAGCATGGACGCCCCTCTGTCCTGTTCGGAAGTGCCTTGGGAGGCCGGAAGGAGCAGAGGTGATGCAGGTGTCTTTATTCTTGTTTTGTATGTTTTGGGTATTACATGCTGCCTAACGTCAAGAGAGGGCTTGTGTCTTGTTAACCTGCAAGATCTGCTGGTGGCATTAAAGACACTTGCTTAAGGACTGCCTTCCTAGAGCCTGTCTGGGAACCTGCTCTATCCCCTCTGCAGCGGGTGTGGCATCTCTTTTGGTGAGCCCTCTCTGCTTGTGGAGCTCATTGCTCTGACCCACAAGGTCGTGAGAGAGGCAGCTGCTCTTACTGTGTAACTAGAGCACAACTCCAGAGACAAAAGGTTTGGAAAGAGTAGCTCTGCACCGCAGGCAGCACCGAGCTCTGGTTACTCTTGTATTAGATTTTATGTATTTAATTAAGATGGATATGTTAATTACAAGCTTGCTGTACCTTAGCATAAAGATTGCCATCTCTTTGGTCGTTACAGTAACTCCTGCTGGATGGGCAGGGCAGCTGTAAAAACATTTTTCCCATCCATTCGTCCCTTACACAGAGAGCAGAAAAGCCCTAGGAAATACAGTTGAAACCAAATTAGATGGCAGCAGGGAATATGGGAAGAGAACAAACTAGGAAGTCTCTACTTTATGCCAAATCATTTTATGCTCCCCATGCAGCCTGGGAGGTGCAAAAAAGATTAAAATTGCTGGGCAGAAAAGGTATATGGGAGAGCACTGAACTTTTGAGTTATCACCCAGCTTTGACCAAGAACACTGCTGCACTTATAAGCCATGCTTACTAGAGAAAACATGTGGCCAGGAAAAACATTTCTTCTCATGCACTTCCCTTCTGTAGCGTCTGGGTTGCTAACAGTACATGGCTCAAGAGGGGATCTCTGTTAACAGTTGTAGCAGTGAACGGTGTAACAGAATGTTGCCATAGAAAAGATTCTGCTTGTGTTGATTGTGAAAAAGCCTATTTACTTCTTTGACTGCAAAGAAATTTCTGAGCCTCAATTTTAGCACTGTTGTACCAGGAACTCCCTTTGAAGTTGTCAATGCTCTAGGGAGATCTTGTTTTGCGTTATTGGCGTCTGATATACATTATTGTCAGATTTTGATCCTTTGTAACAACAGCATAAACTCAGAATAAATCCTGTTGGAATCCTGGCCCATGGCCCTTCAATAGAGTAATTCCATTGCAGGTGGCAGAAGCATCTGGTCTTTTATGTTTTTAATAGTGGCTGTGAGGTCCTCAAAGGATGAGCAATTTGCGTACAGCTCAAGTTTTTTTCTTTCAACTAAAGCTTGATAATGACATTCTCACCCACAGTTAAAAAAGAGAAGTGTAAGATACAGCAGCGCTCCAGGTCTGCAAACAGCTGCTCCATCACTGGGAGTCTGTGAGGATCAGTGTTATCTGTAGGGATCTCAGCCCGCAGGCGATACTGTCAAACTGAATTTTGCAGCTTAAGGTACCTTTGGGAAGCTAACTTTTGTGCCCCAAGGCACTTTGACAGTGTATTAATGGGACCATAATTCCAGCAGCATTAATCAGACCCCAGGATGTAAAACGGAATGATTCACAGAGAAACACTGTGTTCTCTCAGTCTGTCACTGTGGGAAGGCATCGGTAGGGCATGAGTGGGATTTGTGATATTTTTCAGTTCACATGCTTAGGGATTTCCTCTGCAGCCTCAGGGTTTTATTTCTCTGCAGGAAGAAGTGACACGGGTCCCTTGAAAGGAAAGATAAGGTATCACAGGTAAAGTGTGCGTGTGAAGAACGACTGGCCAGCAGCGTGACTTGCCTGCACGACCTCGTGTATTGAGACAGACCAGATATGTTGTTGGATTTTAAGGAACTTTTGTTTTGTCTTTTGTTTTAAAGCAAGCTGGGGAAAGCCAGTGTTGATGCTTAAGAAAAGAGCTGATGCACAGGAGATCAGAGCTCTGTTCACAGCATTGCTCCAAATATTCATCCAGGGTCCATAGCAAATGTTCAAGCCTGGCCAGCTGCTCTGGTGGGGGAGGGGGCATTTGGTGTGGTGGTTAAGCATTGCTGAATGCCTGAGATGACTAACCTATGCTGTGTGCAGTTCTTCCCCCACTTCTTTTTCCATTTCTTTATCCTCTCCTTTTGTTTATCTTTACCTGGTTAGCTTCCAGCCAAAGACCAAGGAGCAGGGGACTACATCATTCAGCACAGTGAGGAGGAAGGCAGGGTCACAGCCCTGGCTCCTATAGCATCAACACAAAATACCTGTAGCAGAGTCTGTTTCCTTAGTGGGGTATAGGCTCTGCCCTGCTCGTCAGGCCTGTGATTATTTTGGCCATTGCCCTAAGTTAGGGTAGCAAACCTGAATTGCTTGCTGTTTAAAAAGGCAGCAAGGGAGGGGAAGAGTTCTTGGTAGAGTCCTATCAAGAAATAGTGTGAAAACTAATTGCAGCTTGGGAGGGAATGGGACACGGGGGTTGTGATCCAGGAATGGAAAATGTGGGCTATGAGACAATGGAAAACTCCTTTTAAGAGATAACTTATTTTTGACTTGTTCCAGAAAAGGGGTAGTGAACAACAAGTGAAGATGGTTTCAGTCACTTTTTATGTTCTCTGTTTTTGATCTAGGTCTGCTCCAGCTCCTACCCAAGGTCCCACCAGTGCTGGGGCTGCAGGGCCACCTTCTACTAGCAATGTGTCAAGCAACAAACGGCTGCAGCAGACACAAGCCCGGGTGGATGAAGTAAGTGGTTCTAGGTGATTTGTTGCTCACCACAAGGGTGCTGATGTGATTTTTTTTTTTTCTTTAAGATACTTTCCTCCCTAGTAAGCCAGTAGCTCTTGCTTGTCTGAAGGCAGTGTATCTAGGAAATGAGGTTTACCAAAGGATGGCATTTATTGAGAAGGCAGATAGTACAAGAGAGATTCTGAGTATGAATATCCTTGTACTGGTAACACTTCTGCAGAATAAATGTGAGCATTGGCGCTAATTCAGGAATTCATCCCAGTCAGGTTAGGAGGAAGTGTCATAGCAGAACCAGCTCTTTTAATGTGTTCCTGCGTTTCTGAAGGTTAGATGCTAACATAGCAGGCTGTTTCGCAAGGACTGACCATAAGCTTCTCATAGATTCAAGCCATAAGAATTGTACAGCTGAGGCCGTGTTCATTACCCAGACCTCTGTTCATTAATCATCACACCTTATCCCCAAATAAAGGCACCCACACATGATGTCGTAATAGCACCTTCAACAAATCTCCACTCCTTTTGTTGGTCTTGGAGGACCATGTGCCTGTTCCAGCATGGATCCTTAAATTATTGTAGCATACAGACTATCCCCCCCGCCACTGTGGCTGTAATGCCAGTGTCCATCTAACTGCTGTGATAACAGAAACAAGTGAGCATACCACCGCTCGTGGGTGTAGTCCCTGAGTGTACCAGCAGTACAGTAGCAGCTGTAGCATCCTTGCACATGTGCTGTGCAGATTTGTGTGCTGGCTATTAAGTATAGAGTTTTGTTAAACCCCTATAAAGGCTTAAGTAACTAATTGCTTACTGTCCGTGGGGAAGTGGCCTGGGCTCGTGTGATCCTTTAATGGCAATTCAATAAAATACACATTTGAAAATAACTATTTACATGCATAAAGGCCTCCATTTTCAAAAGCCCCGGGTATGCTTTAAAAATAGTAGAGAAGACCTCACAACATCAAACTCAAATGCATTTCTTAAATTGAATTAAGTACATCTGTCAAATTGAGCTTTGTCTTTTTGAGAACTTTTTCTTTGCTGAAGATCCGAAACAGGGTCTTTCTTGCCTCCCCATTGCTGGTGCCTGGAGCTGATCACAAGAACATCCTCTGGCTGCAGAATTTTCTAGGCCCGGTTCTGTCATTATCACTGACTTGTCATATCACACTAACTTCATTGACATTAGTGGACTGTCTCTTGCAATGGGGAAAGGAATATTACATTTCAGCTTTTGTCAGAATAATGAAATAAACTTCTTGTCCTGAACATATTACATCATGATGGTGCTGTAATTGTTTATGTAAGCTGCAGTAAAAGTAATTGTCCTTAGAAGATGAAAAATAATTGCTAATTATTGTCTAAAACAATTGATGCAGGTCAGACACATAGGGTTCTTCAGGCAGATCAATGGAGATGGCTCCAGGGAGGCTAGTGAACCTCCATTTTGTGTTTAAGATACTCTGCATTCTAAGACTAAATTTGTCTTCTTGTGAAGCATGATTGAGTAATTTTGGCAGGAACTCTTACCCAGTATGAGGGGACAGTGAGTAGCTCTTGGATTTGGGGATTATGGAGGTGATAATCAGGATCCATGGGGTTTTTTTGCCTCCAGTTTGACAGGGAGGCTGAGGTTGGTATGAGTTTTGAGTGGATAGCACATAGTCAGCCGATCCTTGTTCCATAGGCAAATCACAGTATAAGAACAGCCAAGGGAGAAAAACACCACTGGGCTTTCAATACTGTGAAGTCACTAGGGTGAAACTGGTTTATAGCACCTAAGGGTCTGATCTGTTAAGCGTTGCTGTGACCTTCCTACTAGATCTTTCCTGGTTGTTTTTCTTCCATGTCTTGTGGGGAAGTAATCTGTAGGTGGCACCAAACACCACAGCACAGCACTACGTGCTTCTGGCTATTCTGCTCCAAGTGCTGTTCTGCACAGTGCTTCAGACCCAAACCCAAAACTCAGCAACACCATCACGATTTTGCTTAAGAGAAAATTTTTGGTCTTAGTAAAATGACCGATATTTTTAATGCTATATCAATGCTGATATAGTACTTCAGCTATATCCATGTTTGGTTTTCCTCTCTGATTTCTCTAGGCATCCTAGAGATTATTTTTTAAGGCTCAGATCTTGGTTTTAGTCTAGACAAACATTTATTTGACAAAAATGCAGTCTTGTCTGGACAAGTGTTTACTTCAGTCAGGTTAAATTCAATAAATAATTCTGGGCAAAAAAAAAAAAGGAGAGAATGGGTAGGAAATGTTACAGTATTTTGTTTCAGCATTTTCAAATAGTTAAAAATTTTCACTATGAAACATTTTACAGAGACAAAATTCATCTAAATACTTGCTGACAAATTAAAACAAAAGTTTTTTTTAATTTTATGGAAGGTTTTGGTTTGGAAAAGCAAGTAAGAAAATTTGGGTTGACCGTAACATTTGATTTTGTTCTAGGCTTGGTAAACAAGTGAAAAAAATCTTTTGAGTTTTGGAACAGCATTTAAGCCTCTGCCAGTCCTTTCAAAGATTCTTTCACTACCAGTTTCATCTCACTGTATTTAAATCATGGGTCTTTTTAATAACTCTGGGCTTTTGCAGGTAGTATTTAAATTACATTAAATACAAAAAACATGGAGTTTTTTATTACAGAGTATGAGAAGTAACAGACCAGCAACCATATTCACTGCTAGAGTAAGTGGACACAACTTCACTGAGATTGCTATACTGTCTAACATTCACATTAGTGATGAATTTGTATAGGATTTCTATTTAGAGCTATTGGCTTGCTAGAAGAGATTTTTTTGTCTAACTCAACATATCAAATATATGCATGAATGGTCCTTACCTATTGTGTACTGGCTGTGCACACTTCTTTTTGCTGAGGCTGTGTAATGAGGTAGCATGGGGTCCCTGCTACACTTCAGGCTGAATTTTGTCAGGTACAATTTTCTCCTCCTCCATTTTCAAGCAGCACTTCAAATTATGGCTGGGAAGTCATCTTGTCTGAGAAAGATCTGCAGAATGAGTAAGTTCCTTGGTCAGGAAACGCATACAGTTCCCTTTAGAGCAGGCTTTATCTAACCAATTTCTTTAGTTCAGGTAAGGAAATTATATTAAATGTATAAGGAAAATAATGGCTTGGTCTTAGTGATGACTGGACAAATGTCAACCAAATTGTAGTAGAGGTACTGGTCTCCATCAGTTTTTTGTATCTATAGTGAAATAGTTAGTCGTAGGCTAAAAGAAACCAAAAGCTTTGATGAAACTAATTACGGTATTTCATAATGTCCCTTTATTTTTTACCTTTAAGGGCATCTGAACATAGCTATGTTCATCTTGTTCTCACTGTCTCTCTTTCCATAGGCATGGGTTTTGACACACTGTCCAGGTAATTGCCATCACATACCATAATGGCAAATGGCTGCTTTAAGTATGATATGTGATATTCCAGAGTGTGAACATATGGGTGACTTTTGGCTTTACCGTGTGTGGAATCTAAGCATGAGGCTGTGCCTTTGCAGGTGGTAGACATCATGAGAATGAATGTGGACAAGGTGCTAGAAAGAGACCAGAAGCTATCAGAGCTTGACAACCGGGCAGATGCATTGCAAGCAGGTGCCTCACAGTTTGAAACCAGTGCAGCCAAACTGAAGAGAAAATACTGGTGGAAAAATTGCAAGGTAAGGAGTACAAATACTTGTTAAGAATCAATTCATGGCAGACATTACTTTCGCTTGCATTTGATGGGATTTTGCTTGCAGCATGGCATCTCTAAGGGTCTTTTCTTGTCAAGGGAGAAAGAGATGCCTTGCCCTCCAGGCTCCGCAATAATAAGTTTGAACTTTACCAGAACCTATTCTTTAGATAATTTCTGCAGTACATAAACCGTAGATAAAAATTTTGATGCTTCAGTCAGTGCCTGCAGATAGGGATAGGAGAGTATTCCATGTTAATTCATGTCAGTTCCCTGTGTGAACCACAAAACCTGAACAGGTGTAATGAATTCTAGTAGTGGGAGAAAATAAGTTTTTTCCTTGTGGGAGATCATCAGCCTCTTGATCTTTCTTTAGGGTGGTAAACTACCAAAAAAAATACTTGGTTCCACAAACTTCTGTGAGAAGTGAAGAAACTACAGTATCTTTTTAAAGGGGCGGATTAGGATAGAGCAGGACTTTAATCAGCCAGCTCCCTCCTCTGCTGGTACTTCAAAGTCTCATCCTTTTCCACAAGTGGAGGGAACCTTTGCTTTTTCAGACCTCCTCCAGGATTTGTGTTTTCTAGACCCAGAAACTTCAGCTCCTCTTATTCATATAAGACCCCACAGCCTTGCTTTTTTCTACTCTGCACTACCAACACATGTACACTATGCCAGAAGTTCAGCTTTGTTTCCATTTCTCTTCAATACCATCTTTGCTGATGATTATTCATGTCCACCCAAATAAAGCCCCCTGTTCCCAAAGGAGAATGCCACATGTATCTCTTACCAGTCTGCTGCCTGCCTTGTCTCTTCATAGTGCTATGAAATATAAAGCAAGGCAAAATATTCTGGGTAAACTACGTGCACAAACAGTCCAGAAATAAATGGATCTAGGTTAGAAATTCAACCAAACAGCTCCTCTGGGCTGTTGCCCAGTTGCTTTGCCTGACAGTGCAGGAAGCAGGGCTTCTGGGAGCTACAGACGCAAATTTTGAGTTTGGTCACCCATGCTAACTGCAGTCACCACTGCAGTACACTAGACCTTCAAACTTGCCCTCATTCTCCTTTCCTTATTGTCCCTTTCTGCTTTACCATGACAAACAGAATCCCCCTGTCCTTCCTCTGGCTCCCAAACTCTGGAAGGACGGGGGGAGTGGAGCAGAAGATCTCCTGCAAGCCAATGAAAGCCAAGGGAAACTTACTTCAGAAGTTTACTTTTTCTTTACTTTACTGCTGGAAATGGACAAGGTTGGTCACTGCATCTTAGCTGATGGGAAAGAACTTGCTAGATTTGACAAGAAGCTAGTCCATTGCTGGTGGTCAGCTGTTCCTAAAATTGACATTAAATTTGGGGGCTTAACAAGTCTGTTGCAGGGAGTCTTTGCGAGAATTAAAAGTGCAAGGAATAAGCCACTAAGTAAAAGCAAAAAACCTGAGGGGTTAATGTCTTTCATGTGGAAACCTGACTTCCTCTTTATTTTTTCTCATAACTTTCTTTTTACAGATGATGATCATCCTTGGTGTAGTATGTGCAGTCATTCTCATTATAATTATAAGTGAGTAATTCATTTTCTCTTTTGTTTATGATCCCAATAGCTCTGTGACTTACAAAGTGCTGATATATTAAAAAAAACCCAAACAAATAAAAAAAATGGATATAAAATATTTAAACTGATTAATGTGTGAAACTCCCCTTCTAGTGTCATGCTGTTATAGTAAGAATTACTGCAAACTCTCTGGACGCATATATAGGTAGAATTTGTTGATATTGAATGTATTTTACATTAGCATGTTACATAACTTTCTCTAGGATTAAAGACTCTCCCTTTTCATGTTTATATAATTTTTTATGCAATCTCAGATATCTTCCTTTCATTACAACTGGTGCCAAAGTCGTGATGTTTTCTGGTGAGAACAGTAATGCTTGAATTGCCCCATGCCTATAAAAAGAGGGTGAAGGCCCAATGGGCATCTGATGCATTTTTTAAAAGCATATAGGTGCCTAGTTCCCACCAAATCAGCTGAAATTTGAGATGCTGGTGCTTCTGAAAATCCCTTTGCATCTTGAATACCTAAATATTGTTAAAAGATGGCCCAAAGTCTTAATGATTTCTTGTCTCCAAAGATCATCTCATTCCACACATTTGTTACAGGAAAGATAGCATATGAATGAATAATAGCAGTCATGCTGGTTGGGAGCCAGGGATCTTGTAATGACAGGAACTGAACATTTTATTTATGTAACCTCTGTGTTAGCAACAGCCGTTATGTGACATAACTGTAATATGGCATTAACTCCTAAAAGGGAGATTTCTTGAGTTAAACAATCCAGCTAGTAACCCAGAAGAGATTCACCAGGAGGCTAGACTACGGATGGGAATTAATTCCCAGCTCTCAAATTACGTGCCTTGTATTCAGCATGTTTCCATTTTCCTCTGTTGCTTCTGTAAAGAAGGCTTACGGAATCACCTGTAAACACGACTAAATGGATTGAGATACATGTGGCAGTTTATTAGTCTTATGAATGCTGGCACCAGAGTGACCCAGAATAATTCTAGGGTTTCGTAACACTGATACAGCAAGAATGAGAAATGGCTAGGTATTAATTAACTATATTAACTGGGTACTTGAGGCAACTGGCTTCAAGGGAAAGACAGGCCTTTGTTCTGCAGTCTAGTGCAGCAACCTGGGAAGACAGATGTGCAGCCATTGAATTGATTGCTGTGTATATATGCATCATTAAGCATTATGTGTATCTTAACAAGAAAGTTAAAAGCAGGCAAGATAGCTCATAATTTGTCTTTAGAAGTTAAGCCTGAAATTATAAATAAATAGTAATATTGTTTCCCTCCTGGTTTTAAAATTTTGGATGCCTGTCCTGGTAAGTGTAGACACAGAAATAGCAGGTTTGACACGGCTTAGGTTGTGTTTAGGGTATTTAATCACAAACCTGAGTGTCACATCATCAAACCCGGGTCATGGCTCATCATAGTGAGATCTAGTGCAAGTTTGGTGAGATTTAAATGTTTTTAAGCTCTGGATCTTAAATTATTTTTTCAGTCTATTTGATCTTTCTGTAATAGTGCCGAAAGGTTGCAGCTGCAGGAAGGACCCTGTGTATTGAACTCAATGATGTATTTATTTACAGTAGCTCTCAAATACGTATTTGAATCCTGTTGACATCAGGCATCTGAATGCTGTCACAGACAAGGCCTGCATGGGTTCTCCAGTCACGGAGGAACAAGATCATACCCTCCAGGCAGGACTGGCTACAGCTGCAGATAAACTGGGTAGTTCCTCACAGCAACAAGCTACCATGGGTGGTGAAATGGGCCAAGCCACACTTCCTACCAACCTGGTAGTGGGGCCCTGGAAAAGCAGGCCGGCTCCCTGCTGAAGGAAGAGTTACAACGTGTAACAAGAGTTACAGGTGTTGCTGGAGCTGTGGGTGGTGGCTGACATCGCCAACAGTCCTTGCCCTTTCTATCTTTGGAGCTGCAGTCTCCCCTGCTTTCCACTACAGTTCCCCCTCCGAACTCCTTTTGAACGAGGAGGAGCAGCCTTGTTCCAGCCAGGAAGGCATAGCATGTGCAAGGCAGGTCATGGTCTTTCAGCAAAGGTGCGCTAAAGGTGTTAGCCTCTCACACGCTTCTGTGAGATAAAGCACAATAGTAACTTTGTAATAACTGATGGTTTATGTCTTTTTTTTTTTTTTCCTTCTGCTTTCTTTCCCAGTTTATTTCTCCACTTGAAAAAGCGAAGAAGGAAGACTTGGCACAACTTTGTTCATATCAACCAATGATATCAGTGTTCCTTTGTTGAACTCCGCTTTTTAATTCCCGGTGTCTTGGGATTTTTGCTTGTAATAACCCATAAGCATTCAGTGTGGTGTGTTTTGGAATCCTGTTGTTTCCACAAGAAACTGTACCAGCTAAATACTGCCAAGTAGTTCCATACACTGTCTTATCACTGTGTCTTAAAATGTGTACGCACTGACCTTCAGAAACTGTAGTATATGAAAAGCATCCTAAACATCTCAGAATCAGAGAATGCAGCTATGGGGAAGCTCCTGCTTAAAGGGACACTGTCAGGTGGATTGGACCCAAACCAAAGGTTGCAGCAAACATGATGTAACTTTTTGAGGTAGTATCTGCTACTCCCATTGAAGAGAGCAGTACCTACAAGTATTCACGTAAGACATCTTATTTCAACTTAGCCAACCAAACACTGATTTTTTTTTTGGAGATTATTTGTAGTATCCAAGTCTAAAAACATTGCCTGCAGAAAATAAATAGGACTGGATTATCGTCTTTTATGGATTTAAATTTTTCCTTATTGGGTGTTCTGTACAACCAGGATGGCCTCAATATGAAAGCCAGAAAGAAAACTGTATGACAGCCAAAAAAGCATTAGCTAGCACAATCTTGAAAAAATCCAGTGAAATGCAAAAATACAAGCATCATAAATGACAAGGTACAGACTCTTGCTAAAAACTCAAGGCACTGTTTGTGAGACTTCATGGGACTCTCTTGAATGTCAGTCCCCAATACTTACGGCCCTAACTTAAAGCACATGAAAAACTATGGTGATGTCTGTGGCTTCCCAGCACAACTGTAGGAAGCCACTTCTGCACCATTTTGCAGAAATGGTCCCCACTGTGAGGACCGTTCAAAAATCAGGAAGAGAAAGGTATGGGTAAATAGAGGGAACAGCGGAGACAGGCTGAGGAAGGGAAGGGTGCCTCCAGCTTTCCTGGAGAAGAGGAAGGCAGAGAAACACTGTTCCAGTGGTGGTGTTAATAGGCTTTTTAAAAATTTAATTTGTGTGTGTATAGTTCAGAAACTATAATGTCTTCTTTGTAAAGTGCTCAGCTGAGATATTTTTCGTACTCAATTAGTTTAAACTAATATTTCATGTAATTAAGAGAAATTATATATTGTGGTTTGGAAGAAAGTTCTTGTATGCTGTTGTTGTAGGGTTTCTCACAAATGTTGAATTCCTTGTTTCAACTTTTTAAACACTGAATAGTTTCATCATAGTTAACCAAACTAAAACTGAATTATCAAATGTTGAGCCAGGAAATTCTGAAAGGGTCTTTTTAGGATAGCTCCTTCAGAGTATCTAAGACAAATTTGTAGAATTAAAAGAATATTATTTTTTTCCCACAATTTAATTAGAGCATAGAAATGGTGATAATAGTAGTGTAAATATTCCCACTGTGGAGCATCTCTCTTGACGTGGTCTTAGATTAAAAAACAGAGACCCAGACCAGTTTGTTGCAGTGGATCTGTACACAAATTGTGCTTAAGTAGAATTTTGCAGAGAGAATATGCAATGATCAGTTGAAAGGTTACAGTTGCATTTTTTTCCCTATATATTTATTACTTCATATTCACACGTACTGTTTCATATCCTTAAGTAGTAGGTGGCCACAGTCTTAATGAAACTTAACTTTGAAAGTTACTAATGTGCTACTGGACTTGCTGGTATGCCCTGTTCACTTCAGCCCTTCAGCAGAGTGAGTACATAAACAATTCTAAAATCCTCCTGGGCCAGACAGAAAATGCTGCTGTCATTAAGGGCCTGACTCCATGAGGTGCTACAACTGAATGCTATGTATAATTGAGCCTTCACTGTAAAAGGAATAAGCTGCCCAACTTCAGCACCATTTTTAAACTACTAAGATACTTGGCTAGCTGATATGAAAGAGTTACCTCCTGAGACCCTGCCACCCATACCCATCTTGAGAATGGCTTGATCCTCACAGGGTTTCTCTATGAGAATGCTGAAAGGACTCAAGAGATAAAGATGGCTTTCACTAGAGATGGTACAATCAGTAAGGTTATATACAGATCCTTAATTGTAGACAGTGCCTTCTCCTATGAGAGTCTGAACTGACAGCTGATACGGCTGCAAATACTTCAAAGAGTGTGAATCCTGTAGCTACAAGGATGTAAAGTTTCCGAATGAAACTGTAATGAAACTCCTATAAGGATGCAAAGCTTACATCCTCCTAGCTAATGTATCTCAAGCAAGTTAATAACCAAAGTGGGAGCTTCAGGGGACAGTGGAGAAGAGAAACCGCTGGTTGTGGAATGTGTACTCATTCTCCCTCAAAACAGTAATTAATGAGACTGACTGCTAAATGTTAGTGCAGATTTGCAAGGAAGAGTTTAGTCAAGAAACCTAGCCTCTAGTGGGTTGTAAAATGTTTGTGAAGAGACAGTTTCCTCCTGTGTGCTAATGACATATGCTAAATTAATGTGTTTAACTCTTTTAAGCTGTTTCCATGTAGTGTGCTTGTGAGTGTTCACCATTTGCTAGTTGTGCTGTGCTGGTTGTTGCAATCACGAATAGAAGCCATGTAACTTTTCTAATTCAGCCCAGGAAGCATGAATAAGTATGTCCTTCCCTGGTGTACAGAGCCAGCATTGAACTGCTCCTGCAGAGGGTTAATTCTTCTGCAAGGAGAATATGGTAATATAGGACTGTTCGGGGTCATAGATTGTGCAACACCATCACGTATACGTAGACTGGTACAGAGGACAATCTATATAAACACAGTTGGAAATCTTATTTTCGTTGAAGCCAGGATTGATTGCTTTCCACTCGCTGCCTCTACATTTAAAATGTCCATGCGTAGTCACAACTGCCTACTTTTAAATTTCCCATGAAAAGGTTAGCTCATTCTTGTTTAGTCAGCATTGATTAGGATTTCAATTACTGAGTAGAATTTCAACTACTACTCTTCATCACTAACTACTGCCTAGGCTTTGGATGGTAAAAAGGCACAAAAGGGCTTCCTTTTACTCGCTCCCCAGTGAACTCTCAGGGGACTGCAAGGCTGATTGCTTTCTGACTGCCATCTTGGGAATGGAACTGAAGACTGAATGGTCTTGGATTCCAATGGTCAATGGAACTGAAAATCCTGGAAGCAAGGATTTTCATAGCTTTAGCCAGAGTCAGACATTGTTTGAGACCTGCATATTCTATCCTTATAAGAAGCGCTTACTCTTCCTCTGATTTCTGGGCTACAGCTGTACAGCAAGGATGCTAGCATGATATGCCATTCAGAAACAGCGTAGCTGAAACGGATGATTAGGAGCTGGTCTGTGCTTGTACCACAGCTGCTGTTTGGCTTGCCAGTGAGCGCACATCAGCTTCTGAGGTTGGAGAAGTGTTATTTGCAGCCATTATCCACAGGCTAGCAAGGTCCTGCTTGGGCATTAGACCTTCTTCCTTCTAATTTAGCTCACCTTGCAATAAAATGAATGTGGCTTTAAACCTAAAAAAGGGTACATAGAATTTGCAGGAGCAAGTAGCGTGGAAGCCCAAACGGGGCACTTGACCTGTTTTCACTTGACATTATGTAACAGCCCAGTCAATCCAACATAGTCCAACATAATCCAATATTATTAGAAGGAGGAGGGGAGAATCTGATAAAGATTCTGATGTAACCTAGGATCTGTAGGACAAGAAGTGATTTAGAAATGTAGTCAGTTTGATTTTTGAAGCTGGCACTTTAATTCTATTGAAACCTGCATGAGGTTAGCCCCAGGAACAGTTCAGGCTTTTTCTTTTTAAATAGTGATCTGCAATAAGTGACTTAAACACCCACAACGACAGAAGAACAGGATGGTATTAACTGTGCAAGGAATTAATTAGAGCCGCCACAATCTGCTATGTTTTTGTATGGGTAGCAAGACCTTTCAAAATTCCTCTGTGTCTCATTTCTGTCCTCTACTCATTTCTGCTCATTTCTGGTCCTCTGACAGGACTTCACATAACTTTAACTTTATGAACAGCTGCGCTACTTCTTGTCTGAATACAATGAATTTTAGCTTTTCAGAGCAAGTTCATGATTTGACATCTACATTAGAGCACACCTGTAAAACGGTGATGTCTGCTACTCATAAGTGCATCTACCATGGGAGATTCAAACTTCAGGAACTTTTAGAAGCTCAGATGTTACTCGGCTTTCTGGCATGCTTTTACAGAGTGAGCTTTTCTCTATTCCATAGGAGGTGATTGACCCAGTGGGAGTATGTATAATTTATTATTTTTTTACGACAGCTCCTTGATAGCACATGTTGGTGCTAGACCTTCTCAAAGAAACTAGAGAGCACTTGGGTGTGATCCAGGATTTAGATCTCAACCCTGCTTTTCCTGCCCTTTAAACAGGGAAGAGGACTGAAACAGTAGCCATAAAAGGCACTGGGCTTGCTCCCAATGTACACAGTGAGTATTGGAGAAAGGCCTCAAAGAGACCAAAGTCGCTTTCATCTGGATTCATGTCTTGATCTGAACTTTAGACCCTTAACAGAGCATAACCTTTGGGCCCCCTGTGTAGTCAGAAGAGTGAGATGCTCTTCCAGCCAGTCATTCCTCTCACCTGACTTAGGTCGCTCTTGCTAGATGAGACATGTTTGAGCACAAGCACCCTCAAATTACCTTCTTTAAAACCGAAACAAATAGGGCCAAACAATGTAGTTTGAAAAAAATAAATTGTATCTAGAGAAATGATTGGCTGAAGATTTCTCAGGTGGTGACACTATTTTCAGGAGGGATACTAGATTGGGATGTACGAAAAAATCAAACTAGAACCTCATTTCAATTGCTCTTTCTTCATCCGGTCTCTTTCAGAAACACTTCTCTATTCCACTTCAAGAAAGGATTTTGTTTTCCTCTTCAGCTAATTTCCCTTCCTTATTTCATTAATGTATGTCTCCATTGATGTGCTCAGTAGCTTGTTTTCTCCATTGAGAACCAGAAGACTGTCTGCCTTTAAACACATGCATAAAAAGAGATCTGAGGCACCCAAGGAGTATACCTTTCTTCCTGATGCACTGACATTTAAAAGCTACATCTTACAATAAAGCAAAAAAACTGTGGCAGTCTGGATACATGCAGTTTTGGTGGAGTAAACACTCGATTATTCAACAATGAGTCATTTCTGCAGTAACCTCATTCTGTCATGACTGTATCACATCTGCTAACTCTCCAAAGCAAAAATGATAACCTGTACTGGTTTAAAACATGAATACAGCCTTGTCGTTCATACGTAACACTCTATTCAACCAAAGAAGCCATGTGCTAGAAGTTTAAAAGGGCAAAATACTTGTTCTCAAAGAGAAAATATCATAGAGAACAACAAAAATAATTATGAAAAAAGCTTCTCCATTCTTTAGGTCTTCTCACAGTGGATTGCTTCTCCATTATTCTTCAAGTCTCTCTTCATTCTCTTAGAAAGCCTTTTTGTTATTGGAGTGTAGTACATTTGGAACTATTTGGGCTAGGGAGTTCTGCAGCCCTCTGAGTTGACTCCCTGCCTTCTGCCATACTGTTATTGTTGACCTCAATCAGAGCTGGGGCAGGCCTGAGTGGAGCAGGACCTCCTCCCCATAATGCCCTGTGTCCTCCAGCCAGGCTCCACTGATGGGACGAGAACAATGGAGGCTGAATACAGCTCCTGGATCTTAATTTGGTTCACAATTATGCGATACAGAAGAAGGGTCCTGACTGCTAGACAACAGCATTTTTGCCAAACTACTTTAGTTGTAACACTGCAATTTTCGTTACATGTATTTAACATTTCTTGTAATAGCAATTTCATCAATTTTGATGGAAAAGAGAGGAAACAGCCAATAAGGATAGTGTGATAATGACGAGATAGAAAATTGGGAAACAGTTTAAGTGAAATACAGCCAACATTCAGTAAACTCCTTTTTATAAGTGGCTATACCTAAGAGCACCTTTCATATGTTAAAACTAAGCAGCGCTAGTCTCCTGAAGTGCATATGGACTACTACTTAAAATGAACTATGACAAATGGCAGTTGAATTTAATTCCTTTCACTTTTTTCTTGAAAACACAGGAGATACATGCAGGAAGGAGGATCTAGTATTTTTTGCAGAGAGTGCCATTTAGGGTATACCATCTGAAGGGTAGAGATTGTAGGTTGTTGGTTTGTGATTGTTTTGGTTGGGGTTTTTTGTGTGTACGGTTGGACTCGATGATCTTAAAGGTCCTTTCCAACCATGAAGATTCTATGATTCTATGCTGTTGTCAGCTGTAGAAGTGGTTGAAGATTTAAGTCGAATAATGGCTCCAGAGTGCTCGGTGCAGTAAAGATATGTACTGAATGCCCACTTTGTTGTATAGCAATTTGATCTGCCAGTAATGAAATCTTTTTGACACAGCATGATTATTTAGCTTACCCTTGTTCTATTCTAATATCTATGCTTGTCCACCAATAAATGGTCTAAGGAAAGGATGGAAAATGACTTTGCTGAATCCATTACATTCCTGTCATGTATATGTGAACATGTGGTGGTGGTCTGAGCTTAGATAATGAAAAGAGTTTAAAAGACTTAAGAGGTCTCAATATCTTAGTCTATCCTTTGAAATTAGTTTCTCCCCTGATAAGCAGCAGGTTTGTTTAAAATAAGAGTAAATAATGGCAGCTGCTGTTGTTTTCTTTGTAAGATCAATGTTTGAGATAGTGCATATAATGGAGCCACAAATTCATAGATGAACAATGCATAATTGTTTTCAGAAGTTCAGCTATGAATATTTATAGCATTGACCTGAAAGGTTGCAACAATTTCTGCATTAGTCACAGGAGTGTTAGCTGGACCTGAAAATTCAGTGGTCAGCACGGCTACCATGCTGTTAGCAAGCTACAGTGTACTAAATAACACAAGTTCAGCCTTTTATGAAACTTAAAGGGAAAAAAAGATTTTGAATAAAAGTAGAAATGTATAGCAAAGGCCATGGGTATACAGTTTAACCATTACTTATTTAAGTATTATTTATCTATTATTTAAGCGATTAGCAGCTATACAAATATTTTAATAATTAGCTTACAAAGCCTATTTATTAACAAAATGATATTTTTTTTTCTCATTAGAAATGCTAAGTTCAATCTATGTTCTATTTTCTTTTTCCCCAGATTGGAAACAAAATAAAATGCTAATGTAGCTAAGACACACTCACAGGTCTCCACGATAAAATATTACTGATAGCCCACCACTTGTCATGAAAAACATCATTACTTTATCTTGTAAATGAAAAATCGTCCCTCCTCCAACCACATACGTGGTAAAATATTAGTCACATTATGTATATCAGCACTACTGAAAGATTAGAAATTAGTACCTCCTACTCAAGAGTGGGGCTTAAAAACATCCTTTGTCTGTTGCAAAAATACATTTTGAGGGGGAAACACCAACTGTTGTAGAGGTTACATTTTTATTTGACAACTTCTATTCTTTTTTCCTCCCCCTTTCCAAAAGAAGTGCTTATATACATAGACAGGCATTTGCTATTTGGGTGATATGTTCTCTTTCCAAGTATGAAAGAGGGGAAACATAGCCTGGATCTACTGTGAGCAACCTTTAGTTTGTTTTGCAGCATAAAAAGTTCTCTTAGTGACAATATATGAACTCTTATTATGAACTTCTTTTAGTCATTGCAGAAAATTAGTTTCTAGCCAGCTAATTAGTATTTTCCTTAATGACTTATGCTTGAATCTTAACACCAAAAAGCAACCTCTGTAGGTGCTATCTAATCCATTCAGCACTGTAGAGTTAAAATGGACAGATGGTTGACTACTTCACACTCTCTGTCCTGGAGTGAAGAGCAAAGCATGCCCTGTTCGGGAAGTGACTTCAACATGTGCTTACACATACAGAGAATTTCCATTCTCTGTTTAAGACAACAAAAAAACCCTAATTTGTCCTTACTAAATCCAGGCCTAATATGGAATCTGTTCCATGTTCTAATTCAGGAGAGGAAAAGCCTTTCCTTTGAATTATAGAAAAATTAGGTTGGAAAGGACCCCTGGGGTTTATCTAATCCAATTTCCTACTCGAAGCAGGGCCACCTTTGAGGTTGGATCAGGTTGCACAGTGTTTGTCTTGATGAGTTTTGAAATTCTTCAAGGATGGTGATTCCACAGTGAATTCTGCCATTGGATATACTCTCTGCCCTACCAAGGTTGATTGATAGAAGTGCAGCATGCATCTTCATAAGTATACGTGGTTTATGTTTTTGCGGGTTTTTTTGTGCACTGATATGATTAGAGTCAAATTCAGATCTAGTGGGAGTAAGTGCAACCCCCATTTTTCAAAGAGCTTCCACTGACATGAAGAATTTTTCTTTCTTCCTCATTTATATCGGACAAACCCAGATCTGATCAAGCTGAGGCTATCAGTGCATTCTCTCCCCTCTGTGTATGTGAAGCTTGCTCCTCTGACACTGAAGCTGAGGATAGGCATAGGATCAGATTCAGGACATCTGGTAAAGTCTAGTTCTGTACTGTTGGAGGTCAGTGACAAAACCCTGATTGGCTACTAAGTTACTACACTGGCACCAAAGAAAGAAGAGGATTTACTAAGACTACTATTTCTCCTCACAAGTTAGCTTAGCAATGCCACATGCCACCCCTCTTTCAAATGCCGCTGGAATGGCAATGCAAAACAAAAACCTTTCTTCTACCTCTTTCCTTATAATTCTTCAAGCTTTATTTCCTCTAATAGGAATAACCAGAAATAAATTTTCGATTGCCCTTTTAAAAATTAAACTCTAGACCAAATCTTTAATTTCATCCTTTTAAAGGCCACATAGTAGTGTTAAGCTATGTAGTAATGCACTCAGAAAGGATCTGAAAATCTGTGCTGAGAACAGCATTTCCCACTTCGTAGCCTCAGCTGGACTGAGCAAGAAATTGTGATTTGTGCCTCTACAGAAAACATTCCATTTGCATCTTATTAGAGCTACCTGGGGAGGAAACATAATGTTGTGGAGACCAGGAAATTTCTTAAAGTGCTTTACCTGGAGGTCAGTGGAATTCCATTTATAAATGATGAATGCATGCATTTTGATGCTAAAATTGTGATGACTTACAAAGTTTGATATTACTGTACTTTTCTGTGGACAGTGATTTTTTTTTTGAGTGGTCAACATATTTTCCCAGAATATTGTAAACATTTGTAACATGTATGTTTGTGCCAATAAATCTTGTTTTAAGAAGTTGCTTTTTGTATCATTTCTGTTCCCAATACACACAGTTTAAGGACAGTTAAGCAGCTTCAGCTTTCACTCCCTCTCTGTATTAAGTGCTAAAGACTTCTGGAAATTTAGATTTTCTAATTCACACTGAGTTTTTATATATTCAGTCTAATAGAAAAGAAAAAATATTTCTATTGTATAAACAGTAATGAACTCTGTACAAAAAAGGGGAAAGGAGGCAGTGGTACAATCATTAAAGAATTTGTGAAGAGGAGCAGATGGGAGAATGTGTTTAGTGCATTTGACCTTATTCTTAACTTTCTTATGATAACACATGTTTTCCGTTCAATAGGGCACAGTTAACTCTGGAAACTCATTGCCATGAGATACTGTTAGTTCACAAATTTGGTGTACTTTGGACACGTTTTTTAAATGAAGAACGAAGGATTCTCTGTGAGAGGGAGACAGACTCTCTTGCAGGCTCATCGTCTGCCTTAGCTTGGAACAGCTGGTCCTGGCCACTAGCGTAAATGCTTAATGGGGCGTGGTAACTGTTGCCATCATTATTCCTAATGAGTAACTAAACTCTTTGACGGGACAAGAGTTGGAAGCTGCTTTTCTCCCCCTCCTAGTGACTACACCTGCATTTTAAAATATATAAGCATCCCAGTAACTCCTGGGTACCTCTGCACCTTTATGCATATGGGGCGTTGTTCAACAACTCTTCTAACTTTGTTATAAATCAACTCAGCACGTTTAAAGGGCACAGTATCGTCTCTCCCCACCCAAACAAACCAAAACCAGGTAATGTCAAGATGCCTTCTTGTATGACAATGCTTCATTTAGTAAAACTATAAATTTTTCCTTGGTAACTCTTAGCGTACCTGGCACTAAATTGGGGATGCTTTGAATCTGTAAGGGGCAGCTGTGAAAAAGCACTCATTGATTTCATATAGCGCATATTCTGGTCTACATGATATAGCAAATAAGGACTAAGTGAGAGGGTGAATTAGGTTGATTGGTGCATATGAATGTGATATTGAATAACATAGGAAACTGATCAAAGCCAAAATGAGGCTTATGCTAATAATTAAGAAAGCACAATGGGCTAATACCCCATTAACACCCTTACAGTCAGGCTGTGTAGTTAGCTCAGTTTTGTTGAAACAAAATGTCTCCATTTCTGACTTTTGAGCTTACAAAGAATTCTAGCAAATGATAAAACCAAGTGAAAATGAAATTATGTGTAATGTAATGGAGAGATTAAGGTAGATATGGCAGAATCAGTAAGATTACATGAAAAATCTAATGTATTTTTGCATGCTGTTCAGATAGCAGATTTGCATAATTCATGGAAGTTTGGGGAGCAAAAGTAAGGAGTGCTTATTAGGGGTTACTAAGTTATGTGGGGTGATGAGCTCTGGGATTTGCATGTGCTTTAGAAAGTCAATAGAAAATAGTCCAAAGACAAAACAAACCTTGAAGTGACTGTCTACGTACTTTGCTTTGTGAGCTGAAGTACACGGAGGTGAGTGAGTGAATAAGATGCTTTTAAGTGCTCCTGACAGATACAAAATTTAAAAAAAATGTCTCACATGACTAAACATGGTCAGAACTACAATCTGAGAAGCAAAGCAGGTAATCTTGAGACTGCTAGAGCTCTATATAAGACAGCTAGGCAGTGATGATGACTATTATAAAACCAAACCATCTTTGTTTTTGTTTTCCCAGGTATTTCAAATCTAGGGGAACATAACCTTGTAATACCACCTGTGGTTTGGGCAGCTATCACCAAAAGCTCTTACCATGATGTGATAGACATATTAAATACATTTTACTGTGGGAATTTCTTACTGTGGGGATTTCCTGGTACCAAGCGTACTGAGTTATTACACTTTTAAGGCAGCTTTTAGAATGATTCTGCAGAAATAAACCCCTTGCCTTCTCCCTTAGCATCTGAACAGAATAATTATAATTTAACAGCTGTTAGCTGAACTGCTTTACAACAGCAAGTAAGCCTGGCCTTTCTACCCTCTGTTGGCCATAATGCAGCTTTACTCTGTTGAATGTAGTCAGTGGATTTGATAATTAAACTTCTAGTGCTTATCTAATAACTGTCAGGTTGTTCTTTTTACTAGAAAATGTACAATACGGCATCATGTGGTTTACATATTCTCTGGTTAGCCTAGAAAACACCTGCTCCATAGCCCAGCTTCACCAGGAGCCTGGAAAGAGTTCCCAATACCATATAGTGCATGCCTATATAACCAGTAGTAAGCCATAATGACAGTGCACTGAAAGAACTGGATGGATCAAGGGTGTCGCCAGCATCATGTAGCCCTGCACCAACTCAGGCTTTGTTAAACTTCCTTCCTAATGGTCCAAGAAAGCTACAGAGGAGAAAAAACCAAAAATTCTGCCTAGTCTGTGTCAAATGACCAGGAAGATGGGGAGGAGTTCCTTTTCTCAGCTCAGAATCCGGTGAGATAGTTTAACTGTGAATAGGATGGAGAAAGCAAGCATCCAAAACTGTAATGCCACAAGGAACACGGGTTAATAGTGCTTGAGGAGCTGGGAAAGTAAACCAGTTTTATATAGCTCTCTAGACAAAGGAAGCCTTGAAGTATGGGATTATTACAATGTAGATATTGCACTGGCAAAGAACAATTCCATCTCCTTGCAAAGCACTTTGGAGACACCTGCAAGTTGCGGTGATAAAGGTCAATCTTTTTTATCACCAGGAACTGTCTGGATTAGTTTTGCCACCCTTCCATCTGCTTATCAGGCACCATTTGATAACTGTATGCACTCTAGCCCCCCTTCAGTACTCTAGAAAGCTTGAACCGAACTTCATTCCTGAGTTGGCTAGAAAACTCCTTCTAATGTCCTGATTACTATCTGGAAACAAGGTATAATTCTTAGACTTTCATTGCTATTTTTCTTCAGTTGGACTAGCCCATGTCTTCCTTAGTCATCCTGACAGTCCATCTCTGCACAGTTGCCAGTTCTATCACACAGCCAAGTAAAGGCTTGCTAAATGCTGTATGTGGCGGCACAAACGTTTTGGTTTGTCTGTATTAAAAAAAACTGAAATATTCTACTACAATATTAGTATTTCTCATAACTGCATTTACCCTCCCAACCCCACAACAGTGATCCTAATCATCCTGTGTTACACCTGTTGTGGTTTTTTTTAATATCTTACCTCTATAGTTTAGGACCAACAAAATTATCATTGGTGAAACAGTAGTAAGCAATACCCTCAAGGATTAATTTAATCCAGATTCTCCTGCCTCTACCAGCAAAACAAATCCTACTGATGCCTCCAATGCCTAGCCAGATGAATGCTAGGTGGCCTGAGACACTGCCTATGGCAGGCAATCAACTAATAGTTGCATTTCAGAGTATTTTGTTTCACTCAAAAGTCTCAAAGTTTGAGTGACTTTTTTTTTCCCCCCAGAGGTGTTAATATACCAAAAGTAAAAGTCTTGCTTACTGCACTCACCAGCTTAAGCATTTCTTGACTACTCATACGTCTCTGTTATCTTTGGACACAAATGCCAGTTGAAAATGCTATTATTTTTGAGATGCCTAGGGCTAGCAGCTAGATGGAAAAAATACAGTAGCAGTCTTTGTTGATGAGAAAAGGTACCTCTGGAGAGCTGTAGACAAAAGTGGTATCCTCAAGGCCCGTCTTTAGATGAAGAGCCAGTTCACATGTTCTTCTGCAGCTGAGCCTAGAACTTAAAGCCTTATGGAGTGAGAAAGCCAAGCTGGCTGTATAAGCAGCACTGCTGCATTTTGGTGGTGCTGTGCCCATTATGAGCTTTCCTTGGCTTTCCTGTTTAGCCTAGAAAACACCTGCTCTGTAGCCCAGCTTCACCAGGAGCCTGGAAAGACTTCCCAATACATACAGTGCATGCCTCTCTGATATAATCGGTGAACTTATCGGCTCTCATGTAGGATATTGAAGTGTCTGATGCCATTAAGACAATGCCATCTTACAACTACCCCTGTGTCTGGATTTTATTAAAAAAATTCTCCTTGGGCAGTTAGATCATTAATACGTGATTAAGTGCAGTGTGAACTCTTCTTCAGCCTTGTATAGCTGTACAACACAGCGTACTTAAATGATGTGTGTCTGAAGAAGCAAAAAGCCACATAACCATTAAAAGCAAGCCCTCCATCATATAACACGTCTGCTTCTATTTGACCCAGACATGAGGGAGAAATAAAACCTCAACACACCGAAACTAGTGGCTTCTGTTCCTGATTGTTTTAACTTTGCAGACTGTAGCAGAATCTGTGGGAGCTTCTGGTAGAGATTTGTGGAACCGCTCTCCCCCTCCATAAAATGTGCTGACAACAGTGGGCACATCACTAGGTATCTGCAATGCCAGACAGCAGGTTGACTTTTAAACTTTGTTTTCCTTTAAATAATTAAATAAATATTTAACAAGAAATCTTGTCTTGCTTTTAAAACGGCCTTAAGGGGGCGGGCGTGGGGGGAAGAGACGGTGTCAGGCCGTAGCTGGGCGGTCGTGCAGTCTGCTGCTGCGCCCCGACTGAGTCCGGGCCGGGCTGTCACCACCCCCTGGTGCGCGGCCGAAGCAATGTCACACAGATGCAGGTGACATCGCCCGGTGACGGCATGAGCACTGTCAGTCACCGTGTATGGTTCTAGTGAATTTATTTCACAAATGATGCCAACGTAGACTAACAATGAGACCCGATCTCAAATGCAAAACAAATTTGGTCACAATTTGTCTGTAGGGAATTAAGATGCACTCTCCACCCCTTGGGTTAGCCATTCTGCTGTAACTGGCATTCGTTTTAACAGTTTTTCAGATCTCTTTTTTGTGTCCTGTACATCAGTTACTTCAGCCCAGGCTTCAAATTTCTCAAGCGCTCTCAAACTTAGTGGCCTTTTTCTTTGTGGTTTTGGCATTGTCTCATTCTCCATCTTTGCTTCATCCCACCTCTTCTCCTTTTCATGGTGCTGAATTAAATATTGTTCTCCCTCTTGTCTACAAGAGCTATTACTTCTCAAGTCACTGCATTTAACTCTTATTCCCCACTTCCTCTATGGAAAAAAGAAATCAGAAGATTTGTGTCTAGCCACGATGGTTGCACACTTTGACTAAGCCATCAAGGGCTTTGTATTCTCCTGATGATGCTTCCAGGGCTGCCTCCTACATACTGGCATTCTCGGGTTTCGTGTTGCTCAGGGCTGTTTGTCTCATTTGTCCTTAATAAACTCTTTCAACTCTTGTTTAAAAAACAAGTGTGTAATATAAATGCATCTTTCTCTTAGAAGGAAAGGCTCTATGTTTCTCATGTGTTTTAGGTCTGTCTTGTACTCTTGCAAGCATCAGAAAACACTGCATCAATGTGGTAGTACCTGTTGATCCCTTCATGGAACATCTCTTAAGTCAGGAGCCAATATGAAGCATGTTGCCTGCAGCTGTCTGTACAAAGGCTCCCTGTGTCATGTGCTGCATGGGAATGACCTCACTGTTTGAATAGAGCTACTGAACCAGTTACAGATGTAGTCTGACAGTCATAGAACAAACATGACTCATTTAAGAACATTCCCTACCTTCCCTTTTAATAACTGGTTTCAGCAAAGTCAGTAAACTAGAACTGAAGGGAGAACAAAGAGTTCTTCAGTCAGCTCTGCACCACGTTCTCGCATGCCGCTTACTCTGCTGCAGGTTTGAAGCATATTTGGAGCATATTTGAAACAACTATCCCTCCACCATTATATCTTCTCTGATGATGTCTGAGCCCTCACAATGTAATCACCTCTAGCAGCAGATACTGACATGCCACTACTAACAATACTAATACCAATACTAACAAATGAACAGTTCTATGCCCTGGATTTAAAACCAAAAAGCTTTAAAAATACAAAATGTTGGTGTGCTGAGGAGAGATCGTCATCCTTGATGATGATAATAATAATTGTGTTGAGATTAGAACAGGGTTCTGCAAATAAGGAGATTTGTGTCTAGTTTGACCAAGCCATCAAGGGTTGGTTATGTGACTTCATACCTAAGAGTGCTCAACTTCTACACTGAGTTTTCTTAACAAAGGCCTAAGAAATTAATTCCTACTATGTCTTTCCTTCTCCACCCTGTGGTATATCACTTTGGTAAAGAAAGCTCTTTTTGAGAAAGTAGATAATAGAAATTATAATGTACCAGGGTAAACTTTGAAAATTTGAACTTTATTTGTGAAATATATTTGATATTATAAAATCTCAACTCCACTGATGCCAACAACAACAAATCTCGATTACATAAATGGAACTGAGGCTTCATCTCAGATTAAGCTATTAACAGCATGCAAATAGCAGCATAATTTTCTGCATGTGCAATACACTAGTCCTCATACTAGGTCGTCTTCTACTATTTCAATTTGATTGTAGTGGACCAATGCTACATAATCAACTTGCAGTGGCACCCTAAATTGGAAACAATAGAGTGCATTCACTTCACCAGTAATGGCTGTATCTAGATGGGCACAGTGCAATTTTCAAGTATATGTTGTTAATGGTCTCCCTATACAATTCATTGTACTGTAATCTCCCATACGGCTGTGGAAAGCATTTGTTTAAATAGATTTGGCTGCTGTAACTGACATTCACAATAACTCAGTGTGAATTACAAGATGCTCCATCTCAAGATTTGAGGCAGGGTTACTTGTAACAGCCTCATGACATGTTGTGGAGTGCCATGTCTCTGCTCTTGAGCACTGATCTGTATTTCTGAGGGGCCTGAGTCCAAGCTCTAACGATCAAGTTTGCAGTGAGGTAATGGCTTTTAGATAGTGACACAATGCATTTTGATTGCATTTTAGAGCTTGAGAAGAGGAGATGTTGTCTCAGGAGTCAGTCAGTGTATGACAAGAAAATTTGATTCATTGGTTATTAGGTTCCAGTGAAGTATAAAATCTGTCTTTTAAAAAACTCTCCCTTTTTTAGTTTGCTTTCTAAAGTGCCTTGAAGAATAGCACACGCATCCTCTCTGCATAGGCCAAAACACCTCAGATTCTCTTGGTGTTCAGACCTATTTTGCTCCTTCTAGAGGTAAAGGCAAGGAAAGGCTTAAATTGGCCAGACTGATTTGTAAATTCTTTGACATAAGGTAAGGACAAATTGACAGCTTAGTTTTAAAGTTATTCAGTTTGGTAGAGTTGCTTAAATGACACAGTAAGTAACTTACTATATACTATACGGGGGTGGGGGTGGAAATTCTGCTGAAACTCAAATTTGCCTTCCATGCTGCAAGGAGAGATGCACACATGCCTTGGACTAATTCAAGTTAGGAGGGCAGAGATGATAAAACTTAGCAACCAATTTTGGTTAACACCTGAAGTAGATGAGCCTAGTACTTAAACACAAGCCATTAAGTTTAGTCAAAACACATGTTGCTTTATCACTCTTCTTAACATGACCTAGGTAACTCTTGCTAGTGAAGCCCAGATAGGACCATATGCAAACTAACAAAATAAAGGTGTAAAGTTTTTCTGCAGAGGGAAATTACCCTCTTTCTAGTAGTCACATGAGCAGGAAAACACATAAGGAAATACTTCGGCAAACTTGTTAGGCACCACCACTCAGGAGGATACCAGCTGCAAGGACTGCAGTAGAGACCAGCTTGCCCAAGCCTGCTTTGCGTGACCAGCTGGAGGGATGTTCTAGTAGAACGGGCTAAATGCCTCAGCACTGACTGAGCTCCTTGGGTGGGCTTTGCACCCACACTGAGCTTTGCACCTATCCAGGGAGCTTCCACAGTTTTAAAGCTGGCTTGAATATGCCTTCAGGGGCTGTCCCACAATGTGGATGTACTCTAAGGCTGCCCTAAGTCACTGGTTTCCCTGCACTGTATTAATTTAAAAAAGAACAAGAATACTATTACTGCATGAGAGGAATCAGCCTCCCTAACTAAGCACTGCTTTCTTCAGTGTTAAACAAAGCCAGCAACAGCTATCAGCATTATTAACAACAACAGCTAGTTAGTAATGCACTGTGAAAGAGCAGGGCTGGGGACACAAAATGATCATTGTAAATTACCCAGATTGATAAAAGGGCCGAAAGGCGGCTGGATATGTTTTTCAGACCTGCTAGAAAAAAGAGAAATCCTGATGTTTACCCAGTTTTCCACTCAGACACCAAGGAAACCATGAGCCCTGCAGCATTTTTATAATTGCCTACAGGAGGCGTATCTCATGGCTCTGCTTTTTTGGCAAGGTAAGGTTTCTTTCAGTCTTTCTGTTTTGTTCTAACTACCCCTTTTTTCTCAAATATGTTTCCTTAGCTTTCCTGTAGCACAGTGCTTTAAGATGACAGCAGCCTTTTCTCTAATAAACAACAATTAGCTAATATTACTTAGGATTACTAATTTCTGCTTCCCTTGTATGCCCTTTAACCTTTCTCTTTTAAGGAATGTAGGGTGGTTGTTGCTTTTTTCCCTTTGACTGAATTAAACTACTTGTTTAATTACTTTTATTGTGGAGTTACACAACAGAAGCATTGAATTCCAAAGTTCTCCCACTGCTAATGGAGTATCATGTTACAAGTGGATACAATGTGCCTCGTTATGACAATGAGTACTATATTTTAGTGTTTTTCTATGTAAATAAGGCTCACTGATTCTGTCTGCTTGCTTGCCTCTCCCCATTCACCTGATAAATTTATTGGTCAGTGTCTACAAATATAACAGATAAGATGCCCCAAGGATTTCAGCTACATAACTTCCAAGGAATTATATACCTGGGAAACCAGGTAGATGAGGAAAGTCTCCCTAGAGCTGCACTGAGGAAAGGGCTCATACCAATTAAACACCAGATAATCAACAAAGATGGGAAAGATTTCTGCTCTGTTTCAGTTACTGTCTTTCTTAGAGTGAGTTCCCAAAGCTATTTAAATCAAAGAGAGTTATCCTAAGAGAATTTGTATCAGTCCTTCGCTCCTTGGTGCTGTGGATCAATGACAGGGTGCAAAGTGAGTTGTCCTTTCTCTTTTTCTTTTAATTTATTAAAAATAAAGAAGTTCTCATTGCTTATCAGAAATTTCTAATTTATTTATGGACACAATCTGTGAAACTTTATTTACTGAAGTATCTTGAATTGACTTAGTCTAGAAGGGACTTCTGCAGTGCCTGAAAGGCTTATTAAAATCCCTACTTTTTCAGGTTTTCCAGGAGTGTGGCCAGGTATGTCAGACTTCTCTTCCTGAAGGAAACTCAGCCAGTCAGTATACACCCCCTCCTGAAAACAAAACCAAGCTTCCACTGACTTCAGTAGCAGCAACGTTCAGTTCAAAACAGCTCATGTATGAACTAACGCTGGAAAACTAATTGAGGCAGAACAGTAATGGGAAACTCAATTTGAAAATGAAGTGGTTTTAATTAAGAGACACTCTTCAGAATTATACAGAAAGAGGCTCTTTCCCATTTAAAAGTTGGCTTTTCCTTCCTCACCGACTATAAATCACTGACCTATAATTAGTATTCTTAGTAGAAGGAATGTCTGATTGTCTGCTTTAAGTTATGCCTATGACTGCGATGAGGAGAGCTGTAGGTGTGTTGGGAACAAGTTCTAGCTAGTCTGCTACTTAGCATCCAATTTCTTACAAATGTTTCTGTTATAATCTATTAGTGTTATAATCTGTTACTTAAAATTGAAAAAAAATTAAGAAAGAAGTGTGCCTCTAGATTCCTAGTAGCTAAGAGCAGCAGCAGGACTCTGGCACAATGATTGGAAGTTTACCCAGGAATAAGAATCCAGCTCCAATCCCATGCCAAGACCTAGTCCTATTTTTTTATCTAATGCCTATTTAATAAAAATTGCATAAATGCTCACTGGTGGGGAAGCCAGTACCCAGATTTTGTTTCACTATCCTTATTCTATTTTTAAAGGAAGGTGTGTGTCTCACTCCATTTTTGCAAGAGACTGATAACGCTTCACTCTACTGAAGTGAGTCCAAAAGGAGATCATAAATGGGATGGAGGTCAGTAAACGGACTCTGGTCAGTAAATACAGGGTTTAAACCAATTTAAACCAATACCAAGAGTGTGCATAGGAATCAGTGGTTGTGGGGAGTCAAGGGTTGGGATACACTGTGTTACAGGCCCAGTATCAGGTCATAGGCCTGGCTGCTTAGGTGTGTGTTGAGGAATCCAGTTGTCTCAAGGACATCTGCTATGTGTGGCCATGTTTAATCCAGAAAGTAGTGGGCCTCAGGTATCAAAAACTGTGTAAATGTTATTCTGCTGTCTCATTGCCTTTAAAAGAGCTTTCCCATGCCCTGTTCATGCCGTGCATGGACTTAGAATTGTACTTTTTCACCAAGCGATCAGATTCAGTTGCTTAACAGGCAAGAAACTAGCTCAAAATCATTCTGACAGATGACCAAATTGAACTGGCTCACTGAGGGGCCAAGTAAGCAGTTGAGTGGGCAAAAGGAAGGGTCAAGACCACAAAATCATGACTACATAGTAGCAAGATCATAGTGGTGGCAATGATGGGGTGAAGAGCAGCACTGCTTCCCTTGAAAGCAAAACATCAGATCAGCTCAGAAACCTTGTGAAATCTGTCTTTGCCATCTAAGTCTGGATGGTTTTGAATGGTGAAGTCCAACTTGGTGCAGTTGCTTTCTTTTAGGGCAGAAGACGATGTATAAATCCAACACAGCAGGCAGGAATGAGGATGCACTTTTCTGTTTGGCATCTCTTACTAGCTTTCTCATGCTAGTCTAATGACATGCAAATTTCATTTTAAGTGCCTAACTCTGTAATTCCACGTGCAAAAGGCCTTGGACCCTCGCCTCAATCCAAAAATGTGTTCTTCCATCCTGTTTTGTTTTGGCTTTTGTGCTCCTGCGGCTGCGATGTGATCCAACCAAAAACTTATTTCATGGGATGTTTTTAGTCAAATCAGTTTCCTAATCTGTTTGACAGTACAGTTGCATAATCTCTCATTTTTTACTCAGTGGAGGTGGTAGGACTGTTCCTTTTGGTGGATGTGTAAGGTCTTTGATCACCTTAGGTAGACTGTGAAATCACAAACTAGCACTCTCTGAGTTATACAGGAAGCTCAAAATGCCTTTTCAGCACTGTGGATTAAATTTCAGGCTCTCTTCAGCCTTCTGTGAGGCTGACTGCAGAAAATGAGTTGCTAATACACACTAAACAGCAGGATCCTGGACCCTGAGTGCTCAGAGCTGAAATCTTGTTAATGGACTTGGGGATCAGCACATGTTGTTACAGTGATGAGATAGATACACCCGTTCCATTTCTATCCTTCTAGTCATTTTAATACAGAACAATGCACGGCTCCTTCATGTGTCGCTTTTCAAGCTATTTGGAACTTAAAATTACACTGAAGTTGCCAACAATAACTGAATTTAATAAAAATAACTAGAAAACAGTAAGAATGGTACAGAATGAAAAACTACATTCCCCAGAACTCTTTAGGAAAGGTTTTTCTGGCTGGGGACAACCATACACCTTTGCAAAGCACTTCTGAGCTGCAGGACTTTTCAGGAACTTGCTGCTTGAGTTGGAGTTCTTTATCATGTTTCTTACATTCTTTTACATTTTAGTCAAAGAAATTTCAAGATTGCATGGATATTGCTGTCTTTCTGCTTGTTATAGTTTGTTCTTACACTTTGTAATGCTTTTAGAAAAACCCGTCCATATATTCACTGGTCATGAGGAAGGTGGGTTTTTTCCTTCCCTCATCCTTTGTCTGTACAGACAGTAACAGTGACGCCGTTTGCTCATTAGCAAAAAAAGCCTTTCCGGATCTTTGCAAGAATCAATGACTGTCAGCGTCACTGCAAATGATGAGTAATTAGACTTAGGAAATGAAGAATTAGATGTGGGCTCCAGCTGCAAAATATTGATTTTTTTAATTTTTTTTTTTTAACAATATATGGTTCCATCAGTGCTGTGGTATAATTTATAACAGGTAGTTTCTGCAAGTGGATAGGGAAGCATAATTACTTGAAAAAGATGAGCCCTATTTCTTTAACAGTAAGCATACCCAAGCAAGCAATCCTCAGGCAGTTTTTCAGGGAGTCTCAAATTCTCTCTTTTTTTTTTTTTTTTAATTCACATTGGAACACTTGATTTTTTTTTTTCCCCAAAAAATGTTGATATGTTGCTGCTTATCAGAACTGATTGAAATACTTTTGTTAAGTAAAAATTATGTTTTTTAAAGTGTGCTGGGAAAAGGCTCAGCATTCTTTGTATGTGTGTGTAAAGTTTTAATAATATTGGAAAGTGCAAGAAGCAGGGTGAGTTTCATAAAAAAGCTTTTCTAAATTACTTTTTTTCCCATGTTAAATCCTTGCAGTAAAAAACAAACAAACAACAAAAGAAAAAACAAACAAAAAAAAACAGACAAGAAAAGGTCTTGTTCTACGACCTCATCTTCTGTGATTTCAGAAAAATACTAACTATGCTGGAAAAAAAGCTAGGCAAGGAAGAGACTCAATAGCATGCAGAAACTACATATTAGCAGTGCAGTTTGAGCAATGGTAGTTGTGCAGTTAAAAGAAAACAGCAAGGCCCAAACCTGCCTGCTTATGGATGGACCCTACTTAAGAAGGCCTGCTGTCTTCCATGGCGTTTCATACAGACCCACGTTTGCCTTGTGAAACCAAATGGGGGGGGGGCAGACAGAATTTAAAGCAGGAGAGTGCCCCACCTCACCAGCCAAAAGCTGCTTTGGATGAATATTTGTGCAAGATGTGTTGTGTTCTATGGTGAAACAGATGTATATAAAGGGCTTCCCTTATAAATGAATGAGAACTCCAAGAGTTACAACTAAATACAGAAAAGTAAACAAAGCTGGAAAAAAAACGCACAATCATTTTGATGCTTTTGTTACAATCTTTGTGTTCTTTAAAACTTTTTGTGTATGTACACACAACCATATTTTACTCACGCTGCTATTAAAACCCTTATGCTATAGGTACTTACTAGCTAGAGTGACCTTAAAATCAAAACAAACAATTTTGTCCTGTAGCATTTTGCAACTATTTTCTTGTGCTTTGTTTCTTAGCAGATGAGCCATTGCGTAGTAGTAGTAGTAATGTTCGCTCCTCTGGAAGCCATGTGCCTGCCTTCTTGTTATTTCACACAGGTGTTGCCTGGAATAACTTGTATCTATACACATGACTGCAACTTTCAGAAAATTGGCACAATAGAAAAATTTGCACTGAACTAGTTTGAGATGCACAATCACATTTTGAATAATGCTCTTTACCCTAGTTTTTGATGAATTAAACAGAAAGCTACAAACACTAAAAAGTGACAGGAATAGAACCTAAAAATTATTCCTGTAAGCTTGGCCAAAATAACTGTTTAGTATCCCTTTAAAATAAGCAGAACTCCAGTAATGCCTCTGGTAGTGACTAGGATGGAAAAGGTACTGGCTCTTTACTGTTCGCCTGCTAGAACTGGTGTGCTCCACTACAGTGATGAATGTGTCTCCTATTCTGTTTGTTCTGGAAACTCGTTCAGCTTTAGTGCAGTGCCGTAGTTTGCCTCCAGCTCCTCATGCTTGCACTCTGACAGGGTGGGACCTCAAAGTTTTGCCTTGGTGGTTGAAGTGCCTTACTTGCATCTGTGATAAAGAGCTATAGCCCTTAGCACACAGCCAGAGATGGGTATTTTTGGCACATGATGTGAAAAACAACATCCCATGGAAACCAAGAATGTCATTCTACCTCCCTCCAGCCCAATCAACTCTAAAGCAGAGAACTTAAAGCAGAAAAGATGACAAAATTTTGGATGTGAAGTCCTAACAGCAGCAGTAAGTTGAGCAAACTACACAAAGAATATCTAATTAGGATTAGTCTTTAAATTAGACTCCTCAGAGAAGTGCAAACTAAGAATGGGATCCTGATAAGCTGACTTCTGCATCGCCAACAAATCCAGTTTCAGAATCTGGTCCTAATGCTTCCGCTGCCCACCCCCTCTCCTCTCCAGGAGTTAAAATACTCCACAGTACTTTACTCACAGGCTGTTTCTGTAACAGTCATAGCTTAAATATCTATGTACCTAATGGACTTATCCCTAAGAGCACAGTGAGGGAGGGAAGCGGCATTAACCTCATTTTGCAGATAAACAGTGGAAGCCCTGATGGCACTCTACTGCATTACATCCTATGGAGCAATTGCACGTACGCAGCAAGGGTAAAAATGCTGTTCCACCGGACTGCTGCATTCACACCAAGACTGACAGAGCTTTGCCATGTCCTTCATTCCTTGTTTGCATAGCCACTTATGACTGCGAAGATAAATGAAATTCAGAATACGGATAAGTTATCATTAATTTCTCAGCTACTGATTGCTCTGCTCAGCCTTGGAAGACGTGGAGACTAGAACAGTGCCGCTCACCATGCTGAACTGTTTAACAGTGGGTAATCTTACTGCTTAACTGTAGCAACTCAATTCTCAGGTTCTCTCTCGCCGCAATTTAGAATGGCACAGTGGCCTCAGCCTATCTGACCAACATCACAAGAATTTTTTTATTTTAAATTTTTTTTTTACTGTAAGATGGGAAATGACAATACTGTCTGAATGTTTTGCCTGAGTAAAAGGGGAAAAGATTTAATTTTTTGGAATAAATATGAAAAATTGCTTCTTATACATTTGGAATGGCAAGTCATCATACGGTAATTAGTGTATCAGGAACTAGTTTTCCACGAGAAGACAGTACATACCTTTAACGCCTCGAAAACTCTTAATTTAACCATTTTTGCAGTTATTCAAACTGATGCTAACTGGATGATGTCGGAGAAAGGTGAAGCTCTACACCCGCACTTTGCTTTGTGACCCCGGCAACTCCTGAACACTACACGGTGTCAGTTTCGAAACTCCAGGGCGTGCACCCAGCACGGGTGGCAACACCAGGAAACGGGATGCGGCCGCTTCTCCCTTATGTAAGGCAACTGAGCCCCTGGCAGGCCACGGGCTGGCCCAGGCAGGACCATCTCCCGCTGCTGCCTCCACACCGCCAGCAGCGCGTCAATATCCTCACGCCGGGAGGGCGAGGGCTCTCCCGGCTGGGCTGGTTTCCCTCTCCCCTCAGCCCCGCCAACGGCGGCGCTCAGGAGCCTCCCCAGCGCAGCCCTTCCCCGCCGCAGTGGGCGCTGTGTGGGGACGGGGAACGTCGCTCCCGCCCTTTCCCTTCTCCCCTCAGCGGCGCCGAGCGCGCGCCGCGGCCGTTGGGCGGTCGGGGCCGCGCGTCCCTCCCCTCTAGCCTCAGCTAGCCAGCGCGCGCGGCCCCGGCCGCCCAACGGCCACCCGGGCGCGCGCTGACGTCGCGCGGGCGGCCTCCCGAGGGGGCGGGGCAGAGCCGCTTTCCCTCAGGCGTGATGTAACCTCTGCCCTCCTCGGCCCGGCGGAGCGGAGCGGAACGGAGGGCGGCGGGAGGCGGCGGGAGGCAGCGCGGCGGTGGCGGTGAGGGGGGCGGCAGCACGGGAACACAGCGAGCGAAGGGGGGGGTGGGGGAGGGGCGGGCTCGGAGGCGATCGTGGCTGCCGGTGGAAACATGGTGCCACACGTGAGGCTTATGTAAAATGAGCGGCGTCCGGCGCCGCCAATGGGGGAGACGCGCGCCCCGCCCCCGCCTCCCTCCCCCGCTGCCGTCACGCGGCGGCGGCCAATGGCAGCGCGGGTGGGGCGGGCTCTTCGGGCTCAGTCACGTTTCTGCCTGTATGAAGTCGGTGCCGGGCTGCGCCGCGCTGGGCGGACGCGGGGCGAGCGGTGAGTTGGGCTCCGCCGGGTACTGTCCCCGCCGCCGGCCGGGGCCGGGGAGGTCCGTGGGTACCCCGGCGGGGTGGAAGGGGGTCGGCGGGCGGCGGCCGCGGGGGGCTGAGGGGCTCCGGTGCTCCCCCGCCCGCTGGGCCGGGGTTACGTAACCCCCGCGCGCCGGGGCCCTCCCGTTGCTGAGGAGACGGGACGGGGCCGCCGGTGGGGCGGGGGTCGGGGCCGCCGCTCCCGCTGGGCGGGGGGCGGCTAGGGGCTCCCTCCGAACCGGGGCGGGGGGGGACACGACGGGGACGGCTGTGACACGCCCACCCCTCATCTCAGGCCGTGGCAGGGAAGTGGGCGCCGGCTTTGATCCCCTCCTCGGAACGGGCGGATCCAGGGGTGCGTATGGCACGGTCCCAGCCTGTCCTGGAGCGGGAGGGGGCGTCCGGGGGTGGGGGGGCACAGACACACCCGCCCCCCTCCCCAACTCAGGCCGGGGCAGGAGCTGGGGTCTCCGAGGGGCAGCTGTGCCACGGCCCCCGACCTGTGTGGGGTCGGGGCGGCGGCGCCCCCCGCCTCAGAGCGGGAGGGGGGCGGCAGTGCCCCCCAGCCCGCCTCCGCCCGGGGCGGCGGTCAGGCCGGTGTGGAGGAGGAGCGCGGCGGGGCGGCCGTGACTTCCCCGCCCCGCGGGCCATGGGGAGGCCAGTGGCGGTCCCTGGGCGCTGCCGCGGTGCTCCGCTCCGCCGTCCCCGGTGGCTGCGGGGCGCAGGCTGCGGCCGCATCTGTGCGAAAGGTCGGGGGTTTGGGGGGAGGGAGAGAACATAGGTGCGGGTGGCACATTTGGGAGCACGCGTGTCCCGGCCAGGTGAGCGCGGCCCCGCGCCCCTCCCCACGAGGGGACAGTGCCGTACCCGGCTGGGTGGCTCTTCTCACGTGAGGAATCGTGTGGCAGTAAGTCAGAGAATCTCAGGGCGCTGCTGGGATGCGGGAGCTACAGGTGGGGTAGGCAACAGGTGCCGTGCATTTCTTTTTGGTGTTGCCCATGGTTGCAAGGACACTTTGTTCCTTGAGACCGTGGGGTTGTGCCGCTGTTGACATTAGTTGCATGCTATTACATGCGTGATTACAAAACAGTTTATGTAAGTACAGTTTCATGCAAATAGATGAGCAGGATGGTAACAGTCAAACTGACACTTTACAACTGACTTGTTGTAATAGGTTAGGATAGGGCATGATGCTGCTCTGTGTACCCCAGGAGCTTAAAAAGCCCCCAGAGATATCAGTATGAGGTCTCTGGTAGTTGAAAACTAAAACACTTTGAAATTGTATTCCAGTGAAACAGTAACTTGGCTGACGGTGCATATGAAGGATTTTGAAGAAACATGTTTATTTATGGTTTTAGGCTGTCTTTCTTTTTCTTTTCCAAATATTAGACTCTGAGGTTTACCATCTTGTACATCTGAGATTGGATAGTTGTCACTCATGCATTTATAAGTAAAGGGGAAAAGGTGGAAATTCTGTAATGATTCTATTGGTAAGATTGTCTGGTCAAGTCAAAAGTGGAGTAAAAAACTTATTTAGTATAGAGAGAAACAGTTTCAAGTTGTCAGTATGTTTTAACCACAGAGTTTGTTCACAGATGACAGTTAATGCTAGTTAACGTTTGTCAAAACTGCAGCTGTCTTTTGGAGCTGGCTTTTGCTTGTTGTCAAGATAAAATCTAAATTGATCACAATGATGGCAGTGAGGAGTAGCTACTTGAATGCAAATGGCTAGTTTTTGATAATGTAGAGTTGTTGATAAAGCTTGAGGATGTCAAGAAGACAGCTAAGGCCTCGATGGTGTGTGTGACCCCATTCCATAAATGGATCCTATCGTATGTTAGATGGTTTGAGGGCATTGAACTTGATGAAACTCAAACTTTTCATACCTTCTAGGGTGCCTCGGTGTCTGTGTGCATCTTTGATGTTCTCAGCCTTGGGTACAGTGCTGTTCATGCGCTCTACACAGTGGCTCTTGAATACAAAATTTGGGAGCAGGGCCTAGAATTTGATTTATGTTAGGAAAAGTGCCTACATTGTTGTGCTGTAACATCAAGTTCGTTCTTGCTTATGCCTCTGTGTGTTTGCATGCTCTTGGGATCTTTCTTTTTGCCCTTTCTTACTGAAACTTGCATTATTTCTGCAAAGTGAGGAAGTTTCACTGGAGAACTGGACTGTGTCCTCACTTCGTCCAAGACTTGCTGTTAGCCTTGTGATGAGGGTGCTACCCTGAGGTGTGGAGTCCTTGTTCCAGACTGCAGGCTGCTTTACCTCACTGGTGAGACGTAATGGAAAAGAGAGGGCCTTTGGCCTAGAGTAGAAGAAAAAAGTAATGTCCTTCTGTTTTGGTGGGATTTTGGCGTTTATTTCAAGGCAGAAGGGAGAATGCTTTAGTTTGGTGATAAGTGTAAGCATCCAATGCTGTGCAGTGAAAGAGCGTGGCCTGTCCTGCACTGTGAAGAAGTAAAGTGTAGTTTGGCTTGACCTAGTGTAGAAGGTAAAGGGATGGAAAGTAGAATTTTGACTTTCATGCACTTTCTTCAGATTTGGCAAGTTTTCTGGTTTCGTTTATGATCCAAAGACTACATGGTTTTGCTGGGCTTTTTGTTTATTTGTCAGTTGGTAGGACTTCTTGTAGGCTTCTTATATTTGTTTTAATACAGGAATGCTGTCTGTGAAAAATCTAAGTAATTTTCATTTTTACAGCTTACTCTTACTCCTTTTGGATCAACACAGAAAGGCATTAAAGAGACAGCATATTGTGGTAGCTCTTAGCCTGATACTTTACTGTTCCACTCCCCCCTCCCCCTCAGTCATAAGATTAAAATATGTAACAACTCAGTTTATTTGATAAACTTACCTGAGCCTGCCCCTGGACAATACGTTTTTATGGTAATAAATTTTCCCTGTAAAGAATGACCTTTTTTGCGTAAACTGAGTTTTTGGTGGAATTTATCCATAGTATGAGAATAGAATGAAATGGGGAAACTGATTGGAAGTAGAGTTCTGGATTTTTCTCCTGCCTCAGACTTTATTATGACCAGGAAGTGTTTGGTTTAGATACAGACTGATAAACTAATTTTCTTTTTCCTGGGTTCTTGCCACACCCTTATTTCTCTAACATCTTTACAATATTAAAACGTGCTTTACTGTACAAAAGCTTTTTTAACCCCATAAAGTATGAGCACATGAGCAAGTATATTTGGTGTGGTTTAAAAGCAAATAGATTACCACTAGCCAGTAGAACAAGTAAATTATCACTAGTCTAGATCAACTGTAGTGTTTTATATAGGGTTGCTATGGTTGGCCTATGTTAAAAGGGAACATCATGTTCTTAGCAAGGGGTTGTGTAACACTTGGCATGAACGTCCTGTAGACACTGTATTATACTCATAATGTTACCACATCATAATTACTGGATAATCAGGTGTTTCTGAAAAGGAATTTTTGTGTCCAGTTTTGGTTGCATGGCCTAGAATTCCTCTATGACGATGGTGGATTACAGAGATTTTTAACTGGGTTGTGTCGCTGCATTACTACTTTCAACATCCAGTTATATCCCTATTCTACAAGTTTTAAACTGCTTGAATATTGTTATGTTAACCTAGCTTGGCAAGCACTGAACAGCAAATGGGTCAATTAATATCTGCATTATTCTTTGTGATATAGTTTTATTACTCTGAAGGGCTTGGACTTGCACTTTTGGCTATGGATGAGATTGGATGCAGAAAATGGTGGTCTTGAAAGTAATGGCGCTAATGTTTTGTGTGCTGTGTAAAAGGTGTCTGTATCCTCTCCTGTTTTTACCACTGCCTTAAACTTAACCACTGCTGTAGTGGAGGCCAGGCTGTTAATGTTGCATATGCTGTTGTAGTAAGGCAAACCTTTTGCTTGCTAGTTGTTGGTTAGTAAAGAACAACTCCACCTTCTGACAGGTCGAGGGGCTTTTGGGGGGTTGTTTCTTTTTAGCTACAGGTGAGATACTTCCTTCTGTGAAGCATGTTCGAAGGGCACGGGAAAAGAGAAGGCAGCAGTCAAAAATACACTTTATGGGCTAATGGCTTTGTGATCTGTTGCTGGGTTTTCTTGTGACCCCAGGCCACTTTTGTGAAATACAGAGAAGACCAAAATGAAGAAGGGTCAGATGGTCTGGGGATGTCTGTAAAGGCTGTGGAGAGGCTCCTGAAACTACTCGTTAGAGCACGGTCTGTTTGTGCTGACAGTGAGCCAGCAACCATATGTAGTAGGCAAGCACCCGAACACATGGGTATCCACATGCCTGAGCATACGCACAGTGATCTGGTATTCTAATAAGTGGCTTAGTACATCACCAGGCGTGCTCGTGCAGCCTGCTTGTACTCTGCCAGCCAGCAGTGCTGGAACATGGGCACATCAGGCTTCTGTGCTTTTGTTTTGTATTTCTAAGGTTATCCTTTAAGTGTAGATAGGGTCTTTATGTCTGAATGCCTGCGCTGGACTTGTACCAATCCAGTAGAGAGTCCTCTTACTTGGTCCTCTCTCCCTCTTGAAGCGTTTCCTGAGGGACAGCAGCAGCGTATTAAGTTTCATGCAAGTTGCACAGGCAGTGGTTCTGAAGAGCATGTTTTCCCTGCTTATCCACATATGCAAGTGAGTTTATGAGCGTTTTTTTGTGTGTGTGAAAGCTATTGTAAGGTCAAGAAAAGTTTTTTTTTTTTTTTTTTTGTACAGATGTTTTCAGCTGCTGCTGAAGTAGTGTGCGGTAGTCCTGGAGGAGCCTCCTGATTTCTCTGACTTTTTTTGATAGTCAGATTTAGACAGCTTTGCTTGTAGAACACAATAAGAAGTAAGGCTAAATTTACCTTCCTTGAGATATATAAATAGGGAGGGTGATTTTCCTTTTTCCTTCATTTTCTCCCACGAGAAAGCAAAACTTCATTGGGGGTGCTGAAGGGGTAGAGACATGCTGTTTACCTGACAAGGGGACTGAAATACACAGAAAACATGTTTCTTGGGGCAAGAGAAAGAGGTTATTCTGCAGATTGTGTGAGCAGGATGCAGAAGCTCCGTGCAAGTGGTACCGATGTTCATCCTGAAAAGATGTGATAGTGAGAAAGAGCTCATTTGTACGTCAAAACACCTTTGGAGTTTTGCTTCCAGCTGGTTTTGAGTGCACTGTGGTAATTCTTAATGCTTGATTTTTCTTATAGACAGAATAGTTAGAGATTTTCTTGTATGGACGGCTTTTAAAAGTAGGACCGGCTTTGTAAAAGTAGAACCAAAGCTATACTGCCTTCCAAACGTCCTGTCCTAAAACAGTGGCACTTCAATGTTAAATAACACCTGTTATTTTTTACAATTGAAGCTTAGGGAGACAAGATGAAGTGGTAAGGATGTCCAGTACTTCTCTTTCTTGTTGGTTTTGCTTCCTATACTCCTTATTCCTTGCAGCTTTTGTATCTTAGTATGTTTTTTATGCTTGACCTTATTACATGTACTTTTACATTTCTGATACTTAAGTTTCTTTAATTGTACAAAGATCTCCAGTATATAAGGCATTTCTTTGACTTCAATTACATCTCTACTATGGGTTCCTCTGTGACTCAAGCTTTTATATAGCGAGCTCATAGGACAAGTACATCGTGCTTGTTAGGTTGCCATGCTTTGTGGAGCGTATTACTGATGTGATGGGGGCCGTGTTAGCAATAGCCAGAGAATTTATTTGGCACAGAGTCTTCCAAAATGGGACTTTCTTTCTGACTGAAATCTTTAACTGGCTATGAACTGCAGCAATGTCCGAAGAGCAGTGTTAGACTGGAACTTTCGTAAATGTAATATCCCATGGTGAAATTCTGCCCCATTTTTTTTTGAGGGAGGGGAGCAGTAGGTGTGTAAATATACTGCTTAATGGGAATATCAACCAATATTAAAGTTGAAATACAGTGTTGTAGATAACTCAGATCTAGTTTCACCTATGATAAAGGTGAAATATATGACAGCATGGTGCGGTGTGATAGTTTTTTCCCTCATTTCCATGACAACACTTCCTTAAATGTATAATTTTTGTCATTTTGTTTAAAAAGGACAAGTGTTGACATATGCAAATATTAGAGAGTTCTGACTGCTGGTCTTCTGCTTAATAATTTCTCCAGTTCCATTCAGGAAGAGAATAGCGTTTTCTATTTACAAAGAAATTCGAATGTCGTTTTAAATTCATGGTTAATACAAAGAATTCTAGTTCACCTTTAAGAAGGTACCTATTGTGAGACTGGAAGGATGTCTAGAAATTGTCATGGGGCAGGTAAAGGAGACTGTGTTTAACGTGCTTACTTTTGTTTTTTCTTTATGGCAAATAACCAACCTGTTGTCAATTAAAATTAGTTGTGGGCCATGGCTTATTATTCAAGGTGAAGGAATAAACTTGAAAAAGACAGTTTCTGTTGGCTGCTGGGGATGATCCATCCAGATCCACTGTGGAGACTTGAGCATGGGTGGTGGGCTTCTGGTCTGGCAGAGAAGAGAACAATTGCTGCTAGATGATGGAGGAGTGGCTTTGCTTTTTATGGGGGAAGAGGAGGAGAGGGGAAGATTACTTTGGTACTTAGCTTCTTATAGTTACAGGAAAGCAAATGATGAATCAGGAGCTGGCCTCTGTTGGTCAGCACAGCCAGTAGGTGAGATTGACCATCCATGAGGTCAACTTGATAAATTCAACAGTGTACTGTGCTATTCATAGTAAAACTGGGTTGACTTTGTCCTGTTACCTCAGGCTAACTTTGTGCTATTACTTACTCCACATGGAGAACAAGCAGCTTTAAAAACAACAAAACCAATCTAAAACTGGAAGGAAATTAAATACTAGTGGTGCTGTGGGTGCTTCAGGAATAGAAGTGACTGGTGACGTAAGCTTGGGTCCAGTTAAGAACCATCACTTGAGGACTGAGGGATTTTTTTTTTTTCCTGTTTGACCCTCAGGGACATAGCTAAGGGAGTTTATTTCTGTAATTTTTTTTTAATATATATTTTTTTAACAGCTATAAGTAAAAGAAGCATAAGTTTTTAGTAAGCTGGGAACAGCTTGTGCTTTAATAATGCATACTTGTATTTTGGAATATGAAACTAGTCTTGGTTGTGATGTCAATACTTCTGCTTAGTTGAATTAGCTCTCTGAAGAGTTTTTCATCTGCTAAGGCTAACTTAGAATTTGTATTTTGGTGGTGTAATCTGTGGAAGAAGAAACATAACTTGATTTCAAATATGTAATCCCAAATTTTATACTAAATAATACTCATTCTTCAGCTTGGATGCTCAGGTGAGTGAATGGCTGATTGTAGAAGACACTCTGTTGATATCTGTATTATCTAAACAATGTTCTAACAATAAATGAAGATCATGGAGATGGAATTTTGGGGGTTTTCTTATGTTTATAAAGGGAGCAGAATTCAGTGAATAGTTATTCTGTGCATTGCTCAAGAAACCAATTTAGAAGTTAGGTTAAAATAATAATAAATATTTTTATCAGTAAAATTTCTGGCATTTCCTCTTATTTTGTATTGTCGTCTTTATAACTGTTCATCTGTGGCATACATGTTTTACATGGTTGGACTTGTGTTGCATTGTTAAATGGACTTGATTTGTTTCATAAATATTTTTTTTATCTTGCTTATAAAACTTGGTTTGTGTTGTGTTTGTTTTTTTTTTAAACAGGAATATATTGATGACAATTTCAGATTTGGAAAGATCATGATTAGTGCATTCATTAAGGTGAGTGTGTTATGTTGTCCCCAAGAAAGTGCTTTATAATAGCAGTTCTTTCTCGGTGAGTCTGAACTGGGGTGGTGGTGGTGTTGTTGTTACTGCTTTGTATGCTTCCTTTGAGCTGTAATGTCAGAATGCCGAAAAATAAAAATATATTCAGAGCATTACATTTTTAAAGACCTATTGTACAAGTCACAAAGCACATGGAAATTATGCAGCTTCTCTAAATCTTTAGGAAACTGAAATTTAGTGTAGCATCCAGTATCAAGTGCTACATCTGCATTGTTTGCTGTGCAGAATTTTATTAATGAACTTCCAGTCTTTTGATTCCTCTTGCACGTGTGTTAAGAAATTTTAATGATGAGGAAAATTCTGCGGTCCAGAAAACAAAGTAGCTAGTGTTATTCAGCTAATTGGCATGATAGCTCAGGAGGAGAAAGGAAAATGTTATACTTCTAAGCTTTGATTTAGAAAGCAGGTCATAGCTACCAACAGTATTTTTTGGCCAGTTGTGCTTTACTTTCTAACAGGCTGATACTATTCTAATCTCGGTTTCAGAAGTTGAATGCATGGCACCAGAGATACTGACTCAGGCATGTTTATGTTCAATGTGTGAGAAGCTGGTGATAAAAAAAGCTTATTACAACTCACGTGGAATGTGTGGTGGATTAAGAAAGCAGAATAGATGGTCAGAATTATAGAAATATTTTGAAAATGAAAAAAAAAAGATGCTTATTAAAGCAAAAAAAGGAAACAGCCGAGAGTTTAGAGGAGAATGGTGGAGGCATGTCATCTGTGATGCAAAGAATATTTATTCGAGTGTTTTTGTTATACGTGATCTGATGATGGGACAATATTGGCCCAAGACCGGAAAGGGAAGTATAGCAGTTCTGGATAGTACTGTAATATTGCAATACAGATGAAATTGTAAGTGAGATATTTAGGATTAATACTATAGTGAAACCTGGTTTTCTATGGCTACAAAATGTGATTTGAATAGGTTCTTAATGCTGACAGAGTTCTCTTTTCAATGCTGCAGGTGTGACTTCAGTTCTCTACAGAAGGTGAACTTGGCTGCAATCCCGTAATACAGGTGTGTTCCCTAAAGCAGGTTGTTTGTTCTTTTCTTATATTTGAAGTCCTCTATGCTTAGAATAGCTATATCTCAGTATCGAAGGAAATGTTGTTATAAGTTCTATATTCTTTATATACTGATCAAATTATACTTCTTGAGATCAAAGACCTTCTTGAGATGCCATACCTGGATGAACTCTTTCAGTTCTTTGGGATTTGGGCATACTCGGTCACCTGTACGTTTCCTCTGATAAATAATAGAAAAGCAGAAGATTAGATTTAACTGCCTCTAATTCTACTCAAACTGATAAAATGCATGGTTTGAATAACTTGTATTTAGTTTCAGATAAAAATCCTTTTGGTGTAGATTTGTCCTAGCTTTCAGTTAAATTGTAGAAAGGCTTATCAGGAGAATTTTAGGTAGTTTACAAGGACTGTTTTTTCTTAATGTTGTCTTAAATCCATTAAATAGATGAAGCCAATATGATACCCAGCTAAAATGGTACATGCTGCTGCTGCAAATATCCTCTTCAAACCTAGACATTGTTAAACCTTTTTTACTCTTTTCATCTATGAAAATGTCATGATAGAGGTCATCAAACTAGAGAAGTGTTATGCCACTTCATAAACGGTCAGGCAAGACATCGTGGCTAATTTCGTGTAGATCTTGATGAGTGAAGCTAGAAACTTAACTCCATTAAAGAAATACAAGTTACAGGGACATAAGTTAGTGTGAGGGAATTGGAAGAACTGTCGTTTAAACCAGGATTTAACTAGTCCTGAAAGACATTCCACATCTTCAGTGTCTAAGCTAAAAACTGTGAAATCTGCAAGTAGCTCCAGATACAGCAATTTCTAACACTTCTCATGGTCAGAGATAGAGAGCTTATAACTTAAATCCTGTTTTATCAATTTATGATAAAGACAGAGGCAAAATATTTGAAGAACCAATGTACACAGATTTGTATCATAATCTGAGATTTGTAGAATTCATATCAGCTTTGCGATGTTACGCCGAGTGGAATGTTGTGAATAAATTCTTCCTTAAGTCTGGCCAACACAAATGTACTTTTAACAGTTGGTAGACGTGCAGCATTTTAAATTAAGGCATGTTAACATGGGCTGTCTTCCAAAATGGTTAGCTTGGGATTTGAACACTGTTCCAAACATTCCTTCTGCATATTCAAATGAAGCACTTAAAGTGATGTAATTGTTTGCCACACAAATGTTGATCTTCTGATTTTTATTCTACTATTTCTTTGTGTTAACGTGGCAGTGGCATGTACCAACAGACTTAGCTTCCTACATTTAATAGAAGAGCTTTCAGATTTTCTTTTTCCTGCTGAAAATTCCCGGTGCCTTTCTTGGGAAACTGTTTTTATTAGGAAGAATAATAGCGTTGGTGGACTTCATTAGTACAGACTTCTGAATGTAAGGAAACACTTTTTTTTTTTTTTTTTTTTTTTAAACACTATGAGGGTGAGTGAGCACTGGAACAAATTGCCCAGAGAGGCTGTGGAGTCTCCATACTTGGAGATACTCAAAAGTCATCTGGAGGTGGTCATGGGTAGCCTGCTCTAGGTGACTCTGCCTGAACAGGGAGTTGGACAAGATGACCTCCAGAGGCCCCTTTAACCTCAGCCATTCTGTGATTCTGTGAATTGAAATTTTGTAACTGCCTAGTAAAATCTTTAATACTCATACCATGCCTTCAGCAATGTAGATGAGTTTAGATGAGGTGTTAAAATGGTATTCTAACCAAACTTTTTAAGCACTTGGAGCTCCTGCGGGCTGCATCAGGCATTTTGCTCTATTATCTGCTGGAGAGGTTGGCCCTTCCTTCTTAGTGGCTATGTCAGTTCATGCAGACTGTGTACATACTATGCGTGTACATAGGATAATACCATACCGATAGTGAATTGGAAGGGTTATTTTAGCTAGCGTAGAAGACTCTGTTATTTTAAAACTCAGTCAGACCTTATGTTAGACAAGAAGTGTTTAAAATGAAAATTTGTATCTGATTCTTCTGCTGGATGACAGTTTCATGTTTAACCAACATTTATCTGCATAGGCATGGCATAATTGTGAGCATCTCTGTCCTATCTGTTTGAAGAGGACACTGTTGGGGGGCCCAGGTATTTCTTTTATATTTTATAGTTATAGAGGTGTCCGGACTCTGTAATGGTCAAAGATTTCCAGTAGAAGAGGATGAGACAAGAATTAAATGGATGTGGGAGACTCTGGCCCTAGGCACTTCATGCTTTCGATGCTAGCTGGGAGGGAGCTTGATAAACACTTTTACCAACTTTTCATAGAAAAAACAGGTAAGAAACATGCATAATTGTTACGATTTATGTTAGTAGAAAGATGCTTCCCTTCCCATCTACCTAGAGCTTCTGCAGAAAATATATTGTTCTGTGTTTGTTTATTTTAGAACTGTGATTTCAGTCATATACATACTCACTGAGAACTATTTTTTGGGTATAAACTGGGAGTTAGATTATCTTGAAGCTAAAATATTTTTAGCCTAAACCCATACTTATTCTTAAATTTGGAGTTGAGTTTCTTCACTGAGGAAACAACCTGGTTGGAAGCATCCTTACTATGGATGCAAGGGCCCCGGCCTGGTGCATGTGCTGACCTCTTCCTGTATAGGTGCTGCTATAAAATCAATGTGGCACTTGGATGGCTCTGGACCAAGGCTATGTCTTCATTACCTCCTCTGTTCTAAAGTGGCAGCTGTAAGCAGTGGTTAGTTAGGATCACCTTTATAAAAATATCACTGACTTTTATTTAAATAACAGTCCTGTGCTCAGGATTCCCTTGAACAGAAAGGTGAATCCTTATCAACAAATTGTGAAATGGATGCTGTGAAATTCAGGTTTTATGGAAGCACTTGTGTTATTCTAGATATTGATAATTTTATTGACATAGTAGAAAATTGACTTACACCTCATTCCTTGTTAAGAAAAAGTGCAAAACTTGTTTATGATGGCATGCAGTAAGATGAGGTATCTATTAAAAAAGAAAGTCTTGCAGGAAATTGTTAAGCATCTTCTGTTGTTTTTTCTTATGGTGAAGTCTGAGAATACTGCTATCTTTTTTTCTTTCCCCTTTCTAGAAAGTGTCATAGTGAAGATATTCTGTTAATTGTTCTGGTGAAGTTGTACAGTTAGACAAGTAATTTCTTGGATTATTGTTTGTTTTTCAACACTTTTTCCTAATGTTTTGCTACTACCAAACATTTAATTATTGTCTAATTGCACAGGGAGAATGCATTCATTGTAGATGTTAATTTTCAATTTTCTGTGAAATTGCATGATATGATTAAACCCCTGCTAGTTATTTGTCATACAAATGAGAAAACTTTTACCATTTTGCAAAGCAATCATCCAGAAGACATGTGGAAACTCTTCTTGTTTACAAGATCCTCAGTAAAATTGAATCCTGACCATTAAGAATGTCTCGTATTGGTACTAATACAGTTAATGGTCCCCAAGTATTCACGTGTCTAAAGTGTAGTCATAAACTGTGGTGTGCCTCCTGCTTCATTTGGGGATATTGCTAAGTTCATATTAATTACAAATTTAGACTCTTGAATTAGATAATTTTGACTCTGGATTTTTAGTTTTTCATTCTTTAAATGCCAGTACTAGACATGATAGTTTTTGTGTGAAAAGAAATCTGGAAAAATCTGTTCTCTGAATGTAATCACATCTCTGCTGAAACAAGATTTTTGAGTTTAAATGCCACAGTTTCAAAAGAAATTTGCCTTTGTGGTGTTCTACAGTCCTTCTTAAGCGTGTTTTAGAAAAGCATAAAGCCGTTATTGCTTCAAGCATTTGTCTTATACATATTTTGGTGTGTTTTTCCAGGGACACTAAAGTTCAGGCTGTTTCCATTGTCTTAACTGCAGGATAAAGGAGCTACTGTAGCTAATGAATAACCAGAAGACATTTTCTACACATCTAACCTGGCATATTAATGCCTACATTTGTTCTTAGTGCTCGGTGGAATTATGTTGCCTTTTTCATGCACTGCATCAGGATCTTAGAGAGTTACAGTCCTTGCCAGAGTCACTTTTCTAGACAGAGCAAAATTCCCAGAGTAGAATGTTTTTTTGTGAGCTGGTTGCCTTAAAATCAAGCTTAACTGATGCCAATTTAAGGTTTAAAAGAAGTTTTTATTTACAGAGTGAAGATAGACAGCCTCCCTTAAAAGTTTAGAAAGATGGAGCAGAAAACGAAGAAAAAAACTGGCTTAATGTACTTTTCTGAAGATAAACCTAAAAGAGCTCTTCCTCTGTTTCTGTGTTACTGTCTGCACTTGCTTACTGAACTTGGTATGAGGTGCAATTCCCTTCCTCAAATGGTGGTAATGGGAGAGAACCCCAGACTGGGAAAGCATGCTAGCTTTTGCCTTTTCATTCTTGTTTGGTTATTGACTGGAAATTTATTTGAGCGTATAAGTGGGATGAATATGTGCAATTTATTATGGTATTTTCACTGAGATTAGTTTCAACGTTAATTAATCTCTCTGGGATGGCTGACCCTCCGTGCTCCTGAAGTGTTTGCATATGCATGCAGATGTTCCACCTAAGGTCTTCCTCTGTCCGAGAGTGAAGTCTGGCTAGATGCATCAGTTCTTACCTAAATCACAGGCACAGAGCATGGTGTAGGGTAATTGCCAGCCTGTTCTTTTTTCACAGTTATTCCAATCTCTTCTTAGAAAATCTCTCCAAACTTATGGAATATATTAACATTCCTACTGTCAGGGATCTTGGCTTTTTTATTTATTATACAAGCTCTTGTTTTAGAAACACTCCTTCCTTCTTTCCCCAGGAGCTCTTGGAAGTCTATCATAATGTTTTTCTTGTTCCTTCCTATTTATTCTTCCTGTATTTCTTACTCTGGTATATGCCTCTGGCCCTGAGGATTTCGAGATTTTGAAACAGAAGAAATTTTGTGCAAGACTGACTTTCAGTGACATTAGTCTTCCAGTCCTGCCTAAGAACACCATTCCACCTCAAGGAGTTGAGCCAAGTCTTCTCAAAAGATACCTTTAAAAAGATCAAACTGGTATCTTCTCCATTACTGGGATATTCATTTTTGCTTCTGGCACCTTTGTCTGTGGGCTCCGTATTGTAGTCACTGTAATGTAGCCGCTTACCGTGGGCAAATCTGCAGAAGCTCTGGTGTGTTGCTGGTTAGAAAGAGAAGTAACGCAGCTTAAGTGTTTTCTGACACAAGTTTCTGCCGGGTGTCAAGAAGAAGAAAATTCACATGGTATCTCATATAGGCCAGTACCTGTTTCTTTTCTGTTGGTGATTCTCTTCATTTGAACTCATTGCTTAAAATAAAAATAGTTTTAAAACCCCTGAAATCCTTACTGTCATTGAATTACTCAACTCTTGTTCAAGGAGGCACAGGAAATTCCTCAAAAGTTATTGGGCAGCTTATATATATTTTGAGAACAATTCTCTCCCACCTAAAGAAGGACTATTGAAGTTCTCTACAAATACCTGGGAGAAGCTAGCCTAGGTGTCAAGGAAAGAAGAGACAAGACAAGAGATGATATTTGGAGGTGGAAAAAATTACTTGTAAGTGGTTTTACATCTCAGAATTTCAAATTGTAAGACTACATGATAGCTATGGCCAAACTTCATTGACTCTTAAACTTCCAAAGATTACAGAAAAAGATTTTGGGGAAATAGTTTTCTAAGAAAAGGTTGTTCCAAAAGGCTTGGAGTTAGAATCATAGAATGTGTTGGGTTGGAAGGGACCTCCAAAGGCCAGCTAGTCCAACCCCCCTGCAGTAAGCAGGGACACCTTCAACTACATCAGGTTGCTCAGAACCTCATCAAGCCTGGCCTTGAATGTCTCCAGGAATGGGGCCTCCACCACCTCTCTGGGCAACCTGTTCTAGTGCCTCACCACCCTCAGTGTAAAACACTTCTTCCTAATGTCTAATCTAAACCTGCCCTGCTCTAGTTTAAACCATTGCCCCTCGTCCTATTGCTACATGACCTTGCAAACAGCCCCTCCCCATCTCTCCTGTAGGCCCCCTTCAGGTGCTGGAAGGCCGCTATGAGGTCTCTCCCGAGCCTTCTCTTCTCCAGGCTGAACAACCCTGGCTCTCTCAGCCTGTCTTCATAGCAGAGGTGCTCCAACATGACAAACACAACACAACAAAGAGTTGCGGACAACTCTTGAGGCTAGAAAAATACTATGGTATATGCAATACTCTTTATCTTCATAATTCAGGAGAAGAGATTTCTCACACTTAAACACTGAAATACAAAATGTTTGCAGTCAGAGTAGGAAAGCTATGGTACAATCATTGCTCCTACCATAAATAACACAATTTTCCTGATACATGTGTTACTGTAATATTGGGCTAAGTATCTTTAGAGAATTTAGGGCTATGCTAAGAGCCTGTCTTTTGGCAGTTCATGCTTATCAACCTATCAATAGTGATTTATATGGCTTTCTTTAAGGGATTTATGTATAGCAGCCCAGAGTTGGGAGTTTTGGAGCTTGGCTGAGGTTTTTTTTTTTTTTTTTTGAGAGCTTTTTTCCCCTCTCTCTTGAAATCATGTAACATCATTTACTAGCAGATAGTGTTGTTATGGCTATATTTTTCTCTTGTTTCTAAAGCTCTTTCTAAGTAGCATTTGGTCAGCAAAATAGGAGGAAACCCATGCCTTGGGCACAGAATATAGTATGAGGAATGTTCGATCTCACCTTAAATTCCTACGTGTCAGACCTCCTTTTCAGGTGATGCTGTGGCTGACTTTTTTTCCAAAAGCTTCATTTTAATCATGACGGGGTTAATTTGTGTAATTTTGGAGTGTGTAAGGCACTTATTTGAAGTGGACAAAATGCTGTAGATGATCTCCAGGGTTACTTTTAACCTTCACAGAGAAGGTAAAAAGCCATCCCACTGCTAGCTGAGTAGTGTGCTGGGGTACCTTTAATCAAAGAATCTTCTATAGAACTTTACAGCCTCAGCACCCTCTGAGAAATAATAGTACAAATGACACATGAGAAATGGCTTCTTGAGGGTGGGCTCAGTTATTTAACCAGGCAGATGCTCTTATTTCTGCAGCACTTGAAGTAGTGGTAAGAGCATTTCCTGGGTGAGAATGGATTAACACATTTATGAAATGTTCTTTACCTTTACGGTAACAGGAGGTTTGTCTCATGTGCTGTCCATATAGGTATTTCCAGTGCCACCTTCTTTATTCACTCTCCTGAGCCCTTTGTTGTTTGCAGTCAGTCTCAGACAAAATGAGTCGTGGGTAGCCCTGCGTTGTTAAGCACAGGCCTGATACTGCAGATAGTATGGGTACCATCAACCAGCCAGGCTCATTAGGAACATGTGTGGCCAGACTGGACTACATACAGGGACAGAACTTCGTTAAAATGTCTAGCTAAGTAAGGCAAGTGAAAGTGTGAGCTCTGTCTATCAGAGAGATTAAATCAGAGATGAACTGTCTGAGCTGGTTAATCATTGGCCGCTAGAGTATAGGCCATTGTGAAATAATGCTAGAGTTTCATCTATGAGTAAATATTCTTTTATTGCATGTTCCAGTTACGTAATTTTTAAGATAGAAGTGGCTTACTTAGTCCAGAAAAAACTGTTAGAGGTACTAAAGTGTAATTTACTGTAATTTACAGTGTAATGTACTGTTCAATACAATGGCATAACAGGATGTCTATTTAGTGTGGATTAGAGTACCTGAAGTGAATACATTTACTGAAGTAAAATGTCAGTGTATTTTACTCTACCCAAAGGGGTTTTTAAATTATTACCTATAATGAAGTACTAGTGAATAATCTTGTAAAGAAAAAGAATTATTTATTTATTTTTATTTGTATACCACTGCTGATAGCTTAAATAAATGTCTTTAAACTACGCTTCTTCTTTCAAATGAAAACAGGTATCTTGCATATTACTTTGGCCAAACAGGGAGACAAGTATTGTTTTCTTCTTAAAAACTCAAAATAAATGTAAAATGTCTGGAAAAACAGCAATTGGGAGGGTAAGAAAATAATTTCAATTTTTTTTTTTCAAGGGAGGGGAGGGAAGTTGAATCATAGTGTGTTTTAAATTAATATTAAGTTCATGTTTTCTGTTACAGGCTTTAAAAAAAAATGATATATATTTATTTGTGTTTAAAAGGAAGCTGCTGTGGTTAGTATTAGCAAAACTTAGTTGCAGATTTTTTCATTGATGTTATTCCAGTCAAAGGTTTATTAGTCAACAATTGTAATCTTGAGTATTTTAAAGGAACAAAGAGGAAGAAATAAACATAGCTCTGTTTTAAAAACAACCCCTCTTTTTTTTTTTCCTGATGATGAATTACATTGTTCAGAGAATCTTAAGTTCATGGTTTTGCAGTATTGTTGTCTCTGTGGGTTGCTGAAATAGTTGAGATGAGTCAGATTAAATATCTTTATTTTATTCACAAAGTTGAACTGCTCTCTAGTACTTCTCCTTTGACGGCTCTTTAATATTAGTCTGTTCTTAGTTCGCTTCTGTATATACTCTGATTTTGAGTCTGGTGCACTAGAATTTGCTTTAAAAGCAGGAAGTTTTGTTTGTATGTTTTAAGTTTACTTTTCTAAACAATGCATTTTTCCCCCCTGAATTTGTGGTAGTTGGTAGATAAAATTCTTCTCAGGCATATTTGTGTCTTAGAAATGTTGTTGATAAATAGGCGGGTTTGTGTACTTAGTTTCCCTGTTCCTACTGTTCCCTGTATGTTCGACCTGTCTACCTATGTACAAAGAAAGAAATGAAGAATTAGTCAAAATGGCAGAACCGATCTTAAAAGAAAAAAACAAGACTATGGATTAAAAAACCAAACAAACAAACCCACAACCAAAAAACCCCAGCCAACCTCCAAACTAAGGAAGAAATCCTCTGATGTCTGAATGTAATCTTTTTGTTTGTCAAGGTAATCTGGAAGCCAGGGGAATGGTTTCACTAAGGATGGTAATAGCTATTGTCCAAATCCAGGCAGTAAAATTGTCAACTCTTAAGAAGGAGAATAGAAAACAATATTTAATGTTGTTGAATATTGATTTTTTTATTCAATTATCATTCAGATATTCAATAAAATATTTGAAAAATCAAATATTAAAAATATTCAATAAAATATTTTTATTCAATTATTGGATTGAATATTTAAATTTTCAAGGAGTTTTTCATGTGTATTCCACTTCCTCTTTTTGTGTGGGTTTTTACTAAAATATAAATAAGCTTTTCCATGAGAAAACAGTTAGGTTTGCAATTATATTTAACTTAAACTTTTCACTGTTCAAATGCTGAATATACTAACTATGAATAACACTTACCACTTAATTTCTTCAGTCAGTAAGAAGTTTGACAGCAAAGGCAAACAAGAAAATGATTTTTTCTTTTTTCTTCCTTCCCTTCTTCCTCAGATTTGTGGGTCTGTACTTCTAAACAGAATTTGTGTAGAGAGAAAATTCTGAATATGGCTTGATTTGCTCTTGATCTTGGCAGTGTTTCTAATGAGTATCCCATGGACTCTATCAAGTTCAGGGGGTTCTACTCTAGCACTGAGGAGCAGAACCCTGAGCAGCAACCTGCTATCAGTGAAAACATTTCTTCGTCATTCGCTTTAGAAGAGCAACAGAAAATGAGTGATTATTCTGGACTTGCAAATAACCATAGCCAGATGATTGCTGAAGATTCAGAAAATCAGACAAAGCCTGAACGCTCTCATGAAGTTCTTCAGGAAGATATTGAAATGAGCAGTGGATCCAGTGGAAATGACTTCAGTGGAAATGACACAAATGAGAACTACTCGAGTGGGCATGATTCTCATGGCCATGAATCTGATGAAAATGGGAAAGATTCAGCAATGCTTATGGAATCTTCAGACTGTCATAAAAGGTAGTAGCTACTATTAAATAACTGTAACTTTTATTTTTATCACTATAGGCTTTTTTCATTTGAATCCGATTTCTGAATAATAACTACAGTATAAAGTGTATCTTCAGATTGAAGCTGAGTGTTCTAGTTAACTTGTACTCTCCTATGATATAAATTGTGTAATATATTATAATTCATAAAGAGAAGGTCTCTAGTGTTCCACAGGGCCAGCTTAATTTGAATCTTTGTTCTCATCATCGTGTGTTTAATTGGCCTTATTTATATGTTTTCTTGTAAACCAGCTTCTATAATTGTATATCAAAAAGCGTCAGTTGCATAAGGATGCAACTGTGCTATTTTCATCTTTTAAATAATAGCTTAGTGTACAGAGCAAAGCTACAGTAAGAACAACCTTCTTAAATGTATAACGGCTGTAGTTTCCGTTTACTGTACCAGGCAGAAGCTTTTAAAGTTGTTGAGTTTTGTTTCTAGATAGCCCATCATTAATAGGAAAATATAAAGCTAAAATGAACTAGAAGTTGGTTGTTAGGTTTACTAATAATTATCTCTTTCTATCTTTCCTTATTCTAGTTCAAGCTCAAATGCATTTAGTCTGATGATTGCAAACTCTGAACACAATCAGTCTAGCAGTGGATGCAGGTAAATTAATGTGCATATATTTTCAGTAATTTGCATGTATGTAATGCTAAATGCAGAAAACTAAATAGTCTTGTATTCTGGTTTTTTGTTTTGTTTTGGCTAAACCTAGAGGAATACACAAGAAATCCTATTTTTGATTCTACTCCTGTCCATAATCGGTAGCATGTCCTATTAACCACTTGGTTGAATTAGAGCTTTTTTTTTTTTACTGTTCCATGCAAGTTGTGCGATAACCTTTGAAGTCATCTTACTTTGTTTTGATTGGGTAGCTTAAGTCTGTAATTTTATTTTTGTGGTTTGCTTTGAATATTGCTTCAGCTCTAGTGGTTTTTTTGATGCTTTTCTTTAAATTTTCCACTCTTCACAATTTAGTCTGAAGCCCTTGTCTGAGGACAACCTAGTAGTGTTTTAACATCAGAATTCACCCATTGAGTTGGATGTGTTCTGATGTCCAGCAGCCATATCATCTGCCTCTCCTGTGTTCCATTCGCCAGGATTCAAGCCTCAAGTCTGTAAGGATAAACCAACATCAGCTGCAGGAATCCCTCTGTATGAACTGTGCTTCTGACCCCGATAGCCTTGAGCAACCTGGTGGCATTGAAGGCTCTAATCTGGACACTTCAGAGTGCCCTACTGTACTTGCTGACTTTCTTTAAGTCAGCTTCTGATCAGGAGACCAAAACCTGATCCTGAGCAGATCAAGGATATCTAGCTATAGCGTACCGATGTTATAGACCCATATCTACGTGTACCTACCTGAAAGTGTTTCTACCTGATGCAGTTCCTAGAGAAGTGGTAAATTAAAATTACCCTTTTGCACCGTTTGGTGCTTGATGAACTTACTTTCTGTGTCTGCCTTGAAGGCACCTGGAGATCTTGTTTCATGCTGTATTTTCAATTGGAAATTGTGTTCAGGGGTTCATCTTGCTTAGTATGAAAGACACAGTGAACTAAGGGCATTTATTAATCTTCCTTTCCCATTGATTCCATTTTTTCACTGCAAGATTTTTGGGAGGTTACTCATTACATTTTTTCTGATAACTCTTTATTTTAAATTTCACTAATAGCTGTCTGCTCAGAAATAAATATGAATCTGGATGCTACAGCGTTTTCCCTAGCTGTCAGGCACAGTGCTAGAGGGTTACAGAGCAGAATCTGATCTTCTTTTGGGAATGGGAGATTGAGGATATCTAGGGAATGATCTTTAAAGAGAAGACTAAAGTAGGCTGGTAAGCTTTAGGTTTAGCTCCTGTCTTTATAGAACTTGCTTATTATGTCACGCCTTCCCTGTGGTTGGCTACAGTGCCTGATGCTACTGATCTTTAAGGAAAAACATGAGTTGTGTTTCCAAGGAGGCCTGTCTTCTATATTTGCTGCTGCTGTAGGCTAATTTGGAAAGGTTTTGTTTCTTGCAAAAGAGTCTGGCCATTCTCATGAAGCATACTTGGAGAGCACAAAACCAGCAGTATGCTCGGTTATTTCATAATCTTTTCCCTCTCTCTTCTTCTTTACTGCCAGCAGAGAGGGTTCTTCTATTAACGAGGCCCTGTTTGATTGCATCAGTCCAAACTGTCAAGCCATGTTGTAAATGTGATTTTAATATACGGCATGGACATAATGAACATAATGTTTCTCAAGGGAGTACTATACTCTTTTGTCTTACTATTGCCATTATTTCTCAGTACAAAATGACCACTGATTAAGTGAATGCTGTTTTTCTCATAGTACATTGTGATGCAAGCAAGAACAACGTGTATTCGCTAGTACAAGTCAGCTTTGTCACTTTCCAAGCATTTTTGGTGAAATATGCCCAACACCTGTCAGATGATTGACCTATCTGAAGAACTTTTCAAACTTCCCAGAAAAAAGTTCAGAAATCCTCTTGAAAACTACCTGGAAACTGAAGCCACTTTATTGAGCCCTTCAGGCAGGGCAGGGCAGTGCAGTGCGGTTGCCAAGACTATTGTTTCTACAGTGGTACTTAGGGTAACTTCTTAGAGACTACCAGCCATGACAATCAGGTGGTAAGAGAAGACCTTCCTTTTGATGGGAAATAATTTATTTTCAGGAAGGTTTAAGAAAAGCTCTAGAATTCTTTTGATTGTTGTGACTGATTAGCTTTTAAAATCTACGCCAATGAGAAAGACAAGGTGATTTTTTCATTTTAACTGCTTCCTACCCGCCTGTCACTCATCTTTGTCATCTGCCTCCTTCCCTTGCCTCCTTTTCCTTTTTGATTTTGTCAGCACCTCTTAATAACGGGGAGAGATTTCAGGAACTGCAAAGACAGGCAATAATTTTCTGACGTTGGCACTGATAATCTCTGTAGTTTGACCTTCTACACTGAGACAGCACTTCTGAAAATGCACCTGAGAAATCTGAATGCAATTTCTGTCTCCATCATTCTCTGATTCTTTACCCTACATATTTAGTCAAGTTTCTGTGTCTTATTTAATGTATTGCCATGCTTAACTGGGATACATTGTTCCAAGGATTTCTCCATTTGTTTTGTTAACTTGATGCTCTCCCACTGCCATTCCCTTTTCAGGGACCTTTCTTATGAGAACCTGCTCGAACAGGAGGTGAAGACTTGAATGGACCTCCTGCTTCTCTCCTTTGAAGTCCATGAACATTTCTATGAGTTTGAATTTGAAAGGAACTAAGGAAAATACCACTAAAAAGGGAGGAGGGAGACTGGCAAAAAAAAAAAAAAGTTCTTTGGTGCTTGGGTATATGTACTGTTGCACTTACAGAGTACATTTTGCAATAAGACTTCAGGTGGTAAATCTTTAATTTTAAATGATTCTAGCTAACTTAAGAATTATTATGAGTTCTGAATGTTGATACTAAGTACTGGAGAAGTTAACATGGCTAGCTGTACAAATTTAGTTACATGACAAGTGTAAGCCTCTATGAGGATGGTGTGTCAATTCAAGTGTTCAAGTGACATTTTATTTTTTGTCTTTAATCTTACAGTAGCGAGCAGTCCACTAAAGCCAAAACACAAAAGGAACTGCTGAAAACATTACAAGAGCTGAAAGCTCACCTTCCTTCTGAAAAGAGAATTAAAGGCAAATCTAGCGTCCTAACGACGTTGAAATATGCCCTTAAAAGCATTAAGCAAGTTAAAGGTAATCAAGTATGATACTACCTAGATAATGCCAACCTGAATAAAATTAAACATTTAAAATAGGAATTCAAATGTGATTGTCTGTGTAAAGCTAAGTTTATTATGTTTGAAAACCTCTCTAAACAGGTGTTTTCATGGTGTTCCCACTTGTTGGCTGTGTTAACTTGTGTTCCTTTGAGAGTTAAAACCGCTTTCTAGATGCTTGATATTTTACTGATATTTTTTGAGTTAGAAAAATAATTTGAAAACAATTTACAGTGTCAAGCTATTTGAACTGTCAAACAGACCAAAATGTATGATCATTTTGATCATTTTGAGGAAGCTCAGCGGAGGAAAAACTAATTTGGAATAGTACCTCGATTTCCCGACTGTCCATTCTGTACTTATGCCAAAAATGGTTTTGTCCATTTTACTGCTTCCAGGCTGGATGTTTATTGATGAGGGTTTTCTTAATTCTTAATATAAGTTGTTTAATATTCTCATGTAGCCAACGAGGAGTATTACCAATTGTTGATGATTAACGAATCCCAGCCTGCTGGACTCAATGTGTCATCTTACACGGTGGAAGAAGTGGAGACTATAACCTCAGAATACATCATGAAAAATGCGGTGAGTATGGTGACCCAAGTCTACAGTGTGTATTGAAAATGTTTTCTAGAACTGGAATTCTCAGGCATGCCTTCTTTTTACAACGTAAGAGTTGGTAGCTAGGCCAATAAGCTGAAGAAGCTGGCTTTTGCCTTCCAGGGAATGTTAAGTAAAAACTCTGAGCCTTTGCAGACTTTGTCGATAGCACCTTGATCTAAGCTTTTTTTCTGTCAGGTAGGTGGGAAATAAGTAATCTAAACTCCTTGGTCCTCTGAATTGTACCTTGTGCTTAGAGATGATGGTGTGACGTATCTCAACAACCATGTGATATAATGCACTGTGAGACATCATTAGCTTTCGTTTTAGAACACCTGCTAAAGTTGGCGAGTAACTCTTTCCAAATTTTAGTCAAGGCACACCTGTGAATTGTTTCAGCTTATCCTTATCAGTAGGGGTCATTTGATGTTTCACCAGTTCTTTGTGTTAATGTAACTGAAAAGTGATGAAAGTGTTGGAATTGCTGTTTGTTGTAGTCTCTTGTGGTATTTGTTTTGTCTTTGCAGCTGGTATAGCTGTACTGCGTGACACAGTGACACTGTGTCTTCTCATCTAGATAACAACAGCTATGACAATCAGCATAGTTTTTAGCAGTAAAATGATAGTCTGATTATTTTTTTTAATTTATTTTCCACACTACCAGTGTTTTAGGGATATGTTATGGAGTCTTCAAAAAATAATTGCATCTAAACTTACTAGACTACCTTCCCCTATTTTTTATTTTTTTTTTCCCCCTGAAGCCTCTGCGTGAATGTGTGAAGTTCTGAAATCAATAAAATAATGTCATGGTGGGGGATGTTCCCTAGCTTGAAGTAGGTGCGTTTTGTTGTATCTATGAGTAGCAAACATTGCCCACAAGGTAAAATAAATAGGAAGTCTAGAGTACAACTGAGAACTTCAGCCAAATATCATAAACATTATTCAATTGATCTGAAGCATCCGAGTTTGTGAAACCGGTGTTCTGACGACAGCTCTTAAGTTTGTGTATAGTGTTAGTGGACAGAGCACTAAAAGTTATGACGCAGGAAACTCTTCTATGTCAAGAAAAGCAACGTGAAACGATATGAGTGGAGTGTGTGTATGCTTGTGTGGAACTTTTCTTCCACCTGCTTACTCATTATTTTACCAAGTGGTTTAGAGCACATTTTTTCATTTTGCAGTGGACAGACAAGCTAACATAAAAAGCCTTTCACAAAACAGTTGAATTTCATAAATGTAAAATAAGCCTGTAACAAGCACAAGGAAAATGTGCAGGTTTATAGCTGAAAGCTCTTTAATTCTTAATTCATAAATTTATTTTGCATCATAAAATTTTAGGCAATGATATTTAGGGCTTGTAACCAGTGAGATGCTCCTGTGTTATTATTGCATAGTTCAAAAAGTGTACCATCTGTCTACTTCTTAAGCAGATTAATTTTATTTCATTGCTCCCTGAACTGATGCAGTTTAACATTACTTCCTTAATTTTTATTTTGAAATTATTAATGCTTTTATATCTTAAGTGTTTTTCTAAGAAATACATACTGGGTTGAAGAATGTTTTAAACTGTCTAAATAATTTGAGATTTTTGTTTTTAGGATATGTTCGCTGTAGCTGTTTCTTTGATTTCTGGGAAAATTTTGTACATCTCTGATCAAGCTTCTTCTATTCTCCGCTGTAAGAGGGGTTATTTTAAAAATGCCAAATTTGTGGAGTTCTTGGCACCTCAGGATGTCAGTGTGTTCTATACATCTACTACCCCGTACAGATTACCATCATGGAATATTTGCAATAGAGCTGGTGAGTGGTCTCAACAGCACATTTTTCTCTGAACTTTGTCGTGCAAATACTTGAACTGATTTTAATATCCTTCCATCTGTCTTCATCACTTTTTGAGGGTATTACACAGATGCATCTCTGAACAATACTGGATGTATAACACACTTTTAGAAATCAGCAAAGCTTGTGTCTTGGCTTAAACTCTTCTGAATTTCATTCTTTATTGGTTCTTGTGTCCCTTTCATCCAAATGATGAATGAAAACAAAGTAGGTATTCATGCTGAATAGTGGGTTTGCTTTCCACTTTTACTAGCAATCAGATGACCACGGTTTTTCTTTAATATATATTTTCTTCAGATATAAGGAGGATAATATTCTGCCTCCTTCCTTTTGAATACTGGACACCTTGATTACAGTGTATAAAAATGTACTTCAGCTACCATCACTCTGCATTCATCAAGTGTAATCATATCTCTATTCTTTTAGCCTTGGAAAACAGATGTTAGGGATGCTAATGGTGAAGGATCAGAGGTCATGGGGCACTTTGATATTTGTTTGTGGGAGGATTGTTTTACTAGTGTAGCTACAGCTCTTAGGAATTGAGAAATAGCTGCCAACTATTTTAACCAAACACTTGAAATTCAACGTCTGCTCTAAATGTTTGAAATTCCAATCCATTTTAAACTAAGTCTATTAAGTTAAGTCAGAGTGTGGAGCTGTGTTTAATCTGAAAAAACAATTAGCAATAAATATATACTAAGTAATGCATACGTAACACAGGTTGGAAGGGACCCTTTGAGGACTGTAGTCCAACCTCTGGCTCAAAACAGGGTCAGTGGTGAATTCTGACCATCTGATCCTAATTGCAGATCTTATTCAGTTATGCAAATTTTTTTTCTGAAACATTTTCTGTAGTTTTATTATGTTTATGTATAGCTTTAAATCTCAAAAGTGCAGTAAGTGGAACTATTATGCACATTATCCTAGCAGCTGCCACAGAATATAATATCTAAAAGTATTGTGCGCTGAGGCCTATGAAAGACCAGTCCTTGCCTTGAAAATCAGTCTGTGGCTACTCTGGAACAGGAGGGATAGGGGTTTAAAAGGTGAGAGGAAGCCATCATGAAAAATGCTTTTTTGTGGGAGGGCGGGGTGGTAAGTGGATTTGATGATCTAGCTGTCCTAGTGCCTTTCTAGGAAAAAGGTAAAATTCTGGTGTCCCAGATAATCAAACATTTTTGGTCAATGCTATAAAGTAGAATGGGAAAGCTGATAAGAGTAAACAGCTCAAACTGAAGAACTGTTTAGATACGGCTTTGGCAAAAGGCTTAATAAGCAAGCAGCTGTGATTCACATGCTAGCCTCAGAATCTGAGTGCCATCCAGATTTAGTTGCTTATGAAGTACATTGTTTAGCAAATACATATGGAGACTTCAGGGAACATAAACTTTTTAAAGAATTCTGCCTTTATCACGTAAGGAAAAACTTTTGTTTTACCTATCATAATCTCATAGTAATTTGTAACTCGTTATGAAATATGTTTAATATTTTTAGAGTCTTCCACCCAGGATTGCATGGAAGAGAAATCTTTTTTCTGTCGCATCAGGTAAGACAACAGTATTATAAAGCTTAGTGTTATATTATGAAACCATGCATTACAAAAGTATTTTTATTTTTATAAGAACCATATGGTATATAAGTTTCTTAATTTTCCATAATGTGAACTTAAGGCAAAACATATGCATGTCCTCTAGTTGATTAACTCCTAGAAGCTACAGAGGAAACTGCAAAGTGATTTCAGGAAGTTGCATCTTAGAAGTTAATTGGGGTGACTATTGACCTTTGCATCATAAAGGAAGCTGATATGGTATCTCCTACTGCTGTGGAAATTCTTAGTTCATGTTAATTAAACTGTTTGGCACCTGCTACAGGGTCTCCTTCATTCTAGAAGACGAATGTCTAAGCTTAAATTTATCTTAAGTGTTCCGTAGAAAAAGATGCATGAGGGTGACTTGTCTCTCTTGCAGTTACTGGATGACACGGTTCCTTTGGTTTTACTTTTCTTCCTTCTTTTCCTGCCCCCACTCCCTTTAGTTGCTTTTATTTAGGAAATGTTGGCAATTTACTCCGTGCTTCTTTTTGTGCAATTTGATTTCTTGCTGCTTATTGCCTCTCTGGTAGCATTTTCAAAACCAAAAATTGTGCATCCTACTACTCAATTACTTCTGGAGTAAATAAATACTGATTGTTAGGGTATGGCTAAAGTAAACAAATTGGACACAATGCACTGCTCCAGAGCATTGGATTGGATGTACTGTAAAAGTACTGTTGGTGTTATTGTAGCTGTGTTGCTATAAACATATTACAATTTTTTTTTTTTTCTTGGTCACTGTGTAGATGGCTTTTATTTTCTTTACTATGCTTTGGATTCTTACTAAGTAAATAACTGTTATTATAGGTAAGAATTTCTGAGTCTTTGTTCTGTTTAAATTGGATAAATATTGGGTAAAAGAAGGTCTTTATGTTAACTGAGGGGATATAGCAGTCTTTATAAAATACAGCTATAAATTCATCCCTCTGAAGGGTGTAATGTCACAGATTAGGATTACTGGATCAACAGAATAACTTTATCATAGGAGGTGGGTATTTTTTTTTCCATCAAACTTCCATTTAAAGCAATTATGGATCTTTTTATTTCGGGCAGTAGAGAGGACAATATTTTTTTTTATTGCAGTTGGTATGCAAAGGGTGCTATCAGAATTAGCTTCTCTTCTACCAAAAAAAAAAAAAAAGAGAATTCAGAAAGTTAAGTTCTTGGGTGCTATTTTAGGAGCTATCATGCAGTCCTTGTGTCATGAGGAAATTACAATAGGTGAATTAAAACTTTGTTTAACATAAGATTGATCTGTTGAAATAATTAACTCCATTTAATTATTAGTGCAGGAAAGGAGCGTGAAAATGAGATTTGCTATCACCCGTTTCGGATGACTCCTTACCTTATCAAAGTGCAAGATCCGGAAATCGCAGAGGACCAGCTTTGCTGTGTGTTGCTTGCAGAAAAAGTACATTCTGGTTATGAAGGTAATCCTTTGAATGCACAAAGGCTTGTTTGGTTTCCTGTTCTAAGAGCTGTTCTGTGTTCTGCTACAGGTATTTCCATGCGGGGTAGCACAACAGAATTTCAGCCTAAGAAAGCCAACTATATGAGTTACTGTCAGTGATCTCGGGTTTTGTTAAAGTGAAAGATAACCGGTTCTGTTCTTTGTCCTTGTTGAGAGGCTGTGAGCTAGCAAGCTGCTTTCCTATATGCTTTTAGACATTTAGACTTAGTATTATACAGTATAGCTTGAAGTATTTTATGTATACAAAGACCCCCCACTTGTTAATCTGCTTTTATTTTTCTCTCAGCACCCAGAATTCCTCCTGACAAAAGAATTTTTACAACTACACACACACCGACCTGTTTGTTCCAGGATGTAGACGAAAGGTAACTTACAAAAAATATTCTTTTTTCATTTACTGTTAAGCAAGCTATCCAGTATCTTTACAAGTGTTTTTAGGATTTAATTAAGATGTCTGTGTGTGGTTAAATTATGTGACTACTGAAGAGTAGTTAACCCAAGAAATGCACCTCCCTCAATTTTCACTAAGCGTGAAAGCATTACACTGTGGTATTTAAGTGGAAAACTATTTGCCTGCTCACAACTTGTTCTTCCATTTTCCTTTGATCTGGGGCAAATCTGGACATAAATTCAATGAATGAAACCCACAGTCAGGAAAATTCCTGTGCTAAGAATCATTACCTGTTTGAGATTTTTAGGTGGTTTTGGTTTTTGTTGGGTTTTGTTGTTTGTTTTTTTTTTTTTTTAAGTTTGACCCGATTAATAACAAACAATATGCTGCTGTCACTTTGTGCTGGCCCAGATACACCCAGAGGTGTGTGTTTTAAATGCAACATTAGACGTTTTTTTTTCTTTAAAAAAAAAAAAAAATATATATTCTATGTTCTCAGTTCAAACTAGTCTTCGTAGTTCTTGCTGTTGTTGTCTGTATACAAAAACTACTAAAATTCTACTGGTTGAAGACTTCACATTGCTTTGGCAGTCATGGAAGCTGATTAGAGTAAGTATTCAGATTTCAGAGTAGAACCAAATATGCCGCTTGTGATATTAAGGCATACACAGAGGCTCAGGGATTAAGGTGTAAGCCAAGCTTTCCTTTAGTCTTCCAAATCGCTTTTGCCTGGGGCCTTTCAAAGGATGTTTAGGTGATGGAAAGACGAGGTCTATCAAAAGAACGGCAGATACTCCTTCAGAGTCAGGAGTGTACTTGGCTGAGGAGGAGGCGATAATCTCAACAAGCTTTTAAGGACAAGGAAGCATTTTGGAATATCATAGTGTTTTGAAGACTTGACTAGAGAATTCACTTGTTCCCAAATTGAAAGCACAGGCTGCCTTTTCCGTTTCTTTCTCTTTCTCTTCACTTGTTTTATTTGATACTTTCTTCATGATGGTTTCTGATGTGCTATATGTGGGATTTTACTTTGTTTTTTTTTTTTTTTTCTCCTTAGTGAAAACTAAATTAGTAGCATCTGACTTCTGAGATCTCCCCTCCTCTTGTTTTTAAGCATTCTAAGAATGCTCCAAGCCAACTGCAACTTTGCAGGGTGGGTTTATCTTTCCAAATAGGCTAATGACACAATGTAAAGCTTCCCTTCCTCTGTGCACCCCCAGCTCATTTATTTCCAGTAGTCACTTAACAGAAATGGCAATACTACTGAGTGGAGGAATGGAGAGCTTTGCCCTTATTCTTGGGCTTGGGTGGTGTGACTATGGAAAATCCCTTCTCTATAGCTACTGTGGAAGCTTCTTTCCTGTTATTCTGGTGTTAACACTTATTCTCAAATACCATTTTTGAACACTCACAGTGAGGTTCGATTACATCTTGGCCTGATATTAGGACTTTGCTTCACTTATTTCTGTTCTTGCGATATGTATGGTTAATTTTGCTTTTAATTATTTAACTCCCAAGAGCATTGGCAGCCAGATAAATGTTTACCAAGATATGCATATGCAGTTTATTAATCTTTATAACTCTCCAGAATTATTAGGTGGAATTAGCATATTTAGGTGGAATACACAAAACAATAGGTTCTTAGAGAAAACGGAGTCTGATATTTAAAAACATACAACTGAACACCTGCTGTTGAGTGAGAATTATTCATAATGTAGTGCTGAAACTGTTGTCTGACTTGCATAAAATGAAGTTAATTCTGTAATCAGTATGTGTTCATGGGTTAGAATGCTTATTTGTCCTAACTCTACAAGTGGATCACTGCAGAGAATAGGTAAAAATAAATATTTTCCTGAAATTAAGTGGATCATTCCTGTATGTATTTGTCTTTGAAATATAGTTGATACTTGATGTGTATGGTGGGTGTAAGGACTTCTGTGGAGTTCATAGTGGAGTAATCTTAGTAGATGAATTTAAAGCGATTTCCTATTTAACTTGCAATAAGAGTATAAAGAGACATCTTATTCATGTTGTTTTGGCACTTTAAATGTCATTCTATAAAACACAAACTAAACCTGCTGCCTCTCCTCATCAGCCATTTTTATGCCATATGTGCATTTGCATTCATAAAATTAGTTTATTAACTTAAACTCTGAATTATTTTGAGTTATTCATTATAGGAAGCATAATGATGCTGAGGTACTGCCTCTAGTAGATAGTAAATTAAGTATTCTCGAATACAGCATTATAAGATCACAGAAATGTTGGTTGGAAGGGAATGCTGGAGTTCTCTTTCCAGCCTTTTGCTTGAGATGAAACTGTTGCCCAGTTCTAGGTTAGGTCAGCTGCGACCTGGTCTCAATAATGCCTGAAAACCTGCAAGGACAGAGATTACCCAATCGGTATGGGAAACTGTTCCTGTGTTGCACTACTCGCTTTGTTAAAAAACTTTTCCTGACATCCAGCATAAGCTTTCCAAACAGCAATCTGGGGCCATTGCCCCTAGTTTTATTGTCTGGCACCATCAAGAAAACTTAACTCCATCTTTGTAACTCCTCTTTACAGTAGTTGCGGGAAGCTCCTGCATCATTCCTTAGCCCGCCTCTTCATTGGAACAGGCGAGCCCAGCTGAATCTCTAGTCATCTGTCTAACATTCTATATCCCTGACTCTTTCAGTTATCTTCATATCAGTAAAAAAATGCATAGGGAATTTTTTTGTTTGCTTGTTTTGCACTAGAAGTGACTACATTTGCATCTTTCTTTATAACTAGGTTAATAAATAACAGTTTAAAATTTGATCCCTTTCAGGGTAGGTATTCTGTCGCAGCACGAACAAATGTAGAGTTTGCCCGGCTTTCATAAAGCAGGTGGCAAAAAATAGGAGCAGTGTGAACAAAACCTCATGTTTTCTTCTACTTCTTAGAACATTATTTGATGAAGTCCTAACTGAAGTCATTCAGAGATGATTGGTATTTTAAACTCCTCGAGCGGCCCAACTTTTACGTGCTTTGAACCTGGCAGCGTTTTGAAATGTCAATGTGTCAAAATGATATGATTTGGTACGAGTTTCAGCTTTGTAAAGTTGTTGCTTGAGATCTTCCACAAGCTTTTAAGACTCATTATTTAACTAATTGCTTCAATAATAAGGCATTAGTTGCTATCCTTATTTTCCCCTGAATATCTCAGCCTCTGTTTTGGGTAACTGGTCTAATCCCAGTGGGTTATTGGAAATGCAATGTTGAGGGCATTTGTCCCATAATGCTTTTGAGTTCCAACACAACACAGAACCTGTGTGTGTGCTGCACTGCGGGTAAGCTCTTCATTAAAGCTATTCAGATACCTGAGTATCTGTCTGCTCCTGGGCCTTTGTCAGTGAATGGCGCTGGGGGAAAGGTATACAGCGCTTGCAGTTCACCAGATGATTCATTGGCATCTGGCAACTTCTTAAACATTACTGAGTTGTATTAACTTTTAATGCATTTTTTTTTTTCCAAAACATATTTTTGGTGTTTAGCTTCCAGGGCAAGGTGCAAAGCGACACTTGTGAACTTTCACTCTTTCTCCTTAATATGAATGCTGGAAGCAATCAATGAAAACTATCACATTAGTTAGTTGTTCACATCGTCGTAATTGGTCATTGATAACGTGCAGGAATTCAGTAATGTTACTTTTAATTCTCTATCTTAATTAATAAGCTTGCTTCCCTGCAGCTACTCTGAGTTGAACTCTTGACCTGCCTGTGAGAAAGTCCTGGTCAACTACCCTGTTGCTAGTTCAGCTACAGTAATCCTGTGATCCTTAGCCTTGGCTTGCAGCCCATAGATTGGGGTACTGCTTACCTTCAAGAGAGTTTTACAAGATTAAACTTTATTAATGCTCTTTTAAAATTAGGGTAAGTATTTATCCTCTAGGCAGCATAAAAAAAGACAGAACTGCTGTAACAGACTCCTTGATTTAGTCTAATGGTGGTGTTTTGTAAAGTTACCAAAAAAATCAAGCCACCTCACAAACAAAAACCAGGTTGTTCAAAGAGTACTACTGCTATTAAGTTGGCACTGCTGTTTCCCCAAATCTAAACTTACAATTATTCATTCTCTTTATAGGAAAAAGAGCGAAGAAAACTTAAAATGGAAACATACTAAAGATTAAATATACACTTACTCTACTTGATTTTTATTTTTATTTGTTTTTGTTTTTCTTTCCCCAGAGCAGTACCTCTGTTGGGATACCTACCTCAGGACTTAATAGGAACACCAGTCTTGGTGCACCTTCACCCAAATGACAGACCCTTAATGCTAGCAATTCACAAAAAAAGTATGTAATCTCTTACTGTGGCATAAATATGATTATTTTTTTTTTTAGAAGTTAATAATAATGGCTAAAAAAACCTCAGCAAGTAGGAGGTGAAAATCAATTGTGGCTGTGAATTTTTCTGCAAGTAAATACCGAATTCTTTACTCTACAATTTGATTCTTAATGCAAATACATGACAATGAGAAATCTCTCCATTTCATGTTTGATGTGAAGCATATGCGTGTGCTGTAAACAAATTAACTGTAAATGAACATTTCATACATAAAGAAAATTTTCTTGGGAATGCAATGATAGAAGTTGTCACACTTTAAATGGTAATCTTTCTTATTTCATAGAGAAGAAAATAAGAGCCATTCTGGCAATGTTAATTTGTTAAACTTTGAAAACGTAAAGCTGTTTCTTCAGTCATTTTTAACTTGTTGCGTTCTGAAGGTGATTTTTCTTGACATAGTCAAGTAAATTATAGTAAATATACTAAATTATGAAGATCTGCTTATTCTGGTAGCCCAGCATTTCTAAATGAATCAACGTATCTGGTATTTGTTCCTCCAAATATCATCTTCCTCCTTTGCAATTCGTTGTAAAATCTTGACTTGTTAAGTAGAATTGTGCGAATATTAAATTGAAATTTCTTTTTGAATTGTTCATACAGTACTTCAGTATGGAGGACAGCCTTTTGACTATTCACCGATCAGGTTTTGCACTAGAAATGGTGATTATATAACCATGGACACTAGCTGGTCCAGTTTCATCAATCCTTGGAGTCGAAAAGTTTCATTTATTATTGGAAGACACAAAGTTAGGACGTAAGTCAATAAACTGTTGGGACTTTAAGATATTTTTGTATATTTATTTTTATTTTTCCTCCCCTTGGGTTTACATAGTGATCCTTAAGAAAGACATAAGGGATTTTCAGGGGGGGAAAAAAGTCACACATACAAATTGCTTCCTTTTTAAACTTGGGTTTTGTGACATAGTAACTGCTTTAAAAACAAATATGAAGTCCTTCAAATTCTGCTAATACTGTCAATAGTTGCTTGAGAAGAGGGAAGTCATGCTCAAAGTGACTAAGGGTATGTATCTTATCAGATTCAAAGATTGTAGATGCAATCGAGTAAGCATCAGATTCTGTTTACTACATATAGATGGTAAATTGAAGTTGTGGTCTCTCTGTGACTGAAATACTTGCATTTGTAATGAGCTGTGATATTTTTGGTTTATGCAGAGGTCCCTTAAATGAAGACGTCTTTGCCGCACCCAACTACACAGAGGATCGAATCCTTCATCCCAGTGTTCAGGAAATCACTGAGCAAATCTATCGACTATTATTGCAGGTACAGCATGTGCTGTAATGTTACCCTTTTCATTTCCCACTGAAGAAGGGGCGTTTATCTTTGTGTGATGTTTTGTTTAGCTGTCAACTAGTGTACTGGAATTTCTGGCTACAATCCTGGAAATTACTTGCACTCATGATTACCAGACAAGACTTACTGAAGTATGTTAAAGCTCCAGTTGGTATTTTAAAGATTTCATGCAGCTATGGAGTCCTCACAAAAAACCCACACCCACTAAAATAAATCCTTTTTTTGTCACATGGAATTAGTGGTAACGATTTCAGTTTTGTTTAAAGCGGATGTGCTGAGGGGGGTGTGTGTATGTATATATGTGTGTGTGTATATATATTTTGTTATTGTTAACAGCCTGTACACAACAGTGGATCCAGTGGCTATGGAAGTCTAGGTAGCAACGGTTCACATGAGCACTTAATGAGCGTGGCATCCTCCAGTGACAGCACAGGAAATAATAATGAAGATGCTCATAAGGATAAACCGGTAGGTTTGGGGTTTCTTATTCAAGTATGCGGCAAAAAACAAACTAGTAAAAGTGGGCTTTTTTTACTTTTAGCATAACTCTTTCAAATTAAGGATGGAAGAAAGAATAAGGAAAAAGTCATCTTTCTGTTTTGTTTAACATGGAAAAAAACTTTCTGTCCAGGGGAATAAACTTTTCTGGTGTAGATGAAGTCCCAGGGTACTGAAGCATTGTTATAGGCATGAAAGTCTGTGTGTATTTAAACCTGTACAGTGTATTAACTTATTCTAATGTCTGTTATCTGTTATATGTGTGGGAAAACTAGCTGGATATTTGGAAGCAGATTTTATTTTTTGTGAGGGGAAAGTCTGTAATTACTCTTTTGCCAAACGAAACTGAGAAGATAAAAATGCAGTAATACCTGCATAACCAAGTGATACCTTGACCTTGATCGCTTTTTGTGTTTGCAAAATTACACAATGTGATGTGGAATGGAATAAAATAAAAAAATTCTTGTGCTTAAAACTTAACTTTACTGTTGATTGGGCCATTGCTACTAGTTAATAGTGATACGTAACTTCTAAAATTCTATCAGTCTGAACAAAACAGCAGCATTAAATTTATGCCTATGCTTAACAGAACTATTCCATCGGCAAAGTAAATCAGACAGACAGTAATGTACTGAATATGTTTGCAGTCAAAGGAGCTGTACTTTTTAACATCTCTAGTCATTTTGGCTTTCCTGATGATGTTCTTTCCAAGTTTGTTGTAGCTCCCTGAGTTGCGTTTAATTTGGGAAGCCAAAATTTTCCTTTACTTATTTATATTGCTTATAGGCTAATTCTTCCAAATCTGACTTCTGCTTCTGTGATCAGGCATGGCAGACTGCTGCTCTTGCCAAGGTGGTCACTTTCCTGGCTTCCAGTCCTTAACCACTAGTGGCCTAAGCAGATGAAGTCTCTGGATTTTTTTTTTATTTAACAGATAACTTACTACATTTCAGAGATATGCAGAAGAGTAACGTTGAAGGACATCTTGGTTTTGAGGGAAATAGATACCTAACTTTTCCTTCGCTGTTTCCACAGATAGTGAAGATTGTTATAGTATAGTTCTATAACATCCTGTCAGTGCTTGTTTAAACTTCTAGCACAAAAAGTTCTCTGTCTTAGTAGCCATATTTTGTTTACCAAGTGATATTGTTGTGTGTGGGTTGTTTTTTTTTTTTCTCGAGTCATCTTTATAATATATTTTTATATTTGCCTATCCAAGTCATTCAACCATATTAAACAAAATGGAATCATAGAATTGCCTAGGTTGGAAGGACCTAGAATAATTGTTTACAAAGACATACTTTATATTTTTTATTTTTTCCAATTCCCAAAATTCTGCTGCTGCCCAAAATTCTGTACATCAGGATTTCTCCGGTGATCAGACTAATTGTAAGATAGAGATTAACTGAGGTTAGAATTAGTTTACGGAGGAATCATTATGCATGATGTTTTAATCAGAATTTGGTAATAACTCTTTTTAATGACCCGCTTTCAGGAGGTTTGTCAAGATGCCCGTAAGGTCAAAAATAAAGGACAACGTATTTTCACGGACAATAAAGCAAAACTGGAATATAAGAGAGCGCCTTTTGCAGGTAAGACATTAGGGAGTTAATCTAAGTATTAGTCTATTGCACTGGTGCCTTATATAATATGACAGTAGGATCTTTTTTTCTACTTTAATTCTAATCAATGCATAAAGACAGCATTTTCATCAATTCAAATGATTGTCCTCTGTCTTCTCTCTGTTGTGTTCAGGAAAATATTGTGTTGAGCTATGTCTGAATTGATAATGGTATAACACACGGTTAAGGCATGTCCTAAAGATGTTTTGAAGCACCTTAGTTGTAGCTGATGTTTGCATACAAGTCAAACATCTTTTCTGTTAGGTGGAGGAAAATGTTATGGATATTGTCGTTCTTATTTGTATTGTAACCTCAGGAATTAAGTTGCTAAATGACAATCTTACTAATAAGATTTAAATTCTGTATACATTAATAGGTTATTCTTCTAGTAATTTGTTATAACTTATGGGCGCTAGACTTGTCCCCATACTGAGTGTGTTTCAACTCTAATGATATCTATTCTCTTACAGCCATAATATCTATTCCCTTTGGATCCATATGCATCAACGTAACTAAACTTCACACCTCCAAGAATCCATAAGGACAGGAAAATATTTACACAGTGTTCATCTATTAGTGCGCAAACCACTTACTTGCTTTACAGTGGTTAACTTGTGACCTGTTAAGAAATATGTATAAATGAGAACTTTTAGTGTTGCTTTTAGGGGAATTTGCAAGGATTTAATGCCATAATTACATAATAGCAGTATCTCTTTTCACAGAAAAACAAAGTGGTCCTGGTGGCCAGGTGAAAGATGTAGGGGGAAAGGATACTGCAGGAACAGCCACTCCTAAAAATGTGACTACTGAAGAGTTGGCTTGGAAAGAACAACCCGTATATTCTTATCAACAGATTAGCTGTTTGGACAGTGTCATCAGGTAAGCAACCAGTGTGTAAATTACTCTTTATCTCTAGACTTAAGACTTGTATATCTAATACTATTAAATCATTGTATTTTAGGTACTTGGAGAGTTGTAATGTGCCTGGTACAGCAAAAAGAAAATGTGAAGCTTCATCAAGTGTTGCATCACTGAATTCTGGAGTTCATGAACAAAAACCAGCTGATAATGGTATGCAGCCCTTGGGAGGTATCTCTACGTCACATCTTTTTCTTGATTGATTTTTGCTAGCAGCCAGTTGGATGTTACTTCTTTGCAGAATAACCTCAAATGTAGCTTACGCATGACCTCATAGTCACTTTCTCAGCGCTAGAAGTTTGGTGATCTAAGTTTTATCATGCAAATCTTCCCTACAATCAAAATACTGAGTATTTGATTGAATATATGGATCGTAGATGCAATAAGCTTATTTATGTTGTACGTAGGATAGTGTACAAAATTCTACATACAGCAGGATTTTGAGTTTTAGGACTTGAATCATTATCAAACATAAAAAACTTTGTTTCATGGTTGAGGCTTGTAGGAACAACCAGCTGAAGAACCTGGCAGCTAATTAATTGCAACAAAAATGTGCATATTACACTTCTGTTTCTTCTTTGTCGACATTAAAAGAGAAAAGGAACAGGAGATGATAAAATGTAGCATCAGACTTCACTTGGTGTTGTGTGAGGCACAAGAACCCATTTGAAAGGACTGTTCCGCCATGAAAATAAAAGATGGGGATTACTGAGGATAGCTATCTAAAAAGTCTGCTGTAGGCAAAAACATTAACGTAATCTTTTAGGACTTAGGTATAGCATTTGATATGGTCTCTGTCTGGATGGGGAGCTAAAGTGAAGAATGTAACTGTTTGGTTAGTGCAAGAATTGTGAGACTGGTAAAGAACTATACATAAATGAGATACTTGCTGATACAACCATGTCATTATATGAGGCTGAAAGGGAAGTATCTAGTGGAGTTTCTCCAAAATTGGTCTTGGGGAATGATCTTGTCTATATTTCCTTTTGATGAACTTCAAAAAGAAGTTCTAATGCAGCTTTTAGAATCAAATTGGAAGGTATCACTATACAAAGGAACAAAATGTCTGTAGAAGGAATTGAGATGCCTTGAGAATTAGAGAGGAAGAAATGGTGGAACTAGCATCGTGCAATTAGGAACACTGCTGTCATTTGGAGTCTGATCAGTTGTACTTGACAGGAAAAGATGTGGGTTCACTTATTTTTTTGGTGCACTCGTGACTGAGAATGATGAAGCCACCAGCATACTCTAGTCAGGAAAAAGGCAAACTTTAGTTCGTAAACGTATGTTATGCCAAGTATTCCTGTTACAGAAGGAAGGTCTTACTGCTGGTTTATGAGGCACTGGTATGACCTCTGCTGGATTATTGTGTACAGCTTTCAGGTGAGAGAATTTAAATAGGTGGATGCTTGGAGCAAAGCTGTTAGGATAACAAGCTAATGACAGAGATTAGTGTACAACAATATGGGAGCTGGGCGGGACTTAATTTTAGTCTGGAAAAAGACTAAAACTTTCTTCCAAAACTGTTCCATGAAAGAAGAGTGAGGACTAGGAAAAAGCAGAAAGTCCTTCGTCGAAAAGATTTGGTTTGGCTGTATGTGAAAGTAGAGGATTGGATTTTGTTGCTGAGAAGTCATTCTGTTCCTAAAATGTTCTTGGTGGAATGTATAAAGTTAAGTAAAATGTTTGTTTTGTGCCTTGTCAGGCACAGTTTAGCCTCTACTGTTTTGCAACCCTAGCAACATATAACTTGCATTTGCTATTGTTTATGTTCAGTAAACTACAACTTTATTTCTTGTAATAGATCCTGCTGTGTTGAAGGCATCTGGTAAACCGAATGGTCCCCCAGTGGTTGGTGCTCACTTGACATCTTTGGCCCTACCTGGCAAGCCTGAAAGTGTTGTCTCTCTGACAAGTCAGTGCAGCTACAGTAGCACCATTGTTCATGTTGGAGACAAAAAAACACAACCTGAATTAGGTATGATTTTTGCTAATAAATCTTCTCCAAAATGGCACTTGCCACAAGTTTAAAGTTCAGATGTGAACAGCTAGTATCTGCTTGTGACTTACATTTTTCTTACAGTTAAAATGTTCCTATGGAATTGGAAAAAAATAGAGACAGAATTTGTATCTTAAACTTAAAGCAAAATTATTACAGAATTGTAATAGCTTAAAAATGCCTATGCAAAGCTTATTTTACTTCATCTTGATTTATTTTTTTTCCTCCTATTTCTAGAAATGATAGAAGATGGTCCAAGTGGAGCAGAACTCTTAGATGGCCAACTTCTTGCCCCTCCATCTAGCTCTGCGCATGTAAATCAAGAAAAGGAGCCATTTAAAAAACTGGGACTTACAAAGGAAGTCCTTGCAGTACATACGCAAAAAGAGGAGCAGAGCTTTTTGAATAAGTTTAAAGAAATCAAGAAATTTAATATTTTTCAGTCCCACTGCAATTACTACTTACAAGATAAACCAAAAGGACGGCCTGGTGAACGTGGTATGGCAATAGTTTTCATGATAAAACCTGAATTTATATAGGAAGTACATCCTGTTGAGAGGGCATTTCCATTTTTAGCTGTATTGTGGGGCCACTGCGAATAGTGACAGTTGCATGCTATTTTTAAAGTCCAGAGAAAAATTCTTTCTAATAAGTCTTGCTTGAAGATTGAGAGTAGAATATAGCTTTTAATGTAATAACTGACATTTTAGTAACTAATGTTTTGATTTTTATCTGTTCGTTATAGTATTGATGTCATGCATCTACTTTCAAGGGACAAAACCCGTGCTTTAGTGTGTTTGCTTTACTATATCTATGCTTGTATTCCCTTGCTTTTCTTCTCCTTCTGTCTTTCCATCTGTCTTCTTTTAAGGTTTGTGGTTTTGTTTTGTTTTTAGCCCCTTTCTTTTACATCCAGTTTCTCCCACTATTGTGTAATCAGGGAAACAATCATCAGATTGTTTGGTTGCCTTTAAATTAATAATGTGGTCAGTGGGATGGAAACGGAACAGACTAGCTGTAATAGTGAAATTGTTTTGTTTATTAGGATTAGGAACTCCGGATTGCATTTTCAGAAGTGCTTGATACTGATCTGCCTTTGTTCCCATTTCAGTCCTTACTTGACTTGGAACAGAAGTCAGACACTGCTAAGCATTTTTTTGCAGATTCTTATCTTTCATTTTTTATTTAATAGTTATGCAGGTCCTTGATTTAGGAAACCTGTTCCGGAATCCTTTAGTCCGCTTGCATTCTTTATACTTGATAAGCTTTCAACCTATCTTAAATAAGCTTTAGACAAACTAAAAGTTTGAGCAGATTTTAGTGCCAGAAGATATTTTATGGATTTCCTTATGTCTGTAATTGGATGAACTGACAGCCTTTGCCTAGGGAAGAGTTGCTTGGTGCAGACTTCTAAAATAAGGTTGTAAAGGTAGCATGGTTTTTTTTGCCCTCAGGAAATTCTTTTCTTTATGTGTACTCTATCTCCTTCTGCTTCCCCTCCCCCACCTCACCTTTTCAGTTATGGACCTGCATGACTGTAACTCTCTAGAAATGCTTCCAGCCATGTCCCATACTGCTTTCATTGTAATTGCTGGAGTTATTAGAAGTTTGCCCCTCTGGGGGCCACTATTTTGCAGCTTTGTGCTGTTTGGGTGACACATTTGAGCCTGAATTGGTCCACTGCTGCTCTGTTCTTCTGTAGTGTGTCAGCATGGTTTTTATTGCCTGGTTAGCTCAACTCTTGTGTTAGAGGTAAAAGTGAACCTGACCCCTTCCCAAATGCTTCCACTTGGGTAGGCTAAGTCCAGAACTGCGGTTTTGAGCAATTTTTAGGGATGACAAGGTGAGAGGGATACATCAGATTGCAAGTAGGATCCTTCCTGATGTTTGGGGTTTTTTTGCAGGTGGCCGTGGACAAAGAAATGCCACTTCTGGAATGGAACAGCCTTGGAAGAAAAGTGGAAAGAACAGGAAATCGAAGCGCATTAAACCACAGGAGTCTTCAGACAGTACAACTTCTGGAACTAAACTTCCCCATCGGTTCCCCCTTCAAGGTTTAAATACTACTGCTTGGTCACCATCAGACACTTCACAAGCGAGCTATTCAGCGATGTCTTTTCCCACTGTTATGCCTGCATATCCACTTCCTGTTTTTCCTGCAGCAGGGACTGTGCCACCAGCTCCTGAGACTTCACTCTCTGGTTTTAATCAGTTGACAGACTCTGGAAATACTTGTCCTATGCAACCATCCCAGTTCTCTGCACCCCTCATGACACCTGTTGTAGCTCTCGTGCTCCCCAACTATGTCTACCCAGAGATGAACAATAACTTACCTCAAACGCTTTACCACAGCCAACCCAACTTCCCTGCCCATTCCACTTTCCCTTCACAGACAGTATTTCCGACACAGCCATTTGCTACACCCAGCCCTTTCCCACAACAGGCATTTTTTCCAACACAGCCATTCCATTATAATCCACCAGCAGAGAGTGAAAAGGTTCCTGTCACAGAGCCACGAAATGAGCCATCCCGTTCCTGCACTCCACAGTCAGTGGGTCCTCAAGACCAGGCTTCGCCACCTCTGTTCCAGTCAAGGTGCAGTTCTCCTCTGAATCTTCTACAGTTAGAAGAAACCACAAAAACTGCTGAAAGTGGACCTCCTGTGGGTTTACATGGAGCTTTAAGTGAGGAAGGAGCCATAGGCAAAATCATGACAACTGATAACTGTAGTGGAAAGGGATCCGTACCAGTAAGTATGCTGATGGGTTTGGGGTTTGTTGTTTGTTTGTTTGCTTTAAAGTCTTCACATTCTTGAACATATCTGAAGTTGTGACTATGTAGAGATACCTAAAATGGATTCCCCCCCTGCTTCTGTTTTCCTGTCTGTGCTGCATTGTTTTCAGTCATCTCCACTCGTGGGACCTATTTTTTAATGATAGATAGCAATCGGTCAATATAATGCCAGGAGATGGACTCACAATTGTTGTTAGTAAATTCAAACTTCAGCAGACTTGAATAAAACATGAAATCCAATCATTTAGAATAGTCTTAACCTGTAAAAATTAAATCTAACTTGTTGTTCTAAAGTTACACTAGGAAGCTTGGAAATACATCCTAAACCAGTTTTGTTCTGCTTTTTAAAAAAATCCATGAATATGGATAAGCCCATTGAAAAGCCTTGAAATAGATTTAAAATAATATGAGCACTTTATTTTTAGCAAAAGTTTTGGGCTAGTGAATTTGTGTGGAGGGGGAAATAATCTATAAGTTGTCTGAAAGGAGCTGATTTAAAATAAAATCACATCTTTGTTTACAAACAAGCAACCAAAGAAAAGGAAGAATGAATTATTACTTGCAGGCCATAGGTTTATTTTTGTTTCATTTGGTGCACTAAAACTGTGCTGAGCTATTTGGTAACTTCAGGGTTTTTTTATTTCCTGGCTCATTTAAATTTGACAAATCAGTTTAACAAATAACCTTAAAGAAACTTCAGGTGGAGTAATATATCCATAAAGGTTTCTATGACATAAATATGTAGACTAATATTAGTGTGTTCTAAAGGCACCATAGAGTATCTTTGTAAATGCCAAGTCACTGAGGGGATGGAGTTGCAGCCTAAAACTTTTTAGACTGGCTCCTTCCTCCTTCCAGCTTTTCTTCTGCTGTGGTTTGTAACTGGTCTCTGCATCTAATGGTGCAGTTACAAAGTAGAACGTGGGTTTGCTGCTGATAAAAGGAAAGTAGGCATTGGAAGGGGCGTCTTTTCGGCATGTCTGAGATCTAAACTACTGTAAGTAATCAGTAAAAAGCACTATTAGTGTTGATACTAGCAGCTGATTAGATGACTTTGCGTGGTGAGTCATAAGCATGTATCTACATTAGAAGTTAAAAAGGAGGAAGGAAAAACTTCTGAAAATGCTTGTTCCCCACACTGTGGCAAACATTGAGACTCCATGTTAAACTTTTCTCCCTGGTTAGTTTCCAGATGATTTATTTTACCTAATATTCTTGATATTGATCCTTAAGGGGGATGAATGGAGGGAGAACAGAAAGAAATGGATTTTGCTATATCGGTGTGTTTTCTAGAGAAACTTCCAAACTTAATGGATACAGTTCAAAAACTTACTATGTTCTGTTGTTAACATGCTTGTTATCTCATGATGTTGAGAACAAATAAATTTGACTTTCATTAAAAAATATTCTCTATCATAGTAATCATGTAAATGCCACTTACGGAGAAGTTTTCAGGGATATATGCATCCAGTGCCATATTTGGACTAATGTATTCTGTGGACTACATAACATCTCTGAAATCTTATCTCTAAGGACTTCTGGCTTGTGCTGTGATATAAATGTGCATCTGTGACAGGCTGTAATTTACAGCATACTCTGCAGTGCCTCTCCTGGATAAAAACAGTTTGGTAACAAAACATAATAGTAACAATTTTGCTGGCAAATTCTTTGAATTTCTTCAAACTGTTAGTTCCTATTCTTTAGAAACCTGCAAAATGTAACTTTCTGTAATTTCCTCATCTTTTGCTGGAAAATGAGGACAATACGGGCATTTGTTCAGGAATTTGTTAAGAATAAAGCTAGTTCTTTCCATTTTTATGTATTTTGTTAAGTTCCGTCAACCATAATTTCTAGTATTTAATCTTCAAACTGACTTACAGTGAGGTTTTGCTTATGTTTGAAATCAGCGTAGTTAATGCTCTTTCCATCAAAAGCATACAAATAAATTATCTTGCCTAGGAAGCTTGCATCTGGGAACACCTTCTTCCTTCTCATCATGCACTGAGAGTAGGAACGGTGATGGACTGTTGATGCAAGTCTCTTTGAGGTGGATTATAGTAGGAGCAACTGCTAGTATGCCTTAGGTGGCTTGGGTAAATTCTGACTTGTCCAGGACAGTAGGGGCTGTCAAGACTGAATAGAAATGCCTTCCTTATTTCCTCACTAAACTATATATGTTTTTTAAAAGAGAAATTAAATTGAAATATCAGTCTTACTGAAGGACCACTTGTCAATCAGTCCACTTCATTATTCCTCAGTTGGTCTTGGCATGTGTTATTGGTGGTTGTCTGTCTTTGAATAACTGTGTAAACATATTAGAATATAAAGTGAAATGGATTAATACTAAATGTAAATTATTAGTAATGAAATAGCCTTGTCTTTGGGCTTTGGGTTTGATTTTTTTTTTTGGTTAATTTTATTTTTTTCCCCTCTCCTTCTTATCACTAGGCTGAATCTCCAATGGATGCTCAAAATAGCGACGCACTCTCCATGTCTAGTGTCCTGCTTGACATTTTACTTCAAGAAGATGCATGTTCAGGCACTGGTTCAGCTTCTTCAGGGAGTGGTGTATCTGCAGCTGCTGAGTCTCTGGGGTCTGGATCCAATGGCTGCGGCATGTCAGGGAGCAGAACAGGTAACACCGGCAGCAGGTACTCTCTTTGCATTTTAGAAAACTTGGAGCACGAGGTATTGCAACCACCACTTGAACATAAAGTGCTTTATGTAAAAATCTTTATTGTCTTTAATTCTCATTGCATAGTTTATTCTTGTTTTCTTTTTTTATTACATAACATGAAAGTTTTTCTATTGTGCTTGATTTACAGTATAGAACTGTCGTGGCTTTGGCTGGATTGGCCAATCAGAACAACAGATGGCCCTCCCCCCCTTCTCTCCTCAGAGAGGAGAGGAAGAGATAAGGAGATTTACAAGTTTAGAAAAAGAACTAAACTAATGAAAATAAATAAGAAAATAGTAAATAATAATAGAATAATAAAAATTAAAAAAAAAAGTATACAATATATACAAAACCGTACCCAGCTCCCAGCTCCCTAACACAGGGAAAGTCCCAGACTGGAGTTGGCGACGGACAGGAGCTGAATTCCGGAGCTAGAGTCAGAAATGCTCGGATCGGGATCAAAGGCAGATGAACAGACAGGGTCCTCCTCAGACATCGGCCATTGAAGAAAAAACAAGCCAGAGCAGCCTTGCCCCTTTGATCCCTCAGCTTTTATACTGAGCGTGATGCATATGGGATGGAATACCCTGTTGGTCAGTTTTGGGTCACCTGTCCCGTCTGCTCCTCCCTGCAGGTGGGACCCCTCTACGCTTCTCTGCTTCCAACCCTCTAACAGGGCAAGCAGCGAAGTTAGCTGACCTTGGTTGTTATAGCAATAAGTATAAGCAAGAGCCTCTGTGCATAACATTCCTTGGTATAATCAGGTCTTACCACTCTGAGAGCAAACAGTTTCTGAACAATATGCTGTTAGTTTCAGACTTTAGTCAGTTAGAAGAGGTCCAGCTAAAAAGTAAAATTACAGATCAGAAAATTGGTTCTGTTTTACCTCAAACCAGGACAAGAACCTTTTTCAAGTGTGTGTAAAATAGCTAGTAAGATACTACGTAGGTGTGACAGAATAATGAAGAGAAAATAGCGTACTCCTTCATGTTTCACTTCAGGGTTCTTAATTGAAGCAAGCTCATTATTTGTTGAAATTGAACAGAGACTTAGCTTGAGAATTTGAGTTTTAAAAATACTGATGCAGTTACTGTGGGGTGGAAGTTCCCTCAGTTTAAAAAATGAAATAAAATCGTGGTTGTATTTATACTTTCAGTTCTCTTTAATCTTGTCTGTTTTCAGAAGTGTTCAGTTAATCTATGTATTTGACAATTTATAATGAAACTTTAAATTTCTTTTTAAAGGTAGTAGTGAAACTAGTCATACCAGCAAATACTTCGGGAGTATTGATTCCTCAGAAAATCATCATAAAACCAAAATGAAGGCAGAAATGGAAGAAAGTGAGCACTTCATTAAATACGTCCTTCAGGATCCTATATGGCTTTTGATGGCAAACACGGATGACACTGTTATGATGACTTACCAGATACCTTCACGGTAATTCCAATGTTGTAGTCCTTCATGAACTGTATTATATGTTGAGGGGAGCAGGGTGTGCAAAAGGAAAGATATATGTGAATCTCTGTCTCAATGGAAGTAAATTGGTTTTAATGCTTAGCTCAGTGTCAAGAAGAGTTCATGCTTCCTTTATGTTTTTTGTATACTACACAATAAGTTCTCAAAAACTAAAAAACTATTTGATTAGGTTTCCCTGTATTTTTAGATCAGTTACGTCTGTTGAAATTAACTATATTTTTTGAAGCTGTTTTATAGTTAGTGGTTTGTAACTACTTGTCTAGAAATCCTGTAGTCTGATTAATAGATCCTGGCAAGTACGCTTAGATCTAATGATGGTCTGTAGCATGGAAGATCTGTACTCCCTGGCCGTTGTCCTTGAGATGCCACATTCAGTGGCACGCTGCTTTCTCTGCCGTGTGGTTTTGTTTTTTCCCCTGGGTTGTTGACTTCCACATGTTCATTCTTCTCCATAAATTCCCATTCAAATAGGACAAGGAAGTAGAAGGTAAAAACCATAAGGTTTCTAATCTAAGGTATCTAATAGCAATAACTTTATTTAAAAAAATAAAAAATTCCTTGCTTCAATAGCAAAGAGCAGATGTTGGGGGAGAGGGGGTGACAAGTCTGTAGATTTTTTTTTTTAATCTTGTTTATATTCCTTGGGAGCAGCAAATGGTATTTTGAAAGGAATAGGAAGTTTCAGTAAAGACAACCCTTTTGCAAGGGAAGGAAAACAAGCTTTCAAAATACAGAAGCACAGGGATGATGGGGGAGGAAAAATAGAGAACACATCGTAAGAGCTTTAGATTTGTTTTTTTTTTCCTAGATTTAAAAATACCTTGGCATTTCTCAGTTTTTGTAGCCTGAAGGGTTGACAGCTATAGATGGGAATTCCAGTAGACTGTAAGAGTAGCAAAGCCTGCCAACGAGAACATGGTAGATCTAAAACAGGGTACTGTGGTAGGAAGAGTTAAGCTCGCTGTCAGAGCATGTTGACCAAGAATAGAACTGTAAAACCAACCTGTTCTTAGGTATGCTGTAAGGAGCCAAAACAGTACTGGGTTTCTTGGAACTTGCTTTCTATTGTCATCTTTTATAGAGGTGTACAGCTTGTAAATGTTTGGTGTGGTGCGGGGGTTAATTAAGTTTCTGATTCAAAGTGAGGTATTGGGGGGAGAGAGAACTTTGGCTGCTGAAATAGAGCAGTGTTTTCTTCATCTTTCCCTCTCGGTCCTGAAGTTTAATCCATTCTAGATGACCTTCTTAAACCTATCTTACTACTTCTGCTTTAGTATCTCATATGTGCATTTAGTGTCTGTGTTGCGTTGCGCTTCCAGTGAAGGGGAACTTGGAACTTGCTGCAGCGGCGGCAGAGGGAAACTGGAGTTCCTCGTTTCACTGGTGATGCTGCCTGAATATGTCTAAGAAAACTGTTTTCACTGATGGGATTTGAAAAGACAGTGAGCCAGCAGAGATGTGTTAAAGTTGTCTGCAAATGCAGAAAGCTGCTGAAATAACTGCACTTAACTTTCTTCTAATACAAGATTTGTAAGCTTAGCATTCCAGAACAAAAATAGTCTTTAAAAATGTTAGTATTTGACTGTGTAACCTTATATAGGCAAAAAGCCCAGAAACTGTTGAAGCTGAATTTCTAAATACATTTTATTTTAGAGATTTGGAAACAGTTTTAAAAGAAGATAAGCAGAAATTAAAGCAAATGCAGAAACTACAGCCAAAATTTACAGAAGAACAAAAAAGAGAGCTTATTGAAGTTCATCCGTGGATCCAGCAAGGTGGACTGCCAAAAACTGTTGCTAATTCCGTAAGTTTAAATGAGTTAGTTACTTTTGCATGTCTAACAGTGCTTAAATTATTAGCTGCCTATGTTAGGCTTTTCCATTCCTGTTGCTATGAAAGCTTGGTCAATTATGCAGAGAAAAAAAAATTAATTCAAACTTCTATACAGTGGTTTCTGGCTTGATTTAATTTACCATAAGTCTTTTTTCCAATGAGGAGGTCAAAGTAGTGGTGAATACAGTATAACAAATTTCCTTCCTGTTTCTAATTTTCTGTGTATCTGTTTGAAATCCTTTATTAACCAAATCAGAAACTTCACTACATAAAAAAAATAATAATAATAAATCTCTATTTTGTGCACAGAAATTTACGCCCATTCCTTTCTAGAATGTACAAAATTAATGGGAGTACACTCTTCTTTTTTTTTTTTTTTTTTCTATCAGACTTCTCATGCAGGATCATCTCTTGCCTTCGTTCTCTTAAGTGGATTGATGGCTTGTAAAGCAAAAAAAGAAAAAAAAGAAACCCCAAACCAAAACAAAGCAAGGCATCCTTGTAGTTTTATTTCTTGTCTATTTTACTTATTCACACACAAATACGTGATTGCGTTCTCTTTTCCCTAAGCTTTCCGTCATTTGTAGCTTTTTTGCATATAAGTTATCAAACGCAAAGGCTCTCTTTCGCACATGAGTATTTCAGAAGTCAGTGCAACAGAATTGCAGTGGCACCTGAATCCCGATGTTAATTTTACTGCAACGTTAATATTATAGCACTCAACTTGTTTAAGTGTACAGTTGCTTCAGTCTCTTAAGCACTGCAACTGACATGAACATATTACTGCAGGGTTAGCAATCAAATGGAAGAAAAGGTGATCGGAAGTGCGTGTAAAATGTCAGCATTATAACTGCTTCCAGTAGAGTTCTCAAGTACCTGTATTGATTTATTACAAGATATAAAATGATTGTGTGTGGGAAAGTTGGGGAGTGGAATTTATCTGGTAGGTGCAGCAGAGATGTAAAGGTTCCCTTGGAATCAGGAATCATGTGCAAATGAACTGTTTGGAAGAGCTTTTTTTCTTTGACTTATGAGTGTTTCCATATTTTTCTTTTTAGGAATGTATTTTTTGTGAGGACAATATACAGAGCAATTTTTATACATCATATGATGAAGAAATCCACGAAATGGACCTTAATGAAATGATTGAAGACAGTGGGGAAAATAACTTGGTTTCCCTGGGTCAAGTCAGTGAAGAACAAACATAGCCTTTGAGCCTGTTGTTTTCAAAGCTGCTTCGAAACTACAGTGATGATCCATAGAGGTTTTAATCTTGTATCCAGCAAGATGAATCCGGTTTATAGAAACAAATGTGTTTTTCTTGCTCTAGAAGAGTCATTTGTGAATGAATCTCTTTTTAAATGGTGGCAATCTCTTCCCAGTAAGGACATTGTTGAAGATGGTATAGCTTTTCTTTGAAAAAGAAAGACTCATATTTTGCACTTATGCCTCAAGTATTTCTTTATAACCTAGAGAAACTTTCATTGATGCCTACTGGTTTTTGTAGAGTGGGTTAATGAGTACTGAAAATCCCCTTACGTACATATGGTTCTTCAAATCTCCTTTTGGTAATAATTCAGTGTTATAAATTATTCTAGCAATTCTGCGTAGTGGCTCTTTAGCATTGTTCTTAATGTTTGAAGTGGTCCAGCATAGTAGCAGAAAAAACCTTCAAGCAAATCAATTCACACTTGCCCTTCTCATACCAGTTGATCCCATCCTCTTTGTTTGTTTCGTATAGTTTTGAATGTAGGAACCTTTTTTGTCTAAGAGAAATGTTGAACTAATTTTGTAAGATGGTCTTGGGTTAAAATACTTATGTGAATGTCTAAGGAAGTATAGAAGAGTGCTGACAACTTCGTAGCCTTTTATTTAAATGGACGCTGCAAACTATGAACTCTTTATTACCTTGAAGCATCGTTTCTGAGAATTTATACACAAGAAATCTTTATCCTCAAAGATTTTAAAAACTAAGACCACAGAGGATGACAGTGTATGCACCAGTGACTGTTAGACAAAGCTGGTATAACTTTAACCTTTATTTCTGATTTGTTTTGTCAGGAGGTCAACCATCAGTTTTTCCTGTGTGGCTAAACAAACATGAAACTTGTATGTGGCAAGAGAGGATTAGATATCTCTTGTCATTTGAAGATAGTGCTTATAAAAAAAGAAGTGATTTTGAGAATAGTGTTGACTTTCACTATATCTGAATTGCATAATCAAAACCTTAGCGTGGCTGGAATCCTTTGCTGTAAAGGATTTAATTTTAATGCCTCTGAGATTGTATTGACTTGAATATGTGTACTCTATGTTCTTGTGCTGTTTATACATGTTGGATGTGGGAAGAGAACACAAAAGAACAACTTTAATGTTTTGGTTCGTTAAAGGACATTTAGTTGCAGTATTGCTAGATGTCAGTTGTAGGTCTTGGGGTGAAAAACATATGGAGAAATTCAATTAACTTTGATATGTTTGTCTTAAAATATTTTTCATGGAAAGCATTTCCTTTTTTATCAGGATAATGTTTCTATTCACCGAAATTAAGGTTATTTTCATTCTATAAAAATATTTCTCTTTGCATACAAAGAGGATGTGAAGTTATATCTGACACCAAAAACATGCAGAAGTGACTGGTATTTGCTTAGTGGAAGAAATAATTTGTGTAAAGCAATTGGGTATTAATTCGATAGTGTCACAAGGAAACTTGCGTTGGAGACAGGTTCCGCAGATAGCAGAGTGTGTGAACTTGTGAAACAAGTAGAATCACAATTTAAAAATAACGAGTATCTTAAATGTAGTGTGAAGCACTACTCAGCGAGATCTGATTCCTGTCTTTAATAGTTTAGCAAGGTCAAACCTCAATATATGTAAATATAAAGTGAATGAGAAATTTTAAAATGTTGGTGTTAAAATCCGATGTATTAAATGTTTTAATCATAAATGGAGCAGTGCAGCTATACCAACATATTAAATATATTCCATTTTTACATGTGAACACAAATAGTTTTAATTGGACCAGGGTTTGGGAAAAGTAAAAGCTTTATATAAAAGGAGTGCATCATAATTATACAAATTATTTTCAGGGACTTCTCAACCACTTTGAACTTCTTTGCTTTAGCATGCTTTTTTTTGGTGGTTTTTTTTTTTAATTTTTATTATTTGTTCTCATTTCTTTCTTTTTTTTTTTTAAGTGACCATCTTGTAACCATAACTTAGTGAAAGGAAGAGAAAAGTATATTTAGAGCATTTTGTGGATGTGCTTACTTATGGACTTAATCTTGCATCCTTAAAGTGTTTGCATTTACAGGGTGGTATTAAAATATTTTCCTGTAACTTTAAATCTACATGCCTCCATTTATAGATAAGATTCTGAAGCTGTAATTTTTCCAAACTGTTGTAAGATGACTTATTTGTGATGACACTTTGTCAACATGTCAACGATGTTTTCTGTACACTGTGCAATATATTATGGTTTTGCCACTTGTGACTAATTTTTATGACTTTGCTTTTTAGAAAACTGGTAAATAAAACAGATATATTTTTAGTTGCCTTTTTGTTCCTTGAGCCTTCTGCTCCATGTAAGAAGCAAAAAGAGATGCATTACTGAAGACATGTGAACTGGTATTTCAAACTGAAGAACTTGCAAGCTATGGTTTTTAGTTGTGGCTTACTGTCCTGAAGTAAAACTGTTGCCAGCTTGTGTGACCTTAGTGGTCAGCTTAGGTCACTTAGTGGTCAAATGGAAGTTGAATCTTTATATTGACTAGTCATTCTGAAAACATGTACAGATTTACTATCTGGAAGAGCGTATGCAGCTGGGCTCTCTGTATGTGTTGTGTGTTGTTCAAAACCACCTGAAGACACAATGCCCTTTTTGCTTTGTTTTATGGCAGCTATGGATACCTTTTCTGCTGCAGCCCTCTGTGGTTTTATACTGGTAGCTTAGAGGTGGACAGTTCTGGTTATGCCCCTTGAATTTGCTTTGTACAGTGATTACTAGTCTTGTCATGGTGTGAAGTGTCACGTTATCAAGCTAGTGTACTTTCCTGGTGCTGTTCTTGTTTTATACTCTGAGTGGAGAAAGTCGGGGGCTGGAAGGTTTGTATTTTCTCACTTTGAGCAGTGATGTATTTTAGTGGGTGCGAGATGCTGCTTCGGACCGCTCTTCCAGTTGAGGAGGTACTCAAGTTATGAGACCCTCATTATGTCTCTTTCTCCATGATTGTGTTTTGAGAGCTCTGTGGGTTGTTTGTTTGTTTTTTTTTGTTTTTTTTTTTAAACAAAACAAGCTAGTGCAAAGCCTAGTTTAGTTGCGAGCAACCCAGATATTTCTGAGCTGCAAAATCAGGTGTTTCTGCACCACAAAACAGTTCACCACACAGGTGAATTGCCTTCACACCAAGGGCAGAATTGCAGTGTTGTGCACTCCGTTGCCAAGCCGTGCATTTTAAAGTGTGCTTGCTCAACACACCACCCGAGTCCCTCTGAAGTCTTCTGAATTGACCCTAAATATGTGAGCAGTTCTGCATACGTGATGTCTGAAAACACTTTTGTCCTAGTAGCACCTTGGTTCCTTGCTTAGCTAAACACGCAGAGGAGAGGTGTATCGATGAAAAAGTTTACAGAACTACAGATCTGAGTGTCGTGCACATGTACAGGGTATCTGTGCAACTCAGTAGAGAAGGTATTGTGCTGACATTTGGATGTCAGGTTTGATAATCGATATATGACATTGGGAGAACTCAACTGCTGGTGATGCAGTAAATTACCAGGTAATGTTTCACAGTTATTTCTGCTTCTATTTTTTGCACTTGTATATGTAATAAGAGTCCAAGTTATGTGTAGCTCCAGGTATTCATGTACTTCTCCTTGGTGATGTGCCTTCTGTCAGCACTCAAAGATAATGGCTTGCTTTACACTGCAACCGTTGGGAGCAGTCTTTTGTTTCTCCCATCTCAGTAGCCCCTAGGCGTCACTGGTGTCCTGTGATCATATTTGGCAGTTTTGCCACCCCTGTTTTTCCTCTGTTCAGCTGCTTGTGTTTTGGGGCTGTTGAGTTTGCTATGACGTTTTTTGATGTAAAGAGATCTGTAACTTGAATTTCAAATAAGGCGATAAGAAAATTTGTAATGAAGAGCTGTTGGCCCAATGATAGCGAATGCAAATACAAACTTTCTGCTTGGAAAAGGGAAATGGACTACTGAAAAGCATCATATTTTAGTCCACCTAACAGCTGCGATAAATTTGGAGCGAAAAAAATAATGTTCTCCTTACTGAGAATTAAGATCCTTGATTGTTCTTTTGTCTCTCTAGCAAGGTGGAAAGCACCTAATGGATTGATAAGCCTCTAACTCAAAGAACGCGGTGAAATGAGTTGCATGCTTCTGGCAAAGTGACAAACAGATGACTAAAAGGAGAATAACGTTTGTAGGTGTAATTTCCATGAATTCCAGTGTTTACTTGCTCACAAGTGGTTAGGAGCTTGAGAAATATATTCGATCTATTGAATGAGGTCATGAACAGCTCATCAGCTCCTTTTTCTTAGGGGCTGTGGAAAAGGACAGTATTTTGGGGGATGGTACACAAGGTGTATAATAACTTTGTCAGTGTGCTTCAGTGGTACATCTTAAAAAACCAATCAAACAAAAAAGCCCCAAACCACACTGCATACACAAAAAAAAATCCCAAACGAACCCAAAAAACAACTTCTGCCAGACTTCCAAAGTGGAAAAGGAGGAGTATAAGAGTGGGAAGAAACTGAAACTACTGAACTCTTAATTATGGGTATTTGTCTTGGCGTGTGCTGAAAAAATCAGAGGTGTCTGAGGTGCATCAGGCTGCCATGTGCAATAGGAGTGTGTGTGATGGGATTTAATTCTGCAGTATTTCAGGCTCTGGATTATATCTAGTAAGTTGCAGACAAAAAGAAGCTGCTGTGGCAGCATGTGAATACTGCTTATACCTTCGTGGACGATATGCAAGTATGAAAACACTTGCCATTCACTACTAAAGAAAATGCTTTTTCGCTGAAGAACACATTGTGAAAGAGCTCCAATGTCCTGAGGCAGTAGGAAAGAGCAGGTCAGGTGGCAGGCCCTTTGCTTCTGTTACTCACAGGACAAGTATTTACATCTGTAATAAAAACAAAACAACAACAAAAAAAAAACCAACCCAACCAACAACCTCCCCCCCCAATCAACCAAAACCAAACACCCCACAAAATGATAAAACAACCCAGAACTGTTTTCAGCACTGGGTTAACCAAAATGAGCAGGTACTGCAGCATAACTGTGATGTGTTTCCAGTGGTGGGTACAATGATTTCTGTGTCGTACGGAATGGGGAAATTAGTAGTGAGTCTGTTCTCGAGCACCTGCCGCAGCCGGGGGAGATGGCTTGGCGAGGGAGCCGTTCACCACCAGCCTTCGAGGACCATACTACTATGCCTTTCATTTGTTGTTTTAACTAGGCAAAAAGAGACAAATCTGAGGATGGATTAGAATTTCCTGGTATTCCAGGATTTGTTAAGGTGTGCTTCTCTCTCGCTAATCTGCATATTAATACAATAAAACAAGGGTATAATTAATTTATTACCCTCTTCACATTGTTATAATGGTCTAAAAGTAAATCGCTTGTGTTGCTGTTGCACTGTCAACTTCAAAAGCTCTACTTCTGTCCAGGAAAGTATTAGTTATACTTTTTTTTTTTTTTTTTTAAATGTATTTGGCCATTGCTTGTCTAAGGTAAGGTCTAAGGCTTTCCCTTCTGTTGGCTCCCTTTGAAATCCTGTGCCTTTTCGCATAGGGGAAACAAAAGAAAACCAAACCTAGAAACCAGAAAACCCAGGAAGCCAATCATACAAGTACTGGATAAATTTAGCAAATGCATTTTTCTAGTGGGCTTTAATCTTTAATTTTCCTTGTTGCAGGAAGCAGAAGGAGGGTTGGGCGGCCTGTGCTTACCTCTGCTCCGGTTTAGACGAGAGCTGGGACTGGTGTGGCTCAGCTCTGCGGGGCCCCGGCAAGACAGACTTGGTTCTTTCAACGTCGCAGGTAAGAGCCACATCCCCAGTCTGGATTGTGCCCAGGCATTTATACTAAGGATTTAATCTGAACCATCTGTCCCTTCTGTATGCTGTGACCTGAGCTCCTGCTGACTGCATCTCTCCAGCTTGTAGGTGTTTGCATTTTTGTTGGGAGCATATATAAAATTATTGGAAAGTATAAAGGCTGAAGCTGGTACACAAATTGGCCTTGGTGCTTTTCTTGTGCTTATATTAAACTTCTCCCACCTCTGTTCCAGTTTGAATTTTCATTACTGACAAATCTGTCTTCCCATATTGTGGAAAACTGTTTTCTCATGGTTTGGTTGCATTTCTGAATTTGGTAAAACCAGAGATTTATGATGAAAATGCCTAATTAGATTGCAGACCAACTTATTTGTGCTAAGTAATTAGGAGTGGCAATCGCTGCAATGCAGAGATGCTGTTGCTTCTAGAGTCCTAAAATAGGTATTTTGTTTCTGCAGCGATACAGAATTCTAAGAAATAAAATAACATCTTGTTATTTTTCTTTTGCAGCAACCGAACAAAGTGTAACTTACTATACCAACCAGTATATTTTAGTATCAGATGGTATTTAAGTGAACTTTGTTGTATTGTTTTATTGTGCAATGTAATAACTATAATCTGCTTGAATTATTTCAACAATTCAGGTTGAAATCAGGTTTTAATTTACAAAAAAAATAAAATTATCCAGAAAATAATGGAATTCTAGAAAAAATTGTGTGTGTGCATCAGGGTATGGTTTTTCCCAAGAATGGCCTGAAACTACTCTGTCTGCAGGATGATCTCCGGAGTAGTGCGGAAGGCTCGGTAACAGCCCCAGCCCTTGAAGTGAGCCCCACAAGCTGTAGGGATGCTCCGCCTGGGCCTTCAGGCCCTCGTACAGAGACTCGGTTACCAGCCTGGGACCAAAAGCAGCGTCCCAAGTATTGCGCTTTGTGCGTTTAAAAAAGCATATGGTGTGACACAATGCAGAAGGAAGCGACAATGTGAAGAATGTGGCGATCAGGAGTTATTTCTAGTGTCTATATGCAGTTGTCTTTACAAGCCCCTCCTTTTTTGTGTGCTGAAGAGCTGCTGCCTGGCTGTGAATAGTGAAGACTTTGTGCCAGCTGCTCAGTGGAGGGCCGGGAGGGCAGGGGAGGATGGGGAGGAGCGAGTGCCTTCTGTTCAGATCCGATAGCTAGGAAGATGCGTACCTCTTCCTAAACTCCACCGCCCTGCAGGCAGCTGAAGGCTGGAAGACTTTTGTTCCTCTCAGTTGCCTTGAAGTTCTCTTCTCCTTCCCCTCCTTTCAGAGACAAATCCAAATATAAATGCATATATTTTAGAATTGTGTTGACGTTTGTAAGTGCTGAAATCACATGGCAACAGTGAACGTGGATTCCCACATCATGTAAAGAACTAGGAAATTCTTCCACTGCCTTTAGCTACGTGTGTACAAAAAAGATGGTTACCATGCTACTTCGCATGGAGGCTCCTAAAGCTTTGGGTGTAGTCAGGCAGTGTATTTAACATTCTTCTTATAATAATTACCTTGTGTTACATGAGCAGTGAATTTAAATGAGATCAGCTCTAAAGGCCTGATTATGAAAGCACTTACGTACAGCATTGTTGTATTATTCCTACCAGTCCACCTGAAATCCCTTCCCTGTACGTACTCTGCCATTATGAGGGGATGACTAAGTCTTAAACATAGAGAATAGACTTTTCAGGGATTTCTGCTTTGGATTTTTGAGGAAAATCTGTTTGTTTGTTTGCTTTATTTTTTTTTACAAGGCTGTCTGATAATCTTTTTTTTTTTTTTTTTTAAAAAAAGCTGTCTGGTAGTCAATATTGGCTAACAGACTAGCAAAATAAAGCTGTCTATATCCTAATCTGAGTAAACCGTTGATAGTCTTGAATCGATTTCACAGCAGAATGATTTCTCCAGACGGCATACTGTAAATGGTTTCACAGATTTCACCTACTGACAGAATTAGTTTGATGAAGTGATATACGACTGCCTTTGTCACCTAATTTAGTGTTCATAGGCCTGTGAAGTTTATGGTGTTAACTTTTACTCATTATGCTGACAACAGTGGCTTTACAGGTGGAGTTTTTTTGAATGTATTTAACAGGATCAAAGGGTCCAAATGCTCAGGAAGTTGTTGAACGCTGGTGCTGCCCACAGTGCCTTCCGAGGGGACAAACTGAAGTAATGCAGAGGGAGGTCAGGATATCTTGGTCACTATAATGTAAATCCTCCATGTGTCTGAAAGAGCTGGCAGTAAATTAGGTCCAGGAGGTGTAGCAGCGCGTTCTAACGTGTTTTAAGAAGCATCTATAAATGCAGATGGTATTTATCACCTAGTGATATATGCAGTCTAACTTGGCTATTCAAGCGTTTCCAAAGAAGGCTTAAAGCTTTCAGATACAAAATTTATTTTTCAACTGAGGAGGGTGTGAGAGAAATCTCTATGTTTTTGTTCTGCAGGAGCGTTCCCAGGAGTATGGATGCTAACAGCCTTCCCCAAACTTTGCGGACTTTATCAACGCACATAGCCGTGACTTGAAGCCAATTGCCAAAACTTACTGTGAGTAAATTGCTGTAATTAAATGTATCTGCAGCCTTCTAAGCATTGTGTGTTCCATACCTCTAAGCTTCCTAGATAAGACTAGGGTTGAACTGTGACACCTGGGCTATATATAGAAGGTGACAGTTTGCTGCTCTGGAAACATTTGGGTTGTTGCACTCTGGTTTGTGACTTTCACGAAAGAATTGGAGGAAGAGGATAATAACACAGTTCCAAAGGGCACTGCCTCATCTTTGAAATCGCTTAACGCTACCTTTTTAAAAATAGTTTTATCAACAGCAAAACACAATTTTATCTTTCTTTGGGCGAGACATAGTGGTTCCTTGTCAGAGAATTTGAGAAAGAGATGGAGGCAAATGTCTCCTGAGTCATGTTGGTATTTGGACCTTTAGGAACAGTTTAGTTGAACGGAGACGGGGAGTTGTTAAAATCCAGACACGAAAGGAAGGCACAGGGTTAAAGCCGTGTGCCTCCATGAGCTGTGACCATAACACACCAGAAAGTTGTCAAAACAGGGAAGGCTGGAATTGCCCTGTGTCTAGACAAAAAGAAGGGGGCGGGGGGTGGGGGGAAGTGGGAATGAGGAGGAGAGAAGAAAAGTGATGTTTAGAGCTTTTGGCAAAAGAAGCTACAGCTGCAGAACCCAGCCCCGCGAAGGGCTGTGTTCACCCGGGTTCTCTGCTAAGCTACATTCCTGAGCTGTCAGAGTCTCGGTACGGGTCTGAACTCTAAGGTAATGTTTAGAAACTGAGTCAAATCAAAATCGTGTGTCCAGACACTTCAGATTTTGTTGTCTTCGAAAACCAAACCCCAAATAAGTAATTGGGCCACTTGGATTTTGGTTTGGTTTTCTTGGTTTTATTCAGAGCAATTAATAAAATAACTTTGTCTTCGCCGTTTCTTGATAATAAAAGCTCTCTAAAAACAAAACCAGTAAGTACAAAACATGTAAAAAATGATGCTCTTTTGTTTCAGGGGAAGGACAGGGGAAGTGGAAGCCCTTCCGCTTTTGAAGGTGTGTGTTTTATTTCTTGCTGCTCAGATGCCATGGTTACAAGCACTACAGAAAACAAACCAGTGGCACCAGGTAGGCTACTCTGCTATTTTCCAGCAGGCCTGATTTTGCTGCCCACCAGTGGGGTTCTGACAGAAAATGGAGCAAGACTGAACACTGATGTGTTTCAGCAACAGAAAGGACCAGGTGCCAAAATCTTCTAATTTGGGCCAGAGGGCCAAATCCTCCCCATCACACTATAGGATTCTACACCATTTCTACGGGGAATGTATTGTGAGCAGCAGTTTTGGTTGGGTTTCTCATCCACAAGAAATGAAGTAAAGGTGAAGGCAATGTGCTTAGCTGGAGGCTTCCCCACAAACTGATAGGTTTTCCCAGAAGTGGTGAAACAAAACTGGGATCCACTGCTAAATCCCTTACTTCTTGCTTGGCCACCCGTCGCTGTGTTCTTGTGGCAAGGACCTGTTTGTTACAGGTGATTGAATGTGTCGAATGACGATGTAGTGACTGCCTATATATGCTGCATTGTAAAAGTAACTAACAGTAGGATTGCCAGCCGAAAGGGTCAACCTCTTTGTGTATACGGGATTTGAAAGTACCTGGTGTGGCACCTAATGTATTCAAGGAGGGAGGTAATACTTGAGAATTCCCTTGGTATTGCCAGCACTGCAGGGATCCATTTTCCCAAAGCAGGCAGGCGGTACGATTGGAAGCATGCTATTTGGGAGGAAAAGGCGAAGAACAAAAAACCCACAAGCAAACCAAAACAATACTTGAATGCATGTAACTTTTTTTTTTTCCCCTGATTTATGTATTTTGCATGACAGTGATTTTCTTTATGTTTGTTTGCATATTCCCTTTCCCATCTGGCCTGTGTCATTTACATCTATTAATTTAACATGCACGTGTGTGGCTGAGTCAGAGTGGTCATTGCTAGGCTGGCCAAGGAGAACTCATCTCTGAAGTGTTCAGGGTTGGATGGGACTTACAAAACCTGTTTGGGTGACCAAATACAGCAAGAAGATAGAGCATAAGCATCTGTCACTGACGCTAGATACATTAACACTTGCTATTTATGCAAAACCTTTGTGTTTCACTCCATATCTGAGTCTCAGAATATTTTAGCTATAGGAGACCTCAGAACATAAATTTTGAGAAGATTTTTCTCAACTGAACTGGACAGTTAGGCAGGAAAACCCATACCTTGAGAGGCGTGTGACCAGTCCTTCGTTAATGTGATTCTGGAGTTAAATCCAGACTGCATGAGTAGAGGATGGAGGGAGGAGTGTCCGGCGGCAGATTCCGTCCTAGAAAACAGAGAAGCCTTTGCTTGCTTTGAGTGTACTTACTTGAATCTCATGTATAATACAAATTAAAGCACAAGAAACCACTGGCAGCGTTCAGCAGCAGTTGATTGAGCCTTGATTTCAGGGAAGACTTGACAGTTATGAGAGATGGGGAAATGCTCTGGCCTTTTAGATTCATTCTCCCTGTTAGTCTAAATGAGAGACCTTCACTGTAGTCCCCTTCCCTTTTTCCTCTGGCATTAGCAAAGCTTTTTCATCAGCTGCTTTGCAACATTTCCCTCCTTGTATCTGTGCTATAAACTGATTGATTGTAACAGCTGTAAATTGGTGTGTAACTGTATAAACCCACAAAAGATGCAGGCAATTTGTTGGCAAATTCTCTTTTTGTCTCCTTTTCCCCCCTCAGAAAAACCCTGAGATGATAATTCTTTCCTTGTGAAGCCTTGCTAGAACTGTGCAAGAGCAAAAAGTTACTGGCTGTCATTCTAACAACTGGCACATCAGTATAATAATATTTTCATTGCATCTTTTAAAATTTTTAAAAAAATAAATAGGTTCCAAGGTGTTAAAGCAAGCAGATAGGTATTACTACTTGTCCTCCCTGGAAATGCAGCCAATAGACCTGCAAAAAGCTGAGAGGTAAGAATCTTGTTGGTGGGTTTTTGTTTTGTTGGCTTTTTTGTAGGTTTTTGTTTTGTTGTTTTTCTTAGAGGGGTTAGGGAAATAGATTATAATTTCACAAATGGAGGAGTGGTCCTTCTGGGAAGGAGCGAGGGTGGAAACAGACTCCTAAGCACGGAGCGTCAGGATCTTGGGGTTTTGCATTGTGTTTTGAAGACTCCCTTTGTCACCGGCGTTTTGGAGCCTTGGAATGACGCTCTGGTTCGGCGTTGGCTGAAAGGATGTGAATCATTTTTCCTGCTTCCTGCAGCAATTGAAAGTGCAGTCTGTGCTGCTGTTACTGAGTCACCCTGACCGGCTGCGCCCGGTGACAGCCAACGTGGTGACCGCTAAGCAGCCGAGTGCTGCTGATAAAGCATCGCAGCAGAAAAGCAGCTGCGTAGACCTGTTGGTTGACTTGGTTGTCCCTGTTGTCCCCATGGCAGTGCTGCTCTGGGCAGCTGCTTCTGTGCAGCCGCACAGGGCATGTAGGGTATGATGTGGGAGTAGTTGTGCCCTTGGGGTCTTCAAACCCTCTTTGGGAGATCAAGCACATTCAGAAGCTTTCCAAATTATGTGTCACTTCATATAAATCTTTCTGGGAGCTAGAGGACATCCTGGGTGCTCTGTACAGGCATCCCAAAGCTCCTGAGGAGCACGTCATTGCTCACGTGTAGGTTGCTGTCAGGGACTTCACTGAGAACCTGTGTTGACTTATTGAGAAACTGATGGTTCAATGGAAGGGTTAATGAGTGGGAGGCTTTCAGACGTGGTGAGAGTAGCACTACTCAGAAGAGATTTGCTCCAGAATCCTAGATTTTTGGTAAGAAGCTGTGCGCTCCCGCTGTCTGGCCTAAGGGATTCAATTACACTTGTTTTCTGAATGGTTAATCTTCTGTGAAGGATAGAGAGAACCTGGACCAGGCTCAGATGTGTGTAATGTAGTCTTGAACTCCTGGTACTCTGCAGGCGTCTGCTGAGAGTGCCTTGAGTGGGAAAGGAATCTGTGTATGTTGTTTTGGAAAGGGGCAATGTGTAGGGTAGATACCACCCATGTTGGGTGTCGGCTGTGAGTAATGAAGACACCCTTGTTTTATGAAGGCTGGTCATAAACACCATTTGCAGGCCCGAAGGGGGCAAACTCGCTAGAAACTTGTGCGATTCAGGCCTTGGTGAGGCATAGAGGTGCTGGGAACAACCTCTCCCGGTTGGTGGAAAAGTTTGATGGGGCTGATAATGGAGTTGATGTGTCTCTTCTGGGCTTTTTTCCCCCCTCCTTCTCAATCTATGGAACACCGATTGCAAAGGCTGTTGCATGGTGACAGTAGAAGGGGCTTTATAATGATTTTGTATAGCACAGGTTGGTTCTGGTGAAATCAGTTTAGGGAGAACGAAATTCTAAAGTTTTGCTAGTGTGCCTCTCAGCCACGGATGGTCCAAACTCCAAAACTCAGCAAGGCTTCCGCAGGGGGCCACTGGAAGCTGCAGCCCATTTGGAAACGTATCTGAGTGGATATGCGGGCTCCCGGGGGATGCCCGGTAATTTCCCTTCTCTCTCAATGGGAACATGGTTTTAAGAATACTTTAAAGCGTGCCTCTTTTGGTGGTGATTTTAAATTAGGCTGCTTTACTTTGTACTTAAATGGTCTAGGAGCTTTGCAGAGTTCAGCTGAGGGTGAGTGAATCCCGGCGATTCCTGAAGCTGTCTGCAAACGTATGTTTGAAGATGCTCTGGGCCTGCGCTTTCCCAGATGCAAAGAAAACTACTCACTGTGCCTTCAACCTGTATTTTACCCTGAGATAAATGTAAAAACTAAAAAAACACAAATTGAGGTCATTTCATACGTAGGAAATCTAAGGCCAGAAGGAATCATCTAATAAAATTGCTTGTATGTTCTTGTTTTACGAAGTGGGTCTTTGTTTGTAACCAAAGCAACTTGTATTTGCTTCTGGAAAGATGTCGTGTCTCGCTTGACCTGAGGGCATGAAGAGACGGGAAATTCATGGCTTCTTCCAGTGTCTTAGTTTCAATCTTTTTCCTTCTCATTTCAAACAGCTTGGACCCAGTATCTAGGTCTTGGCATTTAAGGCTCTACTTTATTGGATTGAAAGACTTTTTGAACCCATGACTTCCTCAGCTGGTAAGTGAGCAATGTAACATGCGTATATTATAACATATGCAGTATAACTAATCGCATCACCCTCAATCATCATCTTGTTTAACTAAATTAAGCTTCAAGTCTCTTCCTGTAAAGTGTATTTTCATATTTGAATGTTTTCCGCACCAGCTTTGTGTTTTGTTTTTTAACCTTCTTAAAGTGCAGTGCAATGAACTGTAGTTGCTGAAAACAATAATGAAATGCTAATGTTGTACAGGGAGCTAAAAAGAGAGAGACTATTTTTCCCCTTTTCTTTTTCTTTAGCTTAGCTCGTGCAGAAGCCTGAGAGGCTTGAAGTGCACAATTTAGTGACACTATCCATTTAGATAAATGGGGTCACAGGAAACCTCTATTAAAAAAAAAAAAAAAAGAGTATAAATGCAACTTGGAACCAGGCATCTCATACAAGAAAATGAAAATATGTCTTAGAAAGCAGAGGAAGGACGGGCTTCTGATTAAGACAGCTGGATTAGTGGATTGTTTGGATCCTTGAGTTTTTCCATATGCTTCCTGCATAACCTTGTTCAAACCGTTGTGTCTGTGCGGGGAGAAAGAGGATGTTCTCCTCCTGGGTCCCATCCATACTGGCTTGTGTGTTTCCATGGTCCAAGTGAGCATGGCCCAAGCCATGGCTGGTGGGGCAAATTATGGAGAGTTTACCATAACGCGGCAAGGTTCTGGGTGCCAGGATTAACCAACATTCATCCCAGCACGCTTCCCATAGAAATAAATCCTCCTTGTCTGTGACTTGTTTCAATAACGTTCTGCCAATGACAGCATCTTGGATAGTAAGGAATGTAGGCTGCTCTCCGTGTTACAGGCAGGAACGAACTGTCTGCTGCACAGAAATTTCCCTCGTGATGTCTGTGTGCATCCCCTAACCCTGCTGCTGAGGGCTGGACTGAATTTTTTTTCATCTGTTTTATTTTTTTTTAATTGGAATAGAGACTGAAACATTTATTTGGAGAGGAAAACTCTGTAGAGAGCTACATGATACTTGCTAGTGGGAGACAAAGGAAGATGTGAGTTGATTTGGACAATCCGAAAGCTCGATCTTGCCTCCTGGCCGGAACTCTGACAAAAGACCTGGTACGTGTTGCCAAGAGGTTAGGAGCGGGTTTGAACCAAAGTCCTCCCAGCTGACCTGGTCTAACAGGGAGCAGTATTTCCCTGCAACAGGTGTGAGTGACTGACATGCAAAGAGAGGGGAAAATGAGCCCTTCTTTCTATTATTCTTCAACTGCATATCAAACGAGAGTCCTCCTGCTAGTGTGCCGCTCCTCTCCCCTCTTGCAAGGCGGCGCACTGTCAGATCGGATAGTCTGTTTGTATTACTTTGGAATGGAAAAGAATAAAGGCAGTTTCTATAAAGAAGGACTTGAAAAGGCTTCCCTGGTTTTTCATCAGAGCTGCTGGAAACCTTCCTTTCCCCCCACTGCCCTCTCCCCTGTCCCACCCCCGAAACCCTCACCTCTTCCTGCCTTTGTCAGGAAAGTGTCAGATTTGACACCTTTGCAGTAAGGTACAGAAATGCAAATGGAGAAACACAGCAACACCTAATCAGAGGATGTAAACTTTCTGTGAACCTAATTTGTGGATTTAGAGAGAGAGAGAGGGAAAAAAAAGCCATATTGCCAACACAATTTCTAAAATGCTTTTCACACTTTTTAAAAAACTCCTGATAGCACTGCTTTGACCTGGCTTTTTCTTTTCCGCTAATACAGGACCGAGGAGTGCACAGGGGAAAGACCTGTTATCCCTCTCCTGTGGCTCTGTGGGAGAGCAGCTGGCCTGGTGGCCATGGCCGGCGAGCTCGCAGCCCCTCTGCCTGTTTGCTTCCGCAGCAGCGGGGATGGCACAAGATGGGATGTGGCCAGGTCTCCAGCCATGATGGTGGATGTGCAGGGAGCTGTGTGGGCCCACCAGCCGGTGAGGGTTACCCCAGGTGTGGGAAGTGCAACAGCACGAGCAGCAACATACGCGGGAATGGGAAAGGAGCAGGTAAATGGGGAAGGCCAGTTTCAGCTCCTGTTCTCCAGGGCCAGTAAAGGAAAAGTTAAGCAATGTGTCTGCAATGCTGCTTAGTAGAGATGACTTTGCTGCTAGCCTCTCCCCCTCCACTGCTGAACCAAAGCTGGCACTTTTCTGTTGACTCTTGGCTGTGTTTCTGTCACTGAAGTGTCAGGATTTGCACTTGCTTTCACAGGAGCGTTACAGAAGAGCCCTAACCCGGGGGTCTTTCATCTCATGGAAATGAAGCCAAGCCAAGCTGCCTCCGGTGTTCCTGCAGCGGCTGCAGCAGGCTGGGATCAGCCCTGGATGTCACACCTGAGGACAGCCAGCTCAGGCAAGTGTCTGCAGCCTGAGGCTGCTGTGTGTGCGTGCTGCTGTGAGCCACAGGCTGGGCTGTGGTGGCTGCTGTTAAGGAAACAGGCTGTGGCTTTACCTCCCTTGTGAGCACCTTACAGAAAGGGGCGTTTTCTAGATGTTAAAAGCAAGGGGCTCTGTCTTAACGTAGCAGGGTAACATACTTTCTGTAATACGTGAACTGCCGTGTGTGATTATGGTGAGTTGTTGTTACCTGGCCTAATTAAGCAGAACTGGAGACTGAAGTATCAAATGCTGATACATGGTGGAAGTAGCTTTATAAAAATAACCCTGGCCTTGCGCTGGGGCTCGAGAGGTCATCTTGTGTGTAGGGTGTTACTTTTAGTGCAAGTGTCTCAGGCTCCTCCTTCATTTACACTTCAAAATGCTAACCTCCCTCCCTAAAGCAGAAAGGTCACTACAGAAGCTCCCACCTCCTTCTGCTGAGCTGGTTTTTGCCCTTCTTCCCCCAGTTCAAAGAGAATTTAGGACAAAAGGGGATGAGAACAACCAAGTAAATCTGATGGCCATCTTTGAATCGGAACACCCACCTCAGGTAACTTAAAGAAAATTACAAAGGAGAGGTCTTAGTTTCCATTTTTATTATTCCATAGGGTTGTTAACAAAAGAAAGTTACATGTCTAGTCCCTTGGTAGTTAGGTTGCTTCCTTTCTTGCTTGTTCTATGTTTAGGAACTTCCATGTATTAAGCAACTTTACATTCCTTTTTGTTTTTCTCTTTACAATGACAGCTCTCTGAAAGCTATTATCACAGCATAAATAACCTGGCATCTCCCAGAAGTAGGAACAGGGGAGGTGTCAAACCTCATGCACAGGAAAGCTGTAAGAGTGTACCCCAGCCCCCTAGAAACACTTTTTTAATTTTAAAGAATACTTTCCACATCCATTGCACACTCTATTCAACTTTGCATTCAAGAGCAAAAAAAAAAAAAAACCAACAAAAAACAAACAAACCCCACCAAACCTCTAAACAACCAAAGCAAAAAAAAAAAACCAAACCCCACCAACCCCCCTGTGAAGTCATGCCCCAGGACAGGATTTGCCTAGCACTTCTGAAGTTAGGCCTGTAGCTCTATGAGCAATGCCTTCAGATGGCAGATCAAGCAGAGTAGGTTTGAGACTGGCATCCAGATAAACTAGCCCTGAAATCCGTGGCCTAAGATCAACCCGCCACCAGTATGACCTTGCTCACTGCAATAACTTAAGTGTCTCCTAGTATTAAACAAAAGAAACATTTGAATTCCAATACTTGAGCTAACAATGCTTAGTACAAGAATTAAGTGCTTAATTACTGGCATTGTTTCCACACTTTTGTTAATACTTAACAATAGGGAACTGTATTTTTAATTTTTTTAACCGGTTAGAAGGGCACCACACTCCACAATACATGCAATCAGTTGTGAATTCAGTATTTTTTTTATTAAAGATTAAAAATAAAAACATTTGACACCCTAATATACATAAAGTCACAATAAACTCAAATGTGCTAAAAGCAAAATGTGCATAAAGACACTCACTTCTAAAAGGCACCCTGCCACCAATATCTCTTTAAATGTTCGTCTAATTCAGCCAGGTTTCTAGCTTTCTCTCCCTTCACTGAAGGCGAGACTCTAGACTGCTACTGCGTACAGATGCTAGCCACACCAACCCCTTTCAGGGATCTTTGCTATCACTAGAACACTTAAAACTCTGCATGCAGGCTTAACTCGAGCTTCTCACGGAGTTAACCACCACGACTTAAAATGTACAAGGGCTTTTTCTTACAAGAAAAAGGTAGTGATATTTGGGCCACTTATAAGGGCCACAAGAGAAAGAGATAAGGTTATAAAATAACTGCTGTGTATCCACTGAAGAGCTTTGCTACTAAAAACCACCTCCCCTCTTCCCTCCCCCCATAAAAACAACCCCTAACGTTACAAAATGCCGCACGCACACGGGGATGAAATGTTAACGCGTTTAGCTATTAGCCTGCCAGGGCATGACAGCGTCAGAGCGCCATGGATGCAGTCCCCGAGCCCCGCGCTGCCAGCCACGGGCCCGACGGCCCCGCAGCTGCTGGCAGGGGAGCCGAGGGCCCGCTGCTCTCCCTGCTAGGTAGGTCTGCGTCCCCTCCTGCGCCGCTCCTCTGTTACCAGGGTCTCCACATGGATTTGGGTAAGCTGGGCGAAGGCAGGCCGCGCGTCCGGGAAGCGTCCAGTCCGTCGGCGGAGGTCTGGCCGGGCTCGGCCTCCGCCTCCTCCGAGTCGGAGCAGGTCTCCTCGCTGGGGGAAGGCGAGGGCGCCGAGGCGGGGAGAGCCAGGCTGGCCGCGGCCAACGCCTCGCTGCCGGGCCAGGGATCTGCCAAAACGTCCGCCATCAAGTCCGGGAAGCCGCCCTCGTCGAGGGGCATGGACTCCAGCAGGTGGTTGAGCAGCTCGGCGGCCGTGGTGGCGTCGATGCCGGGGCAGCCGGAGACGAAGGTGTGCACCTCGTGCATGCACTGGATGTAGCCGGCGGCGAAGCGCTCGCTGGCCTCCCGCTGCAGCCGCCCGCCCTCTGCGCCGGGGGGAGACAGAGAGGGGAGCGGGGTGAGGCGAGGCCCGGCCCGGCCCGGCCCGGCCCCCCCCGCCGTCCCGCCGGCACTCACCGAGGGAGCGGCGCTCCAGGACGGCCTGCACCCGCCGCACCGTCAGCTCCAGCACCTCCGCGTTCTCCAGCTTCGCCTGAAACTGACCCGCCGCCCCGCCGTCAGCACGGCACCGGGCCCTGCCGCCCGGCCCCGCCGCCCGCCCCGCCACCGCCGCCTCACCTCGCTGTCGGCCAGCAGCGACCGCAGCTCCTGCAGGCTCTCGTTGATGCGCGCCCGGCGCTTCTTCTCCACCAGCGGCTTCCTCGTCTGCGGGGACAACAACGCCGTCAGCCCGATGCCCGGCCGGTGCCCGGCCCGGCCCCCCGCCCCGCTCGCCCCTCCGCCGCTCACCCTCCTGTCGGCCCGGGCCTCCGCGCAGCCATCGTCGCCCCGCGGCGGGCGGCCCTTGCCGGGCCGGAAAGAGGGCGCCATAGCGCCCGCCCGCTCCGCTCTCCTCCGGCTCCGCTCTCCGCACCGCGCCGTCCTACTTATACCCTCTCATTTGCATGTCAATGAGCCCATTGGCCGCGCCGCACGGGCAGCCGCCGGAGCGTTGGCCGAACGGACCAATGGCAGGTGGGCGCTTTGTCTGCGGCGGGGCGGGGCGGGGCGGGGCGGGGGGGCGAGGCTGTGGTTGCCGTCGGCCGCCCGCATTGTTGGCCCCGTGCGGGCAGCGCTGCGCTCTCTTCGCTCCCCGGGGGTGGTGGCGGCGCGGAGGCTGGGCAAGGCCCGGGGGGCCGAGGAGGGGACGTGCCCGCTGCCTGCGGCGCGGCCTCGACGCTGTACGGCACGTCAGTCACCTTCAGTAACACCACCCCCCCGCAGGCCCCCCAGCCCGCCGCCATGTTGTGGGCTCAAAGACCTGGGGAGCCTGTCGGGGCGTTGAGTGTGTCCCCGTGTCAGCCGCGACCTGGGCGGGAAGCTGCTCTGAGGCCTCAGCGGGGGCTGACGGTGGTTCTGCACTATTTGTCCTGTCCCCATCCAGATGGATGAGGAGGCTTTTCAGGCCGGGCCCTCTCGCTCTGCCCGGAGGTGAAGGGGCTGGTGTCGGGCCATATCGCAGTGTCGCGACCGCTCTCCGTCCAGGCGAGGCCGTGCGGCCCTTCCCCAGCCCGGGGCGGGGGCTACTGGCCCACCCGAGGGCCGTGGGTCGCTGGGCGCCGGCCCCGCGTCCCTCCGCCTGCCCTGGCTGAAAGGGCCGGGCCGGGCGGCTTTGTGCCGGTAACTTGATGCTGATGACAGTTGGCAGCTGCAGTTCCCGGGCCGGCCGAGGCGAATAAAAGCGTCAGGGCTCGTCCCCGAGGGGAGCGACAGGTGTTCGCTCCCGCTCCTTTGTTTCCCTCCTTTTATTCTTCTCGCTAAAGCATGTCATATTTTTACCGCCCGAGGAAACGGGAGACGCGTCCGCCGCTTGAATCGGTGGAGCCGCGCGCCTGCCTCCCTGTACGTGTCCGGCATGGCTCCTCTCCTGCTCCGGCGTACCCCCGCTTCATTTCACCACCCAAAACTTGCCCAGGGACAACCCTCGGGTTTTGGTGGTGCTGAGTTTTTTCCCTGCTGAGAGGTCCGGCGCGAGCTGCTGCGCCCGCGGCCTGGCAGAGAGCCCCGGGACCCCGGTGCTATTGCTTTTTATTGATCCGCGTCTGCAGGCTGGCGTCTGACCCGGCCCCCGCGTCCAGCGGGTGATGGCACGTGCGCCGAGAGAGACCGGGGTAGCTCTTGCTGAGTCCCACTGTTACTTAATGCCGCTTTTTGCCTTCCAAGTGCTGTATAAACATCTGTGCCTGCAATATGCTAATCCACGTCTGATCAACGAGTGCGCTGGGATAGAGACGTTCATCACCATCTTCTCATGGCCATTGCAGAGGAGTGCATGGGAGATAAAGCCGGTAGATGGGACATCTTGGATGGAGACCTAAGCTCAGACCGCTCTGCTTTTTGTATTGCAATGGACGGGAGATTTTATTTTTGGAAAGGTGTTTCCATTATGCTTTTTCCTTTTATTTTAAAGCAACGATGCTTGGATTTTGGCAAAGAACTTGCTCTGTAGGTGATGCATTTCCTTGTACCTGGCAGGAGCAGAGTGGGATGTACTTGGGGGTGGATGACTGAGTCTCTCCTTCCACTTCTGGTGCACCCAACACCCCGTGTAACACAGTGTGGAAACTGGATCATCCTTTTCATTGATACCATTAATGCAGACTAAGCAGAAATGCTGTTTAGGCCAGGCCAGGCACATCATTTTTTGTCTTTAAGCAAGTAGAGACACCTGTGACTGCATTTTGTCTGTAGTTTATTCATACTTGGCCTAAATGGGAAGGAAAAAAGATAATTGTATGGGTGCAAACTACAGCAAAGTAATGGGTGTCATTATTTTGAAGGAGCCATCTTTGTTCTGAACCAAAGCTAGATATGTAAGGTCAGCAGACGTGTAAAAACACATGATTACGCACACGTTTATAAAATTTGCAGTAACACACTGAATGTAATCACGTGCAAAAGATGAACCCCAAGAGTTTGTGGGCTTGTTTTCTCTTTAGAAAAAGCTTAGCTTTTCCTAATGTATGTAATCAGAGATGCTCAAACAGTGGGTTTTACGCTGGTGTAAATTCTGCTGATTTACACAAGAACCATTGCACCGCTGTGGCTGCAGATGCAGTCCCCAAATCTGTCAGGCCTCTTTACTGCAGTTGTTTGCATTGCTTGTGTTTCAGAGCTAACTTAGGTTGGAGATGCTGCAGTGTCAATCTAGGAAAATGGTGAGTGAAGGAGCTCCCGAATTCACCTCGGTCGTTGTTCAGATGCGTCAGGACTTCGGTGATGAAATGCTGGCGGCTGCCGAACAGCAGTGATTTCTCACAAGCCTGATTTCTCACAATGATTTCTCACAATCTGCATGTTTTTAAGCAGTGAGGAGCCACGGGCACCGGGTGAGGACGTCCGGATGCACGAGGAGACTCCTCCAGCGGGCTGGCAAATCTTGGCCAAGAATGGCCAGAGGGAGCTGGCCGTGGCTGTAACATCCTATTTCTGTGCTGACTTGGTGGGTGCTGATGGCAAGGTATTTCATACATTGCTAGCTCTTGCTCTGCAGCATGTCTTTTTGTATTTTCTTTGAAAAGCTGCAGGTCAAATGAGTTGACAAATGCTGGAGCCGTTTGCGCTGGGCATTAAAAATGTATGTGCCATAAATATCAGGGCATTACTAGAGCTGCCATTCTGGAGGAGGAAGCCACTGCAGGCTATCTGCTCTAGCCTACAGGGATAATGTGACATTTTTGTGCCACTTTAAGCAAGTTCCGTCACATCAGGTGAAGCGATTCATGATAACCTCATGCATTTTAATGGAAATGTCAACTGCAATCTAATAAAAGAAAATGTTCCTTAGATGCCTTGTCTCATACCTCAGTGCTTGCCCGTGTGCGGTGGTTCCTGAAGGAGAATTCGGCAAACCCATCGACTTTCCCATATCGTTCTTTCCAGGTTGAACCCATCCTGCTGCCTGCTGATGGGGCTCCGCTTTCTCCTCCATGGAGAGTGGGAGTTTAACCTTTGCTAGAGCAGGGGGCTCCCTCCTGCCAGAGGCTGGTGGTCCCACACGTGATATAAATTTTAGCCGAGGAGCAGCATAGTTTTAGCAGGGATAATGGGATCAGTGCCTTGCTGCATGTGTTTTCCTGCAAGTCCACGCGTAGAGCAGTATAGCGCAGCATATAAGAACAGGTTTTAATTCTTTGTAGATCCTGTATGATCGCTAATGCAGCTGCGGTGATAGAGGCAAAGGTAACTGTGGGAGACAATCCTGCAGCCTCAGCTACTTGCCCTGTGTTCTGGAGGCCCCAGTAAGTGGCAAACCCTCATGAGATGACGGAATCTGCCACGTAATGCCTCACATGCTTCTGTTTGAGCTATCAGGTGCATTGGAAAGGTCTCCATCTCCCAGAAGAAGCCCCACAGAGACATAATGCAACTCTGAAAAGTTTTAAGGACTCTGCAGGCAAGTGTGCTGCCATCCGTGTTCCCGGGCTTGAGTCAGTAGGTCACCCAGGCTCTCCATGGATAATATAATCAGAGCACGGAATAAAGACATGATGAGCACGGACAAGGTCCATTGGAAATGCTTGAGTAGTTTCTTTCATAAATGGTATAACATCTGTTGTCGTCGGAGGCACAAGTTCCTGTCAAAGAGGCACGTCATCCTTATAAATATTAATGGTGCATATAAATGGTTGGTGGGTGTGAACTGTGGCGGATGTTAGGTTAATGGGCGAATTGCTCCTTAGGCATCGGTTTGCTGTCATCAGACTTATTTCTACACTAACAAATACAAAGTGTTTAGGTGGCGGAGCAAGCAGAGAGCTATCTTCCCCCTCCTCCTCTCCCTGGGGTCCCTTCGCAAATGAAATGTGTACTGTAATTAGTCTCCTGCCTTGTCTCTCATGAAAATTAGTCCCGCTTGCAGGACCGAGGTGGAGGGGAGCATGCCTGGTGCTGGGAGAGCCGAGGGCTGTAGGTGATAAATGAAGCGAACGAGGAAGGCTGTTTGGAGAAGTTTGCAGCATTCCCCATCAGCTTGATCCCAGTTGCCTTCAGTGCTATTGATTTCTCAGCTGTTAAAAGCAGATATTTATGAGGAAAATCAAGTTGAATATCACCATTGAGCTGCTCTTGGACTTGAATCTGTCTGTTACTGCAAATTGCACTTGCTGCCTTGAGCGCTGAGTTTCTGTCGCCCCCTTTCACAAACGATATGGCTTTTCCTATCCTTTTTTTATTTATCAGCAGGCTTGTCAGCAGCGCTCCTGTTCATCGGCTGGGGCACAGAACAGCTCACGCCCGCCATGGTGCTAATAAGTAGCGTTCAAAAGGGTCCTATGTCCGTTTACAGAAGAGCCCCAAGACAGCGTTTGCTGCCTGCGGAGGCTCAGGTTCCCCTTTGGCTGAGAGGATGGGCCCTGCGTTCTGCCATTTCAAAGGTACATTCGAATGCCGCACGTGGTGGGGGGCTGTGCTGGGCAAGGAGTGAGGACAGCAGAGCCTCTCCCTGCGGGGGAGTGATGGATGGGTGTTGTGCACTGGGGGGCTGTCCCCAGCAAAACCCTGTGCACCGCTCCTACTACCTTGTCATTCTTTCCTCTCAACCTGTTGGACTCTGGTAGCGAGACGTTGGAACTCATACATCACAGAATCACAGAATGGTAGGGCTTGGAAGGGACCTCTGGAGACCATCTAGTCCAACCCCCTGCCAGAGCAGGGTCACCCAGAGCAGGTTGCACAGGAACGTGTCCAGGCGGGTTTGGAATGTCTCCAGAGACGGAGACTCCACCACCTCTCTGGGCAGCCTGTACCAGGGCTCTGCCACCCTCAAAGGAAAGAAGTTCCTCCTCATGTTTAGGTGGAACTTCCTATGCTCAAGTTTGTGCCCATTACCTCTTGTCCTGTCCCTGGGCACCACTGAAAAGAGCCTGGCCCCATCCTCCTGACACACACCCTTTAAGTATTTATAAGTGTTGATAAGGTCCCCCCTCAGCCATCTTTTTTCCAGACTGAAGAGACCCAGATCCCTCAGCCTTTCCTCATAAGAGAGGTGTTCCAGTCCCCTAATCATCTTGGTAGCCCTTTGCTGTACCCTCTCCAGCAGTTCCCTGTCCCTCTTGAGCCAGGGAGCCCAGAACTGGACTCAGCACTCCAGATGTGGCCTCACCAAGGCAGAGTAGAGGGGGAGGATGACCTCCCTCGACCTGCTGGCCACACTCTTCTTGATGCACCCCAGGATACCTTTGGCCGCCTTGGCCACAAGGGCACATTGCTGGCTCATGGTCATCCTGTTGTCCACCAGGACTCCCAGGTCTGCCATCATTGCAAACTGCTTCAGCTCGTGCCATGTAGCCCGCGGTCCCTTATCAGTGACTGAGGCGGGGTCCCGTGTCTCATGAGGTTAGAGGGACTGTCACTTGGTCACGACGTGTTTGTGGAAGTTATTTCAGGGAGGTGAGAATAAATATCTGAAACAAGTACAGAGGTTTTGTCAGTTGAATTAAAAAAAACAGTAGTCTGCCTGGGGTGCTTCAGGGAGCAGTTTCGTGGTGTTTCCAGGGAAGCCTCTATTTGATTTCTCTAATATTATTTCTCTAATTTTCATTAGTTCCTAAATGACTTACAGGCATCCTCATTAAAGTACATTCTCTTCAGAGAAGGTGCTGAACCCCTTAAACACGACCCCGACTAAGGCTGAAAGCTGTTTTAAGTGCGTGCCCTTCAGAGCACATTTCTCCTGCCGTGCAGCGCGTGGCCAGGGTGACTCCCAGGCTGTGCCTCTGGCAATGACCCTCCACGTTTGTTGACAGGACACAGGTTTTATTTTTATCAGATTAACGTGTGCATAATCAGGCTCTGAACTTTGCTCCCCCGTGTTTTGTGAAATGCTCTCGAAAATGCCTGCTCTCATAGTCTCTCAGGGGTTTGCATTCACCTGGCAAATGATGTATCTGTAAGTGGGGGAAAACCCCTGTGCTCTCAGGGGGGACGTTTGTGAGAGCCTTTTTAGCAATAACAGAATATATTCTATGGTCAGTTGTGGTAAACAGTGGTCTTTTCTAAATCAAAATGAGAAGTGTTTTACGGGCAGAGACCAATCCCCTTTACTTGAGAGTCCCATTTTTGGTGTTTTGTATAAATACTGGCTTTGAACCTATCGCAAGAGATACCTCAGATTGCACAGATGCATTTCCTGGAGGTATCCATGGACAACCTGGGACATTATCACCGTAACAGATATTTGTGGATCTTGTCTTAACTGTGCCATGCTCCCGCTCGGGGCTGGTTGTTTCTCCAAGGAGGTGACGCTTTATAGCCCAGACTCCTTTTAATGGTATGGAAAAGGACCCTTCTGAGGACTTGGTCTATGGTGCACTGTGGAAGAGGATGAGAGGATGTCTTTTAGCTACGCTAAGTTTAGAGTGGATTTTAGCCTTGGTATACTGCTCAGCTGATTTATATTGGTGGTTGAGTCCCTTAATCCACTGCAGAAGCTTCTTACGTCCATTTTGGTGAGGAGCCATCGTTTAGAATGATGCTGGAAGGCCCTGGCAGGAGATTGCGTGAAGGAAGCTTAGTGAGCAGATCTGAAAGAGGTGATGAGTGCTGTCATTCCTTCCTCTCCATATGTATTTGCCCTTCTTTCTTTCTGGAGAAGCTTTGCACAGTTTAAGAGGAGCATAATGTTTTTGAATACTTGGACTGAGAAAAAGCTCTGTAACTTCAGCACAGAGAGACATAACCCCTACAAGGTGCTTTCTGACACAGGACATGCACAGTTGAACCCAGTCAGCTACAGAGCAAGGGGCTGATGCTGGCTGGAAACCCGCTGCCTCCCGTTCAACTGGGAGACCAACACGGAGCTGCAAGACAGTCCCAGTAAACATCCTTTGGGCTACTTGTGGGTGTCAGAAATGGGGTGGAAGCAAAAGCGTTCAAAAACATTGCAAACTATGGCTAGACAATCTCTCTGGATGGGGCTAGTGAACATTAGCTGCCTGGCTCTCCCGTTCCCAAAGGCTTGTTGTGTTCCCAGGAATCGTGAACGTGATGGAGGATTACAACTTGCAGAGGAGAACATCATTCCTCTGCTTGGATAGTCATTTTTCTTCATGTCTTTTTCCAGTGGGACATAGGTGTTTGCAGGAAAATGCAAAATGTCTTCCTGCTGTTTTCTGTGCGCTGACTTTCGATTGTGTGCGGCTGCTCAGAACTTCCACTCACCTCTCAGCAGTCATGGGGTGGTGGTGGAAGGGACCTTCAGAGGGCTGAAGTGAAGGTGCTGGGCCTCCAAAATCTGTAAGAAGCAATTGCCATCCCCATGATTATGCCCGTGTCAATAGGCACAGAGCATTGTAGCCAGCTCGCGTGACTAGACACAAATCACATAAGCAAAAAAGCTCAGAAAAGAACAATAGAATCACAGGAAGTCAGGAACATCAAGGTGGGCTCTTATTTATGCTATGCAAGGTGACTTAAAAGAGAAAAAAAATGCTAGTTTATATAAACCAATATTGTTTCTGGAGAATTAAAAATGCTTTATTCTATTTTGGTGGTTAGTTTGCTTTTTTTAAGCTTTGGAGAGAGGGTGACGCTATCCTCTACAGCATGCCTTGGTTTATGGAGCACATTAGGAAGGGGTTCATTTACTTGATGAATTCAGAATCCAGTTTAACTGGACTCTGAAATGGCTATTTTTGGTGGGGAAGCCATTTTATTGGCTTCTGGAGATTACTTGATGTTCTCTAAACTCCAGTAAAAATTTCTTAGCACAGCCCTAGCTTCTGTGTCCTTGCAATTAATAGACAAGGCAAACGCCAAGTTTGCACACATGCACAAACAGGGACTTCTGAACAAAGTGGTAGGACTAGATCCACTAGAGGCTAGTGCAAGTTGCTGTGTCAAATAAAACCCCAATGATATACAGCCTAAAACTGTAATTAGAGGGCAGCTCTGAAAAACAACATACAAACCAAAAATGCGGGCAACGTTGGTACACCGTCTCAGTTACTCTTCTTGGTTTCCTTCCCTCCAGCCCCTTTCAGAGGAGCAGTATGTGGTCTGCCAGGGCTGCTTGTCCCCAGAGCTGCTGAGCTGTCTGGATCCCAGCAAGCTCACTTGACAACTGGGCCGTCTAAACTGTCTACGGATAAAAGTAGGGCAGTCAAAGGTAGGAGACCAGGCATTTGAAGAGCTGCTTGTCCTTGATTAAGTGTTTGGTGAGTAACAAGGAATTCAAAGAGCAAGATGTTGGGGAGCCAAGGCTCTGGGTTGCGGCTGGGGACTTCCTAAGCGCATTTGTGTCACAAGAGGTACGCGCTGGAGAAGCTGCAGAAGGTGGCCCTTGCTCCAGGTGGTCTATGAAATGCCCCTGGCTTATAGGGGCATATAGCACAAACTATGTTAGGGATGTGGTTTCAGGCCATAGCAGGGAAATCGCTAAAGCTTGGCTTTAGAGACACCTCCAGCTGCTGCTCTGCTGGCCATCTACTCTGACACCTCCCTTAGCTTTGCTTTTGGAGGCTTTCTGGCACAGCTTTGCCAGACTTCAAGATTAGAGAAGAAATCAACTTGTGAGTCCCACGCCTCCGTGCTGTGTGCCTGGGATGAAACCATTCACCTGCAAGATGCAAGCTCAAGCAGTTGGCCAACACCAAACCTGCAGTCGCCTGGTCTTGAGCAGAGCCCACTTCCTGTCTCTAACACCCGTAATTAGAGACAGGCCCAGAAGGAGAAACAAGACTGATTCCTTGAAGAGCTCATCTGGAGGATCAGGAAGGACAGAGCGGATGGCTTCAGTGCAAGCTCTGAGGTAGGTTTAAGCTGGGTGGAGTCAACCCTCAGGCTTGACCCTAGATGTCAATGTAAACAGATCCTCTGGGGACTTTCATTATGGAAAGCATGGGCAAAACTGCAAGTCCCTACCTGTCAGTGCTTGAAATTCAAACAGCCCAGGTTGGGCAGGTAGGGCTCAGCTGCCTCCTCCAGCTGCCTGGGAAGAGCCTTGGCCTCACCTCAATAAGAACGGAGAGGCAGGGACCTGCAACGTGGTGGTTGGACAGTGAAACTACTGCAGAGTGAGGGCACCGGCGACCGTAGGTGGCAGACCAGCAAGGCTGGACCAAGGCAGTGCAGGATCGAATGTGCCTCTGCTGGGCAGAGGATCAACAGGTCACAGCATCCTCTGGGAGGGAGTCCTCAGAGACACTGATGCTGTTCCTCATGGAGCAAGAAGGCAGGCCCAGGGCCTGGCACCGCACTCCACAAGATGAGGGCCCTTCTGTTTGAGCAGGATGCGTGCTTGCCCCGTTGCCTGCCAGCTCTTTATCATTGTGAAGAGCAATAAGCCCAGGAGGGCAGGGGATGGCACGTGGTAGTGGTAGATGACTATTGAGCATGTTTCTGCCTGGTGCTGTGATTACAGCCTCTGCTATGGTCATGTCACACGTTGTGGCATCCTGAACTCCTTCAGTTTCTCACCTTTCTTCCTCCCGTCTCTCCTGGACAGCTTTGCACCCTCTGGAGCTGGGTCAGATGAATGCATGGAGGTTCTCATCATGCTCTTCTGCTGCTTTTCCTCAATCAACTGATACTCATGTATTCCTTAGTATTCTCTATACTGCCAAAAGCATGTCACGATTTTTGGGAAAACTCTTCTGGTGATAAATGGAATCCAAAGGGCAGTGAGAAGAAGCTGTCACAAGTTCCTGTTGTCCATCATGTTGGTTGTGTTTAGCAGGTACTGCGAGTGCCAGAGCATGTGGTTTCCTTCAGTGTCTTCCCCCAGCTCTGCTGACACAGTCATCTCTCCAAAAATCCCTTCCTGTTTTCTAGGATTTTCCCTTCTAGGAAAAGTTCCCTTATTATGATGACTATTTTGGTTTTACGTGTTCATTTAGTTGTTATGGCTTTATATAGAAGAAGAGAGTTGAAAAGAGAAGAGTTGAGCTCCAAGAAGGAACTTAAACATCTACCATCTAAACATAGCGTCTGACAGCTAAGTGTCTTGAAAGGGAGGTCTAACAAATCCACGTGCTTAGCAAGAAGCTGTCTGGAAGTTATGAGTAGGAGACATTGTGTGGGTCTGTCTAAAACCCTTCTGACCCGCGGAGCTGATTTAAGGTTTCAGAGAGGCGCTCGTCCGTTCTGCATCTAGACCCATCTGGTACGGGTGGGCACACACCGCGTTCGTGAGCAGCACTGCTGCTATCAGGGTGGGTACTGCTTTTGCTGCCGTAGCCTCTTGGCAAACCCAGGTGCTGCATCGAGTAGGAGACTTGCTTTCAATTTTTCCTTTCAGGCCAGGCAAAACTACCTCTTGGGATTGTGAAAGAAGGCAGGGAAGGGGATCGTGGGCTGTGGGCTAGGGTTTAAGAGAGGGCAACTGTGGTTTTGGGTCCTGACTCCAAGGCGTGCTTCTATTCTGTTTGTGTCATGTTTCCCAGGAAAAGGCTTTATGATGTTTGTGTTCAGGCCTGTGTGTGGAGGGCAATTGACTGATTTACGCTAGTGCTGTCTGTCTCTTTATTGTATCAATAAAGTTATTTGCACAAAACTCATGTGAAGGAGGAAATGATCTCGAAAACCTCTGGTCTAAATCAGAGTTCCCTGCTCCTTTTCCAAACCGAGCCGCTACCTGAGGCTGCCCAAGGCTAGAGGGACCCCATCATGGTGTGTGGTAAGTCCCTGGGGCGGGCAGGAGAAACATCAGTCGGTACTTGTAGGAGGTGGCTGTCCCAGTGCAGCAGCGTGAGCAGGGCCGACATCCTGGACCCACACGCTTTGCATTTGAGCATCTCATCACTAGATGATGGAGCAATGCTCAGCGATCGTACTGCTCTGTATTGCAAATTATTAAAAGTTCTCTTTTCACCCTAGACTGCCAGTATTTCACTGCAATGCCTCTTCCGTGGTCCTGCTGCATAGAAATTGCCTGTGTAAGACTACCCAGCCTCAGGCTACTTCTGAGCTCCAGAAATGCTGAGTGCCAGACTATGGAAAACAGTCGGGATTTGTGCCAACAGCAAGTGCGGTAACATCCAGTTCTGGAACCCCGGGGTGAGCAGGGTTGTGAGAACATGGAGCAGGTCCGTTAGGGAACTACCAGCGTGGTTAAGACCTGGGGAAGGTGGGCTTGTTTAGTCTGGTCACGAGGAGGCTGAGGGGAATCTAGCAACATCCCACAAGTACTGGAAGAGCAGTTACAGAGTTGGTGGAGTCAGGCTCTTCTCATCAGTGGTAGATAATAAACCAAGGGGCAGCGGCCACACAACGCAGCTTGCAAGGTTCAGATCAGATGCTGGGAAACCCTCTGTGCCCCGGGGGTGGTGCAGCAGTGGGACAGGCTGCCCAGAGAGGTCAGGGAATCTCCCGCCTGGGTGGCTTTTGAGGCTCAGTGAGACAAAGCTACGGTCAACCTGGTCTACTCTTGGCGATGGCCATGCTTCAAGGAGGTTTGGACTAGAGACCTCCACAGGTCCCTTCCAACAGGCATTTCAGTCGCTCCGTTCGTGCTGGTAAGACTGCAGCATGCTGTCAGAGTTTTCAGGGAGAATTTCTGGATGTAGATAGCTGGTGGGTTTTGTTTGACACGGTAACACAGATCTAGATGGAAGCTGTCTGCTCCAGCCTACTAGGGTAGCATGATCTCAATATAAAGAATGTCGGTTCGGGAAGTGGGGTAGTTGTGGAAAGGAGTCACTTTTGTCCCCTGGCCGGGTGGTGGGTGCGAGGGGAGGGGGCTGTTCTAGCAGCCCAAGGTGGCTGGAAATTTGTTTGAAGCCACTCTGAATTTTGGAATAGAAGCAAGGCAAAGTTTGCTGTGGCAGCAGAAGGCCTCTTGTTGTGTGTGCAGTGCTGTGTGTAGGAGACGCTGGAGCGGTAACAAGCTGCCTCTTTGTTATGGGTTCAGCTCTTTAGCACTTGTGCCATACAAGTAGCCAGTGAAAGAGAGGAGGGGTGACGTGGAGCTATCTTTAATATCATTTGTGATGTACTGTGAGCCTCCAGGAGAAAGTCTCCTTCCACACTTGCCATCTAGCAAGCTTTTCTGGGAGTGATGAAGCTTGATTCCCCATGGCTTTGTGGCATCTGTTGGACCCTCTCTCCTTCATGTCCATACTTTGTTCCTCTGCATCCCAGCAAAAGGTGAACTCCTGTGGTAGGACCTCTCGCCTTGGCCCAGGTTTTTTCTTGCTTGATCCTTTGTTAAATTTAGGTAAAGAAGCCAAATGTTACTGGGGAGGACTGAGAGGTGGAGGAAGAGACTGAGGCTTGCAGCGCGATCGTTTTCTTAGGGGAGGAGAGGAGAGGAAAGATAAAAAGAGAGTCCAGGGAACCCAGTTTACCCATGTCCTCTTATCTGCAGATCTTGAACTTAAATCATCACAAATATGTCATCGTTGCTGAAGTCATAATTAAGTGCAGCATTTTACTGTCAGCATAATTGCATGAACCACCTTCCTTTCTTGCTATGTCTTGAAATACAGTCTGTTTTATAGACTCTCTGCCAAGTTATTCAGTTTTAATGCAGTTGGAACCAGGTTTTCAAAACGCACCTCAAACACAGGAAAAACACTGGGTTCCCAGGGCCTGCCTTGTTTTTGTATATGAATGAGATCAACCGAACAAGCCAAGCGTGACGATGTCGTGAGGCTGAGCCCTACCGAGCGGCTGTGTACTCGGTGGCACTGAGCCGGCTCGGTGTCCCCCGGCCATACTGCAAACAGCTGGTGACGCTCCAGCTTTTCCAGGAAGACCTGTAAAATTCTCACATCCCTTCCTTAAAATCCAAGTTGCCAGAAGTGGCTTCTCCTTCAGCCTGAATATGTTTTCTCAGCGTAGCCTTGTTTTCGGGGGGTTAAAAAGAAAGTGCACGTGGCTCTGCAGGGTGCTGCTGGGGGTGTCCCGGGGGGGTGGCGAGGGCTGTCCCCCAGGAGAGCCCTCTTGCCGCTGGGCTGCTGGTGAGCCGTTCGGGGATGTGATTCGTCTGGACAGACAGACAGCTCCCTCTGCCAGGGTAAGCTGTAGCTCAGCAGGGGGCTTTTCTGGCAAATGCTGTGCAGCTCTAATTGGCCTTTGGCTGGCCTCCAGCATGTGTGTGTTTGTTTGTTTGTTTGTTTGTTTTTCTTGCACTGAATCATCTTACTCCTAAAATACCAACAGCGTGTCCAGCCAACGCCCCGAGCTGCCTGTTTCAGACGTTATCCGTGCTGTTGCTGATCATAGAACCGTAGAATGGTTCGGGTTAGAAGGGACCTTAAAGATCATCTAGTTCCAATCATCCTGTAAGGAAAAGAGGGAAAATTCTCATCTTCCCCATTAATGCCTTTCCCCTTCCGAAATCCTTAAGGAAGAAAGCTGGGTTTGTAATATGGCTCCCTCTACTCCCCCCTTTATTTCGGACAGCCACCTCGGTGCGTGAAACACACGGAGGAGCTGAGGCGCAGAGAGAAAATCGCCTGGTCTGTGTTCCTTCCCCACATGCCAGGATTGTGGAGAGCAGGGATGGACTGCTCTTAAGTCTGCTGGACCTCGGACACCTGAGGAATGACAAAGGCCAGAGAGACGAGGGAAGTGAGGGTGTCTGCAAGGGAGTGGTGCACACTGGTGGGTCCTTGGGGTGAGGGCAAGAGTGATCTCTTCCCAAGCTCTGGCTCGCTTTGTGTGACACAGGACCAGGAGGATTTGCGTTGTCTGCCCACGAGCACTCGAAAATTACATCTGTTGTTGCAGGAGATGACAAGAGGAAAAGCAAAGCAGGGGTAACCTGCCGCTTCCAGAGATACGCAGCAGATCATAAGATCAGACTTCATCCCCACTCATGAACCACATGTTTCTATCACATCCTGCACCTTATGGGAACTCTCTGGATGCCACACCAAGTAGGTGAACTTTCGAAGTGTGATGTGAATTTATTGCTACCCTTATGATCTGGTTGAGTGACCCTTTGCTTGCAAGCGTACCAATGATACTTGTGAAACTGTATCCTCTGCCAGGGCTTCCTTACTGCTGGATTGTTTTGTTGGAGCACTAAAATTGGATGTCTCGTCTTCTGTCTCGCGGCAGCCGTCTCTTTTGTTGGATGATTTGTCAGCTGCTGTCTGACGTCCATTCTGCCATTCCTCCCTCTCTTCCAAGAGAGCCGTTGCATTACAGCGGCAGTCACACCTCTGTGTGTACGATGCCATTGATAAATTCCAGTCTGGCTCAGGCGGGAGGGATGGTCCTGAGACAGCCCTTTTGGAGGTCTGCCGTGATCTCTCCCTGCCGGCTGGCTTCGGGGCATGTTCTGTATTAGTGCTCCTTGATCTTTCTGCTGGTTTTGACACCGTTGACCGGGATGTCCTTGTGGAATGCTCTGAGCAGATGGTGCATCTGGCTGGGGCTGCTTCAGGTTGATTCAGATCATATCTTGGGAAGAGCTGCTCGTTTGCACATTCCATTCCTTCCAGAGGGTTTCTGTCTGCTGCCTGCGTGGCTCGCTGAGGGCACCCTCCCATTTTGGTGCCTATTGATCTATTTTGGCTAAGCTGATTAAGCATACGCTCGCTTCTGGCTGCCTTCAGGCACTCCTCACGCTCCCTGCTCCTTTTGCCAGCCTCTCACTCCAGCAAAGCAGCAGCATACTTGCAGCTTTTTTGAGGGTATGTCAGTGCAAGTAGTGTTAGCTCGGTGCCCCAGGAGACCCAAGCAACGCCCAGCCTGGCTTAGGAAGGGAAGGGTCTGAGTGTCTTCCCTCTGTACGTTGCTCCAGATGTACACACCTGGCTACTAATATCTCTGCTACTATCTCCGCCACAGTGCCAAACCTGAGTGGTGCTGCCAGCCGGTGAGTGATTTGTTACGTCAGGCCCTGCCTCTGCTGTTGAAAATCCTCACGGGATGTTAGTCCCCAGGGTCACTGTCTGATAGAGACGTGCCAGCAGTCCCGAATACTCGGGCTGTGTGGTTGCTCACTTATCACCTGCTTGTTGGTATAGTGTAGGGGAACTTTTGGCTCTCCATAGTATTTGGATGCTGTTTTCTGCTTCGCTGTACGCTTTAGTGGTGTCACATTGCGAGGATTGACAGACCAGTATACACCTTTGGGCTTTAGAGGCGTGTAAGAGCTGTGGCCAAAGGAAACAGCCCTTTTCTGAATGCAGCAAACAGAAGTTTCTTGGGCTTGAGCACGCCTATCTTTTATAGAGGACTTTTGTTCTTTAGTTTGCAAATATTTTCATCTAAATACTTCCATAGACTGGAAAAGTGGGGTGGAGAAATGACATAACTTCCCCCGAAGTCACAGAGTAGGCACCTGGCAGATGTAGTCATGACCCGTCCCGTCCCAGCGGAGCACATTGCCGCTGTACTTTTACTTCTTGAGAGACGGCCCATGATATTCCTTTATGTATATCCCTTTCCCTTGTTCTTTCTTCCTTCCGGCCTGTGGGGTGAGGTGGAGGGGGGACGGGTTTGGAAAGGCTGGGTTGCTCAGCTCCATCTGGAAGAAGCAGCTCCACAACTCACCCTACTTGCAATCAACACACCGCTCAAGGATTCCAGCAGATGAGCCAGCCATTAACAGGAGGAAACTTGGTTGGTATATTCTTACCATCTCCAGTACTGGGCTAAAAATCCACCTTCTCCCCAAAGGTGACAAACGCTGCCAGTTGTCACACCTTGGGTCCACACTGCGCAAACCCTCGTGACTCAGAGCAGCAATTTCAGGATGAGACTCCAGAGGTTTCTTCTTTATGGGCTACACATTGCACATGAACTTTATCATGAGCAAGGCAATCCTAGCCTGTCTATCGTTACGTTCCCCACCTGGAATTCACCCCGCGAGCAATAGCGGCATAATAAAAGCCAACAGACGCCAGTTGCTTGGCTGGGCTTTGAAGTGGGAGCGTCTGGCGTCTTGCCCCACTCCCGTCGGGGCTCAGCTGCACGTCCGCGTGGGCCATGGGGTGGGCAAGGCCCACCTCACCTTGGGTGCCCCTGCTCCTCAGGGATGGAGCAGTAGGCGGCGGGGGGAAATAAAGAGACTCTGTTCATGTCCGCGTTGCAGGACACGCTGCAGTGGGACCTCAGCCCCTCTCGGCAGCAGGAACCCCACACCCTCATGGCACCCGTCTGTGGATGCTTGATGGTTTCATCCTTCGTGGAACCACTTCGTTGAGGTTTTTGCTTTCAGTTCATCCTGTTTTTTCTTGGTGAAATCTGTCTCCTGAAACCACACTAAAGGTGCACACCGGAATCAGCAGATCCTCTTGAAATATTCATGCATCAGCTCTGACTTTAAATTAGCTCTTGTCCCATGGAAATGCGGGCAGTATCCGTCACGCCTCCCAGGGCTATGTATTCACTTGTGAATCTTCTTCTACCTGGTGTTTCAGTGAGTCTACCTGCACTAAATTTAGCAGGACTTTGTGTGGACTAAGTGCTCTGCGCTGTAATTTGTCGGAATCTGGCTTGCTCGGAGCAAACCTGGGACATTTCTCTCTATTGCTCTTCATTTGCTTAAGTACTTCGTAAAAGCCAGCCCCATGATGGTCCGAAGCCTGCTTGGCATGACTGCCTTTCACACCTGATGCAGGCTGCAAAGGAGGACAGGGGAGAAACCGATCATTCAAACAGCAGTTAAAAATACCCAGGGGAAAGTTTGCGAGCTTTTGTTTGGGGTTATGTGAGATAACCTCTCGCTTGCACTCTCAAGGAGAACGGGGCAAAGTACTCCCCGCCTCACGCAGGAGCGGGGACGACGGGGGGGCAGTGCCAGCCCGGCTGCACCAGGGAGGTGGCGAAAGGGCTGCAGATGCAGGAGACGAGCAAAGGGAAGATGAGTTACTCCAGAAGAAACCAGCAGCAGAGCTGAGGGCAGGGCCCTGCTGTCCTGCGTGGTGGTGCGGGACTGTGTTCTCCCTCAGGACACCGAAGGGCTGCTCTGCTCTTGAATGACTCTGTTTCTCCTTTCTCCAGATCATAAACCAGAATGGCATCTGCACGCAATCCCTCTCCCCAGCCTGCAGCCGCCAGGTCCTGCTCTGTACAGAGGTACCAGCCAGGGCCACGTATGCTCTGGCCCCTGCTAAGCCTGTGGCCCCCTCTGCTCCGCTCTGGTGAGACCCCACCTGGAGTACTGCGTCCAGCTCTGGAGCCCTCAGCACAAGAAGGACATGGACCTGTTGGAGTGGGTCCAGAGGAGGCCATGAAGACGATCAAAGTGCTGGAGCACCTCTGCTACGAGGACAGGCTGAGAGAGCTGGGGTTGTTCAGCCTGGAGAAGAGAAGGCTCCAGGGAGACCTTAGAGCCCCTTCCAGTACCTGGAGGGGGCCTACAGGAGAGATGGGGAGGGGCTGTTTGCAAGGGCATGTAGCAATAGGACGAGGGGCAATGGTTTAAACTAGAGCAGGGCGGGTTTAGATTAGACATTTGGAAGAAGTTCTTTACACTGAGGGTGGTGAGGCACTGGCCCAGGTTGCCCAGAGAGGTGGTGGAGGCCCCATCCCTGGAGATGTTCAAGGCCAGGCTTGATGAGGCTCTGAGCAACCTGATGTAGTTGAAGGTGTCCCTGCTGACTGCAGGGGGGTTGGACTAGCTGGCCTTTAGAGGTCCCTTCCAACCCAACACATTCTATGCCCGCGCTGCCTCACAGCAGCTCACCTGGGCTGAAATTTGGCTTTGCTCAGCTTTTAGAGGCAGCGATTGCTCTTGCAATTGGTGCTTGCAGCCAAGCTGTCAGCTGGAGGTTTGTTTCCTAGAGCTCGTTCAAATGTGATTTCAGGGTCTCACTAGGCTTTTGCAAATAACACACTGACCTGAAGGGAAGAAGGAAGAGATGCAGCTTTCAGAGCAGAAAATACCCATGGGCATCAGTGTTTCGGTGCCTGCCTCCCAGAGAACCTGGTCTGCACTGGTAAAAACCCCTCGTCCTTTTCAGAGCCCAGCAATAGCATCAAGCGTTTGCCCTAGCTGCCAAGCAATTTTGGTTTATCCTATACGCGGTATATTTACCTTCCGAGCGGTCTGGGATGCAGGGGCCATGCAGCAGCTGTTGTACTGTTGTGTTGTACAAACACAAGGCAGGTGTTAGCTGGCATCCCATCTCTTGTATGTCGAGCGCAATTGCAGGAGCTGCCACGTTTCCGCCAACTGGGCGAGTCCCCGGTGTATTTTTATGGATATTGTATTCCTGTAAATATAGATTGTCATACTGCACCGAAACACTCTCCCCCTCAGGACGTTCCCCACGGGTTCCCGCTGTGGATGAGCCCCTCGCTGTGCTCTCCTACCAGCAGGGAGGTGTTGCAAACCCTGCCCATGCCGAGGCTTTCCAGCGGGCTGTCCGTGCAGGCACAAGGAGCTGAACTGTAGGGCTTCACAGACTGGTTGAGCCCTCCCATTCCAGTTTGGAAAGGGCTGCTCATGGTCAATATCTCGGCGTCTGAGATTTCTGACTCCCGTCTTCTGGGGTTGGGATGTGGGGTCGCCCAGAGCAGGTTGTTTCTAAGTGGAGCACAACCCTTATGGGGAAGTCTTCATTGATGGTGGTCATTCCCATCCTTGTTTTTCCCACAGGAGTGATGGACATGTATGATTTTTGGCCTCCCGCAGCAGGTTTGGTTGTCATCCATGCCAAAATTACATGCGAAAGGAGGTCTTTCAGAGAGGTCAGCGCAGAATTTCTCCTCCCCTGTCCTGCCTGCGCTACGTCTCCTCCAGAAGACACTTCACCTCCTTTTTTTTTTTGCAAATCTGTTTTCCTGTAACACAACTGAAGAAACCACCCAGAAAGCAAGTAAAGGCTCCCCATGGGCTGAGTTGTTGTGGGCAGCTGAGGAATCATGGGTCTGGTAAACGTGTTTGTTGCGCAGACTTTGGACCAGGTCAGAATCCCAAATTCCCCTGACCTGGGGAAGGGTTGGGGTGCCAAAACTCAACTCTTGAAAATGGCTTTTCCCCCTATGAGTAGCTACTGGTGAAGTGAGCTGAGAAGAGCTTGCAGTCCCTGGGCAGATGAGGTGAGATATGCTCCTGTCCGGGGACAGATCTGTGAAGGAGGATAACATGGTGGGAGCACAAGGGGTGGCAAAATTGCTGGAGAAAATGGTCCCCAGGAGTCAAAATAGGTGTTCCTGCGTGCTGCAGGCATCAAAGCAGCCCCCGAGTGCAGGTGGGAGCCTGAGCCAGCCCCTGCACTGCGACCAGACTCCGCATGCCTCTGGTTTCCTTACTCATGCCTTAATCTTTTTATTCCCTTGAGGGAACTCATAAAAGTAATTGTAAAAGCTTTGGCAAGGTGACGGGAGTGGAGGGGAAGCATGGGGGAGATCTCCACCCCGGCTGCTCTGTCGATGCTGCGGCTGCCCCAGGCAGAGCTCCTCCTTCCTGGGGACATCCCTGCAGGGACCTCATATCTGTGCTCACCCATCTCCTCCCTCTTAGCTGTGCTGGCTCATCAGAAAACCTCCACTGAAGAGAGTGGAGACCATGGAAATGAAATACAGGCCCTCACCACATAAGTGTCCTCACCGATGGGCAGAGACCAGTGCCATGGCTGCGTCGCCCTGGGATGGGGATGCACCCCAGGGGCAAGCTCTTCTGGAGAACATCTCCTTCGCTTTGAGGCTGCAGAATCACTTGGAAAATGAGGTTAGGGCAAATATGTTTTTTTATATATCCCCCAGACAAGGGGAGTGAGCTGCTGGGTATTTGATATGTCGGAGTGATTGGTCTCTGCCTGCCGCCGCAATGGGCAGCTAAATCAGGGTGCTTAGCATCAGGAAATGCCTCATAGCACAGCAGCCTTTGAAGGCAAATGTGACCCTTTGATTGGCAGCCCTAAATCTGACCGGACTTAAAATAGGAACCTCCGCATTAGGTCTCTGAAATTCAAGTCTCCATAATCTTCATTTTTTGTTTTTTGTCCCTGCTTAATTCTGATTTCACTATACAGGGATTATAATTAGGCAATCTGCAAATGGAAACCATTAAAAAAAAAAGAAAAAGTAAGGGGGGTGGTGGTGTGCTGTGGAATAACAGCTCTGTGCTCACCCCTCTGCTCTTCCCCTGGGCCATGGGGCGGGATGCAGTGTCAGGGGGGCTCCCGCACTCATCTAAAGTGATTCTGACGCTCTTGTGTTGTAACAAGTATTTCAAGCAATGGTGCCAACAGGGGAAATTCCTGTCTCTAACCTGGCTGTTAGAGACGGGTGTCCAGGCCGGAGATCAAATACATCAGTCCCAGAGCAATGGTGGGCAGAGACTCATGCTAAGAGCTCTCCTCTGCTTCTCTGTCTTCCTCCATTTCCAGCTGCCTGCAGTAATTTTGATCGCTTACCTCAGCCAAAGCACCTTCTGCATCTGTTTTTCTCCCCAGAGATGGGAGTTTTTCACTGGCCATTGAAACGGTCCTTTGTACCTGTTTGCAGAGGAGCCCCAGACCGAACAGCCCCACGCTGTCAGTGCAGGACGTTGGTGGCAAAGGTTGGTTTGTTTGTTTGTTTCATTGATTTTAATTAGTCTGCTTCGCTGCAAAATCCCTACCAGTTATACCAGCATAAAAGCGCAGGCTAAACGAAGCTTGATTTTGCTTGTCTGATGTGTTGATTCCCCTGGTGGATTTTGCTGTGGTGGGGAGTTTTGCCAGTATAGCTGCACCAGCAGGACTGGTTAAGTGCAGGTGAGAGGAGCTGGATGCATATCAATAGATTGGCAGCCAATACACCGCATCTCGAGATGAAGGGCGACGGTCTTTGCTTCCTAAGCCAGTATTCATTGCGTTGTGGGTAAGGCATGGCCAATCCCTGCTCATGTCTGGAAGCAGGAATGCGTGGTGGGCTTCCCATCATTGGGTGCAGAGTATTCGTCAGGGAACACACCGTGTGCATGTGTGTTGACCCATGCTCACGTGCCCATACCTTGAGGTTGGGGGTTTCTCTTGAGAGTGCCCCAGAGCCAGATATTTCAGCACCCGACACCCAAGCTGAGCTCTCTGTGAAACCCAGGTCCTTAAGCGTGCAAGGAGCCCTCAGACAGCGTTGTGCTGTGGTCTCACACCGTCTCCTGGAGGTCTGCAAGCCTTTTGGCTGATCGTTTTTGCCACCTTGACTTACATTCAAGCGCTTTGAGAGTCATCTGCTGGGGAGCCGCCAGTCCCATGTTGCTTCTGTTTGGGTCTGGGTCGTGCACAGACACGCAGGGGAGAGCATTCCTCCCCTCCGCCTCCTTATCTCCCCCGCAGGAATGCAGCGTCTCCTCCGTTTAATGTATACACTCCGTGCCCTATCGCTAGGAATGGCCAGGGCAAAGCAACCTCTTGAAATTACTTTTTTTTTTTTTTTTTTTTGAGTTGGGGAGAGGGGGGCGCTAAGGAGGAGCTGATGGTTTGGAGGGTGCTGGAGAAGGAGGGGAGCATGGAAATAATTAGCATTTTTATTTTTCTTGTTCCTGAAAATGGCGGTTCTCCTGCTCTCGCACCGGTGAAATGTTCCTTCAAAAGAGGCAAGGCCCCCTCTCCACAGCAAACAAGCTGCATAATCTCGAAGCCATTTCATCCTGCCTGTGAGTGCAGTAAGTCTTTGGAAGCCCAAAATGAGATCTGCCCTGTCTTCCCACCTGCCTCAGGTTCACTGTCTCCGTGCTGGGCTGAGGGGCGCACCAGGAGCTGATCTCTGACCCCTCTGAATACCTGGGAAGCCAGGAGACAGCAAAAAATGCCACGGCAGGACTCTGATGGCAACGTGTACGGGGCGATTTGCTGCTCGCCTTATGCTCCACTTATTCCTCCGCCTGTGGTTGTCTCTCTCTGCTCTACTGCCACAGGTTTCACCGCTGCTTTGGGCTGGTTCTTCTGCCCTCGGTCTTGGTGACTTTATTGTGGAAAAACATAGGGAGGCTCTTGGAGAAGCAATTATTCTGTGTAGTGGCTTTAGTCTCCTCATGCTTTGCTGCCTCTTGATCTTTCTGTTTCCCAAGTATTCCGACAGCTATTTCTTTATGGTATATAGGTGTGCACAGACATGCCTGCACTTACACCTATACGTATATACACACGCACACACACAGAGACACACACATATGGTGGGCCAAATAAAATATGTTGGTTGTTGAGCTATGTCCCTTATTATCAGCGTGTTTTGCCTTCATGTCTTTTTGAGAGGTGCTTTTCACATCTATTCGAAGGAATTTTAATAGGCGGCAGCAGCGTTCCAGTGGCGAGAGACCACCACCAGGTCAGCCCTGCACCACGCAGCACTGCAGACCCCCGGGGACTCGGTTCGGCCACAGATGTTTCATGGCTCTAAGGCAGACAGAATCCGCTCCGCCTCTGTGAAGAGGCGACAAGGCTGAAAAGGGTATTGACGAAGCTATGAAAGCACGGCTGGGACAAGGACATCTCACCTTTCAGGAGGTATCATAGAATCATGGAATTGCCTAGGTTGGAAGGGGCCTTTCAGATCATTGAGTCCAACCATCAACCTAGCTCTGACAAAAACCATCACTAAACCATATCTCTAAGCAGGTAGATGTTGTCCACCTTGTTGTGGTTCACGTCCCAGCTGTGGAAGGACTTGGGACCTCTGGCTGGGGGTGGCAGAGACATGTGGGCACTGGAGCGAGCCTGCTTTTGTCCTAAAACATACGGCTTGTGTACCTGCCCTCCTGGTTGTTCATTTTTCTCTCTGCATTTCCTCTTTGACTGATGAAAGTAGTATTTCCCATTTCAGGCAGAATCCCGCATAAATGCAGAATTCTGTCCTCTCAAGCTGGCAGCAGTTGGTCCATCCGAGGGAGACCTCACAGCCTGCATTTGCTCCTCTGACGTGAGTGCTTTCCTGACACCCACCTCAAGCTCCCTGTCCTCTGTCAGGATCCACCCCGACCACACGAGTGGTTGCGGAGGTACCCGGTGTGGAGCAGAAACCACCTGCTCGCGATGGGACCCCGTCCGGCTGAGGACAGGTAGGCGCTACCCAAAAGCATCTCGGGACTGTTGGCCCAGTGGCCCTTCAGGTAGAGGGGTGTGCCCGTGGCAGGCAGATCCTTTCCCGCTCAGACTTGCTTCCTGATCCCCAGGAGTGCTGCGGGCCGGCTTTCTGCAGGCAGCTGGAGCACGCCTGCCCCGCATTTAGGGAAGGAGAGCTGCCTGCACGCTGGGCGAGGCCTCTCTGATCTGCCTGCCAGGAGCTGGATATAGACACAGACAGCTGGATGAAAGGTGAAAGGTGTGTAAAATCCCCCCTGAGGGGGTAGGATTAAAGCTGTGGAACCAAAAGTTTATGGAAACATTTTAGGCTCCATCTGGGGTAGCCATATTTCTCTCCACAACCAGTGGGAGTTGAGAGATCATAGGCTCCAACTCTGCTGGCGTTTCATTTTGGAGCACTTGTGTGGTTTTGAAGCAAATTTCCTAATTGTCCTCACTCTCTGCACACTGTCAGCTGGCGGTGCAGTTTTTGTGCACACAAACTGGGCTCATTTTGATGGAAACTAGATCAGAAGTTCTGCTCTAAGCTTGCACCAGATGTTCTCCAGCTGTGGGGGAGGATGTGGTGGTCGGAAGCAGCAGCTGGCCCTCTGGACAGCTGTGAACCTCGTGCATGTCCAGGGGTGTGATCCAGGTGACTAAGTCTAGCTGGAAGTAACATCCTTTAGCTGCATAAATGAGAGATGTAGGAGCCTCAAAACCAACTGCTTCAGCCAACCGGTCTCCTCTATCACACGCAGTCATTTGCTGATGTAGACACTGCCCTTGAGCTTATGTGACCTTGAGCCCCCGGGTGAGTAGCAGCCTCAAGTGGGTGTTGAAGTGTAGCTCTCCAGGGACCACAGGTCATCACACTTGTGTCCCACACCTACAACTGCAACAGGGCCTGTGCTGAAGTGTTTGCAGGCTCCACTCTGCCGGGGTAAGGTCTAAGTGTTCCTTTTGTGACCCTTTCCAGTAGGGTCAGTATGGGCCATCAGGAAGAACACAGGCTGCTGTTCTATACATTAGGTGTTTCAGGGAATGGCCAAAATGGTTTTCTTCCTCCATCTCTGTCTGCTGAGACCTCTATCAGGACAGATGCTGGCGTTTCCCTGGGGTTGCTGTGGTCTGGAATGTAATTGCAGCCATCCTGGGATCCCTCGGGAAGTCCCTGCCACCCTCTCCTGTTGTAAAAGCACATCCACCGGAGAAGATCAGGTTGTGGGAGGCGATGGGCTTGTTTGTTGGAAGCGTTTTGTTGGGCGGTGAGGTGTGCCAGCCTGCCTCGCTGCCGGCAGCACCACTGGCTGACGTGCTCAGCTGCCAGGCACTGTGCTCCGGCCGCGCCGAAGCCGGCCTGAGCAACCCGGCCAGGAGCTGCACGGGGCCAAGGAATACCCCCAGGAGCATCTCCAAGTTCAGAGCCTTTGGGCTCTGTCCTTCAGCTACCACTGACCTGGGTATTGCGATGTAACAGGCTGGCGCAGTGCTCACAGCAGTGCCAGTTTCCCTGCTGCTGTCAGAGGAGCAGCTGGAACAGACAACGGCTCTTTTCAGGATTAATGCCAAGGTTTCCGTGCTTCTTCTTGCCCATCTGGAGGTATCACCTCAACTCACACGCTTTCCGGATGATTCACCACCTCCAGCAGGAAGGGGCAGAGATGCTGAGCAGAGCCTGCTGCTCTGATACGGACATCGCCTCCCAGCCTGTTGATAAGGGGCCAGGGCTGGAAAAAAATTCCTTGTGAAAGAAACAAAGGGTCACTCTGCAAAAACAAGGCATCTTCCATCCACAAATTAATCTTCCCAGGTACAGCGTCATGCTTTCATGTTGCCTTTATATCAGCTGCAGGAGGACAAACATTGCCTGATCTGGCGGGGAACACGCACTTCGGCCGGCAGGGTGACTTCAGACGGGACTGATGCTGGGCATCCTGTGAGCTGGGCAGTTTTGATGAGATAGCAAGACCTGGGTTGACCGTGCCATTTCCAAGACAAGGGAAGAAGGGTAGGAAGGCAGGTAGGTGATGCCAGTCTGGTGGGGAGCATGGATCAGACAAGGCCAAGAGCAGCAGAAGGGCTGGGACAGGGTGGGGAAGGCTCCAGTGGTAGCAAGGGTATGTTTGTATGGAGGGACTTTGAAGAAGCAAGTGCTGGAGTTGGGAAGACAGTGGAGAAGTGATTCATATGACAGTTGGTTGGAGAGGTGCTTTTCAAGTCCTGCCTCATCTCTTTAATGTGTGCAATCCCTGGCATCTTGCTAGTGCTTTTCATCTAGAGATCTCCGAGATGGATACAATCATCACCCCCAGGTAGGAGAGTGGAAAAATTCAGGTGCGGAGCAAGTGGAGGTGGGAGTTGGGTTTAGAACACGATCAGCTGTCTCGTGGGGCCATGCTTAGCTGCTGCCCTGCACTAGGCTGCTGTAACTGTGTCTGCTCTGAAAAACCACGGAGAAATCGACACCGAGTCCAAAGCTGTGGGTGAGATAAGCTGTACTGGTAGGCTTGGGGATTTCCTCTAGCATCTCAGGTCTGTACTGGAAAGCACTGTTTGCTCATGGATTCTTATGGACAAGGGAAGACAAAGCCTTGGACAGCAGCAGAGGTCTTCTAATAGGTGTGTGCTCATATGTGTGTGCAGTGTCAAACTATGGGAAACCCCGGGAGGCATTGGTCTCCTTTTCCCCAGAGGATTTTGACAGCAATGTGTCTGGTTTCGAGAACCTGTCTGTCCGGGTATTGCTTCTGTTGTGTTCGATGGTCTGGATGGTTCTTCCATCACACCTATCAAAATAATATCTCAGCACTTTTCAGGAGTGCATGAGGTGATGTGATCGCTATCCCGTGTGGATTGCTCGTTCTCACAGCCTCTCCAGTGGGAAGAGTGCATATCTTAAAGTGCTTGGCTTTGTACTTTGATACTCACGTAGGCTAGCTAGGGTAGGGCAGGGGAAGGGCAGGGGGCAGAGAGGTTTGAGGTTTTGTGGTTGCTCCTGAGCAGTTCTTCCCACAGCCCCAGTGGGACCTGGGAAAGTCCTGGCTCCTGCACAGGGATGCTCTGCCCTTGCTGTGGGAGCTGCTCTGTCCTGAGGAGCTCAGCCATGGCTCTCCTGGCTCACTGCACCATCCTGCCCAAGAGCTGCTCTTCTGAACTGTGTGTAAACGCTTATTTCTCTCTTTCTCCCTTCTCAGTCCATAGGAGGTAGACAGAAACAGCTTGAGCAGTGGGAGGTGCTGTGACCATATGGAGATGTTGCTGGGGGAAAGCTAAGCTTTTTGCTGAGCTCAGTTTTGCTTGCAGGTTGTGCTCCAGAACATTACCTGCTCCCTGGCATGATCCATGCTCCATCCACTGGCTGTCTGGGGCTAAAAGGAGTGGCTTCCAGAGCCACTCTGAGGTACGTCTCGTCTTGTAGTTTTGTGGTTGTGTAGGGCTTGCTTCTGGCTTTACAGTTTTTCAACTGAAAAACATTTTTACTGTAGGAGCCTGTAGTGAAGGGTGAGGGACATACAGGGACAGGAAGGTGATTCCAGCAGGGTTTGCTCCATTCCCTTCAGCAGCCACCAAAAATGATGCCCATGGCCCAGAATGGTATGAACTCCACCTCCCTATGGGAATGCATCTCCTGGTGAGCACCGGGGCTTCGGAAAACACCAACATCTCAGCTAAAGTGGGGGGAGTGGCAGTGTGTTGTCTCGGGGGCCGGGGGTGCCGGGGCTGTGGCAGATGGCTCCTCAGGGGCTGGTTGGGTCCCTGGATAATCCCGTCGGGATGCTGTGCAAAGCCCAGCTGCCGGTGGCCGGGCTGTCAGTGCGAGCGGGGTCCCGACGGAGCCTGCGCAGGACTGTGGAAATGTCTGCGTGGTTTGTGTAAAGCCCTGTTTCATGCAGCTGACTAAGTCCTGTGCTTTTAAATACACACGGAGTGCCAGGAGCCTGCCAGAGCTGCCGTGAATGTCTGTATCCATGGAGGATAAAAGCGAAGAGGCGAGTGCTTCATTAGACGGCTATGAAAAAGTGGCCCCTTACAGCACAGGACAGCATTTCTGATGGGGCAGCACCAAGCTTTTCCTCTCTGCAAACAAATTTACAGCTGAACTATTTAGGCCTGTTACACAGAGAAAGTTTCAGGGCTTCGGGTTTAAAACGAGATTGTGTTGTTAACGCTGATTTGAGCGAGAAGTCGTTCCACAGGAGACTTCTGCTTGGGTAGGCTTCAGGACAAGGGGAGCTGGGCAGGGGCAGATGGAGAGAGGGCAGGATTTTAGGAAGCTCCTAGTGAAGGAAGGGGTAGCTCGGCAGTGGTTTCTCCATCCTTCCTCTTACCCCAGCGAAACCATTCCCTGCTGAGTGGCTTTCCCACAGCCACAGAGCCTCTGCCCTGCTGTTTCCCCTGGCCCCCTCGGGAAGGAGACCCTGGAGAGGAGGCATCATTCCCTGCCCTCCTGGAGGGCGTTTGCTGTTTGCAGAGCAGAAGGGACAGTCCTCCAGCCCCAAAGAGGAGCCCCTTTGAGCTCTTGCTAGAGGACCAGATCTCTCTCTGGCAGCAGATGTGGCATCGATTGCAGAAGTCCATTTCCTTGGTGGTGTCAGCCCTAGAAAACTTGATGAAAATGCTCTAACGTGCTTTTTAACTCCAAATGTGTGGTAGGATTTGTGACACCTAATGCGGGGACTGTTAGGAGAATCTCAGGAGCAGAGCGAGTTCCCAGGCTCTGGTAGGTCTGCGGTGACGCCTCGAGCAGGAAACCATGTTCTCACCAGGGCTGCCGTTTATAAATGAAACATCTCGTCAGCGCACATCAGACCCAGGGCTGGCTGCAGCTTCTGCTGCGTTATTCATGGCTATGTGAAAGCTCTGAAAAATGTGACAGACTTTGGGTTAGGTTCTCAACACAACATTACTTCTCATGAGATGAAAAATGAGCGTGTCCCTGTCAAGACAGGAATGTATCTACTGGAAGCTGTGGGCTGATGGCATGTACAAAGGGAAAGTGAAGCCTTTGGTGTTGTGCTGTCGGTGGGTTTGTTTTCGCTTCCCCCCCCCGCCCTCAAAAGGAGCACTTTGCTAGCGAGCTACAAGCACTAGCAGCCACCGCAGTGTGGTTCAAATCAGCTTGAAAATGCATAGCCCCAGAATTGAGTTTGTGTGGGGTTTTGCAAGACTGCTCGCTTGTGAATGTGGAGGACCAGGAGCCCCTCCATGGTTCCTGGAGAGGTTGTGTGCCGGCAGCCCGGAGTTTCATCTTTGCCAAAGTGAGCACTCAACAAAGAGGTCAGCTGGAAATTTGGCTCGTGTTCCCTTTTTAAGCAGCATGCTCAGCCCTCTTGGGTAGTGATTTGCAGGAGCTCAGCACCAGTCCTAAATCCCTAAAGCATTTTGGCCCGGTAGCTGTGGGTGACTGGGACTGTGGGTCAGAAAAACATTGCTCCAGTGCCCTTGGGGTGGGAGGAGGAGTGAGAGAAAAGGCAGGGATGCTCGGAGGCCCCGAGGGTTGCGTGTGTCTGGGAGAAGACATCGTGGCAGGGCCTTCAGTTCTCTTACATACCCATGAGCCTCTGTACTTTCCTAATGGGAAAGGATTTGCTCCCGTTTTCTGAGAAATAAGTGAGAGTTCTGTTGGTTTCCGTGAGAGCTGGTCTGGGACTGCAGGAGCTGCTATGCACGTGAGTACTTTGTCCACCTGGGTTTACATTATTATACAAATCTGTAACTGCTTTGTGTTAAAGGCGTGCGAGGGTCCTGAGCCTCGGGTCCAGCCTTCCCTACATGCCTGTATACATAGCAGCTGGCCTCTGCTTTTTAATGCTCTGTTCACAGCTATGTGCCTGGAGCAGCCGTTTGGCAGGGGACAAAGCCCAGATCTGCACCAGGCTGTCCCAGCCCTGTGTGTGCTGGGCGAGATGGGATGCATCTTGTGACCGCCGCTGGCAAACAGGTCTGTCTGGCCGTGCCCATGCCGAGGAATCTGGTCTGGGTGCCTGCCTTGGCCATTTCCAGCCTGCACATCAGGTGAAGACCTGGGTGTGCAGCATCCCCGCCGTCTGTGCCTCCAAACCCCCGGTGCCCCGGGTGTGCAGTCCCGGCTGGCAGTGGTGGAGCACTCTTGAAGGCGCTGGGGGACCGAGCCCTGGGCTGCGCTGTGGCACCCCCAGCAGCCGTGAGACGCAGCTGCTGGCACCTGCTGCAGATGTGAAAATAGCATCTGTACGGATCCTGCTGCTGTGTCCATAATGTGCGTGACGGTGCAGCTCCAAACACTGATTTATGAGGACAGTGCTATCTCCTCTGCATTGGCCAGCTGGCTGGGGGAGCTTCTCTATGCCTCCTTTTTCCTGGGGAGGAGATGGCTGTGGGTGGCAATGCGTTTTTCAGTTGTCAATGGAGAGGTGCCTATATTGAAGAGCAAAGTATCACTGCTCTTGTACAGCCCTGGTTTTGATAAAACCGGGTGGGTTTGAAGTAAATACAGAGTTCCTTTGTCAAACACACGTAATAACTGCAATTTGTGTATATGAAGCGCTATGAGTAACCTTCTGCCTTTCTGAAGAAATGTTTTCTTCACTGAAAACCAGTGACTCGCAGTGGATTCCTGCAGCATTAGTTGGATACGTGACAGGGAGATCATATAAAAGGTCACCATCGGTTTGAAGTCAAGGCAATGAAAAACGAGTGTCTCGTACTAAAACTGTTCCTGGAGATTGTTGGCCAACTATTGCAGTCTCACTTTTCTATTTTTAAAACTCTCTCACCAGCTGCGATGTGACCCTTCCCTCCACACCCACAACAGGAAAAAAACCCTTACTGATCAGAAACAGGAAATAATAAAACTCCCTAACCACAAAGTATTCTCAAACACACAAAGTAAACAAGCAGAAATGGTGAGAAATACATATTTCCCACTGATCTCTTTTCAGCACGGTAACCATAGCTGGTAATTATAGTCACTGGGGAGTTACAGCTCCTGGGGGAAAGTATGTTTTTAAGTTGATGCTGTTGAACTATAGCGAAATATTTTCATCGCAGCCTCTCCCAGTGTAACAATAAGGTGGCCACAAGTGCCATGAGATGCATTACTGACACCATCTAGAAGTTAATGAAAACTTCAGGCTCCATCTGCTCCTCCTTCCTGCCCCGCTGGTGTGCAGACCCCAGCACTGGGCAGTGGAGGTTCCTCTGGTGGGTCCAGCCATGGGGGCTTGTGTGGCACGGGGGCTTTATCTAAACTCAGCAATATGCCTGATCATAAACTGGGGAGGTCTTTAGTGTCTTTCCTCTTTCAGGATTTTGCGGTTTGCTTTGCCTGAATGTTTTCCATGGGAGTATTCTGTGTGCTTTGCTGCTTTTCACAGAATCACAGAATGGTGGGTGTTGGAAGGGACCTCTGGAGATCATCTAGTCCAACCCCCTGCCAGAGCAGGGTCACCCAGAGCAGGTTGCACAGGAACGCGTCCAGGCGGGTTTGGAATGTCTCCGGAGACGGAGACTCCACCACCTCTCTGGGCAGCCTGTGCCAGGGCTCTGCCACTCTCAAAGGAAAGAAGTTCCTCCTCATGTTGAGATGGAACTTCCTATGTTCCAGTTTGTGTCCATTACCTCTTGTCCTGTCCCTGGGCACCACTGAAAAGAGTCTGGCCCCATCCTCCTGACACCCACCCTTTAAGTATTTAGAAGTGTTGATAAGGTCCCCCCTCAGTCATTTTTTTTCCAGACTAAAAAGACCCAAATCCCTCAGCCTTTCTTCATAAGAGAGGTGTTCCAGTCCCCTAATCATCTTGGTAGCCCTTTGCTGTACCCTCTCCAGCAGTTCCCTGTCCTTCTTGAGCCGGGGAGCCCAGAACTGGACTCAGCACTCCAGATGCAGCCTCACCAAGGCAGAATAGAGGGCAGAAGAGGCAGAAGAGAACGAGTCAACCTGCTGGCCACACTCTTCTTGATGCACCCCAGGATGCCATTGGCCTTTTTGGCCACAAGGGCACATTGCTGGCTCATGGTAATCCTGTTTTCCACCAGGACTCCCAGGTTTTCCGTGGCCCCAGGTGCTCAGGTGGCCCCAGCTCCCATCCTCATCTGGATTTTTGTGGTAGGATGATTTGGATGTATCTTCTGGACTGGTGGTCACTCCAGAGGTTCCCATCAGTAAAGGGGGACGTCCTAATTTTCAGGCAGAGGATGGAAGCGGAGGTTGTGGTAAGATCTGTACAATTCCGTGTCGTTACCTGCCTTCTGACCCCACGGCCGAAGAAACCTGCCTTGCCTCCGGGCAGCCATGTGTAGGCCAGTTGTTTCTCCTGCCACCTGTATGCCCCCGCTCCTAATGACTTTTCAAGAGGGCTGGATGAAAGGGAGAGCTTCACAGAAAAAGATGCTAAACTCAGAGGGTGATGGTTTTCACTCCTTCGGCACATCATCAAATAGATCTCGCTGCATAATGAGCCCCTCTGAACTGGGGGTCCATTAATTAGTATGCGCGGTGTTTGTTTAAGAGCTCCTTGCTCTTTTATTTGAACTGTGAAGAACTTTTAACTGCCTTTGAGATGAAAAACTGGGACCAAATGTTGTCAACAAGCCGAGCAGATTTGTCCCAGTCTCCCTGGTCCAATTTGCAGGGAATTTCACCTTCTGCCCTTTAGATTCTCTCTGCGATTCCTTTATAAGTAAAAGCCAAAGCATTGATCCAGGCTGATAAACCCAACTCCTGATTTCTTTCATAACTTTTTAAGTGTTACTGCGATCCGGGGGATCCTGTCTGTGTGCGTGGTGCACACTGCTTTTTCTACAAAGCATCAGGGGCAAAACCCAAACCATCTCTTTCAACTGCGTTTAGGAAAAAACATTTGTGAAAGAAGAAAACAAAAGCAGATCCCCAGTTATTGTTTATTCAGAGCAGACAGGACGAGGCTGGGAGAAATATCAGTCGTTACCTTCCAAATGTTTATTTAGAACTTTTAGTTACAAACAAAAAAAATAATCCCTAAATTTAACTATATGTAAGATACATATATACACGTAGGTCACTAGTTTAACAGCCGCGTCAGGATGTCCTGGCGGCTGGGAACAGCACAGCCACCAAGTCTCTCCCTTTCTCTCTTTTTTTTTTTCTAACCACTGCAGCATTTTTACAAGAATCTGAACTGGAATCTCCGACAGCTGCACAGGGATAATGATAAAAATAAAAAGCAGAAGGGATCGGCCATTTTTCCAACGAAGTGATCTCAGTGGCATACGTGAGATCTGGGAGGTAAGCTTGATGCCAGAGAGAGTCACTGCTTGTTGCCTTGCATTTTTATTAATAGGAAGTTAATTATTTTAAGAATGTAAGACAAGAAAGCTACATAATTAATATACACTAAAGAGCATGAGAGGTGTCTATACAATAATTTAGATGTATTAAATAAATAAAAAATAATAGCAGCCTTCTACAATGCAGGCTACACATAGGTTTACTTCGGCTTGAAGTACCCTGGTCTTTAGTACACCTACAGGAACAGACTTGCTCCACAAGTGTTTTAAAGAAACATATCTATAAGATACATACGTAAGAGTGTCTAAGGTTAGGATAAACATTTTAAAATACACTTTACCACGGTCTCCACATATCTAATGACCCCATTGTAGGGTTGTTATGGGAAAAATTTGGCTGCAGGACCTGTCTGGGAGGCGCAGCATCGACCTGGCTGAAAACTGCCAGCGACGGCAGCTGGAAGGAATTTTTCAAAGCCTGCTTGTTCTCCGCTGGGTAGAAGCGCTCCTGTGAGGGGTGTGTGCCCCGAGTGCTCCCCTTCGGGCTCAGGGGGCTCTTGGGGGTCAAGAGAGGCTGCTGAGATGGGCTTGAAGACCTCAATGCCGCTTTGCATGTGTCTTCTCCAGACCTGGGTAAGGATTTCAGCAGGTGGTTTAGCAGGCGCGCCCCGAGGGTCTTGTCCATCCACTCGCAGGTGAGGAGGAGGTTGTGCACCTCGTGCATGCACTGGATGTACCCGGTGCTGTACCTCTGCTGGGCTTCCAGACCCACTTTGGAGTCGGCTGTGTTGGAGAGGAGACGAGGGGAGTTGGTGAGCGAGTAAAAGCCACCCGGCACGTTCCTGCTGAAAAGCATTCACCAGGCATGGTCTCCCGGGGGGCTCGTTGACTGGGCTGACTATGGGCTGACTGGAGTTTACTATAAGGTGAATCCAACCAGGGGAGTGGTGGAATCCCCATCCCTGGAGGTATTTAAAAAATGGGTAGACATGGTGCTTAGGGACGTGGTTTAGTGGTGGCTTTGGCAGTGTCAGGTTGATGGTTGGATTCCACGATCTTAAAGGACCCTTCCAACCTAGATGATTCTATGATTCTATGAGTCGCCTGCAGGGCACAGGGGGAAGGTGGTGCAGGACATGAGCCACCCAGGCAGGCAGCCCCTGTGTCCTGCTGCCCACTGCCAAGGGCAAAACTAGACCAAAAATCAGAAAGCGGCTCCGGAAGGAAAAGAAAAGTCCTTCTGTGGGTTGAGCAGTGCCCAGCTCCATCTCCCCATCTAGTGGAGAAAGCCAAACCCCAGCAGCCCGGGCCTCAGCAGGTTTGAAAGATGCTTTTGCCAAGCTGCCAGTGGATTAAACCTGCTGTCAGCATCCTGCCCCGCTGTCAGCATCCTGCCCCGACCGGGCACTCACCCATCAGCTTGTTGCTCTGGATGTTCTGGAGGTGCTTCACCGTCATTTCGAGGATGTCTGCTTTTTCCAGTTTAGACTGCTGATAAGGAAAGAGGGCAGCGGTTAGAGGCAATGAAGGGTTTGTACCTTTTTCCCAAAAGAGAGAGACACACCCCTCAAAAAAAACCCAATCCCCCACCAGCAAAAGGACAAAAAGCAGCATAAAAATGAGCACTTACATCCAGGTGAAACGCACCCACAACGGTCTCCTTCAGCTGGTCCAAGCAGTTATTAATCCTTTCCCTTCGCTTCCGCTCAATGAGGGGTTTCCTTAACTGGCAGAGAAAAGAAAAAGAGGAGGAAAAATTGCAGCTGATTTTTTTTTTTTTTTTTTCCTTCCTCTCCCTGCTGCAGTTCAGCGAGGGCAGAGCGCCCCATCCCCTGCGGGAAGCCGGGGCAGGGTGAGGGGACGCTCGGCAGGGACAAGGCACGGCTGGAGAGTGCTCTGTCTCCAGCTCTGGTCATGGCCTGATGTCCCTTAGATGGTACCAGCTCCCAGTTCTCTCACTTCCACTCTATTTTAAGCAGAGCTTACCCCAACGAAACACAGAGAAGCCTTTCTAAGGCGGAGAAAAGAAGCAGAAAAACCACCCACACGGCTAAAATTCAGAGAAAGCACCTCTATATATATAGAAAAAAAATTGTCCCCTTTCTTTATCCCAGCATCAGCCAGCGCCCGTAGCCCTGGCACTCGGGGTTCAGGTGCCACGCGTGGGGCTGCCGTCGGAGGGGACCTACCTTTCTCTCCTCCTTGGTGCTGGCCAGCTTGTGGGTGGCTGTGGCCGTCATTGTAATCCAGGCCGCCCGCCCCACGCGCCGGGAGGATGGGTCGGGAAGGGAAGGAGGCACTCGGGCAGTGGGTCGCTCCCGTTGTTCCCCCACGGGCTCTTTGCTGCTCGGCTGCTCCTCTGCTGTATTTATAACCCAGAATTAGCATGTGAAAGGGGACTTTCCTTGGCGGGACTTCTTTTCCCACACGAGGGGTCGAGCCCGGAGGTTTGTGGCCATCAATCAAAGCTGACAGGTCACTGCTTCTTTTCAATGACCACGCCGGCCCCCCCAAACGGCGACAGATGTCCAGCCTCTGACGCCGGGCTTTGCAGGGATCTTTTGTTAGGGAAGAAGGGAAGGAAAATGGGCCCGCTCTGAGCAGCTTGCATGGCTCCTTGCTCAATTTGCACAGATTCCCAGGGAGGGAAACAATAGCCGGGAAGCGGTTGAGTTACACCTGGGAAAGTGCCTTCTACCCATCTTTTTTTCCCCTCTGTCTCCTCTTTTTACCTGCTAAACCCAAGCCCCGGCCATTTTGCATCTTTGAAGCAGCCTCTTAATTTAATAATAGTGTACTTGAGCGAGGAGTTCCTGCTCCCAGGAATTATTATTACAAGGTAATGATCATCGATTAAAAACTGTTGACAGCAGACGCCCGTAGGAGCATTGTTTCCATTGCAGAAATCCTCTAGGGAAAACACGGGAACTTTATTTACCTCTTGGGAACGCAAATGCTCTGTTGCACACAAATGGATGTAGGAAATATGCAACTCTTCTAGTTTTTGGCTGATATGTAGAATTTAATATTAAACTTAGAGGCTGTTGCAGATGCAAACGAACCTAGAGGTGAGTTAGTCCTATAGGTTTTTACTCCTTTGATTTCCCCCCTGCCCCGTGCTGCAGGGAGGCTTGGGTGGCTTCGGGGGGAAGGGTGTTTTTGTGTTGGCTCCTCTGAAATGCTGGTGCAGGAGGAGCCGGGCCTTTGGAGGAGACTTGGCACAGGATGAGAATGCACTTTTATGCTTCCTCACTTCTGCCTGGTCTGGGGGGGTCTGGAGGGGGAGAGCACGAGGGCGTTTTTCATGACCGTGCTTTTGCTTTCTGACGGTCGCTTTGCTAATGAGCAGGATTTGGCAGTGGCCTGTTGAGCGCCCCAGGTGAAGCCCTTTGGGTTGGTGTCGAATGTGTCACCTTATTGAAGTGGAGAGGAAGCGGCTGCAGCGGTTCAGAAGCACCGCGAGCCGGCCCGATCTCTGTCAGTGGGATTTCCCAGCACCGCGGCTGCGGAGCCCTCTCCCCCCCTCCCCGGCCGTGGGTGGGGATGTACCCCGGAGATAAAAGCGAGGACATTGCGTCCCTTGCTTCAACGACGCGTGGGTGGGTGTTTGCCTGCGTGTAAATGCAAACATACTTGCAGCATGTCTGTACGCCCCGTTGCCGGGGCTCGCTGTGAAGTGGTGTCCACAGACGTGGCATCTTGCAGGCGGAGGTGGTTTTGGGGTGCAGTTACCTGGTTTTATAAGCGCCCTACTTGGCCAGGGCCTGATTCGGGCTGGTGTGGTTGTTGCACTGGGAGAGGAGGGTTTGGGAGGGGAAGGTTAATAACGTGTCCTTTGTGCCAGGAAAAGGGAGCAGGGATGGGCTCCCCGGCTCAGGTGTGTTCCCTGCCCAGGCAGCGAAAGGAGGTCCCACTGCTCCATGCAGGAGCCCCTCGTGCTGGCCAGCCCTGGCTGCGCACAAGCGAAGACTCCTTTGGTTTTTCAAGCTTTTTCCAGCCCAGCCGGGGAAGTAGAGTGTTGCTGGTATTTGAGGAAGGCGTAGCTGAGGCATCCGTATTGCCACTGACTCCATCAGCTTGGGGCGCAGGAGGCAGTGGGGGGCTGGGGCAGGGCTCTGCCCCGCACAGGGTAGGGGGGCACAGAGTGGGCGCACCCCCGGCTCTGGGCACTTTGCTGGTGCTGGAAACGTCTGCCCATCACCTGGGCACACAGCTTCTAGCCGGGTTTGGCTTGGGCGGTGGGTGGGGAAGAGAAGTCCACCGTTCCCCTGCAAACACCACTCCACCAGCACCTTGCGCAGGAAGAGGCACCTTCCCAAGGCAGGCAGGGCAGCAGGGGGAAGCCTGAGACTTCTCCTGGCCCAACCCAGCATGGCAGAGGTGTCAGCAAATGCAGAACTGCCTAAAAGATCTGAAAAACACCTCCTGTGCCCGTTGGCATCCCTCCCCAGCCGGGCACGGCTGCAGGGTGCTGTGTGTGTCCCCCATGTTGGTGGCCCAGGGGCTGGCCGGCCCCAGCTCCAGCAGGAAAGGTCTCTCTGGTCTCTGTGGTGGTGGCACCTCCTCCCTCACCCTCCTTTTCTTCCTTGGCCTGGACTTGCTGCTTCTGCCTTACCCTCCCTCCGGCTTTTCTTGCTCTGTGAGGCGCTGCCAAGCTCCCTGGCGAGGGGGATGCTCAGCAAGAGGGTCATGCACAGGCTCCCCCAGCAAAGCGGCTTCCATGGAGCAAGCAGGCAGGGGGGGCTGGTGGGGAGGCAGTGGACGGCCAGGTGTGATGGGGGGCCAAGAACAGCATGGTGGCCCCCAGTTCCCAGCCAGGGTCCATCGTGCCCAACCCACCCAGGGCAGCTGAGCCCCCGGGCTCGGGGGGCGAGAGCCTTGGCTTGCGCACTGGCGTCTGCTCTGGGCGAGCTCATTTCAAGGTTCATTTGTAAGACAGCACGGCCGTGAAAAAGAAGAGCAGCTTTTGCTGTAAACAGTTATTTTACACCTCTCAGTCAGGGCAAAGGCCTTTATTTTGGAGGCGGCGGGGGGGTGGGCGGGAGAGCTGCCCTGGCTTTGGGGGAAGGCTGACATCTGTGCTGGGGATTGTCGGGACCCAACAGGCCAATGCAAATGAGCATTAAAGGGAGCTTTCTGCAAATTCCCGCTTTCCTTTTGCATTGCCCACTGCCAGGTTTCATTGAAAAGGGGATTCTCCTTCATAAACAAAGCCTCCCTTTTTCACTGGGCTTTCCAAAAAAAAAAAAAAAGGGAAAGAGAAAGGGGTTAGCGCTGCTTGGAGTTCTCTTTTTTGCTATTTGTCTACACTTCACACCCTGGAGAAAGAAAACAACTTTTAACATCTGTTCCTGCACTTTTTAAGAGGGAAAGAAAGGCTCTTGAAAAGGGGGAAAGTGTGGCAGATGTTGGCAGGTTCCCTCCGACGCAGATGTCTTGCTCCGAAGAAAACTTTCTTTGGGGACTGGCAGCCAGGGCTCCTCTTTGACTCGGGACACGCGACTGCCTGGCGAACGAAGGGACGTGGGAAAGCACCAGCGAACAAAAGGGCTTATTCAAACAAACCTGAGAGCCGTGAACAATCTAATAACCAGCAGAGAAATGGTCAGTGGCCCCCGGCCCCGCCGGGGAGGGGTTCAGGGCAGCTGGGGGCCACGGGACCGGGGAATTTCCCCGCGTCCCCACGGCTGTGAGCAGGGGTGTCCCCTCCTTGCCCCCCGCCTGCTCCCTCTGGGGCATCCATCGTGGCGCTTTGGCCAGGGACCGTCCTTCTGGAGGTGTAAATGGTCTCAGCTGGCCGGCAGCCCCAGCTGTGCAGGAGCTGGCTGCCCCATGGCGGCAGCAGAGGAGGTGGAGGGCAGGTACCGGCCAGGCTGGGCTGGGCTGGGCTGTCCCACACCCCTGGCCAGGGCACCCGCGAGCCCCTCACCGGCCAAGGCAGCAGGAGAGGAGCAACCAGGGGACAGCAGGGATGTCTTTAATTAAGCTTTTAAAGAAAAGATTCTGCCAAGGTAATGATAAAAAAACCCAAACAACCCCACCCAACCCTATTGATTAGGGCCAGTTGAAAGATCTTTGCGAAACTGGTTTTGAGGAAAGAAGATTTTTTTTTTAATGGAGAGAAAAAATTTTGAGAGAAAAAAGTATATTTTCTGCGAACCTCTTGTTCACCCTTTCCCCTTCTCTCGGGCTGTTGAAATAAAAAGATTTAAAATAAGTTTTTGCCATGAAAGCTGGTAATATTTCTGTCTAGGCACTTCATAGGAACAAAGTGAAAAGCCTAGAGAAAAGGGAGCAGAGCCAAGAAAATTCCCATAAGAAAGTAACTAATTCTGGGTAGCCGTTAAAGCTGAGGAACTCTGTGATTATTCGTCTAATTCCCCCAAGTTTTGTTCTGCCTTATCTCTATCCCAGTCCATTTTGTCCAGGCTGTGGGCAGGGCAGAGCTGCTCCTGCCGGCGAGGGCAGCCTTGTGCTGGAGGAGAAAGCCTGGTGAGATGGAACTGTGTTGCCTCTTTGGAGGTCGAGCACTGGTGCGAGCACCCCAAACCCTTGCTGTGGGTGTCCCCCATGTTTCTCCTATCAGCAGAGCCCTCCCTGGATGGCGGCTGGAAGCCTCGGTGGGGCTGAGGAGCCCCATGCTGCAGGAAGGGTGCTGCGTGTCCCCAGAGACCCGTGCACCTGCCCAGGCTCGTCCCTCTTGCGACTTGGGGTGATGCTGTGGGCACCAGTTCACAACCTGGCAGGACTCACCAGGAGGGCTGTGCAGCGCTGGGGTGGCCTCTGGGTCCAACCCAGGCCCCTGGCTGGTTAATGAAACTGCCTCATTAACACAGCTGGGCCTTTTGCAGGGATGGATTTGCCATGGGAGACTGGGAGGAGGGATGCCACCTGCTCTGGTGCACGTGCGGTTCACAGCAGGACCATTCCGTCCCCTCTCCTGTCCGGGCTGAGGGTGCATCAGGACTGGATTTGTCCCCAGTTAAGTGCTTGCCCCTCTTCTGAGGTGCCTCTGCTGGCTGGGGGTGGGAGCGTGGGTCCCTGGCCCGCAGGAGGTGCCGGCAGGCAGGGATGCTCGGGGTGTCCTGCCCCATCCAGCACTCCCAAGCTGTGTGTGGGTTTGCTGGCTCTGCTTTTATTATAGCAGCTTGGCTTTCCGCACAGGCGGTACCGCGGGGTTTGCGTGGCCAGGAGCAAAGTGCAGGCTGGGGAGCGGCGGGAGCGGGCAGGGTAAGGCGGGGGCATGGGCACGGGGAGCAGGTCGGCCCCAACGTGCAGCCTCCGCACCCACGCTGCCTCCCTCAGGGACGGGCTCCCCACCCGCCCCGCCGTAAGCAAACACTCACCGAGGAGAGGCTGTTTTTACAGGGGCTTTAGTCATTATGAATAAAGAAAGAGGGGTTTGTCTGGGTTTTTCAGAAGGTCAGTTCGGGTCCAAGGTTGAGGTTTAAAAATGAGGGGTAAAGCTCTCCTTTAGAAGGTTTAAATCTGGAGGTTTCTCGAGAGCTGTAAATCCCGAGCAGCCCGTCCCGAAGCCCTGTGTCGCCCAGGGGTGGTTTTCTCCCAGAATGTTACAGCAGGAGAGGAATGCGCGGAGCAGCAGGACGTGCCAGCGCGGTGACTGGCTGCGCCGGGTCCAGGGGGTGCAGGCGGTGCCTGGGCGGGCAGGCTGGATCCCGGCACACAGGCACCTCGACCGCAGCTGCTCGGAGATTACTCATGGTTGGATTGCCCCGGGGGGACCAGGGCTACGTCTCCAGACTGGCCTCGGTTCGGGATGTTGTACCCGCCACGTCCCATCTCAGGCTGGTGCAGCGGGAGCCACGGCAGGACTGCATGTCCTGCAGCCCGGCCAGGACAGGAGAGCGCTGGAGATAAGCTGGGGCAGTAAAGCAAAGGATGATTTAGCTATGCTTGGGGCGTGGAGAAGAGCGTTTGGAGTCATTTGCTATTATAAGGAGAGCCGGCTGAGAGCACAGCCGCGATGCAACAGACGCCATCCACGATGGGACGCGGAACCGAAGGCACCAAACAGCTTGCGGCTGTGATGGGAAAGCTGCTCCAGACACCCTTTGCATTGGAAGGCTGTATCGGTTAAATCCTTGGGGCTGGGGTGACGCTGTCTGTACCAGGAAACCGTTTTTGGCGGAGAGCTGGGAGGCACTGGGGTTTGTGGCTGGGTGAGAGTTGTGTGGCAAGCGGGGAAGAGGCAGAGGGGATCTGGGAGATGAGTCTTGGTGTCTATGGTCAAGTGGTGGCCTGTCAAGGCAATGCCCTATGCAATTCAGCATGGTGTAGACAGGGCTAGGAGCATAGCTGGAGGCTCACGTGCTCCAAAGACATTTCCAGGTGGAGAGAGAAAGGACATATATGGCATTGGACAGTGCTACCTGCCGTATTTTTGCCGTAGGGGAAGTCCAGCTCCAGAAGCAGCATTGGGTGTCTTCTGGAAATTCTATTGAGGTTTCTCCATCTGGCTCCTTTACTGCGTGCACCAAACCTCGCTAGACCCCATTCAGCTTCCTCGGTACCAGCTGGCTCTACCATCTTTGGGAGTGGACTCCTGGGATAGGAAATAATTACAAGGCTGGCACCAGCTGAGTAATTCTCAGCTTTTCTTTCACACACCCCCATCTAGCCTTCATGTTAAGGATCAGCTGATGCTTAAGACGTCTCCTGTCTGGCGGGTTAGTAGCGCTCCCGGCCCCGGAGGAAGGCTTATCTGCTGCCTCGCAGCCAGAAAGCTGCTGCTTGCAACACAGCTCCTCGGCCAAGAGCACCTTATAGGAAGAAGAAAATCTGATAAGTCATGTGGGTGGTGACAGGCTGATAAAGGTTAGCCCCTTGCCTGTGCCGAAGTGGTGGTATGAGGGGTCGGAGAGATCCGAGCTTGATGAGGAGAGTGTAGGGGGCTTCGAGGGAGCATTCTGGGGGCATTCTTGAACTTTCCTCATGGGGCATTCCAGGAGTTGTTTCATTCAGGAGGGCAGCTCTGGGCTTTCTCACACTCCATGTGTGTATAATGTTACCAGATGTTCCCTGATAACAAGCCTCATTTATAATGCAGCAAGTGTTTAGTTTATTCAGTAAGCTTTACTTTCACAGCAACATGGGTCCCTGGCTCCCCAGGCATCGGAACCCAGGGCTCAGGACCTGTATCCCATCCCCTGCCCATCCCATATTGCAGCCCCTGCACACCCCATGTACCCAGCCCCTGCACAACCCGTATCCCACCCCCTGCCCCATCCTGCATCCCATCCCCTGCACACCCCATATACCCATCCCTTGCACATCCCATATCCCAGTCCCTGCCCATCCCATATTCCAGCCCCTGCCCATCCCATATTCCAGCCCCTGCACATCCCGTATCCCAGCCCCTGCCCATCCCATATCCCATCCCCTGCACACCCCATATACCCATTCCCTGCCCATCCCATATTCCAGCCCCTGCCCATCCCGTATCCCATCCCCTGCACACCCCATGTACCCAGCCCCTGCCTATCCCATATCCCAGCCTCTGCACATCCCGCACAGCCTGTTTCTTCTTAGCTTCTCATTTCTGGAGGCCACTGGAAGATCTTCAGTGTTTCACCTTTGTGAGACAAATACCTCTTCTGCAACTGTGAGTAAATGTGGCTTTCGTCACGGCATGGCCACGTGCCAGCAGCAACTTTCTTTTTATAGTAGGTGCGTATACGTGTGCTGCCACCACATCCTGACCCCGTGTCAGCACGAAGGAGGCCGGTCGTCGCTGATGCTGTGCAGGGAGAGCGACGGGCAGCCCTCCTGTGGCATGTTGTCCTGGCCCGTGGGTACTTCGGCTGCCGCTGCGGGGACAGCAGGATGGCTGGGAGGGCACCAGGCTTTTCAGCGGTGTTTCCCACGTGCTGCTGGTTTCTGGTGCTGCAGGGCTGGGGTTGCAGCACCCGAGGAAGTGGGGAAACACTCGCTCCATTTTTTTTGCGCTTGCTGGTTCGGTGTCGGCGCAGCCCGGCTGCTGCTGGGACAGCAGAAAACACAGGGGTTTAGGATGGGAGGGCACGAGCCGCAGGGGCTCTGCTCTTCGTGAGCCAAGTCTGGCCGGGATTGTACATCAAATCACACCCTGCTCTCCAAGCTAATTTTTCTGTATCCATATTGTTGTATCTAAATTCTTTAACAATTAAAGCAAAAAGTTTTATACTGATTTTTTGTTTTATAAATACTGCCTGGTTTTAAACATGTCTCTCTCCTCTTTAATTTATTCATATTTTTTTTCCCTTTCCAAATATATCCAGGAGACCATCCTTTTTACAGGGATGAGGATTTCTTATTCCTTTGGAGGGCGTAGGAAGTCCTGCTAGCTCTTGGGTCGCAGCCACTCGGTGGAGGGATGCCCACAGCCCCTGCGGGGTGAGGAGCAGTCAGGAGCCACGAGAAGGTGGGTGATGCTCCACAAGAAGGTGGGTGATGCTCCACAAGCCAGTCTGGGATGGGGAAAAGCAGAGATTGCACTTGTTTCAGCTTCTCCATAATGAGGCATTTAAAAAATAACAACAAACCCCCACTGTCACAAGCCTCTTTTTCTTTCTTGTCTGTTTTTAACATCAGGAGTTGTGCCCTGGGTTTGCTCTTTTTTAAAAAGCAAAAAAGGCCACAACACACAGGAGGGAGCTCCCCAAGGAGTTTTCCAGAAGAATATCTGTGATCAGATGGGTGTTTTGTTGTGCTTTAAAGGTGACGTTTCCTCCCATTTCCCTGTTCCTGGTTTGTACGTATACACACGTGCAGACAGCGACTCATTTGTACACCTGAACACGTGAGATTTTCAGAAGATACAAATTTCGCCATAGAATTGAGTAGATGATGTTGTTTTCGAGGGTGCCCAGTGAATCCAGCTGAGCTGGGGAGAGGGGGCTCAGCCCTTCCCTGAACCAGCGCCTGACTTTGAAGGTGGGGGACAGGCAGAGCTCTGGAGTGTCCCCCTCCACATGAGCCAGGGTTCCCGTTGGGAGGAGGAGGAAGAGGAGGAGGAGTGGCACAGAAAACCTTTGGAGAGTCTCGGGGAACGTATTTGCTAGAGTTGCTCAACACAGATTTAAGTGTCGAGCGGCGTTGCAATGGCTCCTGTGTTAAGTCAGCCCTGAGACGGAACCTGGCTGAAGAGCAGCACCCAGCCCGTGCCATTCGCTGCAGCAGTTTTCTGCTGCAAGAGCCGGTAGTCTGATTTCTGCAAAGTCCTTTGAAGGGGTAAAGCGCCAAGTAAGTGCCTAGCAGCGTTATCCAGGGGCTGTGGGCTTCCAAGCTTAAGGGGCGCTACTTAAGTATGAACTGGGTTAGTAAACTTGGTTCATAATTTCTTTAAAATGTAAAAGAACAGGGAAAGCATCGGAAAAACCCCTCCACCAGTCGTTTTGGTAATGCTGAGCCTGAGGAAGAGTCACTGAAAGAAGGCAGCTCCCCGGAGGATGAGCAATTGGCTTCCAGTTCCCCGGCTTTCAACCTTAACCTGCCACATAACCAGGGAACACCTTTCTCCTTCAACAATTTTCTGGTTTAGAACTGATTTGGTAAAAGCAGGAGAATAAAAGTGCTGAGAAATAAGAGAAGAAAAGCAGTCCTTTCGGAGAGATCAGTGGGTAAATGCAGGCCGGTAGAGAAAGCTCTTCTTCAGCGTCTCTTCTCCCAGCGCCTCGGGAGGGGGTTAGGTGGCAGCTGGCCCTTGTGGGGACACGTGGAGGGAGGCCGGCTGGCGGGGATGATGGCCATGCACCCGTGTCGGGTGACCGTCGCCCACCGAGAGCACCCGCGTGGGCTGCTGGCCTGGGGGCACACGCGTGGGTTCCTGGAGCGGGGCTGGCTCCTGCCATTGCTCACAGCGCACGTGTTACAAGGGTGAAAACTAAAGGCTCCTGCCAATAAATCGAATATCCTTTTTTAATCCTTTCACCAGTGTTCACAGCCTCATGTCTTTCTTGCATGATTTGGGATTCGTAGATGTATTTGCTGCCAGTTTTATTGAACATAAATAATATATATTGAATATATATAACCAGTTCTTAGCCTTTTTTTTTTTAACTCAGAAAGTACATTATTTTACAGCTCTGTTTTTCAGGGTGACTTCTGTTATTTCCTTTGTTGTTTACCATACTGATGGAAATCTAGTTTTAGCTTTACTAGTAGAAGCTGGCTGGAATGGATGCTGCGCTTTACAGATAACTTTCAATGGCTCCACACTAATAAAAAGTTTATTAAAAGGACGTGGTTCTGCAGAATGACACGCTGCTCTTCTTGCTGTCTAGGAAAGGAATTTGCAACAGATTTTTTTTTCCTTATGATTCTTCTGGCAATTGTTTTTCTTTTCTGGTAATTGTTACATGCTACCCTTAGTTCTTCTGATTTGCAACAGTATTTTTTAAATGTGTTTTAAATCTGACATGGCACCTTGAATTGAGGATAAATCATAGCATCCCTGTGAGAAAAAAGGAAAAACAACCCTGAAGCTGGTATGGATGACATTTGCATTTACTTGTACTTTCTACTGTAAATAGGATTGGGGTGGGGGGTAGAGTTTGTTCATTACGTATTAATTGAATGAACTGAAAGGTAACAAAATGCTCACAAAGACGTTTCTTTGAGGGAAGCTTCCAGAGCCTGCAACGCACATCCCCAGCCAGTAACGGGTGAAAGGCAGTTTCAGGAGCCGTCACGGGCACTTGTGAAACCCGGGTGATTAAATTCAGCCACTTCAGCTCGGTCCAAAGTCCGTGGAAAGACTCGGGGTTCTCATTCTTACAAACTTTAAGTAGAAGATATTCGGCTTAATTTAGAAGTTACTAGTCCTAATATTTCCTCCCTAAAGCTTTATCCCTGAAACACTTTCTCAGGGACCAGGAACACGGGCTCCAGGCTCTGAATCGCACCAATTCACGCCCAATTTAAACATAAGCTGGATGGTGTTATGTTCTTTCCTCTTTGTGTGTTTGTAAAGGCAGCTGACAAGAAGACCCAGATTATTTTTTCAGATGGTCTGTGTCGTGCTGATTGAGCTGGCAGGAACACCTCCATCCCACCCCATGGCCAGGTGGTGAGATGCCCGAGGTCCGGGCAGTTATTTCTGCCTCTCTGCTCCCTGACCCCCTTTCCTAGGATGATTTGGGCTCTTTGTGCAAATTGGGGTTCGGCCGGGGAGCTCTCACGTGTTGCGCCATTGCCAGGAAAAGGCGGCGTGGGGCTTTTTCGTAGGAGGGACATTTGCCTTGCATGGGATTGTGCCCGTTTGGGTGGTGACTTCCAAAAGCACGTGGCGGGCTGCAAAACCTGGGGGGATGCCGTGCGAGACATGACGAGGGGCACCAGGACCTGCCCCGAGGGTAGTGTAGTGGGAGAGATGAGGAAACATCCTTCAAAGGGAAAGGGTGTTTCTATCTACTTCGTTGCAGCCCTGGAAAAGAGATAAACTAGGTGATGAGTTACTTCCCCTGTGCAAAGTGGTGAGGAAGAGGAGGGTGCAACAGACGGATTTAAGAAATAAGCCTCGAATCCCCGGCAGTGAGGTGGGACAGAGTCCCCCGGGGTTGCTGGGGACCTACTTTGAAATCACATTTGAATCGCCGATCTCTGGAGGAAACCAGCCCACCGTGAGTGACATCCTGCGGGCGGGATGCTGTCGCAGGGATGTCTGGGCCCCACCTGGATTTTGGCTGAGCCTCAGGAGCCCGTGGTGCTCTCGGCAGCCTCCATCGGCTCTTGGGATCCAGGACAGGGGAGGGATGCCGGCCTGGGAGATCCGCCGCTGCCATGCAGGGGCCAGCATCCCCCACGGGGCACCGCGGCCCTGCGTGGGGTACGGGCAAGGGAAGAGAAGGGGTGGGCAAAACAGAGCTGCTCAAAGGAGGATTAGTTTCTCAGGGTGGCGTATTATTTTTCCCCACCATTCGCTGGTGTGGGATGGTGGTTAGGGGAGCTGCACGCGGGTTGCAGAGCTCACTGGGAGCCCAAACCAGCAGCAAAAAGCCCTGGGATCCCCCCATTCAGCTGGCCGTCCCTCCTGAGCACAGTGCCCCAGGACTTGCCTTTCCAACTGCCTTTTTTTTTTCCAGTGAAGCAACTGGGATTTTTTGATCCTGTTTATTCACTTCCTAATTTGCAAGAATTAATTAATTCACGATGGATGTCTCAGTCATGGCTGTGATTTACCGAATTGCTAGTGTACTAAGAGCTCTCTCACATGTTGAATTGAATTCCTGCTTCTAAGAGCTTAGGAAAATCACACTCTCTCTGCTCGGGGATTTCCTTGCGGTATACTACACAGGGATGATAATTACACTGAACTTGCATGAATTATTTTTTTCCAATGGTCATTTGTGAAGCAGTAGTATCTATTTTCCAGGAGCTGGTGTTGAATCCCTGTATACCGGCGCCTGCCTTTAATTCTTTCCTCTCACTAGTCAGTACCCTGAGTATTATCTGTTTAAACTTGAATGTTTTTAGCATAATTAGTGGTTAACAATTTGAACTCAGACGTACACACCCTTTCCACGTTGGCTTTGGAAACAATTATTCCCAGCTGACAAGCGGGATATACAAATGCCCAGCGTTTCGCCGGCCGCGTGCCCTGGGCCCAGGCTAGCAGGGAGAACCATTCCCCTCTGTCACCCTGCACAGGCAGCGCGTCCCCCTGCCCGCTCTGGGTCCAGAGCCGCTTCGTCTCCTATGTCTTGATGTAAGAGCAAGTATACATTTGGGGGATATAAGCAAGGATATATAAATATATATATATAAAATTTTCTCTTATATCTATGCTGTCTTCAGCTAAAGATAGAAAAGGAGGAGTATATACATATATAAAAAATATATATATATAACTTTCTCTTATATCTATGCTGCCTCTAGATAAAGATATGAGGAAGAGTATATCTATATATAACGTTCTCTTATGTCTCTGCTCTCTCTAGATAAAGATATAAGACGAAGAGTGTATATATATATAAAATATATATGTTTCTCTTAAATCTCTGCTCTCTTTAGATAAAGATATAAGAGGGAGAGTGTATAAATATAAAAAATACATATAAAACTTTCTCTTATGTCTCTGCTTTCTCTAGTTAAAGATATAAGATGAAAAGTGTATAAATATAAAATATATATATGTATAAAACTTTCTCTTATGTCTCTGCTCTCCCCAGATAAAGATATAAGAGGAAGAGTGTATATATATATATAATATATATATTATATATATAAAATATATATATAACTTTTTCTTAAATCTCTACTCTCTCTAGATAAAGATATAAGAGGAAGAGTGTATATATATATATATATACATATTTTATTTTTTTTTATATACTTGCTTATACCCTGCCCGGTGAGGTGCTGAGCGCGGTGGGGCTGGCGGGGGTAGCCCCATCACGCTGCTGGGCTGGACCTGGAGCCCACGGGAGCTCCCAGGGTGGAAACTGGAGAACAGGGGGACTTTGTGCAGGGAAGCCGAGGGGATGTTGCAGGCGGTGATGTGCACAGGGGCCAGGAATGAGAATGCTTCTCACAGGGGTGAGAAGAGGGACTGTGAAATACTGGAGGTTGCTGTCAGGCTGCTAAAAGACACAGCTAGCCCGGAGTATGGGGGATATGCATTAAAAAATATAGCCACAAATACAGGTCAGGCAGAGAATGGCTTGAGAGCAGCCCTGAGGAGAAGGACTTGGGGGTGCTGGTGGATGAGAAGCTCAACATGAGCCGGCAATGTGCGCTTGCAGCCCAGAAAGCCAACTGCATCCTGGGCGGCATCAAAAGCAGCGTGGCCAGCAGGGCGAGGGAGGGGATTCTGCCCCTCTGCTCTGCTCTGGTGAGACCCCACCTGGAGTACTGTGTCCAGCTCTGGAGTCCTCAGCACAAAAAGGACATGGACCTGTTGGAGTGGGTCCAGAGGAGGCCACGAAGGTGATCAGAGGCTGGAGCACCTCTGCTATGAGGACAGGCTGAGAGAGTTGGGGTTGTTCAGCCTGGACAAGAGAAGGCTCCGGGGAGAACTTATAACAGCCTTCCAGTACCTGGAGGGGGCCTACAGGAAAGATGGGGAGGGACTCTTTGTCAGGGATTGTAATGATAGGATGAGGGGCAATGGTTTCAAACTGTAAGAGGGGAGATTTAGATTAGATATTAGGAAGAAATTCTTTCCTGTGAGGGTGGTGAGGCACTGGAACAGGTTGCCCAGAGAAGCTGTGGCTGCCCCATCCCTGGAGATGTTCAATGCCAGGTTGGACGGGGCTTTGAGCAGCCTGGTCTAGTGGGAGGTGTCCCTGCCCAGGGCAGGGGGTTGGAACTAGAGGATCTTTAAGGTCCCTTCCAACCTGAACCATTCTGTGATTCTATAAAAATGCAATGCACAGGGCGGCGCAATGGCCCAGCACGCTGCTCGGGCACGGCAGCTGCTGTGTTTTCTGGGATGGCTGGGGATGGCATTTATTGTCTGTGTATGGGACTAATTTTGCTTTTGCTTGACTTTGTTTTTTAAATTATTTTTAATTTCGTAAACTTCCAGCTTGGGGGAAGGGAATGCCTGCCAGGCATGGGGGGAGAGGTGAGACCCTGCCGTCCCCAGGGGGGTGTGACGGGGAAGGGCAGGAAAGGGACATGGGGACGCGATTTTAAGGAGATGGAGAGGGGAGCCTTTGGCTGGAGCTGTACGGTGCAGCAGAGCATGAGGATCTTGTTCCATAAAAACATCTTTTTCCGCTTTAAAATCACACTGTGCATTATACAGCACTAATGGACGATATCAGCTTCATCTACGCGGGGCGAGATGTGGTGTTTTTTTGCGATTCGGGCGTTTTTCACGGCGAGACTAATTTATGAGTATGACCTGCCAGGGACACAGAAAGAGCCTGAAGCCTTTCCACGCCACGATGGGAACGAGCAGAAAACCTTTGGACTGCAATTCACCCGCAACCCGGGGCGTGGGACCGGCTGAAGTCCGAGCCCAAGGCGGACGTGCGGCACAGCCCCATGGCCGAGCCCTCGGGTCGGGGGGAGAAGGGGTTTTCTGACCGTGCGGAGGGTGCAGGAGGTCAGGGAAAAGGAGAGTGGGGTGGGTAATAATAAGAAAAAATAAAAATTTTAAAGCAACGAATAGAAATAATGAATAATAGAAGCTGAATAATAAAGAAAATTGAATGATAATAAAGAATTAATGATAAGTAATAAAGAATAAAAATAATAAAGAACAAAAGGAGTAACGAATAATAAAAATTAAATAATAATAAAGGGAATAATAATAAATGTTAAATATTAATGGCATTGACAGCTCCGCCCCCCGCCCGCTGCGTGGGTCCCGCCTGGGCGCCGCCCTGGGTCCTCCGCTCCCGCAGGGGGCGCTGTCGTGCGGCGGCGGGCGGAAGCGTCGCCGCGCTCCGCCGCCCGCTGCCTCCGCCGCGCTCCGCCGCCGCCGGGCTGAGGGAAGGGCCGCTGCGCCGCCGCCGAGCGCGGGGCGGGGGGGGGGAGGGGGCCGGGCCAGCCGGGGCAGCGCCGCAGCCTCTGCCTTGTAGCCGTCGGAGCCGCGCCGACAGCCGCCGGAGCCGGGGCGGTCGGGCCGCTCGCCGGGACACGCCGCCGAAGAGGCGCCAGGCCGCGCTCCGCACCGAGGTACCGCGGCGGGGGAAGCGGGAGGCCGGCGGCGGGTCGGGTCGAGGTGAGGCGGGGGAGGGGGGTGGCGGCGGCGGCGGCTGCCGGGCGCGACGCGCATTGTCCGCCGCTGTCCCCGGCGCGGGGCCGGGAGGCGGCGCCGCCACGGCCGCTCGGGGCAGGGCCGGGCCGCGGAGGCCGCTGGGCCCCGGTCGGTGCCCGCCGCGTTCCGGCCCCGTCTCGGCGGCGCTGGGAGGGCCCGGTCAGATCGGCCTCCTGCCTCCCCGGCGGCCTGGGGAGTGGGCAGCTCCCGGCCGGGACCGGCTTCCCCGCGGTCTGGAGAAGCGGTCGGCGGGAGGGGGGAGACGCGGACCGGCGTTCCGCTGGTGGGCAGCGCTTTTTGCCCCGGAGTTCCTCAAATTGACGTACGCGGGTCACGAATGAACGTGGGGTTCACCTCAGCGGGGCCGGGCCAGGGTGTGTGTGGGGGGGGGCTGCACGGCAGCCCCGGGGCGGCGGGGAGCGGGGTGTCGCGGGGGAGGGGGCGGCGGGCACCGGGCAGCCCTCGCCTGCTGCCTGAAGCCCTCCTCTTTGTTGTGTCCTCCGTTACGCGGGGCGGCCGGGGGTGTGGGGCCGGCACTGCCTCCCGCAGCCCTCCCGGTGTCCAGCTCTGAGGCCTCTTCCTACTATTGTTATTATTCGTGTTCCTAACAGGCCTCTGTGCAGAAATAACTGCATCTGGGGGCTCTTAAGATCCACCCCCCCCTCCTTTTTTTTTTTTTTTTTTTTTTTGGCGAACTACCCCCCAGAAAACTAGTACAGCTCAGCGTTCCATAAAGGAAAAAAGTTTTTTCGTTGCTTTTTCCTACAATTCTGTGAAATACTACTACTAGTATTGAAACTGGGAAGTATTCATTATTTTGCCGCTTTAAAAATAATTTTCTTTTTTTAAAGGAAATTTAATTGTTGGTAGGTGATCCTGTAGGTGCATAGGATTTATTTAAAACCTATATGCTCTCTTAGGAGAATGGTGTGATTTAATTTGCATGATGAGTCAAAGATTAAATTACATGACCTAGGTTCTTTAGTTTCAGGGAGGGAAGTGACAATGCTTGGAAGAACAGTTTAAAAGTAGATCAGGAATGATACTTGGTTAGCGTCAAAATATTGTAAAGTTTTGTGTGTGTGGTTTTTTAAGCTTACCTGTCAGAAACTCTAATTCAAGGCCCTGTGTTTTCTTTCAGCAGCAGGAAATGTGTCTTCCTTTTTAATGCAAAGAGCTCATGAAATCGTATACTGTCAGAGGAAATTTAACATTCTGAGCTTGCGCCTTGGCATCTAGGCCTTTAAATAATAGATTTTTACTATTTAAAACACTGTGTATCTTTAGTTAAGACCTATTACCTAATACCTGTTGATGTGGCACATGCCTTTAACTGCAAAGAAAAAAAAAAAAGGCCAAGAATATTCTGTGAATTAGAATAACCATGGTACCTGTTTCGGGGTCAGAAATAACTTGCTTTTTTTGTTCAGTTGTCCTGTACGAAATGGCAGCTTACCTGGTCTGTAAGGGTGGCATGATGCCCCATGGCACTGTTGTCTTGGTAGGATTTTGTCTGTCGTTGACTAGCGGTTGGGAGAATATTGTATTTTACAATTAGCTTCATGGTTGTCTCGTGACGTGAGAAACTATTGAGTCAGCCAGCTTGTATACGCTTGGCTTACTTGTATTTAAACTGTAATCTCGACGGTAGTGTGATATACGTGTCGGTGGGGACTTTCCTCGATCAGACAGAAGAAATACCATAGTACAGGAGGAGATTTTTGTCTTGCGGTGTTGGGAGCGAGCAGAAAAAGGGTCTTGTAATGTAAGTTTGTATGTATGGACCAACACGCTGCTGAATATTTCTAAATGCTGATAGCATTGATTTTTTTCAAGTTAATTGCGGCCTCGCATTTACGTTGATGTGGAGTTCTGAAACTTTGATGCGTTCTGTAGTGCATGATTGTAGATGGAGAGTTATAAAACAATTTCTGTTTTTTTTTTTTTTAAGATCTATGTATTTATACAAATAAAGTAGACTAAATAAAAGCACCAGTTAAGTGATACTTTGTGACAATATGTCTTTGAAAGATAATTATGCTCTTTGGGTATTATCAAGTACAGGCAAATGTGTATTCCCAGTGGGGTGTGATAATAAGAAAACTCCACCTCTTGGAATTCCTTGATTGCTTTTATGAAACATTTATTCAGGAGGGAATGGTGTCTCTTTTGCATTCTATCGTGGAAGTTAATGCGTTAGTGTCTTATTAATTAATGGACGGTCTTCGAATGAGACCTTACTGTTGCGCTGTACATGCTGCTCTTACTAGGTTTTTGTGGCATTTTTGTGAACGCTAGAATTACTGACCAACGTTCTCACTTCTGAATCAATTCTCTATGGAGTTTTTGCAGTTTTTTTTTTTTAATAAGATGTTTGCAGCCTTAATTTTTGTGTAAAATCTTTCTGAAAGCTTTGATAATCTCCGCTATGTGCTTAGGGGCTTTACGAGTCCTGCTAAAATGATGTCTTTTTTTGTACTGAAGGTAGAGTTTTGGCATGGCGCACTAATAGTTGGAGCTGGTTTGAAGCAGGGGGCAGGAAGGAGCCTAGATGACCTTTGGAATTCCCTTCTGGCCCTGCTTTTCTCTACTTCTGACACTTTATAATATGCTTTAATTATAAAAGCAGCTATTAAAGTATGATTACCTTTGTGTAATTGGAGGCATCTTGCAGCTTCCTATCAAAAATAAGATTTGACTCATCTGCTCCTCCAAAATTACTGGTACCACAACAGCCTGCAGCTATTTTATGTGAATAATTTGCAAAGCAAAAGTATGAGTTGAAGTTAGAATATCATATTTTCTGCGTTGTACAGTTGAAATCTTGTCAATGTGGCAATTCTTGGTAAGGAAATAGTGGGCTATGTGCACTTCTACCACTTCTTCTTAGCTGCAAGTTGAAGCCAGATATTAATCCCATTGGACAAAAACATTTTAAGTTGTTCAGTGATCCTAAGTCATAGCGTTCACTGTAACTGTAATTTTGTAGCGGTAGATAAGCCTCAGGCAAGGTGAAAAATTCTTTTTGCTATTAGTGCTCAAGATTGCGCTGTTCTACCAGGAGGAGAGCTTTTAAAATGTTACTTCCCCAATTTGTTGTCTAATTTAGGGTGGTTGGTTAGTCTGAATTGTTCGGCAGTTCAGCTCTCATTCCCTTCTGTCTGGGCTCTCTCTTTCCCTGTGTTTTCTCTCAATATTGTGCTTCTTGCAGTGCAAGATGTAGAGGTGTGAGCCAGAAGGAAACAGAATGTCTTCAGTTAGAAGGTGAAACTTTACGCTGAGGTCCCTCCCCACCCCCCCCACTCCCCCCACAAGTGCAAACACAAAGGCTAAATTAGAAGATGATGCTGTCTTGAATTATTTTAACGAACTTGAGCTAGGCTTTTAACTGCGTGCTTCAGGAGTACCTAAGGCTTAAACTGGTGTCATGTGAGTTTGGTCTTTCTTAAGCCTGAGCAGATTTATGCGCTTTTGTTATTCCACCTGATGATAAAATGACATGTTCATTTGTCCCTATTTAAATACTCCTTATAGAGGATTGAATTTGGGACTGACCCAAACTGGAAGCAGCCAAAATACTGTGTGTTAACAGGAATAACTGGGGGCTTCCTCAGCAGCCTTCATGGCCTGTCTTTTTTTTTTTTTTTTCTGGAGAACGTTAATTTAGGAAATAAAATGCTTAGGTTTAAATAAACAACTGCAATTTGCTTTCTAACTCCCTTGTTTTGAGTATTCTAGCTAATACTTCATATAGTCAAAAGACAGTATGAAAAGTTTCTGTCTGTAGACCTCCAATTACGCTAAAAGGAAGCAAGTTTTAAGCCTATCCACAGGGGCATAAAATTATGGGGGAAATCGCTGAATGTTGTAGCTAATTGTAGAATCATGGAATGGTTTTGTTTGGAAGGGACCTTAAAGATCATCCAGTTCCAACCCCCCTGCCCTGGGCAGGGACACCTCCCACTGGACCACGCTGCTCAAAGCCCCATCCAACCTGGTCTTGAACACCTCCAGGGATGGGGCATCCACAGCTTCTCTGGGCAGCCTGTTCCAGTGTCTGACCACCCTTCCTGTTTATTGGAAATCTGCTGCTTCTAATGAAATACCTAGATCCATTATAAAGATCCGTTTGCTCTCCAATTCTTCCCTTTCCTTCAAACCCTCAGATAATTCATCACTAAAAGGTTAAAAATAGCAAGAAGGTTCAAATATTGGGAAGTTATAATTAGTAAAGAACTGTATTATTAGTGCAACATGTATTTTCTAAGTTCAGAAACATCTTTGGATGAAGTTATTTAGGAGTTACTACTTAGAGTTCTTTAGAATGTTCAGGTATACTGTCAAGTGTTTCACAGTGAAATGGCTGCGTCAGTGAAAAATTGCTGAGTGCTGCTTTTGATCCTTACCCTGTTGTGTATTTTTTAAAAAAATCTATTTGTATTGACAACAAATTCATTTTTCTTACTAGAAGAATGTAACTAAAAGTTTTAACTGGAAACCCTACAAGATTTGAAATGTGACCCTTAAAAATAGCCAAGATAGAACTTGGCTATAAATTAAATTGAATTAATATGTCAACTTTTCAGGGAGTTGAATATGCATGGTTGTGAGACAAGTACTTATGTTCAGTCATTCGTGTGTGTGAAATGCCTGGTCTCCTTTGAAGTTACCTGTGCTAAAACATATAATGAAAAAATTGAGAAGCATTCCCAGAAATGCGGAAGGCGTAATCTTTTTCTGGCTGCCGGGGTGCCCAGGCAGACAGCTGACATCTGAAGAAGCACCTTTCTGAAAAGTTTTTATTGTTTTATTTACTGACTTTTAAGTAAAATATACTAGCACATAGAGATATGAAGGAAGCCTTTTGAACAGGCAGCTGTGGAGGGTCCCCCCGGTCCCTCCAGCCAGCTTTCGTGTCTGGTGCTGCTTTGGGTTTTGCAGACTGTGCCATTTTCACTACTATTTTTCTCTTTACTCCCTGACCAAGAGCTCACCTGAGAAGGCTGGTGATCCACCATGGGTGGATACCTTTTTTTTTTTTTCTCCTTTCCTTCCTCCCACTGTTCATTCAGAGCCATGCTAGTTGATCTGCTGAGGCGGTTGCTTTAAAAAAAAATATCTGTAGACATTGAATTATCAGTAACATCTTGGTGTGGTGTGGTAGATGTGTGTGCTGATAGCAGGCATTCAGAGCATCCTGCTGCAGTGAAGTCTCTGATCTCTTCCTCCGGGTAAGCAGTTTCAAGAGTTTTTGCTACAGTTGTAGAAATCGGGTGAAATTCACTTGTGTCATTATATTTTACTTTGACTATTACGTGTAAACTATGCACTTTACTGCTTCAGCAGATCATACTCCTTTTAATATAAGTCAAAAGATATTTTTGCCTGATGTATCGTAGCAGTTTATAAAATCAACCAGCATATAACATTTTGACTTAGTTAAACATTGTGCTTGGACAAAGAAAAAGCAAAAGAAAAGTTTGTTCACAGAGAAGTAAGATTTTAGGAAAGAAAATGTAGGGGATTTTAGTCTACCTAAATGAGACCTCAGTGATACAGACATGCAGGGAGCGTAACGCAGGTGAGCACTGAGAAGTCTCTCCCACACAGTTTATGAAGGCATCGTTCTTCTAACCTGTAACACCTGCTATTCAAGTCCTAAGTTTCTTCTGACCGGAGGTTGGTAGCGATGGAGAAACTTTACAGGGAAATTTAAAGAGATACCGTGTAGCGGAAAGAGTTGAGGCACAGTTCTTGATAAAGGCTTTGTGTGTGCTTGGTACTATATTAGAAAAATGTTGAGAAAGCAAAGTTAACCTTTCAAAAGTTAACAAATACTCAGAACCTCCCTTTGTTTATACCGATTTCATACAAAAAGTTGCATTACGTGATTGTTTTTGGGTTTTCTTTTTTTTTTTTCAGCAGGACCTTTTGTTCAGTGAGTGCACAAGAGAATGCTCAGGAAGGGGCATCCTTTGCATATTCTCGTTTGGTCTTTTGCCTTATTGCATAAAACTGAGTTTCCTGAAGACAGGAGGATTCAGGTCATTGTGGGTTTTTCATTGGCTCACAGATACTGATGAACATGCATTTCACAGTGTTCTTCAGCAGCATGGTGGTTCTCCCCCTTTTTTTCAGCTAGCGATGCTTAAGCACAGAGAAATTTCTCCTGTGTTTGAGTGTGTGATGATGTGTGTGTCATCCGGTGGAGCACTTGTGAGCTTACACTTGCAGAGGTTTTTTTGCAGTGGCATTCATTCGTAGTGTGAGATTCAGTTGCCTAAACATAGGTACCTAGTATTAATTTTAGATGCTCCAAGGCATCTGCCCAAGACAGGTAGGAGATTTGTGATTTTTCTGAAGGGCCAGCTGGAGACCAGCTGTGCTGTTGTAGTGCATTCGCAGTTGCATTTGTCATTTCGGCACCTGAATTGCTGCCATGGTATTAGTTGTTAGCCTCAGAATCTCATTTTGGGCTCCCAGAAGGGAAAAGATACTTAAATAGTGACCACTTGGTAGGCACTTGGTTTATGTGTTGCCTAATGAGAAAGGAAGATTCGGGGTAGAATTCTGCTGTCTGGGGCAGTACGTGAGAGTCTCGACTGAGGGACCTTGTTTTGCATCCTCTGCTTTGTTGCATGCTTTCTGACTTCAAAATCAAGTAAGGAAAAGTTCCTATGGAAAATTACTCTTTTTTGAGTCTGGTATAGTTTGTCAGTGGAATGAATGAAGGCTTCTCTTAAAAAAAGTACAATTGAGGAAATCTAAAATAATCAAGATAATCAGAAAACCATAAATCTCGATGTGTTGGACTTGAGGGCCTTGCGACTTGAACATGAGAATTTCAGCTTGTTTTAAAACATGGTCTGAAGGCAAACACAAGCTCCAGAGACCAGGTGAAATGGTCTTTTTCCATGGAATTCACAGATAATGATCAACAATGAAGGACGCTTCTTGAAAATATTCTAAGTGCTGTTCTGGATGTTATTGTTTAGGTTTTTAATCTCTAAGAAAAGCAGTGTATTGACTCATCAGTATTGACTAACATAGTTCCGCTTTACATCTGTAATTGACATTGAGCAATATTTAAACTCTGTAATAGGGTGGAGCTGGAGTAAACAGTTTTTCTGTTAGGAACTGCATCCATTCACAGAGAATTTGGGCAGTCCTGGCATAGCTGTGCAGTCTGACTGGTGTTACTCTTAACCCACGTGTTGTGGTGAGTGGATTAACGTCCTTAGATCCAAAAGAGTCTCTTTATTTCGGGGTTATGGATTATTTTCCAAAAAAAATTCGCAAAAAGCTTCAGGGTGCCTGTGCATGATAACAAACTTAGGAATGCATTGAAGTTTTAAATTCTGTGGAAGAATTGCCTGTCAGTTTTCTTCATCACTTCAACTTGGAAAAAACAAACATTGTAGTTATTCCTTCCTAACTGTATATATATAAGTTTATCTGTCTTGTAGAGAAATGAAGTCTGTTTAGTGAGCTTTCATTCTTGTTTGTGAACTTATATGTATATATGGGGCTGTGCATATATATAAATAAAAAAATGTTAGCAGCCGTATAAGTATGGATTTACAGTGTACATCCAACAGAAGGTGGATTACGTTTTTTCCTTTGAGACTGACCATGCAAGGCTTTTTGCTTCCCTTAGGAATCGCACTGAAGAAGGTCTCAGCGTTGCTGCAGTTGAGCTGGTGGAGTGGAGTGTGAAGAGTAGCTCTGCTCTCCCCCTGGCATTGGCGGTTACCCGTGTGTGTTTACGCAGGTTGAGGGCTTAACAGTATCAAATCTAGGAAGAAATGTTAAATCTGTTTTTCAGAATTAGCTGTTCTTGAGCTCCTTAGCGAACAAGGAGAAGGATTGCTGGCCAGAAATACAGCATCTTTCCTCTCTAAATGGGCTATTTTTAACTTTCAGAATTACTTACAAACATTGAAAAGTCTTAGTAAGTACAGCAGAAGTTTCTGTAACTTGTCATTTCTGTTTATTATGGTACTCTAACTTTCAGTGTTGTGGATTCATACCTCCGAGACTTATAAAAAAACTGAGAAAATCTGGCCTTTCATCAAGTCCCTAAATTAGGGAACCAA